>NC_064640.1:575440978-576044192 GCF_023864345.2 Schistocerca serialis cubense | reverse complement strand
ATAACAAAAAAAAAAAAAATTCTGGTCCACATCAGGCGTTGGCTCCTGACTACACCTCCCACAGAGAGCTGCCTATATACCAGGGGAAATATGGGAATTCAAGATTAGGGCTATCCTTATACACAAAACAAAATCTTCCTTTTTCTGAATTTTATTTTTATTTTCATTTTTTTTTTTTTTTTTTTTTTGTTTATTTTTGTTGTGTAATTGATCAGACGCCTTCTGCGCCCCGCTGGTAATATGTTGAGTCACGTCTTCTCGAAATTGATGTGTTCCGTTCAATAGTTCAGAAATGTTCATTGGTTCAAACAGGAAACCTTCTTCACTCTTGGCTTAACACATTCCAGCTGCGAGGCGGGTCGTGGAAAGCACTCCCAAGGAAGTTCGAGAAAAATTGTCTGTATTTTGGGTGACGGACAACGACATAATGACGGTCGTTGAGGTATGTCCAAAGATCGAGAACAGAGTCTACAGTTTGTCCAAATAGGTAGCGAATGGCATGTCCACGAATCCAATTCACAGCATTGGTCTTTGTCCGAGGAAAATAGTCACGTCCCGGAACTAATAATGAAGGGGAGTATTCCGATTCAGAATGTCCCGCGTTAGAAAAGCCACAATACGACGAATAACCTCTGAGCTAACGACACACTGGCGACAACAGATGGACTATAGTCACTGCGATGTTGCCTGAGCCTCAAAACGCAACCTTAAAACACACAAACAGGTGTTACTTATGTGAAGAACGCCGTTCTTGGAGTCCAGAAATTAAATATACTTTCTAAGTGTCTCATCTTACAGTGGATTATATCGTACGAGTCTTCGATGTGGAAAACGAATGGCAAGTGAATTTAGCGATGTAATGCCGGCCTACACCCGGAAGTAAATGCGCTATCAGAGTGTTGACAAATACTTGCTACGACGCTGACATTTCTCTGCTCTCTTACGAGGCAGTTCTTCAGCGAAATGCTTGTCGTGATTCTCCGCTACGGTTCTTCAGAGTGGAGACGTGCGCGCACGTTTGGTTTTTATGCGGCGTTCTCCCCTGATGGTTTCTGACGTCGCCTTGTGAGCTATGTATAGATTTGAGACATTCAATTATCATTAATCCAGAATGCTACAAGTTTCAGCTTCCGGCGTGGAAGAAGGCTGTTGACGCCGACATTATATCATTTCAATGTAGGGAAAGCAAAGCGGGTCATTCAATGTTTCTCATTCAACATAAAGCATGTGAGATAATTTTCCGTAACGTTCATAATCATCTAAAAATACAAACGAAGTAAAAATACATTGGAAGCTTATTCGAATTGAATATAATGTAAGATACCAAACGCTTTGCACCTCGATGTCGAATTTGTCCATGTGCAATCTTTTGCAGCATACACATGGAATGTCATGATTACCACGAGAATGAAGAAATATGTTGGTAAGGATGGAAGCAAGAAGACACGCAGTCAACAAATATTCGATTCCTCATTTATTTCATTTGAGACGTAAGAAGAGGTAAAGCGAAATATTGCTCTCGTTAACACGAAAGATATGCCGCACATATTGATAACGAGGAAGTCTGCGTCTTCATACGTTTCCTCCTTGAAATCTGTATGCTCTATTACATACTAAGTAGCCTGATCATTGTTTCAGTAATGTTACCCTCTTGTTTGACCCCGTAACGATGAACAGATTCCAAATGCATGTCTCTGCATGAAAGTAGCTGTTCGAACCCTTCCTGGGTTGTTTTTTGTGTTTTATTGCTTGGAATTCCTGAAGCAGACCACTGTGCCTTCCCCCTCGTGGGTTAGGTCTCAAAACTAAACCGCTTTTTATCCAATGGCATAATTTATTCAGACAGCATCAGCACAAGACTATCAAACGAAGCCTTCCATTTACAGTTGCAACACTCAAACCAGCACTGACCGAAGTGTAATCCACGGTCATGGTCCGAAATTAGCAGCTGCCTGCTACTGTGGAAAAGTCCGTACTTAACTTTCGATTCCGCAGCACCATTTTATCTGGTAACACTGTGTAGTTGCAGAGTTGTGCCAGCATGTCTGTCCTCACACTGTCAACTTTATGTATCTCACTTCTCCTGTAGCGTTGATCACGAGGAGCCGAAGTAAATGAGTGTATTCTGCATGACGTAACATTCAGTATTCCCTTCTTTCATAGCCACTCTTCATGTGCATCGATACCAAATAGGAATGTGAAAACTCTTGCGAGTGAGAGAATGAAAATAACAGTCGTAACACGAACAAGCAATTAATTAATAATGTTTATTCCAACGCAGAACGAGAATGGATTTAAATATAAAAATCTATATCTATATCCATATCTATTGATCTTTGAGTTGGCACAATGCAAATACAATCTTAGCATTTAGTTACTGAATTTAGTTCTGGATGTTTGCAGAGAAAAGGAAAAGTCGGTACTTCTCGCTAGTGTAATATAATTGAACCAGCAACTACCCTTTCCTTAGAACACGACTCAAGCAGGTCTCCAAGTAGGTACGAAGGCACTGCTGCATTCTGTTCCCTGACATTGCTCTGATGACGGTTAATGCAGATAGTTCCGATTATGAACTACTAAACGTATTTCAGGTTAGTTCCTAGGATAGTAATATTAAATTTGCGTTGTAGACGGCACATGAACGTGACGACTATCCATATTACTCATCAATATAAAAAGAGAATATTATGGGAATTTAGCAGGATTACTCAACATGAATTCTGAAATTGGGTGACTGACCGCACAGGTGCTAAACGTCGTCAAGAGTATACGATGTCCTAATCGCATTAGGAATATGAAGATCGTCTTCGACAGCTCGCAACTTTCACATTGCTATCTCCACCCTACTCCAGACAGCCCTCGGTGGAGTTACACTACGTTGCCGATGTAATGGAAGGCCTTCAAACCGACAACAGACCACATATTGAAAAATACAAGCGAATTCTCTTGCAGCGTAAGCTTATTGTAACTAATCTAAAAATTATTGGAGAGGAACATTGTCCTATTCAAAAAAAGTAAAATGTTACACACTGTTGACGTCAAACGGACATTATTTATGTCCTGGCTTGTGTCCTACTCATCTATAATATCAAGTGTACTATCAAAATGATTATATATAATGGATGATAGTGTAATGCATTGATACCAGATGGTGGGTTCACAACAGTATTGATGCGAAAATAAAACAGAAGTTCACAAAAGTGCAGTTGTGCATTTTCGTACGTTTTCACCTCCAGATGTACAGTCGTGCTCAAAAGTAACCGAACGACCTGAATTGCATTTCGCCTGATTCGCATGCAACCTGCATAACGCAGCTGTCTAGCAGGTCCTCTAATCGCTCCTTGGTACAGTCGTTTGACTATTCAAAATGGTTCCAATAAGTCACCACTTGAAAACACTGCCTGTATTGCAATAATTCAAGATGTAAAGTAATACCACGATACTACAAATATCAGGGAACACATTATCACAGATAAGACTGTCCTTAAGGCTTGTAAGCTCACATTTACTACAATAAATGACATACCTGAAATGTTACCACTCTCATAATTACGTCAGATTGGTAAAGCACGTAGTAAGTTCGTCGTATCCATGATTTCCTCTTCAAAGTCACATACCGTACTTACTATTTGACACCAAATGACATTAAAAATCTAAGTTATTCACGAACAGCTAGTTGACAATATATATGAACTTCAAATGACACGACGAACCGTCTTGTTCCGCATATGGATTCAAACCCAGCTCATGCAGACTAAGCAAATATTTCGTGACTGACGGAAACTAACAGTCATTCCTGATTAGGCACACAGAGAGTGATATACCTCCATTTCAGACAGTATCAGTTAGCAAATATCAACTTTAAATTGCATAACGCAAACATTTTTCACGGACGCGAATTCCTACCCAGCATCTATTGTCTCTGTTAACGAACTACACGAGTGTATTAAATATTGCTTCTTCACAAGTAACTTACTTGAAATGCCGTGAGGTAAAGCTTTGTGTTGGACACGGATTCGAACCTAAAACCTAATCGGTTTGCTATCGAAGCACAGTCAAATGTGACATATCGGATTTTCGCGACAGTAGCTAGATGTTTTAACTGAAATGACGAGACGAAACATTAATTTTTTCCTTCCCAGGACTCCAACCCGGTACCTATCACTGTTATATTCTAGAGAAAACGAACGTTAAATATGGGTTTGTTGCACCAGCAGTGACGTGTGAGCATGTTTGAACTAGAAATAATATGACGAAGAGTTCAGCGCTCACTGGGAATACAGCCCCACACATATCGTTGTTGACTACACACAAAGAGACGTCAGCTACCGAATTTTTTCTCCACCAGCTGCTCAGAATAACATCTTGAACTTACAGTCATCTCGCAAATAGTTCTGTGTGTCATTGGGAGTTAAATACGTCAGATATCGTTAGTGTTGACAACGAATGAAAATACATTAAAAATCAAAATTATTATCCACCAGCAGATAGGTGTTCTCATGCTAGAGCTTGATAATACATAATTAAATCTTTAGTGCCGGGCCAGGGTTCGATACCATTCATGCGTAATATGTGGAGATGTTGAGGAATCTGCAGTTTTGAACAAACAACAAATAGTAGCTGAGCTGTGTTGCCACGAAGGCATCAAATTCCGCGTTAAGGGTGGTCTGAGTTGCATTCCCAGTTCAGAACCAATTTCATCGACATACAGAAGCTCGCATAAAAGATGGAATAAATGTCCTGTGACCATACATAGCGTTTGTTTCGTCACTTGAATTAAATAACTAGTATAAGGAAGGTTACTGGTGATAGAGTTTCTACATGTCGCCACTCCAGACTTTATTGTGGTTCAACCTACCGTCTACTTGGTAGAGAAGGAATATCATCTTTAATGTGAATTTTCAGACCACACTGCCATTATATCTTCTTCACTTGGTGTAGCAAGGAGAGAATGGAATCTGTCTCTTCATATCTAAAATTATTGACAGAAGTGGGAATCAAACCCAGACCATAGGTATAACAACCTACCATCCGTCCAACAGACCACCAAATCCTCTTCTCTGCGACTCATTTCTCTATCGTAACGCCGTTGCACCACACTGGATGAGAATTCTGACACACAGGCTCCCTGTAGCAAGTTGCAGCATGTTCAGTAAATTCATTTACTTGGTTGACTGAATCACCATGAACTAGCTACCTCGGCTACCCAGTGCATACATTCGACTCTCTTTTGTAATCACCGAAATAAAATCATGTAACTGCCACCTACACAGAACTGCCAACAGTGTAGGATGCAGAAGTTTAAATAGGAAGTGTTCCTTTCCACTTGAGCTATTCTATTGCGCTATCTGTTTGTAGAAAACGTCGTTCAGTCCAAAAGAAAAGCTGTAACTGCTTGTCTCTCAGAAGTCAAGACCTGGCCATATGCATAATCTCACAGTGCTGTGGAATCCAAAAGTTCTGGAGGAATAGTTGTCGAGCTCGGGAGCTGTTGTAGCTACGTGTCAGCTAATAGCGTAGACAAGATGTCGCGAGTTCGAATACATTCAGTGCTACATTTTTTAAAACGCAATTCTGCTGTCTGCTGAAGTTATCAATCTAATGGAACTTTGGACATAATTCCCTTCACTTCTCAACCCAAAGTAGTCGCATGTGGAAAAAGGGATAACTACTGTGACATTTTGTTCTATTCAGGTTTAATAGACAGCAGGGAGCAGATGCATCTCTAAGATGTGTAGAGAGAGCGCATCGTGCCATAATATGTCAGAAAAGTATTTTCTACATTATCTGTCGTGTGGTAGTGAGATTTTACTCTTCTTCAAACTTTGTTTGACAGCTTTAACTCAGAACAAGTTTTCTACATGCATGTAATCAATAAACTGCATGTGCATTGTCAGACTGCCATAGGTAACATCAGAGAATTTGCATATATCGTTGGTGATTAATTTCTCTCTCATGTTTACTATTGTTTTAACAACACTAAAGGAAACCTTACGAAAATTGTGCACTGTATTATAAGAAATGAAATAAAACTAACCACGATAACCTTACGACGAAAGTCTGTTTTAATAAAACCGAGTATCTGTACACAAGCGTGCCTCTATCGACACGAATTAGTAAAATACTACTCACTTAGATTTTGATTGGGTCTGTGTTTAATTGGTATGCTGTGTCATACTCAAGAGATATGCAAATGTGGCATTTCATAAATATAGTTACGTATTCCTAGAAACCCAAAATTCGCTTGTCAGCAGTGGAAAGAGGCGTTACCTGTTGTGCAGCATTGTAAGTTTTTCAACATTGCACAATGAGCCGAAAGCATTTTCTTGCGATTTCCTTATTGAGGTTTGTTCCGACTGCTTGTTGCTCTTTCACAGAAGGGATGAAAACGTTGCAGTCAGTGAGACTGGAACTGCGAACCATAACAGACGCTTTTTCACAGGTCAGCACATTACCACAGAGCTGGCGAAGAGGTATGGGTCTGAGCTTCCTCTTACGAGGGCAATAGGGACTAGAACTCGTAAACCGCTATTTAAAGGTCGAGATTAGTTGCGATTTCCACCTTCAACGATTTTCCTGGGCTGAAAACCGTAAATTTACAATCTTTCGTTATTCTTCAAACGATAATAACTCAAATTATTCAATGGAAATGACAGGTAAAATCAAGTGAACTTCGAGGCTTAATTCCGTGCACACCAGGAAGTAACTCGTCGATCACAGAGTTGCCAAACATACGTTGCCTTGTTGCCAAATCTCAGTTACAGTACCGGCAGGAAGAAGACGAACCGATGCGATCCTACAGCGGGCTGGGAAGTGACCATTGTTGGTGTCTCCAAGTCGCGGCTGCTACGGCCTGGAATATGCAATGCGTCTGATTCGCTTTCTGTGACTAGGTTTAGGGACTGGAGCGTAGTTACTAATAATACTCAGAACTGACTGCAAACTAAGCATCATAAATCAGTAACTCTCATTGTTGTTTTTATATTTCTTTCGTGAGTGTACTCAAAACTAAGAAACTCATTCACAGGCGTTTTCGTGCCTCACCGATAGTAGAGCACAACAAACAAATAAAAATAAAAGAGAATGTCTGTGTGTGTGTGTGTGTGTGTGTGTGTGTGTGTGTGTGTGTGTGTGTGTGTGTGTTGTGTGTGAGAGAGAGAGAGAGAGAGAGAGAGAGAGAGAGAGAGAGAGAGAGAGAGAGAGAGAAATAAAAAGCAATGAGAGGGAGTGTAAAAAATTGTTGTAAAGAAATTGAATCCTGGTATTTAAAGAAATCTTTCAGTAAAATGACACGTTCCACATTATTACAAAATGTCGTATTCATGATCTGTGGAACAAGAATTAATCTAATGTAATCTAATCTAATCACATCATATTGATGACTAGCCATGAAGAGTCATGGATTACCGAAATTTTTGCCAATACCAGTAACCAAATCTAAACTTGAAAATAAAAGACCACAATTTTTGTAATAAACCGTGACTCCTATCAAGACCCTTTCGTCCCTGTTATCTAACCACGAAAGATGTCTGATATCCCGCCATTCTGAAGTAACAAAGTGTGCATGCACTTAAAGATGAAGTGCATGATGTGAAGTTCTGTGACGGAGATACGAACTCAACACGTAATCGGATTGTTAACTAAGAAAAATCAAATGTTACGTATCGGTTTTTCTTATGAGCTGCTAGGTGTCTGAATCTAAAATAAGGATACAAACTTTTGTGCCTAAGCGACAATCGAACTGCACACCTACCGTGCATCCACGAATATAGCTTAAGTATCAGTTACTTACTCATGAACAGTAAGATGTGTGCGTGTTTGACCAGAAATAACGACACCTGTTGCGATTGTTGGCAACACATGAACAGACATTAAAAATGCGCATTAATTTTCACTAGCAGGTGGGTGTGCACTTGATAAAGCTTGAAATGAAATTATGAATATTTTTGTACTGGATCAGGTTTCAGACCCATATACCTACCTTTGGAGGAGACCTAGAGAAGATTGCAGTCTTGGGAAAAGGAACGAAATGATTGAACTATAGTGTTCTGAGAGATTCAGATCCTCGAAAGAGGAGATACGAATTCGAATCACAGTCCATCACCAAATTTTTCAACGTCTCTGGTTCAATCAAGTACAAGTAAAATAAAAGCCCTTTACATGGCTATCGGTTCATCAAATAAAATAAAATTTTCTAATGTAAGTAAGCTTACTGGTGACTGTATTTCTGTTTACCATGACTTCCGCTATGTCATTTCCCAACGTAAACCAGGCCGCCCAGTTGGTAATGAAGGAACGTGATGTTTAATGCGGATTCTGGATTATAACGTCTTTCTCTTGAGGTTACCAGAGGTAAAATCAATTTGTTTGTGACTCTTAAAAGTAAATGCCTGAACCCACGCATTGCAGCTGTGATAGTTCGTTCCACCAGACCATTGTGGCCACATTTCCCATCCCCAGGAGTGTGCTGTAACGGATGATGTGCTTAGCTTACTAAATTAGTCACGGTGGAAAAATGCGGATCTATTAAATGGTCAAGTAGAAGCAAGCTTCTGACGCAGAGATTATGCTATTCTCATGTCAGCAGGATATAAAGACTCTGCTAGGGATCATAGGCTGGATGTGAAGCCATTTTGATTTTTCACAAATTCAGCAAATTTCTTAGTTCGTGAAAATCCACTGTGAAGTGTGAAGTTGCCGGATAATTCGATTATTACTGCCATTATTACTATCATTTTATTCATACCGCTGCTGGAACACGACCGTAGTCTTGAGGTAAAACGCGAGACCAGCTAATATGACGTCTGGCGACCGAAAGCACATATCGATAAAATTTTTATCGCCCCTTTCCTCTCGGTGCTGAAGCTATGAGTGTAATTCAAGCGAATCTACAATATCATATTAGCTGATCTCGCGTTTTACCTCAAGACTATGGTCGTAGTCAAGAGTAATGTACTAAGACTGGAGTCAAGACTTCCTCTGGGAAGTGCCGCAGTCTACATGTTGCCAGATCGAGCATATTGCCAGAGATAGAATTCTGAGAGGAGCACGACTGTACTGTCCACCTTACGTGAACGACTCGGCGGTCAATTTTTTGGTCTCAGACTATATCTACAACACATATTACACGCTGAAGAACCAGAAGAATTAAAAAAAAAAGTAGTTTATGAGAGCAACGTTAACCATAGCGTTCGAAGTATTCATAGTATTGTATACGTGTCTGTAAACGCCTTCCAATGACCACTCAAGGAAGACAAGGATACACACTCTAGCTTCAATATTATAAATACGCCTCAGTTTGTGGATGAACTCAGACTTAGGTTGATAATAATTTTGAATATTTAGCAGCACTGTACCCATTGGTGTTAAACTCGTTTTCAAGCAATGATTCCCACAGCTACAGTAACACTACTTGTGATACCTCTTAGACAAAATACTTAAGCAGTGTTATCAGACGAAAAGATCGACCTGACACAAACTGTGGGAAGTTTGTTTTACAATCTTCGTACCTGGATAATGAGCTTCTTCCTATTTGAGAGCCGGCCGCGGTGGCCGAGCGGTTAAAGGTGCTACAGTCTGGAACCGCGCGGCCGCTACGGTCGCAGGTTCGAATCCTTCCTCGGGCATGGATGTGTGTGATGTCCTTAGGTTAGTTAGGTTTAAGTAGTTCTAAGTTCTCGGGGACTGATGACCTTAAGAAGTTAAGTCCCATAGTGCTCAGAGCCATTTGAACCTATTTGAGATATCTGTGAACGTTGCTGCTTAAGACTATTTAAGCAGAAACTAAATTACCTCAGCTTCGACAATGTTTAAAGAAATCGTCTTATCGGCACTAAATCGTGGTTTGTGAATTGTTTACCGGCCGTACTCTGCCGTATTTCGCCGGTTGGAAGGCAAAAGCTTCTGACAAATTTCACACAGAAATTACTGTTACAGTGTACTTATGGAGCCAAATGAGTGAATTGCGTATTTTCCGGTGAGAAAGAGCACTGGCAAACAGTCTTCGCTACATTAGGTTATTTAAACTAGTGTCACTCTGAGCTAGAATTTGTGGTCAGCGACTAAGTGTAAGGTCAATGTTTCGGATGCGAGTTTTGCAACTGTGAAATACCTTCCTACATTATAGAAGCGAATACTAAATTTGAACTAATATTGCGAAAATTTTGTGTTTGGAGAGCTTAGAATGAAAATACTTATGTGTACTTCAAAGGGAAACAATAGATTTTCTAAAACATTGTCTGTCATACATAACTTGAAACAAGTCATGTCGACCAAATCATGTGGAAGAACTGACAGCGAGGTATATCGGAAGGCAGTAAGATCTCTTGCCTTTTGGTTTGTCAGCACTCGATCGCCATTTCTAGGCGAAAGTAAATGAAGGAAGGCAGCGCCTTTTTGTTATCAAGTAACGCCTTCGTCAATTACTTTAGTTTTAATGTGATCTACGAGTAATTGCTGATGTTTGAAATTAACATGAAAAGGATTCCGTAGACAGGGAAAGAACCTGTTCTTGGGAAACTACTTCTATAGTGATCAAAAGGCATTAAATGATGTTCAAGCACTTGTGTTCCAGCAGCGGTGT
The DNA here is from genome assembly GCF_023864345.2 of Schistocerca serialis cubense. NCBI lineage: Eukaryota > Metazoa > Arthropoda > Insecta > Orthoptera > Acrididae > Schistocerca > Schistocerca serialis. The sequence goes on along the minus strand of NC_064640.1, from coordinate 576,033,610 downwards.
GAATAAGATGATAGTAATAATAACAGTAATCATCGAATTATCCGGCAACTTCACTTCTCGAACTAAGAAATTTGCTGAATTTGTTAAAAATAAAAATGGCTTCACAACCAGCCTATGGTGCCTAGTAGAGTCTTTACACCCTGCTGACATGAGAATAGCATAATCTCTGCGTCAGAAGCCCGCTTCTACTTGACCATTAATAGACTCGCATTTTTTCCACCGTGACTAATTTTGTAAGCTAAGCACATCATCCGTTACAGCACTCACCTGGGGCTGGGAAATGTGGCCACAATGGTCTGGTGGAACCAACTATCACAGCTGCAATGCGTGGGTTCAGGCATTTCCTTTTAAGAGGCAAAAACAGATTGATTTTACCTCTGGTAACCTCAAGAGAAAGACGTTATAATCCAGAATCCGCACTAAACATCACGTTCCTTCATTACCAACTGAGCGGCCTGGTTTACGTTGGGAAATGACATAGCGGAAGTCATGGTAAACAGAAATACAGTCACCAGTAAGCTTACTTACATTAGAAAATTTTATTTTATTTGATGAACCGATAGCCATTTAAGGGGCTTTTATTTTACTTGTACTTGATTGAACTAGAGACGTTGAAAAATTTGGTGATGGACTGTGATTCGAATTCGTATCTCCTCTTTCGAGGATCTGAATCTCTCAGAACAGTATAGTTCAATCATTTCGTTCCTTTTCCCAAGACTGCAATCTTCTCTAGGTCTCCTCCAAAGGTAGGTATATGGGTCTGAAACCTGATCCAGTACAAAAATATTCATAATTTCATTTCAAGCTTTATCAAGTGCACACCCACCTGCTAGTGAAAATTAATGCGCATTTTTAATGTCTGTTCATGTGTTGCCAACAATCGCAACAGGTGTCGTTATTTCTGGTCAAACACGCACACATCTTACTGTTCATGAGTAAGTAACTGATACTTAAGCTATATTCGTGGATGCACGGTAGGTGTGCAGTTCGATTGTCGCTTAGGCACAAAAGTTTGTATCCTTATTTTAGATTCAGACACCTAGCAGCTCGTAAGAAAAACCGATACGTAACATTTGATTTTTCTTAGTTAACAATCCGATTACGTGTTGAGTTCGTATCTCCGTCACAGAACTTCACATCATGCACTTCATCTTTAAATGCATGCACACTTTGTTACTTCAGAATGGAGGGATATCAGACATCTTTCGTGGTTAGATAACAGGGACGAAAGGGTCTTGATAGGAGTCACGGTTTATTACAAAAATTGTCGTCTTTTATTTTCAAGTTTAGATTTGGTTACTGGTATTGGCAAAAATTTCGGTAATCCATGACTCTTCATGGCTAGTCATCAATATGATGTGATTAGATTAGATTACATTAGATTAATTCTTGTTCCACAGATCATGAATACGACATTTTGTAATAATGTGGAACGTGTCATTTTACTGAAAGATTTCTTTAAATACCAGGATTCAATTTCTTTACAACAATTTTTTACACTCTCTCTCATTGCTTTTTATTTCTGTCTCTGTCTCTCTCTCTCTCTCTCTCTCTCTCTCTCTCTCACACACACACACACACACACACACACACACACACACACACAGACATTCTCTTTTATTTTTATTTGTTTGTTGTGCTCTACTATCGGTGAGGCACGAAAACGCCTGTGAATGAGTTTCTTAGTTTTGAGTACACTCACGAAAGAAATATAAAAACAACAATGAGAGTTACTGATTTATGATGCTTAGTTTGCAGTCAGTTCTGAGTATTATTAGTAACTACGCTCCAGTCCCTAAACCTAGTCACAGAAAGCGAATCAGACGCATTGCATATTCCAGGCCGTAGCAGCCGCGACTTGGAGACACCAACAATGGTCACTTCCCAGCCCGCTGTAGGATCGCATCGGTTCGTCTTCTTCCTGCCGGTACTGTAACTGAGATTTGGCAACAAGGCAACGTATGTTTGGCAACTCTGTGATCGACGAGTTACTTCCTGGTGTGCACGGAATTAAGCCTCGAAGTTCACTTGATTTTACCTGTCATTTCCATTGAATAATTTGAGTTATTATCAATTGAAGGATAACGAAAGATTGTAAATTTACGGTTTTGAGCCCAGGAAAATCGTTGAAGGTGGAAATCGCAACTAATCTCGACCTTTAAATAGCGGTTTACGAGTTCTAGTCCCTATTGCCCTCGTAAGAGGAAGCTCAGACCCATACCTCTTCGCCAGCTCTGTGGTAATGTGCTGACCTGTGAAAAAGCGTCTGTTATGGTTCGCAGTTCCAGTCTCACTGACTGCAACGTTTTCATCCCTTCTGTGAAAGAGCAACAAACAGTCGGAACAAACCTCAATAAGGAAATCGCAAGAAAATGCTTTCGGCTCATAGTGCAATGTTGAAAAACTTACAATGCTGCACAACAGGTAACGCCGCTTTCCACTGCTGACAAGCGAATTTTGGGTTTCTAGGAATACGTAACTATATTTACGAAATGCCACATTTGCAAATCTCTTGAGTATGACACAGCATACCAATTAAACACAGACCCAATCAAAATCTAAGTGAGTAGTATTTTACTAATTCGTGTCGATAGAGGCACGCTTGTGTACAGATACTCGGTTTTATTAAAACAGACTTTCGTCGTAAGGTTATCGTGGTTAGTTTCATTTCATTTCTTATAATACAGTGCACAATTTTCGTAAGGTTTCCTTTAGTGTTGTTAAAACAATAGTAAACATGAGAGAGAAATTAATCATCAACGATATATGCAAATTCTCTGATGTTACCTATGGCAGTCTGACAATGCACATGCAGTTTATTGATTACATGCATGTAGAAAACTTGTTCTGAGTTAAAGCTGTCAAACAAAGTTTGAAGAAGAATAAAATCTCACTACCACACGACAGATAATGTAGAAAATACTTTTCTGACATATTATGGCACGATGCGCTCTCTCTACACATCTTAGAGATGCATCTGCTCCCTGCTGTCTATTAAACCTGAATAGAACAAAATGTCACAGTAGTTATCCCTTTTTCCACATGCGACTACTTTGGGTTGAGAAGTGAAGGGAATTATGTCCAAAGTTCCATTAGATTGATAACTTCAGCAGACAGCAGAATTGCGTTTTAAAAAATGTAGCACTGAATGTATTCGAACTCGCGACATCTTGTCTACGCTACTAGCTGACACGTAGCTACAACAGCTCCCGAGCTCGACAACTATTCCTCCAGAACTTTTGGATTCCACAGCACTGTGAGATTATGCATATGGCCAGGTCTTGACTTCTGAGAGACAAGCAGTTACAGCTTTTCTTTTGGACTGAACGACGTTTTCTACAAACAGATAGCGCAATAGAATAGCTCAAGTGGAAAGGAACACTTCCTATTTAAACTTCTGCATCCTACACTGTTGTCAGTTCTGCGTAGGTGGCAGTTACATGATTTTATTTCGGTGATTACAAAAGAGAGTCGAATGTATGCACTGGGTAGCCGAGGTAGCTAGTTTATGGTGATTCGGTCAACCAAGTAAATGAATTTACTGAACATGCTGCAACTTACTACAGGGAGCCTGTGTGTCAGAATTCTCATCCAGTGTGGTGCAACGGCGTTACGATAGAGAAATGTGTCACAGAGAAGAGGATTTGGTGGTCTGTTGGACGGATGGTAGGTTGTTATACCTATGGTCTGGGTTTGATTCCCACTTCTGTCAATAATTTTAGATATGAAGAGACAGATTCCATTCTCTCCTTGCTACACCAAGTGAAGAAGATATAATGGCAGTGTGGTCTGAAAATTCACATTAAAGATGATATTCCTTCTCTACCAAGTAGACGGTAGGTTGAACCACAATAAAGTCTGGAGTGGCGACATGTAGAAACTCTATCACCAGTAACCTTCCTTATACTAGTTATTTAATTCAAGTGACGAAACAAACGCTATGTATGGTCACAGGACATTTATTCCATCTTTTATCCGAGCTTCTGTATGTCGATAAAATTGGTTCTGAACTGGGAATGCAACTCAGACCACCCTTAACGCGGAATTTGATGCCTTCGTGGCAACACAGCTCAGCTACTATTTGTTGTTTGTTCAAAACTGCAGATTCCTCAACATCTCCACATATTACGCATGAATGGTATCGAACCCTGGCCCGGCACTAAAGATTTAATTATGTATTATCAAGCTCTAGCATGAGAACACCTATCTGCTGGTGGATAATAATTTTGATTTTTAATGTATTTTCATTCGTTGTCAACACTAACGATATCTGACGTATTTAACTCCCAATGACACACAGAACTATTTGCGAGATGACTGTAAGTTCAAGATGTTATTCTGAGCAGCTGGTGGAGAAAAAATTCGGTAGCTGACGTCTCTTTGTGTGTAGTCAACAACGATATGTGTGGGGCTGTATTCCCAGTGAGCGCTGAACTCTTCGTCATATTATTTCTAGTTCAAACATGCTCACACGTCACTGCTGGTGCAACAAACCCATATTTAACGTTCGTTTTCTCTAGAATATAACAGTGATAGGTACCGGGTTGGAGTCCTGGGAAGGAAAAAATTAATGTTTCGTCTCGTCATTTCAGTTAAAACATCTAGCTACTGTCGCGAAAATCCGATATGTCACATTTGACTGTGCTTCGATAGCAAACCGATTAGGTTTTGGGTTCGAATCCGTGTCCAACACAAAGCTTTACCTCACGGCATTTCAAGTAAGTTACTTGTGAAGAAGCAATATTTAATACACTCGTGTAGTTCGTTAACAGAGACAATAGATGCTGGGTAGGAATTCGCGTCCGTGAAAAATGTTTGCGTTATGCAATTTAAAGTTGATATTTGCTAACTGATACTGTCTAAAATCAAGGTATATCACTCTCTGTGTGCCTAATCAGGAATGACTGTTAGTTTCCGTCAGTCACGAAATATTTGCTTAGTCTGCATGAGCTGGGTTTGAATCCATATGCGGAACAAGACGGTTCGCCGCGTCATTTGATGTTCATACATATTGTCAACTAGCTGTTCGTGAATAACTTAAATTTTTAATATCATTTTGTGTTAAATAATAAGTACGGTATGTCACTTTGAAGAGGAAATCATGAATACGACGAACTTACTACGTGCATTACCAATCTGACGTAATTATGAGAGTGGTAACATTTCAGGTATGTCATTTATTGTAGTAAAGGTTAGGTTACAAGCCGTAAGGACAGTCTTATCTGTGATAATGTGTTCCCTGATATTTGTAGTATCGTGGTATTACTTTACATCTTGAGTTATTGCGATACAGAGCTGTGTTTTCTAATGGTGACTTATTGGAACCATTTTGAATAGTCAAACGACTGTACCAAGGAGCGATTAGAGGACCTGCTAGACAGCTGCGCTATGCTGGTTGCATGCGAATCAGGCGAAATGCAATTCAGGTCGTTCGGATACTTTTGAGCACGACTGTACATCTGGAGGTGAAAACGTACGAAAATGCACAACTGCACTTTTGCGAACTTCTGTTTTATTTTCGCATCAATACTGTTGTGAACCCACCATCTGGTATCAATGCATTACACTATCATCCATTATATATAATCATTTTGATAGTACACTTGATATTATAGATGAGTAGGACACAAGACAGGACATAGATAATGTCCGTTTGACGTCAACAGTGTGTAACATTTTACTTTTTTTGAATAGGACAATGTTCCTCTCCAATAATTTTTAGATTAGTTACAATAAGCTTACGCTGCAAGAGAATTCGCTTGTATTTTTCAATATGTGGTCTGTTGTCGGTTTGAAGGCCTTCCATTACATCGGCAACGTAGTGTAACTCCACCGAGGGCTGTCTGGAGTAGGGTGGAGATAGCAATGTGAAAGTTGCGAGCTGTCGAAGACGATCTTCATATTCCTAATGCGATTAGGACATCGTATACTCTTGACGACGTTTAGCACCTGTGCGGTCAGTCACCCAATTTCAGAATTCATGTTGAGTAATCCTGCTAAATTCCCATAATATTCTCTTTTTATATTGATGAGTAATATGGATAGTCGTCACGTTCATGTGCCGTCTACAACGCAAATTTAATATTACTATCCTAGGAACTAACCTGCAATACGTTTTGTATTTCATAATCGGAACTATCTGCATTAACCGTCATCAGAGCAATGTCAGGGAACAGAATGCAGCAGTGCCTTCGTACCTACTTGGAGACCTGCTTGAGTCGTGTTCTAAGGAAAGGGTAGTTGCTGGTTCACATTATATTACACTAGCGAGAAGTACCGACTTTTCCTTTTCTCTGCAAACATCCAGAACTAAATTCAGTAACTAAATGCTAAGAATGTATTTGCATTGTGCCAACTCAAAGATCAATAGATATGGATATAGATATAGATTTTTATATTTAAATCCATTCTCGTTCTGTGTTGGAATAAACATTATTCATTACTTGCTTGTTCTTGTTACGACTGTTATTGTCATTCTCTCACTCGCAAGAGTTTTCACATTCCTATTTGGTATCGATGCACATGAAGAGTGGTTGTGAAAGAAGGGAATACTGAATGTTACGTCATGCCGAATACTCTCATTTACTTCGGCTCCTCGTGATCAACGCTACAGGAGAAGTGAAATACATAAAGTTGACAGTGTGAGGACAGACATGCTGGCACAACTCTGCAACTACACAGTGTTACCAGATAAAATGGTGCTGCGGAATCGAAAGTTAAGTACGGACTTTTCCACAGTAGCAGGCAGCTGCTAATTTCGGACCATGACCGTGGATTACACTTCGGTCAGTGCTGGTTTGAGTGTTGCAACTGTAAATGGAAGGCTTCGTTTGATAGTCTTGTGCTGATGCTGTCTGAATAAATTATGCCATTGGATAAAGAGCGGTTTAGATTTGAGACCTAACCCACGAGGGGGAAGGCACAGTGGTCTGCTTCAGGAATTCCAAGCAATAAAACACAAAAAACAATCCAGGAAGGGTTCGAACAGCTACTTTCATGCAGAGACATGCATTTGGAATCTGTTCATCGTTACGGGGTCAAACAAGAGGGTAACATTACTGAAACAATGATCGGGCTACTTAGTATATAATAGAGCATACAGATTTCAAGGAGGAAACGTATGAAGACGCAGACTTCCTCGTTATCAATATGTGCGGCATATCTTTCGTGTTAACGAGAGCAATATTTCGCTTTACCTCTTCTTACGTCTCAAATGAAATAAATGAGGAATCGAATATTTGTTGACTGCGTGTCTTCTTGCTTCCATCCTTACCAACATATTTCTTCATTCTCGTGGCAATCATGACATTCTATGTGTATGCTGCAAAAGATTGCACGTGGACAAATTCGACATCGAGATGCAAAGCGTTTGGTATCTTACATTATATTCAATTCGAATAAGCTTCCAATGTATTTTTACTTCGTTTGTATTTTTAGATGATTATGAACGTTACGGAAAATTATCTCACATGCTTTATGTTGAATGAGAAACATTGAATGACCCGTTTTGCTTTCCCTACGTTGAAATGATATAATGTCGGCGTCAACAGCCTTCTTCCACGCCGGAAGCTGAAACTTGTAGCATTCTGGATTAATGATAATTGAATGTCTCAAATGTATACATAGCCCACAAGGCGACGTCAGAAACCATCAGGGGAGAACGCCGCATAAAAACCAAACGTGCGCGCGCGTCTCCACTCTGAAGAACCGTATCGGAGAATCACGGCAAGCATTTCGCTGAAGAGCTGCCTCGTAAGAGAGCCGAGAAATGTCAGCGTCGTAGCAAGTATTTGTCAACACTCTGATAGTGCATTTACTTCCGGGTGTAGGCCGGCATTACATCGCTAAATTCACTTGCCATTCGTTTTCCACATCGAAGACTCGTACAATATAATCCACTGTAAGATGAGACACTTAGAAAGTATATTTAATTTCTGGACTCCAAGAACGGCGTTCTTCACCTAAGTAACACCTGTTTGTGTGTGCATTCGGGAGGACGACGGTGTATCCCGCGCCCGGCCATCCTGATTTAGTATTCATTCATTTCCCTAAATCGCTTCAGGCAAATGCCGGGATGGTTCCTTAGAAAGGGCACGACCGATTTCCTTCCCCATCCTTCCCTAATCCGAGCTTGCGCTCCGTCTCTAATGACATCGTTGTCGACGGGACGTTAAAACAGTAATCTCCTCCTCCTCTGTTTGTGTGTTTAAGGTTGCGTTTTGAGGCTCAAGCAACATCGCAGTGACTATAGTCCGCCTCTTGCTCACAGTGTGTCGTTAGCTCAGAGGTACCCTTGTGAGTTGCAGTGCTCGTACTATATGACATAGCAGTTCCAATCACGGTAGAAGCCGCTGACTACAACCTTTTACTTTCCTTTTTAATTAATGGAGTTGCAAACTGCTAGTAAAAATTCCTTATGTGAAATCTGAAGAATGCCTTTAAACATCAATCTTCGTCCGATTTCATCTTAGTAAATTAAGTTAATATCATGGATGTCTGCTTTGCAAATGCCAAGGTGCTTCACTGTAAAATAGATCCTGAAAGATTCAAACCGACTGTCAACGATATAAGTTTGAGCTTTGTTCGTCATATAGATCTAACATGTCAGAAGGTTGTTTATGAAGTGCACATGTTGATTAATATAGTTCCCCTCTTCTAAATTTTTCCAATAGCATTTAACTGTAGACGTTTTCTAACACCGGCGTTAGCAATTCCTTTCCGTTCTCTGAAACCTCCAAAACGACAAATTTTTCTGGTTTAAATCTAATGACCTTAACTATCACTTCCGGTCAACAATAAATATTTCACGAACCCATACATGGAACTCCAAATGTGCAGTGTTCCTGCACTGCTACAGAGCGTGTATTGCAAGGTATTCACACAGTTTATCGCATAGCCTTACCTTAAGGAATGAAACGAAAACTGTAATACACTTTACACAAAAGACTCTCACTCTGGCTTGACGAAAACATTTAAACGCTGACCTAAAGTTGCACAAATAATTGAGTTTGAAAGCAAAAGAAACGAGGTATGAAGCATCTATAAATTCATCGAATGTAGTGAGGCGGTTTAATTTCGTCCCAGTCTATAAAATTAATTTCGGGCCATACTCAGCTCTTGCCGATTAATGTAATATAATACCCGCCTACTAATCAGGGCGTCTGTCTCCGTTGCTTCTGAGCGTGAATGGAAATTGTAGAAATTTTCTGTGGAGCAACATTTAATAATAAAGCGTTTTAAATCATCAAAAACGATGAGCAGTAGCAGGCGCTTTCGATAAAGAACGAGGGAGTGCAGAGCCGCTGCTGTCGCCACGGCCGCTGCCAGTGGCCAGCAAATGGATCACGGAGCTTTGCCGCATACGGCGTCCAGAGGAGGACAGTCTGCAGGAAATCTGCCGCAAAATCGTTACTGGATAAAATTTTGATATCGGTGTGTCAGAAAGCGAAATAGATTGAATCTGCGCTACCATTACATTCACGTCTTCAGCATTCAGACAGAAGAGGCTATAAAAATATTTTATGCCAGCTGCTCTCGATCCACTGACATTATGAACAGAAACAAAGCACGCTACCGCTAGACCACAGGCGTAATAAGTCTAGGGTTTCTCTATCATGGGACAAGTTTTCCTCCAGGAAGTGCTGCAGTCTACAGTGTTGCCAGATTGTGCAGATAACCGGACTTCGAGAATTAGCGAGTTGGCCAGTTTTTTTGTCCCATGTCGCGATCGGCGCGGACTTAGCCTCTGAAGCGGCCGGCCGCCGGTCGAGTTTTATGTCAAAGAGTGTACATGAAGGATGTCAGAGTGAATAGTCTTAGGTTACTTTGACCGTTGGAAGAGCATCATAGAACTACCGACGAACCTGAATTAGCAGATGCTTGAAGACTGATGCAACTATCTTGTGAAAGTACACTGACAAAGTTTCAAGAACCATTATTAAGTGAAAAGTATACTACAACCCCTATGTATAACTCCACCAAGTACTGCAAAGGCAAGATTTGACTAATAAAAACATGTACAGAAGCATTTAAACAGTCATTCTTCCTCAATTCTGTACTTGAATGGAATGGTGATAAACACTAATAGAGTGTGAAATGTAAATTATCCTCTTCCATGTACTTTACAGTGGTTTTCAGAGTACAGATGAAAATCTATGACCTTTGTTCAAGTTCTAAGGCCTCTGATTTTCTTTTTTTCTGAGAACTGAGAGCAGCCTGTAGTTTGACTTAAAATATATGAGCACTCTTCGTGTATGAAGAACACAGATGGTAGCACTAAACAATGCACTGAACTCTAGTGAGTATGGCAAGAGTGTGGCATGATTTTGTTACTACAACCGACGAATTTTTTATTCCAACAACAGCAAGTAATCACTCATTTTCTCCACTTCCATGGCGTGACACCCATTGAAAGTCATCAGCAATTGAGTGAGATGTGTGGAGAACGTTTCATAAAAAACTGTAGCTTCATGAGTGTGACAGTTCAAGGAGGACCAAACGTCAACAAATCAAAACAATCTTGACCTTGCACAAGCTGTTTTTACAACTTGGTCACAGGAGTGAATACAGTTGTTCTGGAGGATCACCAAAGTGAGTTTAAAAGATATTGTCTTAGTAGAGGAATTTTCTGAGAGATTTGCACACACAATCCTGCATTATAACTTAAAAAATACAGTAAGGTTCTGCAGGTGTGTGCGATGAATGCTGATGAATGACTTCAAGGCTGCATATGTGGCAATTTTCAAGGTGGTGTTGACATGATGACAGCAGGAACTGGACTTTCTTTTCAACAGTTGTGACAATGGATGAGACAGGAATGCTATTTTTCAATCATGAAATGAAGTGATAGCCTGATGAGTGGAAGAACACAAACTCGTCACCACTAAAAATATTCAGGCAAGGGCCAGTGTTGAAAAAGATGATGACCAAGTTTTGTGACGGCAACAGCATATTCCCTACTCATTGCATTCCAGTTGGCATTACAGAGACAGGTGTGAGCTACTAAGATGTTTTTAAGTATAAGCTTCTTCAAGTAACACAAGAAAAATAACTAGAAAAGGCTCCATGTGTGCTCTTTCACCAAGGCCATGCACCAGCATGTTGAGTGAACAGAGGTTTCTTCATGAAAACAAATTTGAAGTGGTTTCTCACACACACACACACACACACACACACACACACACACACACTAGAAAAATATCATCATGGGCATATGTTGCCATTAACATCCACAACACAAACAGCAGCATTTGGTGTGATGCCATGACTGGGAAGCAAGGACTGCTGATCAATGATGTCGCACTATGCTCAGCAATCAATCACAGATCTGCACTATTCCCATTCTCAAATGTTTTGGAGAGGCAGAACAGTGCTACTCCCGGCATGATGGTGTGGGGGGCCATTGGTATCACTTCAGTTCATGGCTGCTAGTGTTGAATGAACTCTGATGGCACAACTGTACATTGCAGGCATCCTGCATCCTCTCATGTAACAGTGTCATGGTGCCATTTTTCAACAGGGCACTGCTCGTACACACACAGTACATGTTTCTACAAAATGTCTGTGTGATGTTGAAGTACTTCTGTGACCAGCAATACAACATGTGAGGCCAGTCATAACAACTGCAGAGCAGCTTGCCTCAGGAGAGAATACAAAGGCTTTATCATACAACATTTGCTGGAAGTTCATACAAAGGCTGTATGACAACCTTTCCAAATGAATTAGTGTATGCATCCAGGCCAAAAGAGGCACAACATTGTACTGTTCAGTGAACTCACACAGCTGAGTCCTTTTGTAAATTTAACACAATTCTGCAATCACTGTAACTGTATCACATACCCTCTCGAACAATGAAGTTTAATTTTTCATTTCCTCCTCCCCTTCTGGATGACTCTTTTTGTCGGGAAGAGTAAAACAACTCTATGAAGCATGAAAATTGAGAAGATCTATAAAGTAGTTTATGAATACTGGAAATTTCCCATGAAAAACATGTTTCTTATAATTATATTGTACTTACAGTTAAAGGAAGGTATGGCAGCATTGCTTTCTGGTTCTTGGTTCAGTATTGATGCTTCCAAATAAAAATACAGAAGTTCTGGAATGATCAAACAACCATTTGAATGTAACGTTACAGAGAAGCTTAAGAATTCGCTTATTCCAGAATCCAGTTGTGAATCAACTGTTTCAGGTAGAAATACCTGCAACACAGAGAGAGTTTATGAACTGGAACTGCTGTAAAATATGTACTATTGTAATAGCTGCAAAACAGATTTATTTTGAGAGCTAAACTGTTGACTAATGAATAAAATGTGATAATACCTGTATTTTGGGAGTAAAATTTTGCCCATTAGCCAATGAGAACAGTACACGTTGATCACATGGTATTTTTAATGCCTCCACTGCCTCTGTATCATCTTGGCTAAGAAAATTTTTCAGTGATCGCATATGTGGATAACATGCAGCTTCTCCGAGAAGCCACTTTTGTAAAGTAAACAGGGATACAAAACCCAATTGTCCAATTTTGTAACCAACAGATTTCATAGCTATAGTTCTTTCTAAAGGATTTTTAGACAACAAACCAAATTTTCGACTATGCTTTGGCATATCTGCAGTAAGTATGGTGCCTGGTTGCATAAACTCAGAGTCTATTTCCAGTGTCAAAAGTGCGTGGATCCACAAGAGGTTGGCTACATTCAGAAAAAATGCCATTGCTTCATCTTCAGAGGACAGAAGATTTAAATCAACACACAAAAGTCCTGAAGTTCTAGAGAGTACATTTCTTACTCTCTGATCTACAACCATTTCTGATGCCACGGGCCTTGTTAATACACCACACTTCAAATTAATTTTTGAATTTCCTTGTAGTAGCTGTGAAATATCTGTAAGCAAACTTCTGACGAGTAGTTCAGGATTTCTTGTATCACTGACTTCAACCTAGAACAAAAAGGTCAATTTCTTCTGTACATTACAACACTCTCCCTCATGCACCATAATTATAGACATAATATTGCAGAGTTCTGGAAAAAATACATAAAAGCACAAAAGTTTTGTTTTGTTGCAGTAGTTTCCACTAACGTCCACCACTGCACAATGGTCAGCAACAAAGATGGCAACAATTGCTGAGAAAGTTTATGCCCTGCTTGAATTCCATTTATATCCATCGGTTACAATAGCACAATGATATTTCCACATGGTTTTTCTCAAAAAATAGGTCAACTGTTATCTCCAGCAACAGAGAACAGACATAATGTGTGAACCTGCACATTTTGAAGCAACATCTTCATGAAAAGCAACAAAAGTTTATATGTTCTACATGATCTCACAGTTTAAAGTATACCATCCATTTTTCTTCATGTAACAGATCATTACAGGATACATGTACCTGGATATGCAACTTAAATGTCTTATGCCAAATGCTGCTGCTGCTGCAGCAAGAGATTAACAACAGGGACTTTACTTACCACAGAGGTGGTGCATCACTTCACTTACATCACAATACATATTAGTTCTTAAATATGACATTGAGGATGTGATGGATTGGTCACAGTGAACACAATCATCTGGAATAGTTGTTACAGTCTCGTCACTGACTGGACTTCACAACATGCAAGTTTATTGGGTGGGTGTATACTAAACATTCATTGTCTGTGCCTATTTATAAAGAAACATGCCAAATCTGAAAGTTCACATCAACAATACTTTGAACAGACTAATACAAAATTGTTATGATGAGTGAGAAGAATTTGATTACAGACTAAATAATACAGAATTAGCAACAGGAAACACACTGAGCACATAAAATGATGAACTAATGAGTTTCTCCGTATGACTGTAATGCTTTGCAACATTATTTTAAAAACACTACTATAGCACAATATTAAAAGGGCTGCATTCACTTGTAACAAATCTGTATTATGAAGATAATTTGCTGACAGATTAAATGAAAAGGTAATATGTCAGTAGAGAAACTTACCATCTGATTCTCATTTAAGCATATCATACCCCAAGATGTATGACATGTGATCTGAAATGTGGATATTAAGTTTCCACTTGTAATGTGTGGGCAACAACAGTGCACTACAGTATCAACAAGGTTATGCTTTATCAAACTTGCTTCATGCTCTAATGCCACAGGAGGTATGTTCAAATCAAAAATTAGTTGACCAAAATATTCCATGAGACCGTTGTGCAAAGCATCAAAATAGGACGAGAATCTTGGCATTTCTGAAATAAAAGAATAATTATAATCTTTAAGTCCACTGCAGATAAAAAAATAATTATTGTTATTTCTTAACATACATAGTGAAAATTTTGTTAAAGTTGTCTACTTTTAAGGTGAATAGTGAGACATTTATAAAAGTATTATAATTTTTAAAATTCAGCTAATTTGCAATAGAATAAGAGAGAGTATACTGTTGCTAATAAACCCACAAACACTTGGACAAGACACAAATTCAAGCAAAAAAATTTGATAACATGAGATAGCTACCCCCATTAGCTAACACTAACAAGACACTGTACCTGACAGGGAACAATGCTCTTACTGACTGTGATATCTATCATTGGATACCTACCATCAAAGCTTCATTGTTGCCAGTACCTCTCTTCCACTTTCCAAACTTCACAAAAGCTCTCTTGTAAGCCTTACTGGACTAGGACCCCTGGATGAAAGTGCATCATGGACAAATGGCTTGGCCACAGTCCAGGTGTTGTTTCCAGAATGCATCTCTCACTCTATGGAAAGGTGTGCATTATTTTAAAACTTCCTACCAAATTAAAAATGTGTGACAGACCATGACTGGAATCCTGCAATCACAGAAACTGATAGAAATACTAACTAATGCAACTGCCTTCAGAATGCATTCTGGGCACAATCACCCAGGCTGTGGCTAAGGCACGTCTCCACAATATCCTTTCTTCCACGAGTGATAATCCTGCACAGTTTGCAGTAGAGCTTCTGTGAAGTTTGGAAGGTAGGAGATGAAGTACTGATGGAAGTAAAGCTGTGAGGGCAGATCGTGAGCCACGCTCGGACAGCTCAGTCGGAAGAGCACTTTTCCACAAACGGCAAATGTCCCAGATTTGAGTCCCTGTCCTGCACACAGTTTTAATCTTTCAGGTAGTTTCAAATTATTGCAATACTGACAATTCTTCTAGTGTAACAGAAGAAGTATTGGATAAAATAAAACTATTGACAGGTTAGACCAATTCGTCACTCAGGACAGTAGATTAAAAAAGACATTTTCCAAATGAACAAGGAGATACCAGAAACAGATGAGATCTGATATAATGAGAAGTTAAAAGATGCAATGCACACAGTAACAAGGGTGAGCAGAATATGAAACAGCATGCAGGAAAATTTGGAAAGTAACGGTGGAAAAGGAAAGAACTAGCAAATATTAGGGGCAAATGAAAACAAAGACAACAATAGAAAACATGATGGTAGTTACGAGAGACAGTGGATTGGAGAGGGATAGGTAAGTGTAAAGTAGAAACCTCACAATATCAGGTAATACTGCCATGAGCCATGCTGCATGTAGATGTTAGCATCACGGACTGGTGTGCTGCAGGTTGCCAGTTCAGATCCAACTACCACCAGTTTTATGTTATTTAGTATTTACCAGTTCTGGAAAGTACTCAAAATTTAAAATGTTTGTAATGTTTTTATATTCTGAAATATTCTATGTTGGTATAAACAGATACACACACTGTCCAGGAGGCTTTTCTGTGCTTTCTGTACGTTGGTGTCTGTATCATCTTATTGACAACACTGCTTTCAGATTTGAACTTACCTGTGTGTAACACTGTTTGGTCGAGATGGTAGGTACTTTAAAATATTTATATCACTGTAAGTCCACTAAGGCAGCACAAATGCTGTCACCTACATAGACTTGAAAGGGAATAGCGGCACTAAACCGTTCCCGTGGTACGTGTGTTCAGGAACCCAATGGATTTGAAAACAGAAGTGAGCTGCACATCAGGCATCTGTAAGCGTTTTCTGGGGACACTAAATTGTTGAAAGGATGCAACTGAATTACCAAATACAACAGCTGAGAGGACATGATGTGTTTGGAAAATGTGTACTTTTACTTGGACAGCACAAACCAGCAGTGATTCAAGAACAACAAAGAGAAGCTCAAAAGCAGGTGCAAATTCCAGGCTGAATTGAAGAAAACATTTGGTTATTATGGTGCAAGCCAACTGGAGCAGATTACAGTTGACCTGTGGGAGCAAGTCCACCACTGTGCCCTGGACAAGGTCATTCCCGAATTCACCAGAACCGTTCCCTATCACCGTGCAGAGGTATCAGCAGCCATCTAACAACAAACTTCACAAAAATTAAGTGAGGTCACCATCAATGGAGGTGATGCCATCACAGATGAAAATCCTCCATGAACAATTGTTACTAAAATGTCAGGAAGTCTTACTGACATCATCTTCAACAGCCAACCTGCCCAGGTGATATTCAACTCGCACTTTTCTTTTTGGAATGTCAAATGCTTATCAACAGCTAAAGACTATATTCAGTGATACAAAAGCAATTGTGCTGAAGACCGCAAGTGGGAAATACAACCAGCCAACAGGAACATATGTTGCAAGAATAACTTTCACTGACTGAATGCAGCCCTTCAAATTTGTCATTTTAACAGAAAGTCGTCACAATGTTATTCTCATATGAAACTTTTAGCAGGCATCACAAGCAGTCACAAACTGTGAAGATTAGAGCTACAGACTGGCAAAGTTACTCCAATAAGCACAAGGTTTCTCTGGGCAGCTGTTTGGTGTTAAAGACATTATTACCCCACCATCATCAATGAGACGAGTTCCAGTCAGCACTCTAGATGCTAAGTTAAACTGTGACACTTTTGTTGATTCAGAAGGGTTACTCAGGTTCAGATTCAAAAGGGTTACTGAGGTTCACAAAATAAATGTACATGCCAGTGATGACCATAAGCACTGCAGGTAGTCAAGGAGAACTTTTTTGGATTGCTAATTGTCACACGCAGTCACATCTCATCCCTAAAAGGATGTGTGTTGGAACAGCTGAAACAGTCCAGGAAGGGCAGATTAGTGCCATTGACAAAGAATCATACTCTGCAGCCACTACAGAAAAAACAGTGGAGGAGCCTGCTATTGAACTGCCAATTGGATCTGGTCTGATTGAGGAAAAATGTAGGCGAGTGTCGGCCATTGCACATCAGTTTTTGTATACAAGAAAGTAGCAACATCAGAAGACTCGTACGTACTCCAGGAGGACCTGCAGAGGATTAATGCATGGTGCGACAGCTGGCAGCTTTCCCTAAACGTAGATAAATGTAATATAATGCGCATACATAGGGGCAGAAATCCATTCCAGTACGATTATGCCATAGGTGGTAAATCATTGGAAGCGGTAACGACCGTAAAATACTTAGGAGTTACTATCCGGAGTGATCTGAAGTGGAATGATCACATAAAACAAATAGTGGGAAAAGCAGGCGCCAGGTTGAGATTCATAGGAAGAATTCTAAGAAAATGTGACTCATCGACGAAAGAAGTAGCTTACAAAACGCTTGTTCGTCCGATTCTTGAGTATTGCTCATCAGTATGGGACCCTTACCAGGTTGGATTAATAGAAGAGATAGACATGATCCAGCGAAAAGCAGCGCGATTCGTCATGGGGACATTTAGTCAGCGCGAGAGCGTTACGGAGATGCTGAACAAGCTCCAGTGGCGGACACTTCAAGAAAGGCGTTACGCAATACGGAGAGGTTTATTATCGAAATTACGAGAGAGCACATTCCGGGAAGAGATGGGAAACATATTACTACCGCCCACATATATCTCGCGTAATGATCACAACGAAAAGATCCGAGAAATTAGAGCAAATACGGAGACTTACAAGCAGTCGTTCTTTCCACGCACAATTCGTGAATGGAACAGGGAAGGGGGGATCAGATAGTGGTACAATAAGTACCCTCCGCCACACACCGTAAGGTGGCTCACGGAGTATAGATGTAGATGTAGATGTAGAAAAGACAGACCAAACAGCCCCTGGTAAAACACCATATCAACACCAGGGACCACCCACCAACTACCGAGAGCACATATAAGTTGTTGCTAGATGAGGAATGGATAATCTGGGATGTGGGGAGGATGCTGTGGGTGATGACACCACTGACCCTTCACACACTCCTTGGTCCTCTCCTATGGTTCTTGTGAAGCAGATGGATGGCACATGTTGTTTCTCTGTCAACTATTGATGACTGAACACAGTCAAGAAAAAGGTGTCTGTCCAGTGCTTCACACTGATAACAACCTAGCCCATGGATAATGAACAAATGACACATGTGCCATTAGTGGAAAAAAAAAACAGGGTGTGGCATGGAATGAGGAATTTAGGTAGGCCTATCTAATCAAAACTGTTCATTTGTTTGTCTGTGTTTGAATCCATAGAACTGAAGTTCATCACAAACAGGCTATCAGTGCCGAAGCGTCACAGAAGTTTTAGGTGGCATATATTCGTTCTTGCTCATTCCCTGTGAGTCACAGCACACTCAACTGCATTAGTATCAATACACCATAATCCACTGTTAGATTGCACAGGTTGGCAGCTGTTAAAACGATGACTTCTGATCTCTACTGACAATTACTGTACTGCCAAATTGTCGAGGCCAAACTGTGTTCATCTGCTTGTTGCATGTTTATGTCATGTGCTGCAATAACACATAGTTAGTACTATCTTTAAATTTGTGAGTATTATTGAACATGGCAGGTTGACAATGAATCAGGATAAGCCTAACAGAGAATTTGAAAGTTGGTGGACTGAGTTATATGGCATGATTAATAAAGGCAATGAAGCAGTGTGTGTTTTATGTTCTGGGGCAGTGGTATGTAGAATGTCACCTGTAAAAAAGCTCTATTAAACAAATCACAAATCTCTTTCGCAAAAAAGAAAACCAGAGCAAAAGGAATTCAGTGCATGTGCTATTTAAGACAGGAACAGATGGTTGATATCTATGATTAAGTATGTTTGCAAAGATTGTCATACCCATGCAGCAGATTTCTTAGCTGCAACTGTCATAGCCCGGCAAGGCAAATCTTTCAGGGATGAGGAATTTTTGAAGGAAGCCTGGTTAGCAATTCCCCCATCACTATTTGAAAATTTTGAAAAATAAAGCTAAGATAACACAGCACATCAAAGATACTCCTTTATCTAGAAACACTATAAAAGTCAGAATTCTAAAACTGGCAGTGAATGAAAAAGAAGAACAAATTTACAAGATCAAATTCTGTCTTTATATTTCGCTGTGTCTTGCAAAAGTACAAATGTAACTAACTCTGCTCATTTATCTGTTTGTTCGATACTGTGTTGTAAACGATATCAAAGCAGGATTGTTTGTGATAATATTGTTGCCAGCAACTACTAAGGAAGGGCACAGATATTTGTACAGTTGTTAAAAATTTGCTAACTGAGAAAGAAATAGCTTTTGCCAAAATTGTTTTGATAATGACTGGTGGTTATCCCAATATGGTGCGAATAAATTATTAGTCTCCAAATCCACTGCATCATACATCAACAAGCCTTGTGTGTGAAGGGTGGTTTACATTCCATTGATAAAATAATGGCCAAAGTCACAAAAACAGTGAAACTTACATCGTCACAAGCTTCTAATAAAACTGAAACATGATGATGATGATGATGATGATGATGATGATGATGATGATGACGACGACGACGACGATGATCAATGGTAGTGGTAATGATGGTAGTGGTGGTGGTGATAAAGTTTCATGGGCCTTAGCAGCTGTACTAAAATGTAATGAAACTAGTGTGAAGGAAGACTATAAAATTACTAAAATGAAAACCACAAATAAAAATGTAAGAACACACAATCCAAAAACTTGTGCACACACACATTCACACACAAAACAATGAAAATCACATGGTAAAAATGGAAAAGAACTAAAAGAAGGCAACGGACAACTGCAGCTGGTTGACTGCTAGAATAAAAGAGCATGAGCCAGCCACCCTGCAACACACTAAAATCTCCAGCCTAAAAGCTTAGGCCAGAGTCCAGACATTTCACAAAATTTTAAAAGTTTGACCACACTTGTCTCATCATCAGTTAAAACAAAGGGCAGAAAAATTCACTTAGTTAAAATGTGGCATATACTGACTTGCATGCCACAGGCATCACAAATAGGGGGATCCTCTCATTTGAGTAAAAATCCCTGTGTTAGGGGATTCTGCCCAATTTGGAGGTTGGTCAGAGCCACCTCATCCCACTGGAGCAACCAGCATGAGGATTACCATACCTGGATAGTTGTCCTTACCAATCACAGCTTATTGTCCATCAGTGACTTCTCCTCCCAGAACTGCATGGATCTGCAACCCAGCAGTGAAATGACAGCCTGCAGGGGAATGGTTCATTCTGTAATGTTACATTCCGTGCAGGCCTCCTTGGCAGCTTTGTCGGCCTATTCATTTCCTCAAATTCCCAAGTGTCCTGTTGCCAAGCAGAATGACACCTTTTTCCCTTGCTGCTGTAGGAAGTACAGTTGGTAGTGTATCAGCTGGACCAATTTCTATGCTGGGTACATGTGCTGCAATGATTGTAGGGCACTAAGGGAATCAGAGCAGATGACAAATTTTTTGTTGTGATGAGACCTCATCTCCTGTAATGCCTTCAGGATCACATGGATCTCAGCAGAAAATAAAGTATGGGTATGGGGAAGGTGAATCCTGAAGACACCATTGAGGAACATGACTAAATAGCCAACGGAGACCACTTGTTGTCAGGCATCAGTATAAACAACTGTGAAACCTTAATGCCTATCTAAAATGTTAAAAAACAGAAACTGAAATGTAAAATTGGGAGTTCAACCTTTCTTAAAATTCATCAAGACGAAAATAATTCCGGGCATTAAAACAAGCCACACCCATCTCTTACAAGCAATCTTTCATGTGAATCTCTTAGTGCCCAGTTGCTCACTGTCCAATATGAAAGAGCCTTTCCATTGGTTGCCAATAAACAGTATGGGAAGCAGGTGTGTATGGTGTGGACTGTGTTTTATAGGCCTGTTGCATCATGAAGTGTTGTCACCTAATGTGGAGCGACAGCTTACCAGCCTCAACACATAGGCTCGGTATGCGGCTGTTTTTGAAAGCCTCCAGTGGCCAGCCTAAGTCCTTCATGGTGCACCACATCCAACATCTTTAAACAAGGTGGTCTGTGTGCATCCTTTTTGACCATTCCCATTCAGTTTTAAGTGCTCCAAAGTTGAGGATGAGGGACACCATTCTCAAAAGCACAGTGAGGTATCTGGGCATCTGTGGTCCCTGAAAGCACTCAGCATTTTCAACTGTTTTAGCCACAATTCAAGGGGAGCAGACCAGACATGTCTGCTCTGGTTTTGCAGGATCTTTGTGCAATCTTGGCTTGATTGTGGGTGCACTGTGTGTTGGTCTGCACGGCCACCTCAGAGAAGATGAGGATACTGTCATTCTACCAGCAGACACAGGGAACGTGACGGTGCTGCTAAGACCCTGCAACACTTGTGACTAAAAAGACCTTTGGTCTTCTCAACAACTCAGGCCTGGACCAGATCCTGATAAAAAGGCCTTACCCCAGAGCTCCACTTCCACCACAATTATACGGCCTCCCCAAGATACACAAGAGGGTGGTACCACTACGCCTGATAGTAGACATGATCAATTCTCATACCTATGACATAGCCAAACAGCTTTGACATTACATCCTGCTTCACGAGGGTACTACTGGAGAATCGTTTCAACAAAGGTAAAGTGGAACTATTCCACCAGGCACTCAAGACCACATATTTCCAGTTTAGGGCAAGCTTTACCAACAGGTGGATGGAGTTACTATGGGATCCCCATTGGCACCATCTATCGCTAAACTGTACACGGAATACTTTGAGGATATGGCCTTGGAAACAGCACGCATTAAACCCAAGGTCTTTTATCGGTACATGGACGATACACAGCGAGGACACTCTAATGAAATTTCTCAACCATCTGAACAGCATAAACGAGAACATCAAGTTAACAATGGAATTGGAAGAAAATGGGTGCCAACCCTTCCTCAATATCCTAATAAAGAAGAAAATGGATGGCATACTGGGACACTTGGTCTACCAAAAGAAAACACACACAGACCTGTACCTCAATGCCAACAGCTGCCATCACCCAGCACAACAGAAATCTGTGCTCACTACCCTTGTCCACAGAGATCATGACATATGCTACAAGGACAATTTATCTACTGAGATTCAGCAGCTGAAGAAAACCTTCCAGAAGAATGGATACACTGAAACACAGATTAGATGCGCTCTCAAGATTAGCAAGAAGAAGAAGGGGGAGGACCTTCAGGAAGAAGAGAACAACAAAGGTCTGGCATTCCTCCCCATACGCAGGGCCGCCCATGGCCAAGATTGTCAGGATACTGGAGAAGAACAAGATAAAAACCATCTTCCGCCCTCCAGCAAAAATCAGAAATATGCTGGGCTCAATGAAGGACAACTTGCGTCTAAGTACACAAGGTGTCTACAGCATTTCCTGTGAATAGGGGAAACAATATATTGGACAGACACAGTGTTGCGTCACACAACGCACCTCTGAACATGTGAGAAGCGTCCACCAGGCACAAAAATAAAAATGTGGTAGCAGAGCATGGCCTCAGTGAAGAACACATGTTTCAATTTGAAGAAACCAAGAGACTGTGTACAACGAATGGTTTCTGGGACTCTATTATTAAAGAGGAGTGGAGATATGGGTCAGTGATAACCTGATCAACCAGGATTGTGGTTTCCAACTCAGCACCGCATGGAACACAACAAGAATAAGATGAAGCGCACCAATGGAGGCAGGTCAGTGGCGGCAGATGGAATAAACAGGCCACACCAAGACGAGACGCCAAGGCCCTGCACTGGCGTCTCCTCCCCACCAAGTGCCATTGCACCGGTTCCGCTCATGCCTGATTGACCCAACCGGTGCCGAGAATGCAGAAAAGCCCGTGGTCCAGGTTTTATCATGTCGATAACACTTTTTTGAATGTTCTTCAGAGTCCCAAAATGATGTCCTTTAAGACATTTTTCAACTTTGGGATAAAAAAGTCAGGACAACTCAGATGAGGTGAAAAGAGGGACTGTGGAATAACAGGAATGCATTCTGTAATGGAAGTGGTTGTGTGACACGGGGTGTTGTCATCACAGATCATCCAATTTTCTGCAATCTCTGGTCTCACTCAATTCACCCTTTTCCTGAACCTTTCAAGGACATCTTTGTAAAACACTTGATTCACAGTTTGTCCTGGAGGAACAATCTCACAACAGTGTTGGCATGTTTGACATTGTCACTAGCTTTTGAAGTTGAAGGTCTCCTTGAGTGAGGTTCATCTTCAATGTGTTCTCAGCCTTCCAAAAATAATCTGTGCCTGCGAAAAACTTGTGCTCTTCATACAGAATAATCCTCATAGGCCTGTTTCAACTCTCAAAGGTGATACTTGCGGATTCCCCAAGCTTAACACAATACTTGATGGCATAAAGTTGCACTAAATTCTGCTGTTCCGTTTTCATAACACACAACAAAAACACAACTTCACTGATGGCATTCTCAAAAATCATGGAGCTGAAACTTGGACTGAGCATCTGGAAGGAATGAACACATCAGTCTGCACAAGTAGAACAACACAGTGTTGTGAAATTTCTTGCAGTATTGTCACCCTCATTTCTTTTCTCACGCACCTCATATTCATATCTGGCAGAACTTTTTATCTGACATGTAACAAATACATTAAGCAAAAATCAATATTTAAAACTTGGATATTTTACCTTTCTTCACTGGCGTCTTTTGAACAAGGAGAGACGTTAGGAACTTGAGGTATGAATAGAATCTTTGAAGATATCGTGGCTGTTCAGACTGTGTAATTGTCACTGCTGAAAATAACAACACATAAATAGCTAGCTTCATACATCACTTAGAATATAATGAACATGTGGAAATTTATAAAAATTACCTTTTGTTTGAAAAACTAACTTTAAAAGTATTGTAAAATTTTCACAACATATTTTCCACTGAGTAAATAAGATACACAGAAACTCCTTTTCAGGAAGTTATTCTGATTCTGATACACTCTTATTGGCAATTAAACTGCAGATAAATGTTGCATTGCACAGAAAGTGATCCTGTTCCCAAGTTGAATGGAATAGTTCAGAATGTAATGTGACTGTGATGTTATCAAACCTTGTAATGGCTCTTGGCATGACAGTTGCGTGAAGAATAGCCAAAACAACTCACATGAACTCATTTGACAGTGATCAGATCATGAGTACCTGACACACAGCACAGTCCATTTCCAAAAGCAAGCATGCTCTGAACTTTGAAAAACTACCACATCTCCTATGCTCACTGTCTGACATATAACACACAGATCAGCCTGTGTGGATAAATATTACCATAGGATGTTCCACTGCTGATGAGTCACAGTACACATCAGTACATGCAAATGACAGATTAAGAGCATGTCAAACACCACATGAGGCAATTCATCCTGCTTGCCAAGAGGTCACTGCTGAGGCTGGTAACTGGAGTTATTCACTTATGGTAACTGGAGGTATTCACTTATGGTGTATACTTTCATGGAATGAAATAGGGCCGTGATGTGTTTGGCATTGTCTCTCACTGGTGAAGAAACTCAAAACTTGCTATACAATTTGTACCTCCATTTCATATCCTCTAGTGTCCTACATGCAGTCTGCACCTTCACCAAAACAATGCATCATCTCATCACTTTTGAATTGTTTTAGAATGGTTCGAAAAAGGTGCTTGTGTGGCCCCTCATGTCACCTTACCTCAATCCTACTGAAAACATCTGGGATGCCACCGAGGGAAATGGGCATGCCTTGGACCCACATCTGACCAAAATCATTTGCTATAGACACTGTCACAGTTCAATGGTTCATTGTCAATGAAACTTCCTGGCAGATTAAAACTGTGTGCCAGACCGAGACTCGAACTCGGGACCTTTGCCTTTCACGGGCAAGTGCTCCACCAACTGAGCTACCCAAGCACGGCTCACACCCCGTCCTCACAGCTTTACTTCTGCCAGTATCTCGTCTCCTACCTTCCAAACTTTACAGAAGTTCTCCGCTGCAGAGTGAAAATCTCATTCTGGTTCATTGTCAATGTTTGCAGGCATGTCACTGACTGAGCTCTGAGTCAAAGTGTCAGTAAAGGGGTGCGTTAGTAATTGCTTGCTGAAGCCTATGCAGTGGATTTGTCTCTGAACAATCCTGGGAGAAATAGGTCGCTGGTGGCCCAAATTCAAACCAGCAACACTCTGACTCACAACAAACTGTCCATCACCTCATATGGCTCTGCAAATGCCCTGTGAACTCTGTTAACAAGAAACTTGAGGTCATCCTGTGTGGCAGTTTACACATGTGGAAACATGATACTGATACTGATGATCCACCCTACACAGTTTTGGCTGGGGAAATCCAAATTTTTGTGTAATGTTTGATATGCTATGAATCAAGTATCTTGCAACATTCACCCAATGTTCAAAGTTGGTTAACTTGTAATGTGCTTTCATGTCACTACACACCTGTCTGTAACAGACTGCTTAGATATCATGTCTAAATTCTTGATATATGACACATCTATAAATAACATTCAAGTGTTGTACATGGTTACAAGGCACACCTTCAAACGGGACAACTTTGTGTACAAAATACTCGGACAATCCATTATAGATTATTGTGCAAGTTTGAGGGACCTGTTGCAAATAGTAATAATGAGGGCTGTTCATCATATGGAAAAAAAGGCAGCACAAATGGTCACAGGTTTGTTTAACTAATGGGAAAGATTGTAGGAGATGCTGGAAAAACTGAACTGTTAGACACTTAAAGATAGGTGCAAACTATACCGCAAAAGCCTACTTACATGGTTTCAAGAACCAGCTTTAAGTAAGGGGTGTCGGAATATACTACAGTCTCTATGTATCACTCTTGTAGGGATCCCAAAGACAAGTTATGGAGTGCACTACTTACTGAGTACACAAAGGCATTTAGGCAATCATTCTTACCACACTCCATACCTAAATCAAACTGGAAGAATCCCAAATAATTGGTACAATGTGAAATATCCTTTCATGCATTTCATGGTGGTTTGTAGAGTGTGACTGTAGATATGTGGTATTAATTCATGAACATCCTATAGACCACAATGCAACAAATTGGGGAAGTAACATTTCAGTATACCCTCTTTTGCATGAAAATTTTTGTTGACAGCTAGAAATTGTGTGAACAGCTACATCCAGTCTCCTGAACACAAACTTGAGAAAATATTGAAAACTTTCAGGCCTGTAGATCATTCCATGAAATTTTGGGGGAACTGCTAGACCTTAGTAACTTGCTGCTTTGACACTTTAACACAGTGTCTTGTGAGCATTTACAGGTGTATAGTGATGAAACTACATTCAGCCCACTGTTGCATGCATGGTGTAATTGTAAGTCACTGTATAGGATTTACTTGAGCACATGCACTTCTGCTGTTAAGTCCTGTACTACTCCCAGTGCCTTCCTTAGTGAAAACACTTTTTATTGACATCAGATCAGTCATGTTCATTTGGTAAAACTGTAGAAACATGTCCATTACATGCAGCACAAAATTTACCAATGACAGGATTCCAAGTGGTATCTAACTGGATACCTCCAGTCTGTTTGATCAGATGCTCAGATAGTGATATTCCCACTGATTTCTAGATTATGGTATGCCAAAAGTTTCACATATTGCTCCCTCTGATGTGGTTCTTATCAACTCTCTCTCTCTCTTTCTCTCTCTCATATCACGCACGCACACACACACACACACACACACACACACACACACACACACACACACACACACACACACACAATTAGCAAAATTTCCTGTGCTGTTACTTTTCTCCTAAATTTAGTATCATGAGAAAAAATTGTAACGTAGGATGGCATTATTAATAAGATCGTTAATAGACACTATCTGATCAAAAGTATCCAGACACCACTATGTAATGCAGAAAAGACTACCAGATGTCACGAGAAGTGACAGTATGCATCTTGGTCATCATCTGAGTAACAACTCCATCACGCACATTTCAACCTTTCAGAAGCTGCCCACGCCAACTGCTGGCGGTTTGGTTGTGAAGTGGAAACATGAAAGAACAACCACAGCTAAACCAAAATCAGAAGGCAGATCTAATGTGCTGATGTATGTGGACCATTGAGCATTGTGCTGGGTAAATTAAAAAATCATATGAAATCAAGGGAAGGAATCTCTCGTGATTCCCAAGTGCTACCAGCAGTCCAGATAGCACAATGACTGCTCGTAGTGAGTTAAAAAGAATCAGACAAAATGGTCAAGCAGCTCCTGATATGCCACATATTTCTGTAGTCACTGCAAAGTGATACTTGAGGTGGTGTAAGGTGTGATGCCACTAGACAGTAGATGACTGGACACACATGATTTGGAGTGATGAATCATGCTGTACCCTGTGGCAATCTGATGGAAGGGTTTGGGTTTGAATAAGGCCTGAAGAATGTTACCTGCCATCATTTGTAGTGTCAACAGTGATTGTATGGGGGTGGTGGTTAGGGTGCAGTCCTCTTATTGTACTTAAGAAAGTTCTAAAAGCGGGAAGATATGAACACGTTTTACAGCACTTTGTATTGCTTACAGTAGAGAAACAGTTTGCAGATGGTGGCTGATTTTATCAACATGACAATGAACTCTACCATAAAGCACCTTTTGTGAGGCAATGATTTGTGAAAAATAACATTCCTTAAATAGATTGGCCTCCCATAGTCCTGGCCTGAAATCAATGGAACACCTTTGAGATTAGTTAGAATGCTGAATTTGCTCCAGACCTCAGTGTCCAACATTACCACCTTCTCTGGTTGTGACTCCCGAGGAAGAATGGGCTGCCATTCCTCCACAGACATTCAGACACCTCATTTAATGTGTCTCCAGCAGAATTCAAGTCATCACAGAGAGACACGTGGGCACAACCAGTATTAATGTCAAGTAATAAGTGTCTGGATACTACTGATCAGATAGATGGTTGGTTGGCTGGACAAATAAAGGGACCAAACTACTAGGTCATCAGTCCAAGTTTTCATTGAACATGACATGTCTACATGACTGTAGGTCAGAGAACCTACTGTGCGAAACCCAGTGGAAGAAAACCCCAAGATCTATCATAAGTCAACAAAGGCGAGATATGGGACAAAAAGAAGAAAAAGAGACAGAGGAAGAAAGTCAGGCAAGATGTCCCATGAAGCCCCCCCCCCCCCCCCCCCCCCCCCGAAAGCAGAGTGCAATCAGAAGCCTCCAATACTTATAAGAGGAACCTCACTCAGAAATTGCCTAGGAAAGACTAGCAACACAGGCAGGGCAAGAGAAGCACAGAGAGACAAAAGACGAACAAGTCTAAGAGACCATGCCAGAGAGGGAGGAAGAGTAAACGAGCAAGTAGGGTGAGGAATGGGCTGGACCACCAAGCCCAAACAGCCGCAGCCCAGTTTGGGCAGAGGATGCAACAGTGTGTTCTGCCAATCCCTGAATGGGCCAATATGGTTAGGTGGCCCTTCCTTGCTTAAATAGAGTGGTAAAAGCACCCTTCATGAATAAAACGTAAAACTAAGTCAGCCATTGAGGTATCATTTCCTAACACCAGGGGTAGTGAGTCAGGGAGTTAGGAGTCTGTCCCAGGATGGCTAGGTTGGGACAGTCCAGTAAAATGTGGACCACTATCAAACAGGAAACATAGTGACAGTGGGGTGAGTCCTCATAACACAGAAGATGACCATGAGCCAGTCAAGCTTGGCTAATTCACAGCCAGCAAAGGACGGTAGAGTCCTTCCAAGGTGCCTGCATGGAGGACTTCCACAGATTCATAGGTCCCTTTATCAATGATAGTTTGTTTGGTGACGTCAGAGAGAGCCATTCTGTATTCCAGTTTCCTCAAACTTGATGGCGTAATACTGATTAGATAACTGTTTCCAGAATACCAATCTCAAGAGTCAGTTTGCTGTTAGCCGGGTTTAACCAGACTATCAGTGTGTTGATTCTCCTGGATCCCAACATGGCCCGAGGTCCAGACGAAGGTCACTAAGGGGAAGGTAACACTGGTCGAGACCTTGCAAACTGCTCAAGTAATCGCTGCAGATGAGAAAGGGCCCACTGGTGCAGGAATAGACATGCTCAAGAGCACAAGAAATGGTTACCAACTAGCAGGGAAAACACTACAGCCATCTGGCAAGGAGTGCAGTTCGGTATGTCACATATGAGTACAAGCAAAGCCAACATGACAAGCAACCATTAATCCATCAGTATAGATTACTTCTGCACCCCAGGATGTGCCAAGGATGGATGAAAATTGGTGGTGGAGAGTCTGTGGAGGAACCGAGGCTTTCGGACAGTGTGATATGTCAGCCACAGCCGAGGGGTGCACCATGGAGGTGTATTTGAGTGGGCCCAGAGAACAGGCGGAAGAGGAAACCACTAGAGTTCAAAGAGGAGGGATCAGTTGTGGATTGTGATCATAATCCCTGATCTGGGCCACCACTGCGGGAGATGGATTTCCATGTTTGGAAAGAGGAGATGGTAGTTTGTATGCATAGGGCAGCTGTGATAATGTGTAGCATAACTGACAAGCTGTTCTTGGCACCTGACGTACAATTGAGGGCCCCAGCCTTCAAGAGTAAGTTGTTTACGGGGCTAGTTGAAAGGCTCTTGTTGCAAGTCGAACCCTGTAGTAGTGTATCGGATCCAATACCTGCACTGCTGACGGTGATGCAAACCATACCCCATATTCCCATAGTAAACATGGGATTGTATCAGGGTTCTGTAAAACTGTTCTGGTTGTGGGTGAATGGTACGACATCGACAGAATTGCATGTCACGAGTCTTAGCAACTGAAAACCAAAAGCCATGGGTGAGGGCCCATGCCTGTGCCTTTCATATGGAGCCTTGCAGTCGATGTTCAGTGACACCCACACTAGAGGACCAATAGTAGAGGCAAAAGTCGTCAGCATACAAGGAAGGTGATCCTAAGGACCCCACAGCTGCAGCTAGACCATTGATGACAACTAGAAAGAGAATGTAGAGCCCTGCAGGACCTCATTCTCTTGGATATGGGGGGTACTATGGGAGGCACTAACACAAACCCAGAAAGTACAGTGCAACAAAGTTCTGGATAAAAAGCAGGAGTGGACCCCAGAGACCTCACTTATACACAGTAGCAAGGATTCATGTCATAAGCCTTTTGCAGATCAAAGAAGATAGCTGTTGTAATAAGGCTTTTGCAGGTTAAAGAAGATGGCTATAAGGTGTTGATGTCGAGCAAAAGCTGTTCGGATGGTAAACACCAAGTAAACCAGATTATCAGTAGTGGAATGGCTTTGGTGAAAACCACACTGTGACAGAGACAGAAGACCCTGCGACTCAAGGACCCAACATAGGCATCACTATCACCATGCATTTAGGCAACTTACAGAGAACATTGGTGGGACTAATTTTGGTATAACTTTCTTTCTCTAGAGGTGCTTACCTAGTTTCAGTTCTGGGACAATGATGCTTTCTCACCACTGTAATGGGAACTCACCCTCATTCCAGATAAAGGTCAAGATGGCAAGCATATGATGCTGACAGTCCACTGATAGATGCTTGATCATTTCGTTGTGGATGCAGTCCAGCCCTGGGGCTCTATTGGGGCAGTGGGGTAGACAATGGCGAATTCCCACTCACTGACTGGGGTATTATATGGCTCCAGGTGGTGTATAGTGAAAGATAATTGCTTTCACTCCATCTGCTTTTTTAGGACATCCGAGGTAGGTTGATAATTCTCAGACACAGAGGCTCGAGCATAATGCAGAGCTAAATGTTTGGCGATGGCTTCTGGGTCAGTGTAGACAGTGACTTCAGGTAATACCAGATATACCTGCAGGTGCCTCGTACTTGTAGAAATGTTTGATCTTCACCCAAACCCACAAAGGGAAGGTACGTGAGCTAATGGTTGAAATGTACTGTTCCCAACATTTTTGTTTTTGTCATTTTATTAGATGGTGGCCATTTAAAGGCACTGAGTTTTCCTTCAATGGGAACCGCTTATGGTGCTGGAGAGCCCATCTATGGCCTCTAATGGTGATTTCTGATGACCACCGTGGTACTGTCCCCTGTTGGGGCACACCCGAGGAACAGGGGATTGCCAAATTGGCTGCTGAATGAATGGCTGTGGTTGTTTTCTGGACTGCCTCATTGATATCTTCACACAGTGGTGAGCCAAGGGTGACAGCAGAAGTGAAAGCACACAGTCAACACTGTTGAGAGCCCATCTGGGCAGGCAGCAATGGGAATGATGCTAGTGATGCCAAGGGAGGGACAGGAAAATCGGAAAGAGGTCACTACCACATAGGTCATCATAGACCATCCAGTGGATGGATGGGAGAAGACGATGGCTACAAATAGAAAGGTCAATGGCCGGGAAAGTTCTGTGCCCCACAATGAAGTGTGTGGAGGGTACCAATTTTCAAGAGGCAAAGGCCAAGTTGTGCCAGTAAGTTTTCAAGGTCTTTACTGTGGCCAGTGATCACAGTTCCACACCATGAAGTGTTATTGGCATTGAAATCACCCACGATTAGGAAAGGTGGGGGGAGCTGAGAAACCAATGTAAACAATATGTACTGAGACACTTCAGCATTGTGAACAAGGTAAACACTGCAGATGGTAATATCCTGAACTGTTCTTACCTGAACAGCCAGAAGCTCCAAATGTGTATAAAGAGAGACAAGTTCACTACATAGAGTGTCCAGAATATACGTGCAAATTTCGCCCAACGCCCTGTCATAAGTAGCATGATTCTTATAACCTCCCATGTATCCACGAAGGGCCTGGGTGTGCATTGCTGGAAACCATGTCTCCTGAAGGGCAATGCAGAAAGCAGGGAAAGTGCTTAAAAGATGATGTAGCTCATCCAGGTGGTAGAAAAAAACTGCTACAATTCCACTGGAGAATAAAGTTGTCCATGTATTGTGAGGCCATAAAGGGACTGAGAAGGTAGGTTACACTCTAGGGCCACCTGCTACCATTTAAGTTCTGGGTTCCACTATGTGGTGCAAACTGGGGCTCAGGGCCCACCAGAATCTCTGCTTCAGCCACACGAGTAGAACAGGTGGAATCTGCTCACATGGGGGCCACCGGAATGTCCTTCTTGGAAGACTGTTTCATATCTTCCCTCTCCTTAGAGGATTTTGTTGATCACGAGGGTTTCTCTGTATCAGTTTCAGATAAAGGTGATGACTGCAAAGCACTGCGACTAGCAGCCTGTGGCTCCTTCAGCCACTGGCTGGCATCCGGTTGTAGACTGGTGGAAACCTTAGAAGGAAGTGTCCTGAGGGACCCCTTCCTTGCAACAGAAGCTGCAATAAAGTGATTTATCTCCAGCTGGGAGGTGGGGATTAATGTCCCTGGTGGGTGGGAAGCCATCAATCCCAAAGGAGGTGTGGAGGAAGCAGCAAGAAGGGAGCTCCCAACCATCAGAGGGCAGGCATGGTTGAGCAGCCCTGATGGCCCACTGTAGGTGGTGTAACAGACAAGAGTACTGTTGCCAAATGGAGTGACATCATCATAGCTTAGCATATGACACCATTATACATGCTGGGTGCAACCACTTGTACTTATTTTTCGCCTCTTGATAAGTTAGTTGCTTCAGAGTCTTGTATACTTGTATTTTCTTCTCTTTCTGGAAAACAGTACAATTGGGTGAGCTGCGAGAATGGTGCTTTCCACAGCTGACACTAGTCCATAAGCTCTACAGATGGGGCTGGTGTTGCACCGCGAAGACATGTGTACGAATTTTAAATGTTTGAAGCACTGCATGGGGGAGGGGGGCCGTGGAAACATACAGTTTCACATTGCATTGCTATATTATATACTTGACCTTTTCAGGCTATGCATCACCCTCAAACACCAAGATGAAGGTTCAGATAGTGACCTACTGCCTTTGGCCCCCTATGTACATGATGGACAAAGTGTACAACCCATCGCTCCAAGTTGTCACGTAGCTCATCATCAGACTGCAAGAGCAGTTTTGAACAATGCCCTGAACCATATTTAGATTATTATAGGGAGTGACAGTCATCAGTATGTCACCCAGTTTGTTATAGGCAAGAAGTATCCATGACTGAGAAAGGGAAGCTGTTTGGATCACAACTGACCCACTTTCCATCTTAGAGATGGCTGCCACTTCCCGAAACTTGTCTTCTAAGTTCTCCAAAAGAATAAGGTATTTGTGGTCAAGAAGGAATCCCCATCAGTCCTTGTGCAAACTAAGTATTGGGGAAGAGTATTTTTCTGCTTGCCACTTAGGCCTACAATCCTACATCTACATCGATACTCTGCGAATAACATTTAAGTGCCTGGCAGAGGGTCCATCGAATCACCTTCACAAGAACTATTTACTATTCCACTCTCATGCAGCACACAGAAAAAACAAACACCTATATCTTTCCCAGCAAGCTTCGATTTCCCTTATTCTATTATGATGATTGTTCCTCTCTACGTAGGTCTGTGTCAACAAAATATTTTCACATTCAGAGGAGAAAGTTGGTGATTGAAATTTCATGAGAAGGTTATACTGCACTGAAAATACCAAATCTGGTATCATTTCAGTGACACACACTTCCCCATTTCATGATAGTATGAAATGTGCTGCACTTCTTTGACCATTCTTGATGTATTCCATCTGTCCTATCTGGTAAGGATCCCACAGCACGCAGCAGTATTCCAAAAGAGGACAGACAAGAATAGTGTAGGCAGTCTCTCTAGTAGATCTGTTACATTTTCTAAGTGTTCTGTCAATAAAACACAGAGTTTGGTTCGCCTGCCCCACAGCATTTTCTGTGTGTCCCATCCAATTTAAGTTGTTTGTAATTGTAATTCCTAGATATTTAATTGAATTTACAGCCTTTAGATTTGACAGATTTATCATGTAATTGAAGTTTAATGGATTCCTTTTAGTACTCATGCCGATGACCTCACACTTTTCATTATTTACGGTCAATTGCAAATTTTTGCACCATACAGATATCTTTTCTAAATCATTTTACAATTTGTTTTGATCTTCTAATGACTTTACTAGTCGATAAATGACAGCATAACCTGTGAACATCCTAAGACGACTGCTCAGATTATCTCCTGAATAGTTTATACAGATAACGAACAGCGCAGGGCCTGTAACACTACCTTGGGGAATGCCAAAAATAACTTCTGTTTTATTCGATGACTTTCCATAAATTACTACAAACTGTGAGCTCTGTGACAGGGAATCATGAATCCAGTCACATATTGAGATGATATTCCATAAGCACGATATTTCACCACTGGCTGCTTGTGTCATACAGTGTCAAAAGCCTTCTGGAAATCTAGAAATACGGAATCAATTTGAAATCCCCTGTCAAAGCACTCAATACCTTCACAAGAAAGATGTTTTCTAAATCCATGTTGACATTGTGTCAGCAGACTGTTCTCTTCAAGGTAATGCATGATGTTTGAATATAATATATGTTCCAAAATCCTGCTGCATATTGACATTAATGTTATGGGCCCGTAATTTAGTGGATCATTCCTGCTACCTTTCTTGAATATTGGTGTGACATGTGCTACTTTCCAGCCTTTGGGTACAGATCTTTCATCAAGCAAGCAGTTGTAAATGACTGTTAAGTATGGAGCTATTGTATCAGCATACTCTGAAAGGAACCTAACTCATGTACAAGCTGGACTGAAAGATTTGCTTTTGTTAAGTGATTTAAGTTTCTTCATTACTCTGAGGATATTTATTTCTACATTACTCATTTTTGTAGCAGTTCTTGATGCCAGTTCTGGAATATTTACTTTGCCTTCTTTGGTGAAGGAATTTCAGAAGGCTGTGTTTAGTAACTCTGCTTAGGCAGCACTGTCATCAATAGTGTTTCCATTGCTATTGCACAGAGAAGGCATTGACTGTGTCTTGCCACAACCATACTTCATACCTCACATATGACCAGAATGTCTTTGGATTTGCTGCCAGGTTTCGAGACAAAGTCTGCACTAAATTTTGAACTTCTGTAAAAGATCGCCAATCTTGGAGATTTTGCATCCCTTTACATTTGGCATGTTTTTCATTGTTTCTTCAACAGTGTTCAGACCCATTTTGTGTACCAAGGAGGATCAGCCCTGTTGTTTGTTAATTTATTAGCTATAAATCTCTCAATTGCTGCCAATACTATTTCTTTGAATTCAAGTCACATCTGGTCTACATTTACACTGTTAATTTGGAAAGAGTGGAGATGGTCTCTCAGAAAGGCATCAACTGAATTTTTATCTGCTTTTTTGAATAAGTATATTTTCTGTTTATTTTTAGAGGATTTGAGTGTCACAATATTCAGTCACTACGACAACCCATGATATAGCCAGGGACTGTATCTCTCTTCATTAAAAGAGGACTTTCCTTCCATAGAGACTGATTTATCAGAGGGAGATAACTTCATCCACTTCATTTGCAGCTCATCTGCCATGAAATGGGGTCTCCCCTTGTGGGTGCCACCCTGTCTCACCAACATCTACTTGGCCAGTAACCCATTGTTCAGAGGCCCTGTGCCCCAGTCACGATGCGCACTTACTCCTTGGAATACACTGGGTGTTTTCACCTCAGGCACCAACAGTGCAATCCCTTCATGGGCAGGGGGCTACCACCATGCAGGTACTTTGTGATTCCCCCCCCCCCCCCCCTCCTTTAAAAAAAACCATGGCTATAGAGTATAGAGCTGGGTTTCGGGTGTATTACCTCATTAAAGGGAAGGGTGCAATGATGGAAAGGCACAAAGTTGGAGCCTACACCACATTGGGTGACCTTCCCTGCATGATCCGCACATCTGGAGACTTTTGAAAATTTGTGG
Source organism: Schistocerca serialis cubense (assembly GCF_023864345.2). Taxonomy (NCBI): domain Eukaryota; kingdom Metazoa; phylum Arthropoda; class Insecta; order Orthoptera; family Acrididae; genus Schistocerca; species Schistocerca serialis. The sequence continues at coordinate 575,997,634 of NC_064640.1, read as the reverse complement.
CAGGTCAAACCCAACAATGGGGACTACATGTGTGTTTAATGAAAAGTTGTCAAAAAGCCTGGAAGTGTAAAACTGAGTCCCAATCATAAACCAAGTCCAAGCAGGATCTGCACCAAGAAAACCATATCTGATGGAGAGGCAGAGTGGGAAAGGGACAGTGGAAGTATAAGCTTACAACATGGAAAGGAAATAATGCTACAAAGGCTGTGGCACTGGGGGTGGTAGCCAAGCACGTACTCACAAGGAGGGGGGGGGGGGGGGGGGGGGGGAGACGACACCAGGTACTGTACAACAAGAATACCAAGGGTCACAACACCAGCTAGTTCTAAATGTGTTGGGAATCTCCATTGAGATGATAAGTTGTGTCATTTCAGCCAAGAAATACTCAATCCAGTCACAAACTTGCTTCCCCATATAATATTAAGTATGAAAGTATGCAGAGTGAACTTGTTGAACCTTATCCCATCATGGTGGACAATTTTTTGACTGTAAAAGCAACTGTGTTCAGCTTGTGAAGATCATGAGTTTGTGTCTTCCAATTGTGCTGCCCATCCATCCAGTAATCCCAATCCCAGAAGTAGGATGTCTTCTACTTCATTTATTGTGTGTCATCACAGTAAGAAAGTAGACTGTTATCCCAAACAAAATAACAAATTTGCTGAAACTGACATTTTTCCAAACCAAATTAACTAAGTACATTGAATAACAAAGAAAGGGAAGGGAATATTATATAGCAGAACTAAAAAAAAGTCTCTTGTGCTTGAAGGCAACATAGAAGTTTTGTGGGCTATGAACAACCATATTAAACAAGATGCACACAAGAGGATGTTCAGCACGCAACAGAAAAACTCAAACGTCGCAAGACCTCTTGCTTTGATAGAATCAGTTGTAAAGTTATTTGCTGAATGAAGCTGTGAGGTGTGTCCTGGACAATGTTTGGAAAACTTCTGTCAGTAAGAACACTGCACAAGGGAGGCAAGGGTCCAGGATTAACGCCCACGTTGGCATAGTTTTTTTAATCAGCCAGGAACCTTCGCAATGGTGCACAGTGGCATTTGAAAAAGATAGTTTTATGATATCAGTGAAATTTGGTTTTCATAGGGGTAAATCAATAGATGATGGAATGCACCAGGATATTCAGACAGTTTAACTAGAGTACAGCTCCAATTATGATACATAACACAGACATTGGTAATGTTATTAAGAGAGCCTTCACTGTTTTCTGAACTATTGTAGAGGGAGGACTGCAGATGAATGACAAAGAATCAAAATAACACGCAAAATTACTATAGAATGTGTTACAGCATCAATCTGTTAGTGTTTTGAGTAACTATGACCGTAAGTCTTTAATTACAACAAAGAGCTCACACACTGCAGAGGGCATAGTTGCCTGCAGAAATAACCCACTTTTGGTTCTATCTGGAAACTAAAGGGCTAGCTCCAGTTTTCTAGCGTGCATCAAGTAGTAATGCACATATTCAGCACATATCTGCAGTTTTCTTGTGTGCATCAAGTAGTAATGCACATATGCAGCACATATATCAAACAATCATGTACTAGAAATCCAACTCTATGGATGAAAAACAAAATAAGTTAGAGGTCATGTACACAGATACCTCAACATACACTTTGCTGCAAGATTTAACTCCATATCTCTTTGAAATTAGTGTATGGGAACAACAGTATTGTTACAGGAAGTGCTGAGTAAGGGCTGGAATGTTGTGTTACTCCAGCAAAAGTCTGGTGGTATAAAAGTCTGGTGGATAACTCCAATAAATATTACAATAAAGATAACATGCAGCATTGTACTGGTTCAAAAAGATGATTGTGACCGACCACACACAACCATTTAGGAAGGGATAAGAGAATGGAGGCAAATGAACAATTATAGGATTGAAAAAGGAATATAGTGATTCAAATTCTACAGACCATGTGGCTGTTAGAGATGGGGCACAAGATGAAATTGGACAAGAACGAGGCAGTGGGTGTTCTACAGAAACCATCCCAGCATTTGCCTTGAGTATTTTAGGATAACCAGAGTTAAAATAAATACAAATTGAGAAAGGAAAATTAGGACCTCACTTCTTGGAAGTGCAGAGGGTAAAGAAGTGGCAGCAGCAGTGGGACAACAGAGTTATGGTCTATGAAGTTTATATCTCCCATCGTACAAAAGCATACTTTATTAGTTGTATCAACTCATTGCCTGAATCTTTTACTAAAAACTGTACCCAACAAGGTACGTTAGGACAGGGAGAGTTCTAACCATACATGAAGATTGGCATCTGATAGTGCTCAGTCCATACCTATAATAAATTTATAAAATACAGGTGTAAACAGAAGAAATCTGTGAGTGCTGAAAAATTGGTGCCCCCAGAGATATTGTACCCCTCTTCCTTAGAAAGGAGGTAGTGGGCAGGGGATCACTTTACCATAAAAAGGTCAGAGATCTTGATTTATGGACTGGCTAATCATTGTAGCGAACCAAACTGAACTGTTAAGATGTAAGAAGAAAATGGTTAACTGAAGACTGCAATGGACAGCTAAAATAGCCAGTGCCCATTCAGTAGAGAGTGATGCCAGTGTATGAGGAAAACTGCACAACACCTGCTGCAAAGGTTATACCTACACTGTCTTAAAAAATACAGCAGCAAAAATCACTACCACCTCCATATCAGCAACCTGTCTTGCCGTCCGCAGTGAAACCACCACTGTTAAAGAAGAGCTCGTCTACTTACAGACTTTGGTCTATTCACACTCTTACATCATTCTGTATGTAAACTTAATGACACATAGCATTAGCAATGGGGACAGTACAGACCTTCATTGGAAGCACCTACCGGAGTTTTGCTTACATAGAAATAATGCAGATGTAATAATAATAGATGAGGCCTTTCAGTTGGAGTGCAAGGTTGTAACAAACAGAAGAGGAAAATTATGTGGAAAATGCATAAATGGAACTTAGAACTACACGTTTATCATTTTATTTATTCATTTTGTTAATTGTTTTACTTTTCATGTCATTTTGTTGTACTAGGCACCATGTATTCTCTTTATGCTTTCTAATCATTATTTTAAGTTTAAAATTTATCCTCATATGCTGTAAATCAGTGGTTAAAAGATAATTCCGTTTAAAATAATTCAATTAGTTATAGTTTAATGCTATTGTTTATTCTGTGGAACATAACAGAGCAATGCATAGACTTCAATTGCCCACTGCACTTAAACTTCATTGATTTTACAAAAGCATCTGACAGTAACAAAGATAAATCATTGTGGAATATTGTAAGCCTATAAGGAATCCCTAACTATCTCATCAGTGTTTTCAGGAACCTATATCTACTCTCGAGTTTCTATATAAGAACAGAAGATGGGACCACCATTTTCTTTAGCATTCTGACAGGTGTCAGACAAGAATGTATTTTGTCACCATTGCTTTTTATATTTGTCATAGATTTTATAATGAGAAAAACTGTGGGCAACTCCAATATGGACATACATGTGACTGAGCAGTTCTGGCTTAGAGATCTTGATTTTGCTGATGATGATGTTCTTCTGGCAGAAAAACCATAAAATTTACAATTAATGATTAAGAAGCTAGCTGGAATGGCCAGTTCAGTAGGGTTAAAATGGTGATAAAGCAAAAACAATGTGCATAAAAAGCTGAAATGTATCTACTCAAATTATAATGCAAGGTGTTGACCAATTTCTGTACCTCTGCTATCTTATCTGTAATAATGGGGATGTAGATGCAGACAGCAGCAGCAGAACTGGGAAAGCTTTTGCAGTTTTCCAACCAATGTGATTCGTATGGCAATTAGATTTTATGTCCACAAAGCTTCAGCTGGAGCCGTATATTATCCTACTGATGGCCGTAAATGTATGTGAGACATGGAAAATGCAAGCAAAAGCAGCACACAAGCCCAATGTTTTACACCAATGATGGTCAAGATGAATTTTGAAGATCAGTAATGGTGAACATGTTTCGAATAAGGAAGTGCTGAGAAGTGGTAGTCTATGTAGCCTACAGAAAATCATTGCTGAAAGAAGAGTGAGGCATGTTTTATGGATGAAAGATGAAAGAATCTCCAAATCAGCACTGCTGTTGAAACCAATGAATGGATACAGAAGTAGAGGAAGAACTCTTAACACCTATAAAAGAGCTTTTGCAAAGGATCTTCAATGCATGGGCATGAACTGTGAGGAGGCAGCTGACTGAGTTCACTGGAAGAAACATGACACCCAGTATGCTACCTAGCAACTAAGTCTAAGTAAGTCTACCATTGTCCACTATTGACTTAACAGGGGACTGGTTTATTGTTATTCACCAGTAATTATAAATAAAATGAAATAATTCTCAAAACAAAATGGTGAAAGCAGAATATGCTGTTCCTGGTTATGCACAGACAAGTAGAAGAAAAAGAAGCCAAAAATATAATTGAGAAGCAAGAAAGAAAGCAGGACCAACTCTTCAGTTACAAAACAGATTTTTTTCCCCCATGACAGACGGAATACTGGTGTCCTTCCCACAATCAAATCATGATATCTTACTTCAGATTTCCAAAAATGTATTCTCAATATGCAATATGTAATTGCTCAGACACATGTAGAAGTCACATTTCCAGAGACTGAACCATCAGTCACAACAGTCAGGTTCCACTAATGAATTGGGAATAAGCACGGATGTTGGCTACAAGGTGATGCCCACTAGAAGAACAGAAAACTTTGCAGAAAATTTTGCGCTATGTAGAACCTGCTGTGGTGCCATATGATACCTTCATACACTACTACATTTCTCAGTACACATTTCTTGCATAGCATCAAGTGTACTAAAGCCATCAGACATGCATAGACCGCAGACAATCATACTTCACTGAATGTATTTAAACTGTTCCAGTTCTTTCAATGCCACAGCTGATTCATACGAGAGTTAAGGATTAGTTCCACTCTCTCACAATTACGTAGTGGTAGACAAGACTGTTGTAGTGTCAAATACTTTGAGATCCAGATTCCTCATTAAATGCACTACAACATATCATTTCTAGAATCTGCTGGAGAAATATATGAATGAGGAACTTTAGGGCTTATCATATATCAAATGACAAGAAAAAGATTTAATAATTATGCAGCATGTGTGGATGGTAAGGTTACGAAGTGTCTGTGTCACTGAGTGAGACATGTCAGTGCAAAATTGGTTGTGTTGAGTTTATGAACAGACTGAAACTCTTTATTTGTAAAATTTGTCATGTAACTGCTAAAATTGTGTCCAGAAGTACAGTGTTGTAACCAACAAACTACAATTTCAGAACTCTGGACTTGATGGGTACTCAAAATATCAACGGATGAATACAAAACAAATTATGTTCAGTTCTATTAAGATTTTCTCACGTTTTAAAAAATTTCTCAACTCTTTTGTGACAGAGTATGAAGCCTTGGTGGCCACTACAAATTCGAATGAAAAAGGCTGTGAAGTCATTCGATGGAGCTGAAGAACATTGGGTCGCATACCAGTAAGAAAAATCAAAATTCCACACTTTGGATAAATGGTGTTCCACAGTATGCATAAATTTCATGAATTGCATCCTATTTCAAAAGAGACACCTCCCAGCTGCGTTAAAGTTTTGTTAAACTTCAGTTCTTTTAAAAATATTATTACTTATATGCACCTAAGAGATGACTCTATTAAAATAATATGTAAACAGCAACAGTCTATAAAAAAGGTATTGGCAAAATTAGTTTGTGACTGACAAGAGATTTTGTTGATTGACTTTTTTACTCCAAGTAATTCCATAAATGCCAACAGACACAGCAAGATCATGAGAAGGCTTGGTCATACCACTCAAAACAGAAGGAGAAGATGGCACAATAATGTTTTGTCCCACACAGTACAAACAAATGGTTACATTCCTCAACATATTTGACTGGGATACTCTCAATCGTCATGGACATACTCCCAATCAATCACCAAGTGACTTCTTGTTTCCCACATTTTTCAAAGAGTACATGGGAGTAACACATTTTTCAACAAACTAGGAAGTAATAGAATGTATGAAATGTAAAGGGACTTGTCAGTATGGACGTTTAGCATAGACATACATAAGATGATACACTATTTTGTTAAATACTCACAACACAACAGCAAATAGATGGAAAAATTGTGATATACTTCTGTAAAATTTGGCTTAATTTCATGTATAAATATGCCTTTATCTGTGTATCAAATGTTTTGGAGTCTTGCTTTCCAGATATTCCTCATAGCTGGAGAAATATAAATATCCATAACTTATGGTGTATAACATCTACAGTGACCTCATACAAAACTAACCCTACTATAGTGTGGGAAAATGAACTTTTTAACCACATATGGTAGATAGTGCTACATGCCAAGGCTAAATAATTTGTTGGTTGCATTACTTCACTACTGCTTTCCTCCTGCCTTGTGTGTGGGCAAAAGACTTTTCACATGTTTTTTACTCTGTTAATCATTTAGTGCCAATTAGTAGAACTGACATTTCTTGGAGCTAATGTAAGAACAATTTCTTTTATTATTTCTTGGTTGGAAATTAGAGGGTGTGAATTAATAATTATTCTATTTTACAACTGACCAAATGTAACAATGTAAGAGAGGTATTTTGTTAGAAGAAAATGAACTGGAGTTGTATTAAGAGACCATAATATAATTCCTTAACTATCATTGAATGGAATACATATCACATCAGGTGTTAATATTTGTATGGAAATTGCTTACCATTTAACTTAGAGCCTTACTCAGTTTCTGTTCAGTAGTACAATACATATACATTTACAGTGAAGATCTGGCTACATTACTAACTTCATACATTTATGAACTTGTCCATTAGTTACTGCATAACTTGTTTAACTGTAACAATATCTGAATGAATTTTACTTACCCTTCTCTGTTCTGTTGTTATTGCACATCTTCATTAACTTTCTGAAACAAATGTGTGCACTTGTGTTGTGAAGATAGTTTCCACGTGTAATTATGGCTTCTTGCATTTCATTTCTTCTAATGTCTGCATCTTTACATCTACAAAACTCTTTCAAAGCATTCTGCATAGATGACCAGTAATTTACTAGCTCCATTGCTGCATTCACATTCAGTGGATAGAGTACAGAACTTATAACAACAGGAAGGGAGATATCAGTGGGGAGAAACTGAGACAATGAATGTGAAGTATCTTCAGAGTTTCTATCACTCACAAGAAAATCTAGAGTTTTTCCTATTGCAGAGGCAAAAATAACAAAACCAGCTGAGCTATTACGTGAAGCTTCTTGTGATTCTTCAGTCTTGAGCATTGGGCAATGGGACTGGGCTACTGCTAACATACTAACTGAATGTTCTTGGCTTGATCCAAGTGTTAAGAGCATATCTATGATGACAATAGCTGTCTCACAGTCTGCACACTGAAGGGCTGCACTGGACTGAAGATTTCCAACTGAAAACACAAGAAGAAGTGAAAATAAATAAATAAATAAATAAATAAATAAAATAAGCATGTGAGTTGAATACAAAATGACAAATGAGTAACAAGCATAGATTTACTATTTCCCTAATAATATTGAAATACAAGAAAAGACTTCTACAACAGGCTATTCAGAATGAAATCTTGGATGTTCAACACATTTCAGGATGAGTGAGGTCCACCTCAACTGTATTAGAACGTAGCAAGTCTATGAAGTTTTACACAGTTTGTGACAGTTTTGCATAAACATTGCATGTTTGCTCAGCCTGTTATCTTATATCTATAGTTGCTTATGCAATCATTAATATATATAAAAATGGTGTAACGGCACATCACAATTTTCTGTAACTCTCATCTTTACATATTTCACATAGATAGACAAAAAAGGCACTACTCTATTTCAGTAATACTTTTATAGCCTCAACAGCTACAACTAGGTGAGAAAAACAGTGCAGCTTCTTTAGTGAGTTCAGGGAGTACCCCGGGCAGTACAAATTGATAATATTTTTCAAAGTCACTATGATATCACTATTAGTGTTAAATTTATAAAATAAATGTTGAGTGCCATACCAAGTGAGGCAGCTAATACACCCCAGCCTGGTACTCTTTGTACTGAGCGACATGGGCAGGCCATCTGCCACAGGTGCTGTGCACTGTCTGATTCACACCACTCCACTGCATTACTGATTCAGCACTACAGCCACCATACTGATGGCATTACCTTGCCAGCTGCCACCATTGCCTGAGAGAAAACTCCACTTACTATCTGTCTGCCAGGCTGCCGCTGGCACCAGCATGCTTCACCAGATGAGGCCAGCCTACGTCATGGAGGGCATTGGCTGCCTTATTTTACACATCTAGTTCCATAGGACTTCTCAGTACCAACTTCACTGCTGTAGCTTGTTACAAAATAAAGTGATTTTTTTGAACCAATACTATTTCCATGCCCAATCACTACCTCAGACCACACCACTGCAGCTACTTCCACAGTGGTGAATTGCAGACATCCTGATCTATCACAGTCAGCCTCGCCACCCACCACAGCACTCACTCACCTCAGCTGCTACAATATGGATTATATATGGTGTTCGCTCAAGAATCTCTCACAGATAGCTCTCTAAGCAGTTGGGAGTACTGACAACAGCCTTTCAGTACATTTACTCTCTTATGAAGTTTGTTATTAGCAATCACAGTCTCAAAACAACATTCATAAATTCATTATTTGAAAGAGAAATGATATATGCAATCATTCAACCACCCCCGATAGATGTAAAGAATTTAATGAATAATAAAACTAATTTCAAGCACAAATTGAGATCATATCTGCTTGACAATTCCTATTCCAAATTTCCCAATGTAAAGTAAAAAAATAAAAACTCATAGGAATTCATACAAATGGTCATCATGTAGTCATATTTTCCACTAAGAAGATGCTACAATCATTAAACTGACATGTTCCATATCATAGCAGGAGAACACATTTATGATCCACAGAACATGCACATAACTTAATTGCACAACACTACACTCATTCAATAACCATCATTTTGATTTGCAGCTCCTTGTATTGGCCGTGTTTGCGGTTAAAATTGTTGGATGTGAGGTCCGCCAATTATGCAAAACACCGTTTTTCTCAGTACCCAAATACGTTTCGGCACCACTGTGCCATCATCAGTGGGTTTTCGTTTTTATTTATTCTGTAATGTGAACATTTTTGTTAAATGAATATAAAATTATGTGTGCATTCTTAGTTCAAACAACAGATCGTTTCTTTTACATCTGGTGTTCATGAAATTTCTGGATCACTTTTGTGTTAATTACTACAGGTAGCTTGTCATCTGCAACCAATCGATGTTGATGAGAAAATTTTTTTGCTGGGAGTTAACCTATCTTCTAAACTGTAATTCAGTTTTTTGCGATGCTTTCATGACTATATTTGTTTTTACTTATGTTTTCGTGTGGCAAGTACTTCCATTCTCCGCATAATGCTGAGGTGTTCACCAGAACTGGTGAACAAATGAACACTGACTGGGCTGGAACACATAACAAACCAAAATCACACTGTGTTCTGGTGAAAAGTGTTTTACTACGTTATTTGTGAAAAATACTTGTTATAGTTATGTGTGCATCGCAACACCTCAGCATTATGCGGAGAATGAAAGTACCTGTTACACGAAAACATAAGTAAAAATGAACACAGTCGCGAAAACATCGCGAAAAACTGAATTATATTCTAGAAGATAGGTTGACTTCCAGAAAAAAAAATTTTCTCATCAACATCGTTTGGTTGCAGATGACAAGCTACCCGTAATAATTAACCCGTAAGTGATCCAGAAAATTCATGCACACCAAATGTAAAGGTATTTACAAAAAGAAACAATCTGTTGTTTGAGGCAAAAATGCACATAATTTTATAATCATTTAACAAAAATGTTCACATTACAGAATAAATAAAAACGAAAACCTACTGATGATGGCACAGTGGTGCTGAAACATGTTTGGTTACTTAGAAAAACAGTGTTTTGCATAACTGACGGACCTCACATCCAACTCATTCAATAAGTTTACACCACACCAGAGTGATCAAATGAAATAACATATGTGTTCAAAAACTCTGAGAACTGTGTCTTTGATTGACACATATCAATCAGTTTATTTACAAGTAATTAAATCATGTAATACATACACAATTCAACTTGCAATATCTACCAAGATAATTACACAAGGTCTTGATAAATTCCACAAATTGAAATGCTTATTAGATAGTGCCTGAATACAGCTTGTCAAAACTGGTTACAGCATTACAAATATCTTACATGATCTTCCCGTATATGCTACTGCACTGGGTTGTGGCTTTCTTTCTGTATTGGTTATGATGATCTGTTCACTACACTGCTAAGAGTAGGATACCTACATGTCTACTTTCTTGTTCATTACTATACCTACCCATGCAATACCTCCATTTGGGTTTGTGTTAACCCTCTACTGAACTGGGCAAAAATCCTGTTCTTCCTGCCACTGCTCATAACTAACACCCAATATATCGAACATCAACTCATTCATTTCTGCTAAGAACTACATTATGCAATACACAGCTGTATCACTATACTTTATTAGAGACAACTGATTTCAATCTAGGATCAGTCCATCATTGGGTCCACTGAACCAAAGAAGAACAAGAACACACATATGACAAAGTCTATAACATTAAAGTATTCAGCCATTTTGTGAAACAGCATTAAATACATCATATCTTACATTACTGTAGCAAAGTACTTATAGAACCATCTCAGCTATTCATTTGCATAGTCAAAATAACAGTTGTCAGACGTACATTGTTCCATCCCTAACAGTAGCTATGTAAATGTAAAATATATATCCATTTAACCTCATAGATGTTGGTGCGTGGTATAGCCATACGCAGAACAGAGCAGGTCAAAGATTATTCAATGAAGCATTTAAGGCATTGCAGCAAAATACCAATTATTCATAAGATCAATTGTCAGTACCACATAGACATTAACATACACATACTGACAAATGTTAATTGCTTTTTAGTAATTTAATTACACATGATTTGCATTTTATGGTTACTACATAACATCAATGGAAACACGGACAGATGCACTTCAGTCTAGTTAACTCTGAAAGTAATATAGGTACTAGTCATAAGGATTACATGGTCATAACATAAAATGTCAACTAAAATCTAAATCCCTCCCATGAGTATATATCACAATGTGCTACAAAGTTTACTACACATTACTACTGATTATCATAATTAGATGTGACAATTCTTCTACCTTGTCTGTTTAACATAGTACTTATATATAAAAACAAAGATGAGGTGACTTACCGAACAAAAGCGCTGGCAGGTCGATAGACACACAAACAAACACAAACATACACACAAAATTCAAGCTTTCGCAACAAACTGTTGCCTCATCAGGAAAGAGGCAAGGAGAGGGGAAGACGAAAGGAAGTGGGTTTTAAAGGAGAGGGTAAGGAGTCATTCCAATCCCGGGAGCGGAAAGACTTACCTTAGGGGGAAAAAAGGACAGGTATACACTCGCACACGCGCACATATCCATCCACACATACAGACACAAGCAGACATATTTAAAGACCAAATATATATAATTTTTCCCACGTGGAATGTTTCCTTCCATTATATTGATAACATAGTACTTACTTACAGTTACAGAGTATATTACTGATAAAGATGTTTATGAGCTACCAAACCAAATGTATACAGAGCATTGACAAATTATCACATTTTACACTGAACCTCAAGAGTGCCAATATTGGTCAGCAGCCTATGTCACAAAATAATTTCCCTGGGATTATGGTCTACATACAGTCTTAATTTGTCCAGTAATCCTTGATTTGTTTTGGTTACCACTGTGGTTTCTAAGTAATGACATGTTATAGATCAAGTTGCTATGAGCCTGTGTTGTTGTTGTGGCCTTCAGTCCAAAGACTGGTTCAACACAGTTCTCTGTGCTACTTTATCCTGTGCAAGCCTCTTCATCTCTGAATAACTACTGAAACCTACATCCTTCTGAATCTGCTTACTGTATTCATCTCTTGGTCTCCATCTACATAATCCCCCCACCACACACCCACACACACACACACACACACACACACACACACACACACACACACACACACACTCTTCCCACCAATCATAAACTGGTGATCGCTTGATGTCTCAGATTGTGTCCTACCAACTGAGCTCTTGTTTTAGTCAAGTTGTGCCACAAATTTCTTGTCTCCCCAATTCTACTCCATATCTCCTCATCATTAATAATGTGACCTACCCATCTAATCTTCAGCAATCTTCTGTAGCACCATATTTCAAAAGCTTCAGTTCTCTTCTTGTCTAAATTGTTTATCATCTATGTTTCATTTCCATACATGGCTACACTCCAGACAAACACCTTCAGAAAAGACTTCTTAACATGTAAGTCTACATTTAATGTTAACAAATTTCTTTCTTCAGAAACGCTTTTCTTGTAATTGCCAGTCTACATTTTATATCTTTTCCACTTCGGCCATCATCAATTATTTTGCTGCCCAAATAGTAAAACCTATCTACTACTTTAAGTGTCTCATTTCCTAATCTAAGTCCCTCAGCATCACCTGATTGAATTAGACTACATTCCATAATCCTTGTCTTGCTTTAGCTGCAGTTCATTTTATATCCTCCCTTTGTGACACTGACAATTCTGTTCAACTGCTCTCCCAAGTATTTCAGTCTCTGACAGAATTACAATGTCATTGACGAACCTCAATTTTTTTCTTTCTTCTGCCTGCACTTTAATTCCTACTCATAATTTTTTTGGTTCCCTTCACTGCTTGCTCAGTGTACACACTGAATAACATTGGGGATGGACTAAAACCCTGAGGTCACTCCCTTTCCTGCTACTGCTTCCATTTAATGTCCCCCGGTTCTTATAACTGCTGCATTTTCTACACAAGTTGTAAATAGCCTTTTACTCCCTGTATTTTATCCCTGCTACCTTCAGAATTTAAAAAAGAGTATTACAGTCAACACTATCAAAAGCTTTCCCTAGCTCTACAAATGCTATAAATGTAGGTTTTCCTTTCCTTAACCTATTTTCTACAATAAGTCATAGGGCCAGATTCGCCTTGTGTGTTCCTACATTTCTCCAAAATCTAAACTGATCTTCCCTGAAGTTGGCTTCTGCCAGTTTTCCATACTTCTGTAAGGAATTCTATTGCAACCACAACTTATTAAACTGATAGTTTGGTAATTTTCATACCTGTCGGCAACTGCTTTCTTTGGAATTGTAATTTGAATTATTACATTCTTCTTTAAGTCTGAGGGTATTTTGCCTGTCTCAAACATCTTGCACATCAGATGGAAGAGGTTTGTCACGGCTAGCTCCCTCAAGGTTGTCAGTAGTTCTGACAGAATATCATATAAGCCAGGGGCCTTGTTTCGACTTAGGTCTTTTAGTATTCTGTAAAATTCCTCTCACAGTATCATATCCCCCTTCTCATCTTCATCTATGTACTCCTCCATTTCCATAATATTGTCTTCAAGTTCATCTTCCTTGTGTAGATCCTCTATATACTACTTTCACCTTTCAGCTTTCACTTGTTTGCTTAGTACTGTTTTTCCATCTGAGCTCTCAATATTCATAGAACTGTTTCTTTTTTCACCAAAAGCCTCTTTAATTTTCCTCTGGACACTATTTTTCCTCTCATGAAACATGCTTCTAAATCCTTACATTTATCTTTTATCCATTCCTGCTCAGCCATTTTTCACTTCCCGTCAATACCATTTTTCAAACGTTTGTATTCCCTTTCACCTACTTTAATTGCTGCATTTTTTATATTTTCTCATTTCATTTGTTAACTTCAATATCTCCTGTGTTATCCACAGACATCTATTATACCTTGTCTTTTTACCTATTTCATCTTCTGCTGCCTTCACTTTTTCATCTCTTAAAGTTACCCATTTGACTTTAACAGTATTCCTTTCCCCTGTTCTGGTCAACAATTGCCTAATACTCTCTCTGAAACTCTTAACAACCTCTGGTTCCTTGAACTTATCCAGGTCACATCTCCTTAATTTCCTAACTTTTTGCAATGTCTTCATTTTTAATCTACAATTCATAGCCAATAAACTGTGATAAGAATCCAAATTTGTCCCTAGAAATATCTTCCACAATCTGTGTCATACCTTTATACAATCAATCTGAAATCTCCTGGTGTCTCCAAGTCTCTTCCACATATACAACCTTCATTTATGATTCTAACACACAGTGTTAGCAACAATTAAATTATACTCCGTACAAAATTCTACCAGGTGTCTTCCTTTTTCATTTCTATCCCCCAACCCATATTCGCCTACTATTTTTTCCTTCTCTTCATTTTCCTAATATTGAATTTCAGTCCCCATCACAATTAAATTTTTGTCTCCCGTAACTATCTGAATACTTTCTTTTATCTCATCACACATTTTTTCAATCTCTCCACCATCTGCAGAGCTAGTTGGCATATAAACTTGTACTACTGCGGTAGGTGTGGGCTTCGTGTCTATCTTGTCTATGATACTGCATTATCTATGATGTTAACACAAGCCATTCACGACTTGCTGGTGCCAACTAATGTATCAGAAGTGCAAGCTGTAATGGGCAAGCTAACCTATGTTTTATCCTGGATGCCACTTAGGTTGTGGCACCTCTAAATTAGTTGTGCTGCAAGGGTGTTCCATTCATTTGGTTGGCTGAATGACAGGCGGCTTTCCAGTGGCTGAAAGACACACTACCGAGTGATCCGTATTTCGTCCACTTCAACCCCAGCAAGTCTGTCATTCTTGCAGTATATGCCTCATTTTATGGCCTTGGTGTGGTGTTGTCACACTGAGTGTGCTCCAATGACAGGCCAATTACATTTGCATCAAAGACATTGACCAATGCCCAACACAACTACAGCCAACTTGAAGAGGAGAAATTGGCTATCATTTACTGGGTCATTCACTTCCATCAACAACTGTATGGCTGCCATACAGTTATGGACCATAGACCATTTATGGCTTTGTTCGAGACCTCCCAGTCTGTCCCAGCACATACAGTGTAGAAGTTACAATGACGAGCTCTTCTGTTGTCCAATTGCCAGTACAAGTTAGCATATCGGCCCACTACCAAGTACTCCAACGCAGGCCTTCTGTCAAGGGTCCCTACTGGCTCCAATGCTGCATTTGATTCCTCGAATGACTCCTGCCATAACATTAATTCACAAGAAATCTGGCTTTTGGAAATTTTCCAGTCAAATTCTGCCATGTGGTGCAGGCGGCAGCATCGGATCCTGCATTGCAGATGGTTCTAGAGTTTATTCATTGTGGGTGGCTGTGGAGTCTGAAGGAGATCTGTCACCTGGTGGTTCATTGCTACTTTGTTCATCAGCGTGTCGTCTCTGTACAGAGGGACATCATCTTGATGCATGCTGAAATGTGCAATGAGAGAGTCTTGGTCCAACAGTCCTGCCAGTGGGAAGTTCCTCACTTGTGGCACCAAGGACATTGGAGTATTGTCTGCATGAAGCAGTTGGAAAGGCGCCATTGTACATGGCCAGGAATGGATGCACAAATAAAGAGCATGACTACGTAGTGTACAAATTATCAATCTGCTCCCCACAGCAGTACTTTGAATGGTCATGTTATGACACACCTTGGCAATGTATGCACATAGATTTTGCTGGGCCACACTGGAACATATGCAGGCTAATGGTTGTCTATGCATACAGCAAGTTTTCCTTCATCATTCCAATGAAATCTACCACATCAGTCAGAACAGCTCCATTTATGACATCTACCACAGAGACCTTTTGTCCTTCCTTCCGAGTCACAGTTTGAGCCTCAGCAACAAATGTTCTATCACATGTTTGGCTGGGCTCATCAATGGGAACTGGATGTGGTGCCTGAGATGTTGTCCTGTTCCACCTACACCATTCACAATCTGACAGTGTTGCACTGGCAGCATCAGAAACAGCTTCCGCCAATTCACTAGGGAGATCCTGCCACCCCCTTTTTGTTCACAGATCCAACATGCCAGTGTTACAGTCACAGATGTCACCTCTGGCAGCGCAGTCATCTCTGAAGCGGGAGATGCCCATGGACATTGATGTAGCGCAACCATCAACATCACAATCATGCTAGCAGCCCCTGATACAGCCAGCAACAGGGTTGCGCCTGGTCACCTGGCCAGATGCCCCGGAGGGCCAAGAAGTTGTCTCCGGCGGCCTGCCTTTTGCATTATTTGCCCCAGTGCCTACAGACACCTACATACACCCTGTGGTTGATTTCCCAGTCGGCATTTCCAGCCACGTGCAGGGTGGATACCAGGGTGAGGCTGGGTGTTCAGCGCTGACTGACTGAACTTCCAGCACCTAATTCTGCAGTTGCATCAGCACTCCCCCCCCCCCTCACTTCCTCCATCATCATGTCACATCTTCATACTTAACACCAGGGTGGAAGGGGGGGGGGGGGGAGGCATGTGGTGTCTTCCAGTAATGAGAGCAGCACAAGAAGTATTGACCACTGCAGAGATACCATCTACCCACTTGTGTTTTCTAGTGTCTGTAGTGAAGCCACAGTACAGTCATTCTGAACTTGTATCAATTTGTCACTCAGTAATTGTGGCTCATTTAGTGCATTCTGCACCGCAAGTCCATGTGTGCAGTTTCATAACTAAAGTCGAGCCTGGCAAGCACAAATAAGTTTTGTTGTAATTAATAAAGTTTTAGTTCTTCAGAGTGTTCTAACTAACCATATTATTACTAGCAACCTCAGTGTCCAAGAAGTCTGACACAATGCTGAATATGTTCTCTTCCACTGCAAATAACTTAAGCTAACTTAACACGCCTTGCTTCTAATTTTATTAACAGCATAATTACGATAACCAACAGTTTGGTTGCTTTAGCCATTTTACATTTTCAAAGACAATGCATCTTTTGTAACTACATTATTAATGACTTATTATCATTCTGTGAGATCATAATTATCATCCCTGATATATTTTATATAATTATTTTGCAACTGTAATTTCTAAATATTCACTTACTGTCACAGCTGTCAAATGATGATGTAGTTTGGTGTAAGCACTGTCACCTGTTTCCTGGCTATTGTGCATAATTATGTTGCTAACTTTTGTTCAGTTCTACTTTTCAATTTTTTGGATTAATTCTGCGCTCTTTAACATGAGGTCTGTACTTTAGGTTTTTTCATTGGTTGTAACAACTGTGATTGGGGAGGTTGAGGTGCCTACTTTAACCATTAAGCTGCAGTAGCTCTAGCTTGATTTCCTGTTTTGTTTAACTGCAGACAGCCTGAAGACGTTTAACAAATCAAACTGGCCATAACACAATATATGTGTAATTATAAAGCTGATGTGGTTTTTATTAATCATCAAATTTCATGTGTAGTACTGCACAGTCTGCAATTTATAAAATTCTATATATTTTGTACACTATAACCTCTGGTAAGGATTCTTATACTTCCTATATAATCTATAATATGGAATGTAGTTATTAATGTATTTATCAAAATTAAATGCAAATGAAAGAAACATAAGGTATTTATGATTACCTGAAACAGCTTTGCTGAGGTCTTCTATGACAGGTGGTGACACCTTTGACAGAAAATGTTCCACTTCGCAGGTCACAGCTGTTGTATGAATGTTGGCACCTGCAGTTTCTTTTATCGACTAGAAATCACAAAACAAAACACTGTAAGGCACCTTATATTAATGTAACTCTCAGCATATATCAATTTCTTTTTTAGATATGTAAATTTAAGTGGTTATTATTTGTCATCAGTTTGCATCCCCACTCTATTGAGTGCACTCATATGTTCCTGTCATTTATAATACATGAAATACAATGTAAAATATGAGACTGAAACAAAAAGCTAGGGAGAAAGAGATTGTCATAACCAGTTACCAAAATGACTATGTATCTTCACTATGTGTGAACTGCATCAACTAAGGCATAAATGGAAAACAAAGAATATGATTCAGTAACTATAGATTATAGTGCACATGGTTTAACTGAAAACTAATGAATATTATGGATAAACTATGTACTGATGAAAATGATGATTTTTTTGTTTTGGGAAGACATTATTTTATGGCCATAAGAACAACAGAGTCAATCTTTAATAAAGAATATCATCATCCCAAACAACAACAGAAACCTCATAATGATAGTGCATGATATTAATAAGCATGTGAAATGCATCAGATTTTAACTGCTCTCATTCTCTCTTAAATGTGTGTTGCAAGAATTGTCAACATGAAACAGAGAATACAAAAACAAGCAGGTACTGACTGTGAATATTCCCACATTTAGCTAACAATAATCATATCCAGGAACTTTGTTGCCACTTCATTCTTTTGATATTATCTGTCTGTTTCTGCTAAAATTACAGTTCAGCTTGTTATCCTTATATCACAGAGAAATCATGGCTTGCAGGCAGAGATGGACCACTTATACAATATCTGCTCACATTTAGTTCGACTAGTAGGTCTTGTATCTTGTAGCACACACATAACTGTTATGGACAGCAAAGCCTGATGTCTTGCTTCCAGTGTAGTTGGTATCAACTGAAAATTATTTCTTATTCTACAAATCACACTCGGGAGACATTGCACAATAGACAGCATTAAAACACAGAATTATGGATGAAGAAATAATGGGTAATAAAATGAAGGCAACTGAGAAATATACAGAAATAAAATGTCAGAGTGGAAAGAAGGAAGAACAGGGAAAAATTTCAAAGGTTCAGCATAAAAGTAATAACTAAGGACAACATTACTAGCATTACTTTTCACATTTAGTTTTTCAGAATTTAATACACTTATCTACCATGTAAAGTAATAAAAGACAACAAGGAAAAACAAATCAGATGGCATGGGACATACAAAATGAAGTCCAAATAATGAAACTGCAGGAGCAGAGAGATCTACAGGGATACCAATGTAAAAAGAAAGAAAAGCAAAGTAAAATGAAAAGGGAAAAGATAGGAAATTGACTGGCAACTAGGGGCAGATATTGTGTGGTGTGCAAATATTTAGAACAACTGGGTTGTAAGGATTTTTATTTGGAAACAGAAGTCTCTCTTTAACTTAGTGGGCAGAAATTTATCTGACTAATGCCTCTTACACTGACTTCACTGTCACATAATAAATAATACTTGCACATGGTGGCTAAGTTTCATAAACTATACTGTGCTTGATAATCATAATCTCGCAACTGAAACAGGTAGAGGTTTGATTATGTTCAACAGCTTTTGCAATGGGTATGGTCACTAATCATATGAAATACATGGTATGAATGAATGTCCATTGACTTTGTGTAGCACAGTATGCTTTCTGGATGTTACGTGATGAATGTTGAGCCTTTTAGTCAAACTTCAACTAACAGCCTATAAGCTTATCCATACTCTTTCAATCACATCACAAGTAAGTATGATACAAAATGACTGCTTTTTAGAGAAAAACTAAGCACTTCAGTAAATCAGCTTAAATAATATTTGTTATGATGTATGTGATAATCACACAAAATAAAGAGTCAATGGGGTGAACAGTGGGGGTATGAGAAGTGTGGGGTGGGATGGGGTGGGGGAGGGGTAGCTGGGTAGGTGTGGGGGAAGATGCTGGTGCTGCCTATGAGAGTGTGCAGGGATGTGGCTGGGACTGTGCTGGGGAGGGGGTGGTAAAGGGACAAGAGGGAAGCAGAGTCAGGTGTATTGTCAGGGTTGTTTGGGGGAAGAGACCAAACAGCAAGGTCATCAGTCTCATCGGATTAGGGAAGAAAGTCAGCCATGCCATTTCAAAGGAACCATCCTGGCATTTGCCTGTAGCAATTTAGGGAAATCACGGAAAACTTAAACCAGGATGGCCGAATGAGGGATCGAACTGTCGTCCTCCCGAATGTGAGTCCAGTGTGCTAACCACTGCGCCACCTCACTCGGTGTGTATTGTCAGGATTGGAAGTGTATGTAAGGCTCGAGTGTGAGCAGAGAACCAGATAGAGGTAGATGGCACACAGGGATTAGTGAAGGTTGAGGCCAGGGCGGTTCCTTCCTGTGCAGTTCAGAAAATGTGGTGGTGGTGGTGGTGGTGTGAGGAATCCAGATGCCAAAGGCTGTGAAGCAGTCATTGAAGTCAAGCACATTGTGTTGGGCAGCATGCTGAGTAACTGGATGGCACATTTGTTTCATAGCCACAGTTTCGTAGTTGCCATTTTATTTATGCACACAGACCATGTCCACATAAAATGTCACACAGTGGTTGCAAATAAGCTGGTACACCATATGGCTGATTTCGCAGGTGGCCTTGCCTTTAATGGTGTCACAGATATGTGAGATAGGTTGGGTAAGCAGGGAAATGAGAGTGAGGAGTATAGTTGGGAGGATATTTCTGATTTAAGAGCATGAAAAAAGGCAGCTGAAAACCTGGCAGAGAATGTGTTTCAGTTGAAACATTTCTGAGTGGTACTGAGTCATGAGTGAGGGTGCTCCTTTGTGGTTGGTCAGTAAGTACATGGCAAATGGTTGGTCACTGTGGAGACAAGGTACAGCAAATCTCTTTCTGAACAAGATGAGGAGGGTCATTTTGGTCTGCAAAGGTCCTAATGAGACCCTTCGCTTATTTAGAGAGGGACTGCTAGTTTAGCAGTATGTGACAATGACCAGTGGCTATGCTCTACAGAAATGAATTGTGGAATGGGTGGCAGTTGTCAAAGTGGAGGCGTAGTTGGTAATTGGTAGGTTTGGTGTGGATAGAGGTACTGACATAGTCACCCTTGAGAAGGATGCCAACATCAAGGAGGTTGGCTTGTTGCACTGAGGAAGACCAGATGAAGTGAATGGGGCAGAAGGTGTTGAGGTACTGGAGGAATATGGTTGCAGTGTCTGCATCCTTGGTCCAGTTATTCTGAACCAGATGAGGTGTTTGGTATTCTGAATAGCTCAGGTGGATCCTCTAGTTGGTCCATGAATAGGCTGGCATTGGATGTTGCCACGTGGATGCCCACTGTTATACCACAGATTTGTTTGTAGGCAATGCCTTCAAGAGAGAAGAAGTTGTGGGTGAGGATATGGTTGATCATAGTGATCAGGAAGGAGGCTGTAAGTTTGGTGTCAGTCAGGCATTTGGAAAGACAGTGTCCAGTGGCAGCAAGGCCATGGGCGTTGGGATGTTAGTGCAGAGAAAGAGATGGCATCAACAGTGATGAGCAGGGTGCCGGATGATAAAAGAACAGGAACTGTGTAGAGTTGGTAAAGCAAATGATTAGCATCTTTTGTAAAGGAGGGCAAGTTACGGGTAGTAGGTTGAAAGTGTTGGTCCACAAGGGTAGAGATTCTCTCTGTAGGGATGCAGTGACCAGTTACAATGGGGTATCTTTGCTGGTTGGGCTTATGTACTTCGTGAAGCATGTAAGAGTGTTGCAAATGTTGGGAGTGATGAGGGATATAGACTCAGGGAAGAGGTTTTTGGACACACCTAAGGATTTGATGAGAGACTGGAGATCCTGCTGGACTGCTGGATTACTTGGTGGAGGCTGTCAGACACATACCTATAACCCTTGCCACAGTTACCCCATTCCAATGGAATCACTGTGGTAAGGCTTATTGGTATGGGCCTGACAGCCAGTAGAACGCTCCACCAAGTAATCCTTGCAGTGTTTCAGTGGAGTTTTTTCTGTGAATGATGGGGGATGATAGTGATGCAAGATTTAATGCTAGGAAATTCTGGAAAGTTAACAGGGTACTGATGTGTTGGCAAATGTGCCAACACCTTGTAGATAGAGGAGGCCGAAATGCACGCTATCTAACGCAGACGGGCGTGAATTCTGGAACAGGATACGTAGTGAATTCTAATAAGAAAAGTATGCAGCTCCTCGAATACTTATCTTTTAATTCCTTCATGTGAGTACAGCATTCTGGATGAGACATTTCATACGATAACTATCAAACTATGTAAGGCTAATGGCGCCTTGCTAGGTCGTAGACTTTGACTTAGCTGAAGGCTATTCTTACTATCTGCTCGGCTAATGAGCGATGCTTTGTCAGTGTAGTCGCTAGCAATGTCGTCCGTACAACTGGGGCGAGTGCTATATCGTATCTCGAGACCTGCCTTGTGGTGGCGCTCGGTCTGCGATCACACAGTGGCGACACGCGGGTCCGACATGTACTAAATGGACCGCGGCCGATTTAAGCTACCACCTAGCAAGTGTGGTGTCTGGCGGTGACACCACAGGTACAATTGGGGGGGGGGGGGGGGAGGAGGGAGGAGGGAGAGTGAATAGGGGTGGGTCAAGGCTAGATAGAGGAGTAAATTGAGTAAGGCAGGATTCAGTATTGGTTTTAGATTATGATTGGTAAGATTTGTGGCAAAAAGGGGTTTCCACTCTAGGGACTGGGAGAAGGTGAGAAGGACTTTAACAAGCCCAACAAGATCGAATTTGGCAGTGGGGCAAAAGGTGAGGCCTTTGCAAAGGACTGATTCTTCTGTGGGGCTGAGGCTTTTGGAGAACAGGTTCATTACTGTGTCAAAAGTCTTTTTAGGCTCTGGGTTCTATAGTGTGGTGGAAGGAAGTTTCTAAGGCTGTGGCAAATGTAGTACGTTGGCAAGGCTGGCTTTGGTGACTATCATGGGATACTCTTGTAGTGGTGGTGGATAGTGGTAGTCCAAGGCATTGTTCAACCATTGCTAGTCCCTGTCCTTCAACTACCTGCCTCCTTTCCTGCTCCCACTCCAGCACTATATTTCCTTGTATTCCAACAACACACCCACTAGTCTCTCTCTTCCCTCCCCCTACTTCTCACCTTTTCCACTTCCCCGCCCCCTCAAACTACCTGACTGAATCTGACAGCCCTATCCTGTCTCCACCACATCCTGGCATACTCTCATAAGAAGCACTACATCTTCCTCCACCCCTAACTCACTAACAGTCCCCCTCCCTGCCTCAGTCTCCTACTTACCGCCACCACCCAGATTGCTTTTCCTGTCAGGCACAGTTTGCTTGCAGTCTGGCTTCAGTGGCCACAGATAGTGGTCATGGTCATTTGTGTGTGTGTGTGTGTGTGTGTGTGTGTGTGTGTGTGTGTGTGTGTGTGTGTGTGTGTGAGAGAGAGAGAGAGAGAGAGAGAGAGAGAGAGAGAGAGAGAGAGTTGTGCCTGCAGGAATATGTGTGTGTTTTTATGTTAGAAGAAGGCCTTTTGGCCAAAAACTCACATATATAGCAGTCTTTTTATTGTGTCTGTCTACCACTCAATATATAATCTATATGGTGGGCAGCAATCCATTATTTTTATAATATTGTCATTGGTATTTTATCTGTGTTGTAACCCTATACAGTGAGCATGCATAACTGAACAGTGTATGCCCCTACGACTGGCCTGAAAAGGCTACCTCAAAATGGCACAAACAGGGCAGCAACTGCTGCGTCATGTGCCAACAGCCACATATAAGCCAGCGCAGTGGACACCCCCCCCCCCTTTTTTTTTACAATGGTTGCATGTTACCCAATGTTATGGGCATATGGCCTGCTCATGTTGAACAAAGCGATAAGGGCATACTGGGAGAGGAACATGCGGCCGCTGTTGTGACGCTGATTACTGTTGCTGATTAGCATGGTGCTGCCCCATGTGATGTGGAGAATGTGCTTGCAAAGCCACTATGTCATCTTCCCCCAATGAGCTAATGATGGCAACTGAAGTGGAGAAGCAACATTGGCTACTTCATACTAAGCTTCTACCTGATTTCCTGCTTCCATAGATACTTAAAAAGACTGGGAAATGTTCAAAACCTCTATGAGGGAGGGATTTACACATTGTACAGTGTGTTACAAACTTCTCTATCAGGGTCCAAGCGGATTATACCATCACGAACCCTCGAAACAGCATAGGAGTCCCAGTGAACTTCAGTAACAAACTAGCACCAACAGCTAAGCCTTTTGAAGTTTCACTGCCCAAGCTATGTACAACTATTGTGGTTGCTTCTGACAACAGTAGAACTCAACACGAGCATCAATAACATGTGTACTCCTGCAATGATAATTAGGGAGCAATTGATACATTTCATAAGAAGAGAGACTGGCAGGTTCCTCCAGAGGAGCTAGCTGACACAAAAGATGATGAACATGAGGAGAAATCCATGACTGGAAGAAAGCCATGTTGGGGTCAGCGACATTGAAAGCTTGGAAATGTTGCTACAGGCATGTTTTGTATGTGTCTCAGTCTTCCACATTATCACCATATGGAGGAAATTGTGGGGACTGCATCAATGGCGGTGAACCCTGACACATCCACGAAGCTGCCAATTTCTGTAGTGCCACGGACAGAGCCTGCTGCCAGTTGGTGAGAGCTCACTGCTGTTCAACAAGAGACCAAAGAATTTTTCCACCAACATGTTGGGCATAGTGAATCTTGAAACGAAACATGCTGAGCATAATACTGCACTCATGGCCAAAAATATTATTGTAATGTTGCATAAAAACAATAATAAAATTTTTACCCACCAATTTTTAGCTCATTTCCATGCAAGGGAAAATACAGTCACGCTGAATGACGTGGTAATAAGTAACAACACAGCAGTCAAAGGTTACATTAAGGCACAGTCTAACAGTGAAGTGTTCCATAATCACAAAAACATTAGAGTGAGCAAGGGCCCAGTGGGCCAGCTTATATACAGTTGTTTGCGCATGGCACAGCACTTGTGGCACAGTCTGTGCTGCTGTGAGGCAGCCTCTTTAGGCTAGCCATGGAGGCACGTGTTGTTCAATATTGCACCTGAAATTTATAGGGTTACAACACTCTGAAATTTATTGGCAGCACCATTGTGACATAGTACAGGAAAACTAGCATTTTCTCTATATTCTATACACTTGAAGTAAGCTGTTTTAGAGATAAATACCACGTCAAGAATTATTAGTAGCTCTAAATTCTTAGAGTCACTATTAGTTTATTTATTCTTGAAAATAAGTGACACAGTTATTAACAACTGTTGTGATGCACATACTGGGGGGGGGGGGGGGGGGGGAGGGAGGGGGTTGGGTTGTCTGGGGAAGACCAGACAGTGAGGTCATCGGTCTCATCAGATTGGGGAAGGACGGGGCAGGAAGTCGGCCATGCCCTTTCAAAGGAACCATCCTGGCATTTGCCTGGAGCATTTTAGGGAAATCACGGAAAACCTAAATCAGGATGGCCATATGCGGGATTGAACCACTGTCCTCCCGAATGCGAGTCCAGTGTGCTAGCCACTGCGCCACCTCACTCGGTGGAGGGAGGGAGGGAGGGAGGGAGGGAGAGAGAGGGAGGGAGGGAGGGAGAGAGAGAGAGAGAGAGAGAGAGAGAGAGAGAGAGAGAGAGAGAGAGAGAGAGAGACTCACATTGATTCTTGAGCATCAATTAAATTTTAATCTACTGCAACAACACAAAAAAGAACCAAGTGAGGAAAGCAATAATGTGAAAACCATACACTTTGCACCAAAGCTTTTCAAAGTATAAAAGTTTTTTGAGTAAGAACCATTTATTTGTGGCGAAAATTTCTACCAATTAAGCAATAGTTTAACCTTCTCTAGAGAGGTTTTCCAGTACAAATTGCCAATAGCAGCAATGAGGCAATAAAACCTTGTTAGAAGAGGGGTAATATTCTGAATGATGTCCATTCTCACATCAAGTGTTCCTTTCTACTGAGTTACTGCAGGTTCAAAATTTATGTACAAAATTCCAACAACAGTAAAGCAAAACATAAATAATGATACACAAAGTGCAGTAACAATGGTAAAAAAAAAAGTTGAAACAGAATATAAATTAAATTGGTTGGATGCTTTTATGGTTGACTGTGCCAAAGTCCAAGTCCCAGAATAAATCATTAATATGCTAAAATTTCTGACTATCTCATAATAATAGGCAGTGATTTCACTCTGAAGGCCAGTGACAGGAAGAATTATGTATTCAGTGATGGGAAAACAGACATTAAAATAAATGTTAAAAAACTTCTGAAGTGCACTACTACATAGTTATCTTAAACTGCACAAAGCTTATCCTGGAGGTAGCCAATTACAAAATTCTGGTAGCAGAAAGAAAGATATTGATGGTTACAAAGCAGCCTCAGCAGGGTTGATTAATGTGGTAGGAATAACTGTCAACAGAGATTGAGAAGCTTTTATTTTTAAACAAGACTAAAGTGACGTCAGGCCACTTGGATACTCAGCTATAAGTATTAGACACTTTGAAAAGTACTGTAGAATAATTTTGTGTTTGTCTATCCCAGTATTAATAAAAATATGCTGACAGGAATACCAAGATCCACTGGGATTGAACAACAACAGAAGGAAGTTGGCTACACAGGAGGAGACGCAGCACAGATTCAAAAGTTGTCACAACACAACAGAAAGAAACAAATTTCAAAGGAAATGCAAAGTCAAGAAGAGCAACAGAAAAAGTTTCTAGTTAAACTGGCAGCATAATTATATCTGAAGGCCTACTGAAAAAATTCATTAAAATTTATTCATTGTCCCTGAGAATGGGTTTGACAAAAGCAGGTGGATTTTGTGCCTTATAGGCATTTTTAGAATTATTATATAATACAATTTTCACCTTCTTCTTTTTTTAAAAAAATAGCAAAACCTCTACAGCAGTCACAGTGGGGCTGTTAGAGTTGTCAATGGAGAATTGTGCAGGAAAATATGACATGACTTGTGAGTATTCTGGCACAATTTCTTTATTATATTGTACATATCTAGACAGTGTGACCAAAATGCAACATCATGAAGAATTTGGTACATAGATTTTTACTATAATGTAGACAAACTTATCTTTAAACTGCTGTGTAAAGACAGGCATATTCTATGTCAACACAAATGCTTCAGTCTACTACATCCTTAATAGAATGTTCTACATCAGTGACACAATAAGTTTCACACTCTCTCTTTAATTCATTTTCATGTCACATCTTAGCAGTAATAATACACTGTCTGACAAGAGAAGTGAGGCACTCACAAGAGATGGTTGAATAGCAATGTAACTTTGTACATATACACACATCAGTGAGCATGTAAGTAATTTACAGTTTGCAATTCTCTGTGACAGATAGAATGGCCACCAGAATGCATGAGTGCATTAGTGTTGCTCCTGCTTAGCATTGTTACAAGGCCTGGTAGGGTACACAAGAGGTCTGAACAGTATCAGGTGATGAGCAAACACTGAAAAGGACACAGAGATGATGGGTACTAGTGTAAGACAACATTTTAAACAGCTAACAGAGTTTGAAAGAAGCTCATTGTTGATCTCCATTTGGCTGGATTGTGGAATTGTGCAATATCAAGATTTCTGTAGCATTCAGATGTGACAGTGGCCCGATGGTGGACTGTAACATGATATGAGGTAAAGTGTACTAGTTGTCAAGATTCTGCTCATTCACATCTGACCACCACAAGAGAGTATCACTACATCGTGGACCAAGCACATCATAACCACTTCACACATGTGACTGCCATCTGAGAACAAGTAATGGGCTCCTTGCAACATTCTGCAGCATCCCACACCATTGGTCAAATACTAGCAGCTGCTGGACTAGGTACTTCTTGTCTCATGCGTAGGATTCCATTAATATCCCAACACAGATGGTTGTGTTTGAAGTGGTGCAGTAACTGGGAAGCTTGGACTGCTGATGAATGGTATCATATTATGTTCAGCAATTACTCACGGTTATGCACTACCACAGATGACCATCAACAAGTATGGTGGTGACCAGTGTAGAGGTCTGATGGTTGCAATGTTTTGCATGACACAGCAGTGTTAATCCTGGCTTCACTGTGTGTGGA
Source organism: Schistocerca serialis cubense (assembly GCF_023864345.2). Classification (NCBI taxonomy): domain Eukaryota; kingdom Metazoa; phylum Arthropoda; class Insecta; order Orthoptera; family Acrididae; genus Schistocerca; species Schistocerca serialis. The sequence goes on along the minus strand of NC_064640.1, from coordinate 575,969,786 downwards.
ACCATTGGGTATGGCTTCAGGTCAGAGCTGATAGAGACTGAAGGAATTCACTGATGGTACAATAGTACCATCACAGACTTACTGCATTCTCCTATATTAACTCTCATGTGACAATATTTTGGCCCATTTTTCAACAAGACAACTCTCACTTACACATGGCACATATCTCTATGAGTTGTCAATGTGATGCTGAGGTAATCCTGTGGCCATTAAGATCCCCCAAATCTGTCCACAACAGAACATGTGTGAGAACAGGATGCAACTTCATCCCAGTGCCAGTATGCACAATATCAAGGAACAGTTACAACAGTTGTGAGGTATCTTGGCTCAGGACAGGATACATTAGTTTTATGATGCCCTTCCCAACCAATCGGTGCATGCATCCACGACAGAGTGGGCGCAATGTTATACTGATAAGTGGGCTCATACTGCCACGTTCTTTGTTAAATTTGTCTTGATATTGTAAACACTGCATCTTTGTTTGGTAAAAAATACCGGAGGAATATTACATTCTTATTTTATTGGGCTAATCTAATACCTTAATCTTGGTGTATGTGCTCTTTATTTACTGATTCTAAATATGAATACAAATGCTGCTGACAGTACCCATTTTCTATCATTGACTTTGTATCATAAGTAAAAATGAGTGGACAGTTAGCTCAGTAATGGGACAGCAGATAGTCTGATTTGTGACAGTATAGTTATAATAAATCAATTAATAATTGCAACATATATTATTAGGCATAGCTGACATTTCAAAAGAGTCGCAGCAATATTTCTGGCTTCCTTCTTAACTGAACTGTGAACCCTGGGCACTGTAAAACACAATTAGATTCCTGTAAACAGCTGGAAAATCATCACTGCAGCATTCACAAATACATAAAGCAAAGAGAAGAGCATCAAATTACACACTGACAAAGTGACAGATGACATACCTGAAGAATTGGTGGGTGTAACACAGGAGCATGCTCTGAGGAGGCAATAGGTTTCATGCTATTTAGTCCTGGTCTTGCTTTTTGATTTTCAAGTGAATTAGCATTCAGACGTAGTTTCAGTTGACTATATGCTTCAGTAAACCTCACTTCTTTAGCCAAAGGTCCTTCCTCTGCTTCATTCATCTGAAAATCAACACATGTTAAATATATTATTCATTCCCATCATCACAGATTTTTCTGAATTCAGATGTCAGTATTTTACATGACCACCAAGGAGCAAAGAAACAAGTATGGGCTATATGACAAATCTTGCTTAGCTGTTAACATTTTCATCATGTAGGGAAAAAGAAGACTATTTACAGGTACTGTCAAAAATGAGAAACAGTTTGCAACATGGGAACAACTTTGTAATTGAATAACGATAATGATAATAATAATAATTGTAATTATTATTATTATAATAATATTGGCTGTTTCATTCATTTTTAACAAGTAGGTTAATAGATATCTAAATTTGACAGGGAATAGCTAATTTTTTTGCGATTTTTTAGTTGATCCCATAATAAAAGAAAAGCTCTTCACATTGATTGATGAGTATTATTTTAACCTTTTAAAAGATTACTGGCCACTTTTAAATACCCTATAGAGTACCCTCTATATACTCCTTCCACCTTTCTGCTTTCCCTTCTTTGCTTAGAACTGGGTTGCCATCTGAGCTCTTGATATTCATACAAGTGGTTCTCTTCTCTCCAAAGGTCTCTTTAATTTTCCTGTAGGCAGTATCTATCTTACCCCTAGTGAGACAAGCCTCTACATCCTTACATTTGCCCTCTAGCCATCCTTGCTTAGCCATTTTGCACTTCCTGTCGATCTCATTTTTGAGACGTTTGTATTCCTTTTTGCCTGCTTCATTTACTGCATTTTTATATTTTCGCCTTTCATCAATTAAATTCAATATTTCTTCTGTTACCCAAGGATTTCTACTTGCCCTCGTCTTTTTACCTACTTGATCGTCTGCTGCCTTCACTACTTCATCCCTCAAAGCTACCCATTCTTCTTCTACTGTATTTCTTTCCCCCATTCCTGTCAATTGTTCCCTTATGCTCTCCCTGAAACTCTGTGCAACCTCTGGTTCTTTCAGTTTATCCAGGTCCCATCTCCTTAAATTCCCACCTTTTTGCAGTTTCTTCAGTTTCAATCTGCAGTTCATAACCAATAGATTGTGGTCAGAAATGGGAGATAAGATACTGCGTGAAGAGTTTGACAGAGCACTGAAAGACCTGAGTCGAAACAAGGCCCCGGGAGTAGACAACATTCCATTAGAACTACTGATGGCCTTGGAAGAGCCAGTCATGACAAAACTCTACCATCTGGTGAGCAAGATGTATGAGACAGGCGAAATACCCACAGACTTCAAGAAGAATATAATAATTCCAATCCCAAAGAAAGCAGGTGTTGACAGATGTGAAAATTACCGAACTATCAGTTTAATAAGTCACAGCTGCAAAATACTAACGCGAATTCTTTACAGACGAATGGAAAAACTGGTAGAAGCAGACCTCGGGGAAGATCAGTTTGGATTCCGCAGAAATATTGGAACACGTGAGGCAATACTAACCTTACGATTTATCTTAGAAGAAAGATTAAGAAAAGGCAAACCTACATTTCTAGCATTTGTAGACTTAGAGAAAGCTTTTGACAACGTTAACTGGAATACTCTCTTTCAAATTCTGAAGGTGGCAGGGGTAAAATACAGGGAGAGAAAGGCTATTTACAATTTGTACAGAAACCAGATGGCAGTTATAAGAGTGGAGTGGCATGAAAGGGAAGCAGTGGTTGGGAAAGGAGTGAGACAGGGTTGTAGCCTCTCCCCGATGTTATTCAGTCTGTATATTGAGCAAGTAGTAAAGGAAACAAAAGAAAAATTCGGAGTAGGTATTAAAATTCATGGAGAAGAAGTAAAAACTTTGAGGTTCCTCGATGACATTGTAATTCTGTCAGAGACAGCAAAGGACTTGGAAGAGCAGTTGAACGGAATGGACAGTGTCTTGAAAGGAGGATATAAGATGAACATCAACAAAAGCAAAACGAGGATAATGGAATGTAGTCAAATTAAATCGGGTGATGCTGAGGGAATTAGATTAGGAAATGAGACACTTAAAGTAGTAAAGGAGTTTTGCTATTTAGGGAGTAAAATAACTGATGATGGTCGAAGTAGAGAGGATATAAAATGTAGACTGGCAATGGCAAGGAAAGTGTTTCTGAAGAAGAGAAATTTGTTAACATCGAGTATAGATTTAAGTGTCAGGAAGTCGTTTCTGAAAGTATTTGTATGGAGTGTAGCCACGTATGGAAATGAAACATGGACGATAACCAGTTTGGACAAGAAGAGAATAGAAGCTTTCGAAATGTGGTGCTACAGAAGAATGCTGAAGATAAGGTGGGTAGATCATGTAACTAATGAGGAGGTATTGAATATGATTGGGGAGAAGAGAAGTTTGTGGCACAACTTGACTAGAAGAAGGGATCAGTTGGTAGGACATGTTTTGAGGCATCGAGGAATCACAAATTTAGCATTGGAGGGCAGCGTGGAGGGTAAAAATCGTAGAGGGAGACCAAGAGATCAATACACTAAGCAGATTCAGAAGGATGTAGGTTGCAGTAGGTACTGGGAGATGAAGAAGCTTGCACAGGATAGAGTAGCATGGAGAGCTGCATCAAACCAGTCTCAGGACTGAAGACCACAACAACAACAACATAGAGTAGTTTAGATGTTGGTTAGTTGTTGATTTCATTATGAGGGTGGTTTGATAAGTCTGGTTAATTTCCAGGAAAGACTAGAATATTTTTGTTGTGCCTTCAAGGTTGGTAAGCTTGATTATTCCAAGGACTGTGTAAAGAATTTCAATAATGTACAGTGTACAGTTCAATGTTGACAGCCATCTGAATTGGTCAGTGTGTTGATTATGATTGAAAATGGAGAAAACCGAGTTATGTGGTGTTATTAAACATTTTCATTTGAAGGGTTACGCTGCTGCACAAAACAAATGAAATTGGGTGAAGTTCACATGGACTCTGCACCATGAAATATTATTGTATCTCATTGCTACCTATCAGAACCCCTCGGCGAGCATTAAAGATAAACACCAGTCCTAATTGTCCAATTGTAAAGCGACCTGTTTCCAAATTACGTACAAAAATAACCACTATTTCAGTATACATATAATTCAAAAACGATGCTTTGCTGATTAACATTGTTCTTGTGTGAGAAACATAATATAAATGTGAAATTAATACTGTAACTTATCGAAAGAAATGTAGCACACGGTAAGGATGTACCAGTAATCCTATCAGTGTAAGATTACTACAGCAAATTAAATAGAACATATAAATAAAGCATGTTAATTGAATCTCCGATATATGTTAGCACTAAAATTCAGGCACTAGTTGATTTGTTATAAACAAATGTAGAAATGTAATTGTTACCTGTAACATAATTAGTCAGAAAATGTTATATTAACTCATAACTAAGTTGAAAATAGGTTCACCTTGTTCAGCGCTGAGATTGTAAATTTTTAGCAATGTGTAGCTCATATTCGGTTTAACTTTTAATTGTGATTTTACACAAAATTGTAATTTTCATTGTAGGTAATTGTTAACAAAAGTATAAATAGAGGTCACGCAAGCACCTTGGGGCACTCGGTTTTTGGCTAGGGTTGCGAGCAAATGTATTGTAGGCTCACTCGTTTGTTGATTGTTGTGAACTCTGTGTCATTTGATGTCAACTTTGGGTACATGTGGCGTAACTGGTACAGTTCACCAGGCTCGGACACCAGAGTCCTGGAAATATATTGGTATTAAAACTGCACTGTATTTTGGAATTTATTTGGGAGTCTTCCGCAATCCTTTTCATAGGCTGCACAGCGACGAGACATGAATCCAGGAAGTTTACAAAACCCGAGAACTAAACAACTCTCAATGTTGGTAGAATTGACGTGAAAACAACGGCGCATCGACTGGGCATTTCACTCAAAACATTTGAAATGCGGAGGTGGGAAAATACAGACATCTCAACCATCACTGAAAACCACTGAGTTTTGGATTATCGAATTTAAACCTGGTTGGACACGCACTGGAGACGAAGTGTGTTCCATGTGTCCAATTGAGATCACCACAAAGGAAATCATTGACAAAATCCATGATACAGCAATGCAAGAACACTGAAGAAAAATTCATGATACTGTTGAGACAATAGGTATCTCAGCTGAGTAAGTGCATAATATCCTGCATGGAGAATTGGCTATGAAGAAACTGTGCATGAGGCGGGTGCTGTGACTGCTCACAGCTAACCAAGAGCACATTCGGCACAACATTTCAACACAGTGTCTGGCAATGTCTAATCACAATCCACAAGACTTTTTGTGCCGATTTATGACTGTTGATGAAACCTGGATCCATCACTACACACCAAAAGTCAAAGAGGAAGTCAAAACAATGGACAAAGGTTGGTGAAAGTGCAGTGAAGAAAGCAAAGACAATTTTGTCAACAGGTAAGGTGATTGCCATTGATTTTCAGGATTCCCAAGAAATAATCCCCAAAGATTACTTGGAGAAAGGCAGAACCAGAACCAGATCCTGTTATGCTTCATTGTTGGATCTTTTGAAATTTATGTTGGCAGCAAAACAGACCAAGGTTAGTACACATAAAAGTGTTCTTTAACCAGGGTAATGCACCATCCCACACCTCAGCGGTGATAACAATGGTTCAGTGTCTCCCATGGGTGAATGGAGGATGCTGGTGGGTTCATATATCTCCATGTGGAAGGTGAACATAGGTACTGGCTAAATGGCTGCCCCTTATGCCTTAGTTAGACATATGAGGTGTTACCCACTGCTGATACACCAACAGAGCCAGTATGGGGTGTCTCATTTCTTAGCCTGTAGCCAATTTTCCTGTATAGTCCAAACAAGAATAGAGGGCTTATATGTTTGACACTGGAATCTCCAATGGTAGGTATGTAATATAGCCCATCAGGGAAATTGCACACCAGTTGGGAAAGAATACGAGTGTGCACTCAATACATTTGACAGGAAGCTTCATTTTATATATGGAAGATGCTCTGTCAGCAGCTATGGATCAGATTGGGTTCAGCAGGTTGCAAACATAGCTCTTGTTGGCCCAAATGTCAAATGGCACCTGGGTTTTAAGGCTATCCTCAGTTCCTTTACACAGCTGGTTGAGATGATGAAGACAACTCGCCAGGCATGTGGCACTGAAACAGTTCATGCTACCAGGTAGAGAATGTAAGCCATCCCCCCACCTTCCCCTGTAAGTCAGGCGTGCACTACACAGAGGAATAAGCTACTCCAGTAAAAGAATATTTGATAAGGTATCTGTAGGACTATGCACAGTATGCAAAAGAAAGTGTTTGTCTTGTAATGGTAGTTTATTGTACATCCCTGGAGCAATAAATGGGTCCCAAACAACTGCAAGAAAGCGTAGGTTATTGTCACTTTCAATAAGAGTCATCAGACTGATGCACATAATTTGTTGTTGTTGTTGTTGTTGTTGTTGTTGTGGTCTTCAGTCCTGAGACTGGTTTGATGCAGCTCTCCATGCTACTCTATCCTGTGTAAGCTTCTTCCTGTCCCAGTACTTACTGCAACGCACATCCTTCTGAATCTGCTTAGTGTATTCATCTCTTGGTCTCCCTCTACGATTTTTACCCTCCACGCTACCCTCCAATGCTAAATTTGTGACCCCCTGATGCCTCAGAACATGTCCTACCAACCGGTTCCTTCTTCTTGTCAAGTTGTGCCACAAACTCCTCTCGACAATTCTATTCAATACCTCCTCATTAGTTACATGATCTACCCACCTTATCTTCAGCATTCTTCTGTAGCACCACATTTCGAAAGCTTCTATTCTCTTCTTGTCCAAACTATTTATCGTCCATGTTTCACTTCCATACATGGCTACACTCCATACAAATACTTTCAGAAACGACTTCCTGACACTTAAATCTATACTCGATGTTAACAAATTTCTCTTCTTCAGAAACACTTTCCTTGCCATTGCCAGTCTACATTTTATATCCTCTCTACTTTGACCATCATCAGTTATTTTGCTCCCTAAATAGCAAAACTCCTTTACTACTTTAAGTGTCTCATTTCCTAATCTAATTCCCTCAGCATCACCCGATTTAATTTGACTACATTCCATTATCCTCGTTTTGCTTTTGTTGATGTTCATCTTATATCCGCCTTTCAAGACACTGTCCGTTCCGTTCAACTGCTCTTCCAAGTCCTTTGCTGTCTCTGACAGAATTACAACGTCATCGGTGAACCTCAAAGTTTTTATTTCTTCTCCATGGATTTTAATGCCTACTCCAAATTTTTCTTTTGTTTCCTTCACTGCTTGCTCAATATACAGATTGAATAACATCGGGGAGAGGCTACAACCCTGTCTCACTCCTTTCCCAACCACTGCTTCCCTTTCATGTCCCTCGACTCTTATAACTGCCATCTGGTTTCTGTACAAATTGTAAATAGCCTTTCTCTCCCTGTATTTTACCCCTGCCACCTTTAGAATTTGAAAGAGAGTATTCCAGTGAAATGCACATAATTATAGATTGTAAACAAAACCATCTATATCTCTTATCTCTCTAGATCTGTTTTGTTTATCTCTTAACAATGATGGGATATTCACCCTGTTTCTTGCAGTTCAGAAAATATTCCGGTTGTTGGTAGGTTGCTGTTCCAATTAGAAGGGTGGTTTACAAAGGATATGTATAGATCTGAGGTCCAATATAACTGCTTATAATGTTTTCAGAATCTAATATAGGAACAACTTCTCAACTGCCCTTTCCTCTCCTCTCATGACTTAAAAAAAAAAAAAAACATTCTGATGAAATGTATTATTGTTAACATAGTGGGTGGCTATAATTAAACTCTCCGTATTTAATATGTTATAACACAGAAACTAATTAATTTATGAGTACCAAACTTTGTAACATTAATGTCAAGGACATGGGAAAGAGAAGTAATGCAGAAGCAATTCGATTGAAACACTTTTAACATGCTGCTTTGGTACGTCATACCATTACATACCTGTACCATTACTGCTACAAAAGGGGCACAATATGGCATCCATTAGTGTCCAGAAGTCTTTAAGTGCAGAATTGCATGCTGCACAGCAGAATGAAGAATGTCCTCTCTTGATATGCTGCACTTCAGATCAGCACATTTGAATATTCCCCTTGTAAACCCTGTCCTTCATGTAACCCCACAACCAGAAATCACAGGGAGTGACAAAGCATTTAGAAATGATTGGCTGATAATGCAATCATTTCCAAGTGTGCTTCGAAGGAGCATGTGAACTTCACAAGCGAAGTCCAGTGGGCCCACATCTTGCATGAAAACTGTTGAGTTCAACGTGTCTTTCTGCTGCAGGGCGGTTGTGACATGTGGGCAAAGCATATCGCAATAACACTGACCAGTCATACTGCACATCTTTGGTCCTTGAGCGCCAGCCTGTTTGAAAGAGAATGGACCAACGATAAACGTAGCTGTGAGCAACACCATATGGTGACACGTACACCATACAGAGGAACTTGATGCACAGTGACTGGAGGTAAAGATCTCCACAATCGGCAATTCTGTGTGTTCACCTCACCCGTTACAGAAAAATGAGCATCGTCTGTCCATAGGATCATCCAGGACCAGCCCTTGTCAACTTCAATCCTTATGAGAAAGTGGAGAGCAAAGTCAACATGTCATAGTGCATCCTGTGGTGCAAGCTGCTGTACAATATTGATCTTGTATGGATGCCATTTGAGAATGGCTTGAAGCACTTTCCATACAGTGGACCACGAGATGTTCAACTGCCATGACACAGCATGCGCACTGCCTGATGATTGGGAATTGTGGACAGCAGTTGGCTGCCACAGCAACAGTGATTTCATCAACCACCTGTGGTGCAACCTATTGTCAGTCTCTTCCCAGAGCAAATACCATTTCTCCAGTTGATTCGAACTTCTTCATCATGATTCACACAGTAGCTGGAGAAAGAGGACCCTTCTGAAATCCTTTCAGCAGGTGTATTCTCAAAGCACAGATGCATCATTACTGTTATTTTGAGAATAGAGCTTCTCCTATAAAGCCCTGCTCCTTTTGTTCAAGCTAAAGTCGACACGACAACAAGTGCATCGCGACTGATCAGGTGTGTGAGACTACGAATCACGAGGACTGATCATGGCATCTGGTGGCCATAGTTGAAACTGGGCGGTGGCACTGTGGCACATCAAAATCATGCACCCCATACTCTGGACATAATGCTACCAAGTTTGGTACTCATATGGTAATTAGTTTCCATGTTATAATGTGTAAAATAGGAAAAGTTTAATTATACCTGGTATTTATATTTTCCTTTAATTTACTCTGATGGGCTACTCACTAGAGCAGTATTTGATGGTTGGATGTTTTTTTTCTTCCAAGCAGTAACACCCAACACATCGGGGGTGTTTTTAGTTTGTGAGAACAGAACCACTTAGTGAAGACTTTCACAGCTGGTTGTTTTATCTGCTCGTGAATCTGCTGGGTTACTTGCTCATAGTCCATGAAACATATCATCCAGGGGAAGAGAAACTGTCTTCCATAATTGTTTTTCATCCTTTTATTAAAAATGTAACTGATTCGGAATGTTTTACAGAAATATAACATCAGACCAGTTTTTAAACCATCAAAGAAAATATGTCAGGCTCTCAGATCTGTAAAGGATAAATGCCCTCCAGTGTCTGCGTGTGAACATACACTATCTGATCAAAAGCATCTGTGCACATTATGTAATGCAGTATTAACCACTAGATGTTACAAGGAGCAGATCCACCAGTATAAAAGGAAGTAGGGAAAAATGGAGTTTTGTGTTGTCATTAGAGAAGCATTAACAGCAGAACTGGTAAGTCGGGAGAGCTCAGTGACTTTGAATATGGACTAAGCATTGTATGTCACCTGAGTAACAATTCCTTCAACGACATTTCAACCCTTCTAAAGCTGCCCAAGTCGACTGTTGGTGACATAATTGTGAAATGGAAATGCTAAGGAGCACTCACTGTTAACCAAGACCAGGCAGATCTTATGTACTGACAGTCAGAGATTGTTGGGTATTACAGATGGTGGTTGTCAAAAATCACAGGAAATCAGAGGAAGATATGGGGTTCAATGATTGAGCAGCTCCTCATAAGCCACGCATTTCTGTCGTAAGACTTTGGTGATGTAAAAAGTGGTGCCACTGGACAGTGAATGACTGGAAACAATAGATTTGGAGTTACAAATCATGCTACATCCTGCAGAAATCTGATGGAAGGGTTTGAGTTTGACGAAGACCTGGAGAATGTTACCTGCCATATTTTTTGTGCCCACAGTGAAGTACTAAGGTGATGTAATGGTATTGGAGTGTTTTTTGTGGATGGGGTGTGGTCCCTTTATTGTTCTTAAGAAAATTCTAAATGTGGATGGACATGAACACATTTTACAGCACGATGTACTGTGTACAGCAGAGAAACAGTTCAGAATGATGACTGATTGTATCAACAAGATAATGAACCCTGTCATAAAGCAGCATTTGTGTGGCAATGGTTTGTGGGAAACAACATTACTTAAAAGGGCTGGCATGCCCAGTGTCCCAACCTGGATCCAATGGAACATCTTGGTGATGAGTTACAATGTCAGCTTCACTTCTGACCCCAGCATCCAGCATTAGTATCTTCTCTGGCTGTGGCTCTTGAGGAAGAACAGGTGCTATTCCTCCGCAAACATTTATGTGCATCATTGGAAGTGTCCTCAGGAGAGATCTTGCCACCATAAAAATGAAGGGTGAGCACACTTCATATTAATGACCACTATTATGTAATCAGAGACTTTTTATCAGATAGTGTATAACATTACATGTATGTGTGTAAAGTCTACTTTGGAGCTACAAAGAGAAGCTTGGAAACATGTCCGATGGAATACAGAAAAGTCATTTTTAACTTGGAAAAGCAGAAAAATCGGCTGTAGCACAGCATGCTCTTCAGTCAGGAAACCAATATTCTATCTACAGTATCTACTGTCCATGGATACATAGAAAAGTTATTGAAATATATAAACACAGGGACAGTTTAAAGAGAAAGAAGAAGCAGCGAAACTTAATGACATACGGGCAATAGCTCAACATAATTGATAGATACGTTTTGTCTTCAGCAGATGACAGTTCAACATTTTAATTTTATCTTTGACGAGGATTATCTTCCCATTTAGTTCCCACACAAAGTTTGGACTGAATAAGTTGACTCAGGCAGAGCTCCATAAATCTGTGCAAGCTTAATATTATGAGGTTCAGCAAGTACTCCAGAGGTTATCTCAAAAGAATTGTTTCACCTCAATTGTGATCTGCTCACTGACACAGAGCATAGGTGGATATTGAGGATCTTTTATAAATATTTGTACCATCCTTAGGATATAGACAGCTAACCAGAGATCTCTGCTCTTGGTCACATAGGTGGTGTGTGAAACATGTCCAGGGCTTACTATTGTAGGGGCATGGTAGTACTGAGTGATCCCCAGCTTCAGAACCCCATATTTCCCTATCCCATGCTCACCCACCGATGACTGAGCTCCCTGAGCTGCTCATTTGGCACCACCCAAGAGGTATGTGTAGCTTACAGAATACTATGTACATACCATTTATCAGTGAGGTAAGTTACTGTCACAGAAACCTTTATTTAATTTCTCTAATGTTATTCAGAAAAACTGCAGAGAATGTAAGTCTTAATGGTCAGGCAGGGATTTAAATACTGCTCTTTTCTTCTTCTTCTTCTTCTTCTTCTTCTTCTCTCTCTCTCTCTCTCTTTTTTTTTTTTTTTTTTTTTTTTTTTTTTTTTTTTTTTTTTTTTTTTTTTTTTTTTTAAAAAAATATGAGTCCAGTGTTTTCTTTGAATAGTTTCGAATAACTTCTGTGAAGAATTGTATCAGACATACAGAAAAACATTTGCATAACTGAGCTTATGCCCTGAAAGAGAGATAAAATTTTGTGTTATTCTCCCACTGGTGACAGTGAAAACATGAGACCAAATGATATTAATTTAGTGAAGTTACTTTCCTCCCTGACATGGGCGAAATTCTTTTTTGGTGAAGAACTACATTCATATGTGCATTTTTTTTGAGAATTAATATCAAACTGAAAGAGAAGACACAAATTTACATGAGTTCTTCATATGTAACATCTAGAGACAGAGATTATTCTCTAAAAGTGAATTTAATTAACAAAAAACATAGTAGTGGACAGTTATGGTATTGTTGTTTATGCATAAACTATTATGAAAGTACACTCATAAATGTGGCCTAGATTTACTGAATAAAGTTTAAAGTTAACTAGACAATGGAAAGGCTTGTATGCAAATTCATTCACATTCCATTAACATTGTTCTGTACAGCACTGCTTTCTAATGCACTGAACATTTCCTCAAAATAAGATGCTTAACATTTAAATTCCATTGTAGTTTCCCTTTCTCTTTTCCTATCCAAGTGTATCATACATGATCCATGATTCTGAAAATGTTATTTCACTATCTATGTTACTTTATTAATAAACGAAAGCACTGGCACGTTGATACACACACAAACAAACACAAATATACACACAAAATTCTAGCTTTCGCAACCAACGGTTGCTTCGTCAGGAAAGAGGGAAGGAGAGGGAAAGACGATAGGATGTGGGTTTTAAAGGAGAGGGTAAGGAGTCATTCCAATCCCAGGAGCGGAAAGACTTACCTTAGGGGGAAAAGAGGACGGGTATACACTCGCACACACACACATATCCATCCACACATATACAGACACAAGCAGACATATCATATGACACACACACACACACACACACACACACACACACACACACACACACACACAAGCACAGCTCAAATGATCACTGTCCCTGGTCAAGGTCTCTTCTGGCCTCAGTGGGTAGAGTGAGTGAGTGAGATGGTGTGTGTGTGTGTGTGTGTGTGTGTGTGTGTGTGTGTGTGTGTGTGTGTGTGCCAGTCTTTTTCTTTTCATTACGTTGTCATTAGTCCCTCCTGGATTTCCCATTGTTTACTTTAGAAATTCCTCCTCAGTTATATTCTGAACTTCAATGACACTAACAAAGTCAACATTTTGAAATTTTGACACTGTCAGTGAGTTCTGATGCAGTATGACAATAAAAAGATATGTAGGGCATATGATTACAGTTCAGTAAAAATCATTTTTCATTTCCCATTCCTCTAAGCACAAAACACCAAATGTAACATAGAATCTGCAGATTTTAGTATGCGTACACATTTCATATGTTACCTTTATAACGAGTTTGGCCTTCTCGAGGTCGCCTCTCGATAAACACTGAATTGCAAGACTTGCGTGTGATGAGAGCATGACATTGATGAAACCAAAAGGTGACAGAACACGCCCCGATTTTCGTTTCTTATTACTTTTGGGTACAAAGCACGCTGCAGATTGACTTGGAGAAGTTTCACCTAGATTTTTTTTTAAAAAAGGTCATACACTGTTATTCATTGCTGCACTTTTCAATAAGCCAAATTACAAAAATTTATGAGAATTTTATAGTGTCATTTAAGTAAGAGACAAAGACAAATGAACAGACTAAATTAGGTTACTTTTCATTCCAACAGATCCATAGTGAGGAGATCCTCCATGATGCAGAATATGTCAGAAAACAAGAACACACAATATATATTTACAAAAAAAAGCAGATATGGTAATGTATCTTCCACTGATCCAAAGTGAAATGGCCCTCATGTATGTGGAGTAAATCATAAAATCTTAAACAAATTTTCAATTAAAACATAATAACAAACTTGTCACAAACATGTAAATGTACAGTACACTGAGGAGCATATGATAATTCTTAGGCTATTACAGTCATGCATCATCAAATTGAAAAATCCTTTTCCATCACTTATTTACAATGATTGCACAGTACTGTACTGCATTTTTAAGAAAGTCAGATTGCAGATAATATTCACATTATTTATTAGTATTAGTAACCAATACACAGGTCGTTCTGCTAAGAAATTCATCAGTGGAGTAGGAGACGTTGTCCACCAATAAAGGGTGCTTGCCAATTTTTGAAAATTTGTGTTCCTAAATGGTGGACACCTTTTTGGACCAAAGTAAGTGACTTTAAATCTTTGTGAAGGTTATTCTTATTTTTTCTAGTACTGATTCCATGAACCGAGCTGTTGGTTTGAAAAAGAGCTATATTTTTAATGACAAATTTTATTAAGGAATAACTATAATAGGAAGCAATAATTAGTATCCTTAGATTCCTACACAGACCTCTGCAGGATGTTCTTGAGTTCACACCACAGAAATTCTTACTACACATGTTGTGACTCGAAAACTTTAGCCTGGCTTGATGAGTTACCCCAAAAAGTAATTCTGTATGACATTACAGAATGAAGGTAAGCAAAGCATGCTATCTTTGTAGTTTTTACTACATCTACATCTACATGATTACTGTGCAATTCACATTTAAGTGCTTGGCAGAGGGTTCATCGAACCACAATCATACTATCTCTCTACCATTCCACTCCCGAACAGCGCGCGGGGAAAATGAACACCTAAACCTTTCTGTTCGAGCTCTGCTTTCTCTTATTTTATTTTGATGATCATTCCTACCTATGTAGGTTGGGCTCAACAAAATATTTTCGCATTCGGAAGAGAAAGTTGGTGACTGAAATTTCGTAAATAGATCTCGCCGCGACGAAAAACGTCTTTGCTTTAATGACTTCCATCCCAACTCGCATATCATATCTGCCACACTCTCTCCCCTAATCCGTGATAATACAAAATGAGCTGCCCTTTTTTGCACCCTTCGATGTCCTCCGTCAATCCCACCTGGTAAGGATCCCTCACCGCGCAGCAGTATTCTAACAGAGGACGAACAGCTGTCTCTTTAGTGGACTTGTTGCATCTTCTAAGTGTCCTGCCAATGAAACGCATCCTTTGGCTCGCCTTCCCCACAATATTATCTATGTGATCTTTCAAACTGAAGTTGTTCGTAATTTTAACACCCAGGTACTTAGTTGAATTGACAGCCTTGAGAATTGTACTATCTATCGAGTAATCGAATTCCAACAGATTTCTTTTGGAACTCATGTGGATCACCTCACACTTTTCGTTATTTAGCATCAACTGCCACCTGCCAGACCATACAGCAATCTTTTCTAAATCGCTTTGCAACTGATACTGGTCTTCGGATGACCTTACTAGATGGTAAATTACAGCATCATCTGTGAACAACCTAAGAGAACTGCTCAGATTGTCACCCAGGTCATTTATATAGATCAGGAACAGCAGAGGTCCCAGGACGCTTCCCTGGGGAACACCTGATATCACTTCAGTTTTACTTGATGATTTGCCGTCTATTACTACAAACTGCGAGCTTCCCGACAGGAAATCACGAATCCAGTTGCACAACTGAGATGATACCCCATAGGCCCGCAGTTTGATTAGAAGTCGCTTGTGAGGAACAGTGGCAAAAGCTTTCCGGAAATCTAGAAATACAGAATCAACTTGAGATCCCCTATTGATAGCGGCCATTACTTCGTGCGAATAAAGAGCTAGCTGTGTTGCACAAGAATGACGTTTTCTGAAACCATGCTGATTACATATCAATAGATCGTTCCCATTGAGGTGATTCATAATGTTTGAATACAGTATATGCTCTAAAACCCTACTGCAAACCGACGTCAACGATATAGGTCTGTAGTTCGATGAATTACTCCTACTACCCTTCTTAAACACTGGTGCAACCTGCGCAATTTTCCAATCTGTAGGTACGGATCTATTGGTGAGGGAGCGGTTGTATATGATTGCTAAGTAGGGAGCTATTGTATCAGCGTAATCTGAAAGGAACCTAATCGGTATACAATCTGGACCTGAAGACGCGCCTGTATCAAGCGATTTGAGTTGCTTCGCAACCCCTAAGGTATCTACTTCTAAGAAACTCATGCTAGAAGCTGTTCGTGTTTCAAATTCTGGAATATTCGATTCATCTTCCCTGGTGAAGGAATTTCGGAAAACTGCATTCAATTACTCTGCTTTAGCGGCACAGTCATCGGTAACAGTGCCATCGGCACTGCGCAGCGAAGGTATTGACTGCGTCTTGCCGCTTGTGTACTTTACATACAACCAGAATTTCTTTGGATTTTCTACCAAATTTCGAAACAATGTTTCGTTGTGGAACCTATTATAGGCATCTCGCATTGAAGTCCATGCCAAATTTCGCGCGTCTGTAAATTTTAGCCAATCTTCGGAATTTTGCGTTCTTCTGAACTTCGCATGCTTTTTCCATTGCCTCTGCAACAGTGTTTGGACCTGTTTTGTGCACCATGGGGGATCAGTTCCATCTCCAACCAATTTGAGGTATGAATCTCTCAATTGCTGTTGCTACTATATCTTTGAATTTGAGCCACATCTCGTCTACATTTGCATAGTCAGTTCGGAAGGAATGGAGACTGTCTCTTAGGAAGGCTTCTAGTGACACTAGCTGAGTACCCCCTCTCTGCCTGTCTACTTCTCTGTCCACATCCTCCAACCCCCTCCCTGTCCACTTCCTTCTTCCCTCTCTCTACGTCTATCTGCTCCTCCCCCTATCTATCTGCTCATTCCTCCACTCCCCCATCTCCTCCTCTCTCCCACTACATCCATCTCCTCCTCTCCCCCTCATGTCCATCTTGTCACTCCCCCCACCTCCTCCTCATCTTTCTCTCTGTCCATCTCCTCCTTTCCCATTTCTCTGTTCATCTTGTCCCCTTTCTATTCTCTGTCCATCTCTTACGTACACCCATCTCCTCCTTCCCCTTTCTCTCTCCATGTTCATTATAATGCAGCTCAATCTTTAAGCTGTCATATCTCTTTGACTGTATATTGTACAAAAATATAATTTTGCATGTACATTCAGTGGTACATGTTAAATACTAAAATTATAAAGAATGTAGCAACCAGTAGTGGGAACATTACCGTATTTACTCGAATCTAAGCCGCACTTTTTTTCCGGTTTTTGTAATCCAAAAAACCGCCTGCGGCTTAGAATCGAGTGCAAAGCAAGCGGAAGTTCTGAAAAATGTTGGTAGGTGCCGCCACAACTAACTTCTGCCGTCGAATATATGTAGCGCTACACAGGCATGCTTTGTAGGCACAGAGATAAATACTGGCGCCAAAACCTCTGCGCCAGTTAAGACATTTTTTTTTTTTAAAAAAAAGGGTGGAAGACGAGCCTTTTTTTTTCTCCGCCCCGAGTTTCGACCACTGCATTTTCATACATTATCCAACGAAGTAAATACAAATTCCGTATTGTTCATCTTCGAAAGTAGCAGAATTTCAATGTACTACGAAAATCCGACTGGCAAGACTTTTGCTAATAGGAACCTGATGAAATGTTAATCACGTGCAGTTTTCTCTTCACCATAAGAATAATACGAATATAAACATTTTGCCATGTATTCTTTCGTGTTTGCTGCTATCTCATTTAAATCCTGTCTGCCTAATAAACTATGAAACTAGAGTGAAACAACAGCAAACGCGGAAGAATATACGTATTGTGTCATGTTTATATTCGTATTATTCTTATGCCTAATAGTGATACAGTCATAAATGAAGCACGGCAACTGACTAGATTTTTAAATCTAAAATGACTAATTTCTGCGCAGAATTTGATATACTAAAGAAGCGGCCGCAAAGATTTTCAAACGGAGAAAAATTTTCGCCTAACTCTCGTTCAGTACATGTTCTATCAAACGCAGCCTATTATTTGGTTCTTGTTGAT
Source organism: Schistocerca serialis cubense (assembly GCF_023864345.2). Classification (NCBI taxonomy): domain Eukaryota; kingdom Metazoa; phylum Arthropoda; class Insecta; order Orthoptera; family Acrididae; genus Schistocerca; species Schistocerca serialis. The sequence goes on along the minus strand of NC_064640.1, from coordinate 575,951,987 downwards.
CATTATCAAAGAAAGCAGCAGTGCAAGTAACAACAAGTAGCAGTCACTTGCCATTGTTTCGCTAATGAGACAATTCCTCTCTTTTTTTTAATTGTAAGCGGCGGTAGCGCGCACAAAAGCAAGCCATGCCGCGGGCGGCGACAGGCCGTAAACACGCACTATCAGAATGCGACAAACAATGCATGACGCAGTACAGTAATGCATTTACAGCTTAGAGTGACGTAAACGCCTATAACAAAAAAAACGGCACTTATCAGATCAAAGCAAAATAAGCAATCGATTCAAACCACACGAAGCACGTGAAAAAGGAAAGGTACCCGTATAAATACGGATGGAGCGCCTGACGCATTGCAATGGCTACCTGGTAAAGCTTAACTGCTAAGCTTCCGACTTGAACCAAACTATTGTAGCTGTATCGTCTTTCATTCGACCTAAATTGTGTCTCATATTACAATGGACCAACTTTGTTTCGATTTGAAGGTGCGGCCTAAAACTTTTCTCTCCCCTTGAATTTCGAGTCTCAAATTTCAGGTGCGGCTTAGATTCGGGAATTTTTTTTTTCCTTGATTTCGAGTCTCATTTTTCAGGTGCAGCTTAGATTCGAGTAAATACGGTATTTATCTTGTTGCAAATTGATTTCGACTGATATTAGTCATCATTGGTGCATTTTTCTAAACAATACATGGCGTAGAAGTACTGTCCTTGGCAGATTTCTATCATGAAGGACAGTACTTCTACTTATGGCATGTATCGGTTAGAAAAATGCACCGATGATGACTGATATCAGTCGAAATCGATTTCCAACAAGATAAATAAATTACGTTTCCACGACTGGTTGCTACATTCCTTATAATTTTATATTCCACAGTCGCTGCACAGAAATGGAACCTTATGGAGCCCAACATTCAAATGTGTAATACTGTCTGTGAAATGTGTTGTGAATACAATTAGTAGTACAGTAGCAATAATTTCAAACTGCATGCCTGATGCGGCAGTTTTACTGCATGAACAGCAAAACTGTATGCAGTGATAAACTTTTTTCCTTTCATCATACTGTCTCATAAAGGTTCGAAATTATGTGTAAAGTTCATTGCAAGTCACTACGTACTCCATTCTCAAATACTGGATAGATACAGTCTGGCTATTTGTGCATCATGAGCTACACTTCTTTTTCACCCCCACCGCTTTGAGAGGCAGATGGTTCTTACTCCAACAGCTTTTCTTTCCAGATGTTTGATTGAAATCAATGCAGTGTTTATTTTTACACACACATGGCGAGTCAGGAGGAAAAGTATATACAAAAAAGGTCCTACTCTTTTTTTCTCTAGGACTAATAGTTTGCATGAAGAGAGTGTGAGAACACTGAATATCTCATGCGATGCACATGTGTTGTGATTTAGGTAGTTTTTGTGGGCCAATTTGAGTTAGTTTCCTCACTTAATAGGCCACAAGTGTTCCATGTCAAATTTTTCACCTCAACTTCCTCTATACAACTGTAGTACATTGTAAACAACAACAGACTTCGAATAATACAGGAAACAAATGACAATGTACATTAAATGTGTCCTATCTCGGAAAACATTTGGAATAGGGCATATGTCTACAAGACATTTTTTGTTCATAATTCGTAATACCATCACCACTAAAAGCATTTACCTTTCCTCCTGACTCACCCTGTATGCATATAAACATCCACTTTTTAAGCTATGAATGGATATCATGTATTTCTGGCAGCATTTGCATTCTAAGTAATATTTGTTTAGATACTTCAGCAGTTCTGTGGCATGCTGTGATCTATCTGTAATGCCAAAACTTAACACTTGCTGCTTGTTCTATTTCATTGTTTGAGAAACTTCTTTTATAACTTGTGGAGTTCTGTGAGAAGTACTGAACTGTGTGTAGTGATTCTTGTCAAAATTCATTGTTAATCCATTTGCCTTCAACCAACTCCTGACATTACTGAATATTTCATTAGCTGCCTTTTCAGTAAGAAGTATATTCCTATCTTTGCATCATAAAATTGATACCTTCTGAAACTGCAAGTGAAAGATCATTTATGTATATCAGAAACAACAGAGGACACAAAATTGAACCTTTTGGTAAACCATGTCCAGTTGCTTAGAATTCTGAGTGGATATCTGTTGTGTACGAGGCTTAAGGGTATACAACAAATACTGTGAGAGGCTGTTACCCCACATGCACAATCATTAGCCTGGCACCTCTCAGTTCCTACCAGTCGCCTCCAGAGGGTGCTAATAAATGAGGACAATATTTTGCTTCCATGCAATGTCTACTTGCACATCATATCCATCTGCTGATAGTGTGGACAGTTGCTAAAGGGAGCACTGTCAACCATGGACTACATGCTTCCATCTCACAATGATGGACATGGAAACTCTTCCGTCAACAGGCACAAAACATGACGTGCCATGGACACTCGGACAGTGCTGGACCGGCAGTTAGGCAGCAGCCCAGTACCATACTCTGAAGCCTACAATCTGACTTAGCGGTTGTCATATCATGAATAATGAGACTACCAAGAGTGTCTGTAATCACTATTAGCAGTTATAGCAAAAATATATTAGACTGCCAAGAGACAGTAAAGTGATTCAGATTTCATTGTATTAGGTATAGAACATTAAGTGCTGTCACCATGGATGTCTGGGCTGAATTAATAGTAGCATTCAGTTAATACATTCACAATAATACCGTCATGTGATTGGCATGGAACTAATACACACTGCTTTCTAACATTCAAGAAAGACAAAAATCATGAATTTGCTGTGCCTGCTATTCTGTAATGGAGTATTCTAAATTTTGCATTAGGATATCATGGTTCACACAATCAAAAGCCTTACCCAAGTATGAAAATAATGCCAATGACAACAATTTCTGTCTCTTTTGTTCTAGTGCAAGTCTGTTCAGCTTTGACAGTTCAGAGCAGAATGTAGGTGCTCAACGTATTACACTTCTCTTGTGTGAGAATGAAATTATTAGTAATCCAGTAGAGTTGTGTAAAATATTTAATAATCACTTCTTGTCAACAGTCAGCAAATTAAACCAAAATTTTATTTGTTTAAGTAAATATGTAGAACACTTGAAGGCTGATGTTTCAGGTGAACCACATCACACAACATTATTTGTAATCTGGACAATCAGTTCATCTTGTTTTTCTTTTTCCTTATAGATTTTGCCTCTCTGCCTTTTCCATAGGCAAAAATCAGGAGGAGTAAAGTCTTATGACTTTGGTGGGCAAGAAACATAACCATTTCTGCTGATCCATCTTCTGCAGAATGTTAGGTTTAGATGATGTGTCATCTGATGACTAGAATGTGCAGGACCCTGTCATGCTGGCAGAATATATCCATCTTTGTAGCCAAAGAAACCCTTCCAGTAATGCTGGAAGATCATTTTCAAGAAAGTCTACATAATGAGGGCCTGTATGATGATTCTATAACACAGTAGGTCCAATCATCTCATTTTCCATCACACTATACCACCCATTTACAGACAAGTGTTTTTGAAAATGTGTATCCAGAAAGGTATGTGGGTTTTAAGTGGTCCACTGATGTGTGTTTTGAGTGTTACTGAAACCATCATGGATGAATGTAGATTCATCAATAAACTGAATTAATGGGATTATTCTGCAATTTGCCAATTACAAAATTCTAATTGTTTACCTTAAACTCTTTCTAAAAAGTTCTGAATTCACTGTAAATCATAAGGATAGAAAGTGTGCATATGTAATGTACACTATATTCTAGAATCTAATATGAAGAACACCAATGTGTGCAAAAATTCTGCATGTGCTTTTTGAAGTACTACATTCTACCACCTGAATAAGGTCTTCTACTTCATAAAAACTCTCCTCATTTGTGCATTCACATGAAATATGATTGGCATTGCACACAGTTGAGTGAAAACTTGAACAAGCACTGTTTACTCTGGCACTATGCAATTAGGAAATCATCTGCCATATTCTCTACAAGCAGCAGTAGCATTTCTATTACAAAACCCATACACAGATAGCATATTGGCACACTCTGAATCTATAAATACATGTAGTATGCTTGAACAATATAGTAGACTTGGCCAACAAATCACCAACACAATTGAAAATTCAATTTTGTGAATCCAAGTGCAACTTCACAACTTGAATATCACAACTGGAATTACAAAGGATCAATAAATCCATAGCACCTGGAGTATTAATACACAAAATGAGAATATGTCTGTGTAACCAGCTGGACATATGTTGTAAGGAATGTGTAATTCAAATTATTTTATACTGCAAATTCTATAATATTTACTTTTCCTCCTGAAACAGCCTGTACTTTTTACCATTTTTCCTGAAATTTGGAAAAAGATATTTCCCACAGAGTGGTTAGTAGTGAATCGATGAAGTGGTTCTAGGAACTACACAAAATGGAACATGACTGAGCTTTTAAGAAAATGCTCATGGAATATGACACCACAGTGAAATTTCGTATCCTATACTAAACACTCTAATAAGTAATGCTCACTTCAAATTCAGCAGATCTGTGTATCTAACACTGTTATACAGGATAAAGTCACTTCAAATGATGTTCTAAAGTCCCCTCGTGAGACATTTTACACCAGTGCAAATCAGCTATGTTTTTTTTTTTGTTTATATGCTGCAACTCAGTTATGAAATTTCAGTACAAATGCCTCTTGATAAATGAAATGAGAATTACAGTATGCCAAAATAAAACTGGAATTAAAATTGTTTTCAGATTCTTCATACATCACAATCAAAGCAGTAAAGTGATCATTAGAAAACTATCCAAAATGAGTCTCAACACTAGAAAATGATGTTCATGTGAACAATAACCAGCAGAACAATCCAGCAAAGTAATGCAATCAGTTAGTTCAGCAGCTGGTTGAACATTGTGTCAGTAATCCTTAAAAGACATCTTGCTGTACACCATGAGCTGTATCAAAGATATTTAACTGACCACGACACTGGCTGTCGTGTAAATGTTCTTTGCCTTCTAAAAGCGTAGTGGTTTAGTATTTGACAGCAATAACATATACACTTGAAACTTGTGTGGCATGAAGAGCCACATCAATTGTAACAGAGTATGGATTTCATTTTTGAAACACACGTTGCTTGATGTAGACGTACACAATATATGCCCTATATTCCCAAATACCAGTCAATTAAATATTTTTCCACGCAGTTAATGGTGTACAGAAAGATGTCTCATAATAAATACAAGCTCTGGAGCACCAAGCATATATGATTTTGGCATCATATCAGACCATTATGAAAAGTATCTACATTTTTATTCTTACAAATGTCACACACAAGTTAAAAAATTCAGAACAATGTGTGCTTTTTAAGTTCTGTCAGCGATTTGGAACAGATTTTTTCCCTGGTATATTTTGTAGTTTTAAGATTTGTCTTGAGCAGTGACATGTCATGCTGTGATCTTGATTTGTTTGTAAAGAAGCATACTGTCTGGGACACAATTTTTTTGTTGATTACTATTTCAGATTAATTGTAAATGGCGCACCGTTAATAATACCCACTGAAAAACTGTATTTCACAGTAGCTGCCCTTACTATCTTAAAATTATTCTTACATGGTAATGGTACCTACAGTAAAGTATTTTTTTTCCTCTTGTAATAGCACTAAAACATGGGACCTTCTAGAATTAATTGTGTATGTGATACTAGAATTGTGTATGTGATACAGACAGTCAGCCCCTTTACAAATTAAGATTGGAGCTTAATTTCTGTGCCAGTTTTATTTGGACCATCCTGAATTACTATATAGAGATGCCAGCTCAAAGTCTATGGACACGTATTTCAAATATTGTCTACATTATTGCACCACTACCTGGAGGCAATAACAGTCCCTGTCTGTCAACGTGCTTGGCTTGCTGTAGGAATGCACTTGAGGTAAGAGAACTGTACGCTGTCATTGAGGGGATGAGATACATGGATAGATGGGAGAGAGAGAGAGAGAGAGAGAGAGAGAGAGAGAGAGAGAGAGAGAGAGAGAGAGAGAGAGAGAGAGGGGGGGGGGGGGAGAGAGAGAGAGAGAGAGAGAGAGAGAGAGGGGGGGGGGGGGAGGGAGAGAGAAAGAGAGAGAGAGAGAGAGAGAGAGAGAGAGAGAGAGAGAGAGAGAGAGAGAGAGAGAGATACAGGAGCCACCAGTATTCAAACTGCTGTAGAGTTGGTGACAATAAGAGGAGTATCAGCCTCAAAAGTTAGAGAGGACCATAATCATTCTCAAGTCAATGTTATGGAGTCATTATTCTATATCTTGATTCAAAAATAATTACACTCTGAAGGTGGGTTGCAGAGACAAGTTACAAAGGATCAGTAAAAATTGTTCAAATATAAACTAAATTTCATTATGACTGATTAATTTTGACAGAAAATACATACAGTTTAAGTATAAAAATGTATCAGGAAAAGAACTTTGAGAATGCAGTTACTGTAGACATGAATCTTAAGCGAAATAACTCAAATCTGCTACTGCTGATCCGCCTGTTGCTGCTGTTCCTGCTACTACTACTAACACTGAAAAAAAACTATTTCCAATTTACCTGATGGTTCTGACTGTGAACCATTCTCACTTGACCTTTCAGTGAAGGATTTTGTCTTTCTTCGAAATTTTCGGTGCCTAATTTTGTTTCTGGCAGCAATCTCATTTTCATTAGTATCACTGTCACTTTCACTTGTAGTATCATCACAAGGATAATGCCAATCAAAATGGCTGTCTACTATGGAGGTCTCACACATTTCAGGACTCTTTCCTATGTTATTTACAAACTTGTCATCAGTTAAGACATGAAGTCTCCATGCTGCCTCACTTATGTACTGTGATAACCTGTAAATTAATATGGAACTATCATTCATTCAGATTATAAAGGAACATGTGAACTTACATGTTTGTTAATAATTTAGGAGTAAAGATAACAACTCACCATATAGTAGTGGCATTGAGTTGTCAACCGGAACACAAATATGACTGAAAACTTTGCCAGCAGCCAACTTTTAGGAAAGTTCTGTTTTTGAACTACAGCGCGCGCGCGCACACACACACACACACACACACACACACACACACACACACAGAGAGAGAGAGAGAGAGAGATAGAGAGAGAGATTATATTCAAACATGTACACACAGATTATGTATAAATACCGACCTGTACAGCTACAACGTGCAGGATGAACACACAATGATGTTATTGCATTTCTATATGTAAAATGGAGCAAAAGGTTTGTTGCTTGGAATGGGCAAAGGGAGAAGGAAGACAGGAAATGAGAGGGAGGGTTGGAGAAGGGTATTTGATGGATTGATGGGAGGCAGCATGCATACGGGATAGAAATGCAGGAGAAGATGCACCTGGCTCATAGTATAGGAATGTGACACACAGACACTGTAACCAGTTCGTTCATGCAGCACATGACGAGATGATGATGATGTGGAGGAGCGCATTGGGAGGTGGTGACAGAACATAGGGAGGGGATACTATGGGAAGAAGGGAGGGCATGTATAATTAGTTATGTGAGGGTCCTGGGTCAGGGTGGAGGTGGGTGTGCGGCAGGGGTTTAGCAGAGTTCAATGACAGGAGGGTTTCAGTAACAAAGAATGTGTCACAAGGATAACTCCTAGCTATGTAGACCAGAAAAGCTGGTACTGGGGGAAAGGATCCAAATGGCAGTTGCTGAAATCAAACATGTAGTCGCTGTATCTTCTGCTAGTAGGTGGTCAACCCTGTTCTTGGCCATAGTTTGTAGGTGACCATTCGTTTGGGTGGACAGTTGATTGGTGGTCACAATCATATCACCATAAGAAGGATATTCAAGTGGGTACACATATTGTGACAAGAGTTGCTGTTAAGAAAATAATCATAAAGTTTGAAGCCACAGGTTGTTTAGAAGACTGGCTCCATTGTGGGTGATGAGACAGAAGTGCTACTCCTGCTCTGACAGTTCAAGAAGAAATGGAGACTTTAACAGATTCATCTCTACATGGTGAAATCAGGGCTCGTGAAGTCACACTTCGCACCACAATTCCATGCAGTACTGTTTGAAGAGCACTAAAGCATACCCTCCAATGCTATACATAAGAAAATCCAGTGTTGCAATGAATTGTTGGCCAACAATTTTGTGACATGGGGAGCATGTGTGGTGTGGTCACTTCAAAAGATGGGGGTAGATGACGATAGGATGTCTAAGATGTTGTGGACCAACAAAGCTCATTTCACACTCCGAGGGTCTGTCAGTGCCTACAACTAAAGAATTTGGGCAACCAAAAATCCTAGAACAGTCATGGAAACTTCATTGCATGGTGAGAAAGTCACAGTATGGTGTGTATTTACGACATCAGTCATGATCAGATCCATTTTCTTCGACAAAATGCAGGCTGATGCTTTTCAAACTGTCAGCGTGATGGGTGCGAGATACACCGATACCTGGCTCATTAATACCTGCTGGACTTTTTTGCAGGATGGCACTCCATCCCACATTGCTATGTGTGTGAAAGATTTCTTGTGCAGATAATTTGGAGATGATTGTTGTAATGTAGCAACTATATTACTTAATACTGTATAAATATATCCACTCTATTTTGCAATTTTATTTAAAGGCTTCAGTAAAAATTTTAATAATAATAATAATAATAATAATAATAATAATAATAATAATAATATTAACAATAACAATAACCTAAGGGCTTCACTCAAATTTAAACCAAAGTAATTTATGCCAGCCAGAAGGTGACATGAATTAATATATTTTTGTTGTAAATCAAATTAAATGTAAATGAGAGTATGCAGAAAGCAGTGGGCAGGCATATGTCGAATGATCAGTATAGAAGGTTGGTTGTTTTTGTGGAAGGAGACCAGACAGTGAGGTCATCGGTCTCATCACATTAGGGAAGGGCGCGGAAGGAAGTCGGCCATGCCCTTTGAAAGGAACCATCCCGGCATTTGCTGGAGCGATTTAGGGAAATCACAGAAAACCTAAATCAGGATGGCCGGACGCGGGATTGAACCGTTGTCCTCCCGAACGCGAGTCCAGTGTCAGTACAGAAGGCTCTAAGACATCTGGAGTGGGAAGGCACACTGGTTGACATGGCTGGATGTAGATGGGAGTGCCAGCTGTGTGGGAAAATGATAGGTTTCTAGTACCTCCTAGAACAATTTCAGTGTAGTAAGCATGCAGGTTTGTGATTGCTGAGGCACCCCCCCCCCCCCCCCCCCCCCCCCCCCCCCCCCCCCCCTCCCGTCATAGAAGATGGCGATATTGCAAGATTGCGAGATATTGGCATCAAGAGAAAATAGTCCCATTGCTCTTAACCCTTCAGGTTAAGAAAAATATATTGTTAATGTAATCTAAAGCACGTAATTGAGGACAGGGGTTAAGAAAGCTATCTCCTCTCTTACATGCTATTTTCTTTCATTAGTTTTTAAAATGAGTAGTGACATGATTACTCATTGGCGCAGAGGTACGAATCAAGTGGAGGGGAGCGCTAGTTTCGCATTGGCGCTTTTGGTCTGGAGAGTTGCTCTGGGTCTTTCATCATGGACAGACCCCTATCTAACCACTCCAATGAAATGCTAACTTTATTCGGTCTGTGAGTACTTTTACAGTACAAATGGCTTTCCAGGCACTGCTGGAACAGCAGTTGAGTAGCAACAGGTTATTCCACAATTTAATGCACCAGTAAAAGTGTACATGAGGCAGTGATTTTGATTGTGTGATACAAAGGCTCATTGGAATTGTGATGAACTTTAGAACAATGGTAGAACTGCATATCTCAATGAAGATGCTGTCTCATGATCATGGGTAAACCAATCTACATTCATTGTGTAATGTGGTAATGTTCAGGCGTATGAGTGTTTGTTGTTGTTGCATCATCAGAAGTCCTGTGTGGCAGTGGAAAATTAATTGTTTAACTCCGAGTGAATCCGGTATGTAAATTCTATGTACGTAAAGAGAAGACAGATTGTTCTTGAAGGGGCTAATGTATATTGCACTGTTCTGAAGGACAGCTTGATTCATTGTGAAGATAATTTATGAACATAAATGAGAGATGTGTCATCACGAGGCGTGTAAGGGAAGACATTAGATTGATACTCTGTCATCTGTGTGCCCTCGGATTAACTACAGGTGCTAGACATCACTGTAATAGTGATCTCTTGCAGTTGTAACATGTGCTTTATCGTAGGACACTGTGCCTCTGAATTATATTTAACCTATCACGGTAGGTATGTGTTCTTATTTGCTGCAACACCCTTTTTTATGACAATATTATTTGGTTGATTTGCTGCTTCCCAAGATTGCTTACAGTGAGTAGCATCGAGAGTGGGAGAGCGGGACTCCCTTCAAGAGCCAAACATCTTCGAGAAATATAAACGTCATGGTTTGTGGTGCTTATGAGATGTAACAAATGTTAGTGGATGTTGGCCCACTGCATGCCCTATTTGATACAATCAGTGTGGCACCAAGGTTATCAAGTGACTAACCACTGGCTCCGATACATAGTATGCAACTCATGTTCTATCATATTCTAGCATTCGGTTTAGTCATAATGGTAGCCAGGTGGAATAAATCTCAGAGTAATAAACCGCTCCACCAACCCTGCTAACTTCCATCATGTGCTGAGCTGCTACTTCTGTCATGCTTGGCCTCCCAGATCCTCAGACCTAAATCTGTGAAACTATTGCTCCTGGGGTTACCTGAAGTTTCATGTCTACTGTGATCATCCAAGCTCATTAGGGATGCTAAAAGATGACATGCTATGGCAATTTCTCATCCTACCTTCTGATATGCAGTACAGTGGTGTTAACAAAATTGTCCCTCGGCTACAGTTATTGTTGAAGAATGATGGCTCACAGACTGAGCATTTACTATAAAGAATTTTGCACAGAGCACAACTTAATCATAGCTAACACTTGGTTCAAGAATCATTCAAGAAGGCTGTATACATGGAAGAAGCCTGGAGATACTGACAGGTTTCAGATAGATTATCTAATGGTAAGACAGAGATTTAGGAACCAGGTTCTAAATTGTAAGATATTTCCAGGGGCAGATGTGGACTCGGACCATGATCTATTGGTTATGACCTGTAGATTAAAACTGAAGAAATTGGAAAAAGGTGGGAATTTAAGGAGATGGGACCTGGATAAACTGAAAGAACCAGAGGTTGTACAGAGTTTCAGGGAGAGCATAAGGGAACAATTGACAGGAATGGGGGAAAGAAATACAGTAGAAGAAGAATGGGTAGCTTTGAGGGATGAAGTAGTGAAGGCAGCAGACGATCAAGTAGGTAAAAAGACGAGGGCAAGTAGAAATCCTTGGGTAACAGAAGAAATATTGAATTTAATTGATGAAAGGCGAAAATATAAAAATGCAGTAAATGAAGCAGGCAAAAAGGAATACAAACGTCTCAAAAATGAGATCGACAGGAAGTGCAAAATGGCTAAGCAGGGATGGCTAGAAGACAAATGTAAGGATGTAGAGGCTTATCTCACTAGGGGTAAGATAGATACTGCCTACAGGAAAATTAAATAGACCTTTGGAGATAAGAGTTAACCACTTGCATGAACATAATGAGCTCAGATAGAAACCCAGTTCTAAGCAAAGAAGGGAAAGCAGAAAGGTGGAAGGAGTATATAGAAGGTCTATACAAGGGCGATGTACTTGAGGACAATATGTATGAAACAGGCGAAATACCCTCAGACTTCAAGAAGAATATAATAATTCCAATCCCAAAGAAAGCAGGTGTTGACAGATGTAAAAATTACTGAACTATCAGTTTAATAAGTCACAGCTGCAAAATACTAATGTGAATTCTTTACAGAAGAATGAAAAAACTAGTAGAAGCCGACCTCGGGGAAGATCAGTTTGGATTCCGTAGAAATGTTGGAACACGTGAGGCAATACTGACCCTACGTTTCTAGCATTTGTAGACTTAGAGAAAGCTTTTGACAATGTTGACTGGAATACTCTCTTTCAAATTCTGAAGGTGGCAGGGGTAAAATACAGGGAGTGAAAGCCTATTTACAATTTGTACAGAAACCAGATGGCAGTTATCAGAATCGAGGGGCATGAAAGGGAAGCTGTGGTTGGGAAGGGAGTGAGACAGGGCTGTAGCCTATCCCCGATGTTATTCAATCTGTATATTGAGCAAGCAGTGAAGGAAACAAAAGAAAAATTCGGAGTAGGTATTAAAATCCATGGAGAAGAAATAAAAACTTTGAGGTTCGCCGACGACATTGTAATTCTGTCGGAGACAGCAAAGGACTTGGAAGAGCAGTTGAACGGAATGGACAGTGTCTTAAAAGGAGGGTACAAGATGAACATCAACAAAAGCAAAACGAGGATAATGGAATGTAGTCAAATTAAATCGGGTGATGCTGAGGGAATTAGATTAGGAAATGAGACACTTAAAGTAGTAAAGGAGTTTTGCTATTTGGGGAGCAAAATAACTGATGATGGTCAAAGTAGAGAGGATATAAAATGTAGACTGGCAATGGCAAGGAAAGCGTTTCTGAAGAAGAGAAATTTGTTAACATCGAGTATGGATTTAAGTGTCAGGAAGTATTGGTATGGAATGAAGCAATGTATGGAAGTGAAACATGGACGATAAATAGTTTTGACAAGAAGAGAATAGAAGCTTTTGAAATGTGGTGCTACAGAAGAATGCTGAAGATTAGATGGGTAGATCACATAACTAATGAGGAAGTATTGAATAGGACTGGGGAGAAGAGAAGTTTGTGGCACAACTTGACCAGAAGAAGGGATCAATTGGTAGGACATGTTCTGAGGCATCAAGGGATCACCAATTTAGTATTGGAGGGCAGCGTGGAGGGTAAAAATGGTAGAGGGAGACCAAGAGATGAATACACTAAGCAGATTCAGAAGGATGTAGGTTTCGGTTGGTACTGGGAGATGAAGAGGCTTGTACAGGATAGAGTAGCATGGAGAGCTGCATCAAACCAGTCTCAGGACTGAAGACCACAACAACAACAAACAACAACTATAAAGAACATTATCTTTGCTTAAAAACAATTGTTACCCTAATTATTGCTTTTGTATCACGTTTTTGTTGTTGTGGTTTTCAGTCCAGCGACTAGTTTGATGAAGATCGCCATACTACTCTATCCTGTGCGAGCTTCTTCATCTCCGAGTAACTGCTGCAACCTACATCCTTCTCAATTTGCTTTGTGTATTCATCTCTTCATCTCTCTCTACGATTTTACCCTCCACAATTCCCTCCAATACTAAATTAGTGATCCCTTGATGCCCTCAGAACATGTCCTACCAACCGGTCCCTTCCTTTAGTCAGGTTGTGCGACAATTTCCTCTTCTCCCCAATTCCATCCAGTACCTCCTCATTACGTGATAATGAAGTTAAATCTGTTGGTCATTTTGCACTTTTGTGTGTGTGTGTGTGTGTGTGGGGGGGGGGGGGGGGGGGGGGGGGGGGGGGGAGCACGTGCATGCAGGACATGCATTACAACAGATAAGCTTCCTAGTTTTGATAAACTTAAGAACTTTTTCATTCCTGAAATACGTGCAACAATTTAGGTATACAGTGCACAAAAGACTCCACATACCACATACCTGTGTAAACGATTTGGAAGAGTTTCATCAGTCACAGAGGAAGGTACAGCTTTACAATGCAATGTTTCTCTAGTACCAGATGCACGTGATTTATAATACAAAGTGCTGGTCTCTTCTAAGCACTCTTTTAAACAAAACAATAGATCTCGAACTATGCATCTGTTGTTCACAAAACCATTATCAGCAATATAACTGCTCCAATTGTGTGATTGTTCAGTAAGAGAACATCTTCTTTTAGATTTTAAACTCTCTTGCTTTAGCCATTGCTTTGGTTTAGGTACATAGTACACTTCTGGAGGTGAACAGTCATAAACACCCTGACTAATACCTGTAAAAAATATCAAATATTAGACACAAAATGAAGGGAAGAAACTGTCACTATATCACTTTTATCAGTAATTCACACAAGATTCATTTAAAATTTCACTATTTTATGCCAGTTGCTTGAGGGTAAAGCATTTCCTATGCATGGTATATTCATGTAAAAAAGAGATATTATTTTTCAAACATTTTCTAATAACTAACTCATACTAAGATATAAAGGTATCCAGATTTTGTTGTTATTTTGTGCATCTTGGACTCAACACACTGTTAGAGAGAGAGAGAGAGAGAGAGAGAGAGAGAGAGAGAGAGAGGGGGGGGGGGGGGGGGACATACTACACAGAATTAAAATGAAGGAGGAAATAGGTTGCTGCTGTTTTTGAAAGAGCCCATGGAAAACCTTTATCTTCATAGCTGGATAAGAATGGGATGGGTAATATTCCCAAATTTGAATCTCATGTCTTAATCACTGCACCACATCACTTTGTGTCAGCTTTTCCAAATATGTGGTTGTTTGCAGCAAGAGACTGTAGTAGTATTTAGCAAAATATGTTCTTCATCTTTTGTCTATAACAATCATGAAACTGTAATCAACTTGCCTTTGTTTTAGGAGCGTCTTTCACAAATGTAGTCTCCATTCTTTTTTGGATTAGACACATTTGTATTAGTGATTGTTGTCTGTTCTAATCTTTCTATGGAAAACAGGTTCCATCTAGAGTAACCACAAAAACAGAAGATTGGTGGGTAACTGCTTCAAATCTTAATCTTGAAGATTGGAAGCACAAGCTGTGAATGACTGCATGTGTGCTGGTTTGACAGATGATGCAATGAGGCAAGAATCCTAACACAGGTGAGCACAGCTTGCTGGGGGTGGGGTGTGAGGGGGAAAGGAGGGGGGGGGGGGTAGCAAGTGGAGCAACACTATGCACTATGTGATCAAAAGCATCCGGACACCTGGCTGAACATGACTTACAAGTTCGTGGCACCGTCCATTGGTAATGCTGGAATTCGAAATGGTGTTGGCCAACCCTTAGTCTTGATGACAGCTTCCACTCTTGCATGCATACATTCAGTCAGGTGCTGGAAGTTTTCTTGGGGAATGGCAGCCCAGTCTTCACAGAGTGCTGCACTGAGGAGAGGTATTGATGTCGGTCGGTGACACCTGGCATGAAGTTGGTGTTTCAAAACATCCCAAAGGTGTTCTATAGGTTTCAGGTCAGGGATCTGTGCAGGCGAGTCCATTACAGGGATGTTATTGTCATGTAACCACTCTGCCACAGGCCATGCATTATGAACAGGTTGAAAGACGTTATCGCCATCCCCGAATCGCTCTTTAACAGTGGGAAGCGAGAAGGTGCTTAAAACATCAATGTAGGCCTGTGATGTGATAGTGCCATGCAAAACAACAACGGGCGCAAGCCCCCTACATGAAAAATATGACCACACCATAATACCATCACCTCAAAATTTTACTGTTGGCTCTGCACACACTCGCAGATGACGTTCACTGGGCATTCACCACACCCACACCCTGCCATCGGATCACCACATTGTGTACTGTGATTCGTCACTTCACACAACATTTTTCCACTATTCAATTATCCAATGTTTACACTCCTTACACCAAATGAGGCATCGTTTGGCATTTACCTGCATGATGTGTGGCATATGAGCAGCCGCTCTGCCATGAAATCCAAGTTTTCTTCCCTCCCGCCTAACTGTCATAGTACTTGCAGAGGATCCTGATGCAGTTTGGAATTCCTGTGTGATGGTCTGGATAGATGTCTGCCTATTACACATTACGACCCTCTTCAACTGTCAGTGGTCTCTGTCAGTCAACAGAGGAGGTTGGCCTGTATGCTTTTGTGGTGTACTTGTCCCTTGACGTTTCCACTTCACTACCACATCGGAAACAGTGGACCTAGGGATGTTTAGGAATGTGGAAACCTCACGTACAGATGTATAACACAAGTGACACCCAATCACCTGACCATCTTTGAAGCCTGTGAGTTTTGTGGAGTGTCACGTTCTGCTCTCTCACAATCTCCAATGACTACTGAGGTTAGTGAAATGGAGTACCTGGAAGTAGGTGGCAGCACAATGCACCTAATATGAAGAACATATGTTTTTGGGGGTGTCCTGATACTTTTGATCACATAGTGTATCTTTTGAATAGCAGTCCACATCACACCCAATGCTAATGGCAAAATATGTGGGCCATGAAGGAATGCGCACAGTGTGAGGGGTGCCACCACAGTAAAAACTCAGAGGTCATGGATTATTTCTGGCTACCACATAAGGAATATCTATATTTATAAAGATGCAGAATAGGCAATGGTGTCACATGAAAGAGAGAAATGAGGTGAGGAATGATGGCTACATACCCACTCTGCAAGTACTTTAGATATGGACAACGGAAAATATGGTTGTGCCTATTACCTTGAAAAATTAATAACTTCTCAATATTTTAAGTGATCTTAATGAAGTAAGTGCACTGACAGCTTTTGAACAGCACTATCCACGAATACCTTCCTTCAGAATTTCTATTAATGAAATACAACTTGGGTTGATTCTGAGAGGACAAAAACACATTCTAGTGCAAAATAAAGCTCACAACACTAAGTATAGTAATAGATAATGGACCACAGTAGCTATCTGCAGAACTTTCATTCTCCATAAGTTTAAAGTACATAAGAATAAATAATGCTAGTTTTGACCACTTCAGTAAATAAGATTAACTAAGCCCAACACCAAGGACGCCAGCAAAAAACTCATGCCACTACATAAATTCTGGTGAAATTCTATCCCTGGTTCATTGTAATACTTCTAGTAGCAGTAAGTTTAATGCAATTTTTATTCTTTATAAAGTTCATGTACAACCAATGAAAAACATTATGCTAGATTTTCTGATTTAAAAAACAAGGAAACTGATACTTTTCAACACATCAAAGGAATCATCATGCAAGTATGAGTCATGTGAAATGTTTAGATGCACAGTTTTTATAGTAATATGTACAGTACTTGTAATTTTATAGGTTTTGCAACAACAGATGAAATCTACAGAAATTCTGTGTAGGCTCATGAACTTTTAACTCTGAACTGGAGCACTAATTTTAAGGACTTGTAAAATTTCAGCATAAATTCATAGAGTTTGAAAAGTTACCTAGAACTGATTTTGTTTCATATTAACTCTGAAGAGCGATGCTGTGAGCTGGACTTTGTCCGTTCCTGATCATGCTTATGATTCTATCTGTCATGGCATACACACACAGAATTAATCATGGGTTCAATGAGACATTTGCTGCACTGAACCAGCATGTGCTAAGGACATTTCTTCATTTCACCAACCATAATCCTGCCTGCAATTTACTCAATTCATAGGAAGTTAACAGAAAATAACAGGGTAATACAACACTTACGATTGCCCCTACACACATACAAAGCCAACAAAATTTGAAAATAGATCATGCACCTAATCAAGCCATTTTACACAAAGGGACGGTGTATAAGGAGGGAGTTTAATGCATCGTGCTGAGGAACTTTGGAAGAAAAACATAAATCTACCCTATCTTATTAATGCTAAAGTTCAAGGACCTGACAGAAAATAAGGAGAACAAACCGAGTATAAGGTGCTGTTGGAAACAGAAGTTGATGGAGAAATATTTACTTAAAATGAGCACCATCATCATCGAGAATTTTCAACAAGGTTTTGAATCACATATGATGTGGCTCAGTGGTAAAGTGCCAGACCACAGAACCAACCATGTCAGGCTCAATACTCAGACATTCCTAGGATTTTTATCTGTCATTTACCAATTTTTCAGCTCTGAAAATGTTTGTCGACATGAAAAATGTTGAGTTGCACCACGGTTCAGAATCCACATTAAACTTTAAGTCCCCTATACATTGATAGGTAAGTCTGGTCAAAGGTCAGCAGAAGGCGACAGCAGGACAATGCCTTGTACAACTCTGTACTGTTCTAATCAATCTTTGGGTTGCTGACCGCTTTAATTATAAAACAAAAACTGAATTATGAAAAGAGGTTCAAAGGGCATATGACAACATACCTTCCATAGTGTGTAGACGGCTTGCACAAGACTAAGTTCTTGGCATGTTTTTCGCAATCCAGAAGGAAATAATCACCCTGCTTATGGGAAGGAAGGAGAGACAGAGTCCAGAATGAGTGAGAGTGAATGGGTAGCTGACTTTGCATTTGTCACTGATATAAAATATGTCACTTCAAATGAAGGTTCTATTGATTATTAACATATGCAATAAAATTAATACACTCATGCACGAACAATGTCTATTCCAAAAGCAGCTGTGTATAGGGAGACTGACATTTTTCAAATGTCTTTCACTACTATAATTATCTTCAGATGGTTTTCACTAACAGACAGACTGATTCACAAGGAAGGTTTGTGTACTAAATTTGTAATTATAGAAGTGATGAGTGTGCAGTATACCACTGTTATCTGTTCCATATGTAACTGGTGTTTGGAGGGATATTTCAAGCTATCGGTTGGTCAGCTACAGAAGAGGCAGTATCTTTCAGGAAAAGCAGTAAACAGTCACTGACATTCCAGAGTGCAGTGAAGCTTGACCATAATCTATATATAGCTCCACATATTACAAATTAAATTCCCCATCATGTTTTTCTGTCTCACCAATAGCTGTCAGGATTTTGATACAGTTTTTTCTAACAGACAAATAGAGGCATGAGGAAAATGTGTGTATATAATTTATTTGCTCAAACATTGGTTGCATAATAACACACAGTTGCATATCCATAATAGTTTTATTACAATAAACATGTGATGATGTAAAGAGAGAGAATTAAGGAAAATGGCATACCTCTACTATTTATTAACAGTGACTTGTATTTGTTCAATTTGCACATATTTGACAAACAAGTAAAACAGTGTAGTGAAAGACCCTATTTTACTGTGAGCAATTGTAGTAAAAAATAAAAGTAGAGTGTAAAAGGTATGCCTTTCATGTTAGTTTTCAAAATCTTGTTTATTTTTCTTTTTTCTATTCCTTTAAAGCTACTGAAAATAGTCAACACTTTCTGTAGATGGATAAGGAAGTTTTATTCAGCTACAAATACTTTCTCTCTTGTGTATCTTATATTGAATAAGTCATTGATACAATTGTTCAAAAGAGTTAGGGGAACATAAACATGACTTTGGCCACCTGCCGTACTTGATTGAGCAATAATTGAGGAGTGGCTATGTTACTAAATTATACGGTTATCTTACAAAAATTAACACAACAAAACATCATTACATTCTTGATTATTTACATAAAAAGAATTGATATCATCGTTATCCACTTGTTGTCCCATGCTCTTGGCCAAAAACACAATCTCATTGACTACAGGCTCCACAGGTACTGACTCAAATGCCTCAGAGTCACATTCAACAACATACTCTGGCCAAAGCTTCTTCCAAGCAGAAGCAAGAGTTCTCTTGGTAACCACTTCCCATGCCTTTTCAATCATCTTGATGCAGGAAATGACGTTGAAGTGATATTTCCAAAACTCTCTGAGAGTGAAATTGGTAGCTTCAGTCAACTCAAAGCAATGCTTGAAGAGTGCTTTAGTGTAAAGCTTCTTAAAGTTAGGAATAATCTGCTGGTCCATAGGTTGGAGTAACGGAGTGGTGTTGGGAGGCAGAAATTGGATCTTGATGAGTTGAAATTCTACAAAGAAGGTGGTCATGCAGGCATGGGAAATGGGTAGGGGCATTGTCTGTAACAAGCAAGACATGGAGTGGCGGTTTCATCTCAAGAAAATATTTTTTCAATAAAGGACCAAACACTCCATTGATACACTTCTTGAGCACTCGTGGAGTTTCTGAACGGTAAAAAAGCAGCAGTTTAATTTTCAATTTACTGCTTGAATTGGCACAGACAGCAGTGTGAGAAGGTCTTTCAATGGCTTGTGAGCAGGCAATGCATTCTCCTCTGCTGTTATAAAGGTAAGTGTTATAACGTCAAGTTGAACACATATATTTCAAAAACGACACAACACATTTAAGTCACAGGGCAAGTTGACCAAGCAAGACTTGTGAACACGGTAACATTCAAATAAGCACTAAGTCCAAGTTTAGCAGACGCTGGCCAGCTGGCCGCTTAGCTGGCGCGGCTGCTGCATGGCTGGCAGACAGCGCCGCATGTAGAGGACACGCGTGATTGCACGGCGGCACTTTGAATGATTGGCGCGTCACAACACTTTTCCCCCCTTTAAAATTTTTGCACTGGTCTTGATGGAGGTGGCCTGTAGATGGCTATTGTCCATAGGCGTTGTCTGACTGGCCGTGAAGTCTCGAGGAGGCGGCTTCCCGTACGGACGGAAGTGTCCCCGATGATAACGGGTTGAGATGACAGGAGACATAGGGGTCGTATCTGCTGGGGCCCCGTGCACCAATCAGCCTGTTGCAGCAAGTACGGTTGATATAACAGAAGACATGGGCAATGTGTCGGCATCCATAGTAGAAGGAGATGAGTAGAGTTGCTCCGACAGATGATAGTCATCCGGTTCCTGCATGGGCACGTCTCCTGGTGGCATCCGTTCTTGTGCTGGCACTGAGATGACGGTGAGAGGGCTGCGTTGTGAGTAATGAGAGATGCCAAGATCCCGATCGTCAGGTAGAGCCAAAGGTGGTGTAGCGGCATCTGGAACAGTCGTTGCCTGCACCCTGAGGCCGAAGCTGGTCCGAATGACACTCTGCAACACCCATGTCCATCTGGATTTCATACAGGTATCGGCCACGGTGTCGTAAGATGTGCCCTGGACTCCATTTTAGCCGCCTGCCATATCCCCGTATCCATACAAGGTCGCTGGCGGTGAACCGGCCAAGCGAAGGCACCCGCGGCCGTGAGGTGGAAGGCCGCAGAAGATGAAGTAGCGTGCGGGGCTGTTGGCCATGTAAGAGCTCAGCCGGGCTGTGGTCGCCCATGGGGGTGAAATGGTAAGAAGCCAGAAATTGGAGAAGAGCATCATCAGCAGGAGAAGAAGTCAGGAGTTTCCTCATCTGAGCCTTAAATGTGCGGACCAGTCGTTCAGCCTCACCGTTAGATTGCGGATGGAATGGAGGGGCCGTGACATGCATGACGCCGTGATGAGCACAAAAATCCGCAAATTCGGAAGAGGAAAATTGCGGACCATTATCAGTAACAAGAGTAGAGGGAAGACCTTCCAAAGAAAAAATGCGGGCGAGAGCACTTGTGGTTGCCGCGATGGTAGGCGACATGCAACGGGCAATGAAAGGAAAGTCAGAGTAGGCGTCAATTACGAGTAGCCAGTAAGTACCTAAATAAGGTCCTGCGAAGTCAGCATGAATGCGCTCCCAGGGCTTCTCAGGCGAAGGCCACAGTGACAAAGATAACTTCGGTGCAGCGGCCTGTGATGCACGAGGGCCACAGGCAGTGACCATGTGTACGATTTCAGAGTCGATGCCAGGCCAGTACACATGACGGCGCGCCAGAGATTTTGTGTGAGACACACCCAAGTGCCCTTGGTGAAGGAGGCGCAAGACCGAAGCATGCAAAGACGCAGGTACCACAAGACGCGGCAACACATTGTCGGTGGAAAGGAGGATAGTACCATCCCTAGCCGTGAGACGGTAGTGCAAAGCGTAGTAGTTCCGCAACGGATCAGAAGTCTTAGCGGACGGCCGATCTGGCCAACCCTTCTGAATACAGTATAAAACCCGGGAGAGGGTAGGGTCAGAACCCGTAGCAGCCGCCAGCCGGTCCCCGGTGATGGAGAATCCGTCCACAACCCGCTGCTCGGCAACGTCCAGGTGTAAACACAAAAGTTCGTCCCTATCGAATGCCAGATCAGGACCCATGGAAAGGCGAGACAGTGCATCAGCATTCGCATGTTGAGCCATCGGCCGAAAATGAATCTCATAATTGAACCGAGACAAGTAAAGAGCCCAACGCTGGAGGCGGTGTGCAACCTTGTCGGGAAGTGACGTTGATGAATGAAACAAGGAAACAAGTGGTTTGTGGTCCGTTACAAGTTGAAATTTGGATCCATAAAGAAAAACACCAAACTTATGAAGAGCATAAATAATGGCCAAAGCTTCTTTTTCAATTTGAGAATATTTCCGTTGGGCGTCCGTGAGCGTTTTGGAGGCATAAGCAATGGATTGTTCAGAACCGTCAGAAAAATGGTGCGCAAGGATTGCACGAACCCCATATTCTGACGTGTCCGTGGCAAGAATGAGATGTTGGCCAGGTCGATAAGTAGCCAGGGACAGGGCCTGTTTCAGCTTAGTCTTCAATTTTTGGAAAGCCGCATCGCATGACACGATGCAACGGCTGAGCCACCAAGCCGCAGATGGTAAAAACCTGTGGTAGTATGCTAATTTCTCCAAGAAAGCCTGCAGTTCCTTAACAGACATAGGGCGAGGAAGGGCATTGATCTCAACGACAGTTTGCTGAAGCGGACGAATACCATCCCGAGAGAGTTGGAACCCCAAGTATGTGATAGATGCCTGAAAAAATTGTGATTTCTGAAGATTACACTTACGACCGGCAGTCTGTAAGACATGAAAAAGTGTGCGGAGATTCTGAAGATGTTCTTCAGTGGTGGAGCCAGTGACAACAATGTCGTTCATATAATTGATACACCCAGGGACAGTGAGCAATAATTGTTCCAAGAATCGCTGAAAGAGAGGAGGGGCGCTGGCAACCCCGAATGGCAATCGTTGGTATTGATAGAGGCCAAAAGGCGTGTTAAGGACCAGAAACTGCCGGGAAGCAGTGTCGAGCGGAAGTTATTGATAAACTTCCGACAGGTCAATTTTAGAAAAATACTGGCCTCCCGCAAGTTTAGTGAACAATTCTTCAGGTTGGGGCATAGGGTAAGTGTCGATGAGGCATTGGGCATTTACAGTGGCTTTGAAATTGCCACAGAGACAAATATCACCATTGGGCTTAGCAACGACAACGACAGGAGAGGACCACTCACTTGAAGTGACAGGAAGCAAGACCCCTGAAGCAGTGAGACGATCCAGCTCCCGTTTTACCCGATCACGAAGGGCCACAAGAATGGGTCGAGCCCGAAAAAACTTAGGCCAAGCAGTGGGTTTGAGTGTGATATGAGCTTCAAAATCGTTTGCATGACCTAACCCAGGAGAAAAAAGGGACGAAAATGTCATCGACAAGGAATCCAATTGAGCATAAAGAATGGCATCAGAGACGATATTGACAGAGGCATCTATGGAGAACCGAAAAACGCGAAAGGTATCAAAATCAAAAAGATTTTCCGCATTACTATGGTCGACCACAAATATGGTAACAGTGTGAACGACGGATTTGTAAGATACCTCAGCATTAAATTGTCCCAAGAGAGAAATCTTCTGTTTATTGTACATCCATAATTGCCTAGTGACAGGTGATAGGATTGGAGAACCCAACTGAAGATACGTCTGAGAACTAATGATAGTGGCAGCAGAACCAGTATCCACCTGCATGCGAACATCCCGACCAAGGATTTGGACTGTGAGGAATAACTTCCCTGAAAGGGAAGAAGTGCAATTGACAGACAACACAGAAGCAGAATCAGCATCACGGTCATGAACATCATGTATGCGGTCGGATTTGAAAACGGAAGACACATGACCCTTCTTTTTGCAATTGTGCACACGGCCCAACCTTGGGGACAATCCTCGCGTGAATGTTTCGCAAAACACCGCGGACATGAAGGAAGTTGCCGGGGGTTTTGCTGCAGTTTCTGAGAGGGTTGTTTATGGTTAGGCCGAGGCTGCACGTGGGAGCGTACTGAAAACGGAAGACACATGACCCTTCTTTTTGCAATTGTGACACACGGCCCAACCTTGGGGACAATCCTCGCGTCAATGTTTCGCAAAACACCGCGGACATGAAGGAAGTTGCCGGGGGTTTTGCTGCAGTTTCTGAGAGGGTTGTTTATGGTTAGGCCGAGGCTGCACGTGGGAGCGTACTGCGGCCACGTCGGCCGGCGGGGACACGCCGCACGCATTGTCAACAGTGCACAGAGGTTGTATTTCCCCGGCGTCACCACACGCCTCTATTTGCGCTTCAGCGGCGCGAGAAATTTCAAAAGACTGCGCGACGGATAGGACTTCATCTAGAGTCCAATTTGCCAACTGAAGGGCACGTTGCCTCACTTCTTTGTCAGGCGCCAACCGGATAATAGCATCCTGTACCATGGAATCCGCATAGGATTCTTTGTGAATGTCAGTAACATATTGACACTTTCGACTGAGGCCGTGAAGCTCAGCAGCCCAATCACGATAGGATTGATTCGGTTGTTTTTGACAACAATAAAAGGCAACATGAGAGGCGACCACATGCGTTTGCTTATGAAAATATATGGACAGAAGTGAGCACATTTCAGCAAAGGACAAAGACGCAGGATCTTTCAAAGGAGCCAATTGCGACAACAACCGATACATTTGAGGTGGAATCCATGAAAAGAACAGAGACTTACATGTTTGTTCGGCCGTGACATGAAATGCCAAGAAGTGCTGTCAAAGACGTTTTTCGTAATCAGACCAGTGTTCTGCCGTCTCGTCGTAAGGAGGGAAAGGAGGTACAGACAATGACGAGAATTGGCCCGCATTGGACGCCGCAATGAAATCACGAATCGCCGATGTGAGAAGCGTTTGCTGTTCAATGAGACCTTGCAATAGTTGCTCTAAAGTAGCCATGGAAACCTGCGGGTCAACGGTGAAAAGGAAAAATCCACTACCTCGTCGCCAATTGTTATAACGTCAAGTTGAACACATATATTTCAAAAACGACGCAACACATGTAAGCCACAGGTCAAGTTGACCAATGTGAACACGGTAACATTCAAATAAGCACTAAGTCCAAGTCTAGCGGACGCTGGCCGGCTGGCCACTTAGGTGGTGCGACTGCTGCATGGCTGGCAGAGAGTGCCGCATGTAGAGGATGTACGTAATTGCGCGGCAGCACTTTGAATGATCGGCGCGTCACAACAGTAAGCTTCTGTATCTTTTTCCAGAATAGACCGGTCTCATCACAATTAAAAACCTGTTGTGGCAGATAACTCTCAGAATCTATGGGCATCTTGAAGTCGCTGGTGAAGATCTCTATTGCCTTTGTGTCAGAGCTGGCAGCTTCGCTATGCCTCACGACACTGTGGATGTCGGTTCTTCTCTTAAACTTCTTGAACCACCCACAGCTTCACTTAAACACTTCTTCAACTGCTGATGATGCTGGCATCTTCTTAATGAAGTTAGCAAAAATCATTCTTGTGTACTCACAAATGATGTTCTCATTAATAGTGTTGTCCTGCAATTGCTTTTCATTTATCCATATAAGGAGCAACCTTTCGACATCATCCAGAATATGAAACTGTTGTTTAGATACTCTTGACGTGCCCTTTGAAGCATCTATCTCCTTAATCTTGTCCTTGTTCTTGAGGATAGCGTAAATAGTTGATCTAAACTGAATAGTATGTGTGTGCTAAATCAGCAATGCTCACACCACATTCGCGTTTTTCAATGATTTTACATTTCACTTCTAAGGTCATTTTCTTTCTCTTATGGTCATCCTCTTGCAGCTTTATCTTCATGGAAATTTCTACAAAAATTATTAAAACTTGCATGGTAAGAAAAAAAAAAAAAAAAAAAAAAGATCTGAACACAAGTTTATAAAAATGTGTGATCACAAGATGCACTAAGATGGTAACAGAAAGAGTGCTAAACCCAGACTGCATTACATACTAAAGAGATTGTTCATATACCACTGCCAACAATTAAAGGTGTTCATATTGATGTAAGTTTCCCCTGCTGCACACAAACGGCTGGTGACGTCACACTAAATTGTCATCACTCGTTATGCAAAACATTGCTCAGTGAGCGAATCATTTTTTTAAAAATTTGTTTTGTTCATTATGCAAATTGCACTTTATGGGAGGTGCTCACTAAACAAGATACCACTTTAATGTCTTATTATTCTCTTGACCTTGTAAGAGCATCCCACGCAAACTAAACCTCCAGAAATGTCTCAGTTTAGCTGGTGAGTCTGTAGATTATGGTATAAGGGACATACAGTATAACTGGCCATGCTTTCCCACCAGAGTTTTGTGATAATTAAGCCAGTCCACCATTCTTGAAATGATTTACTGAGTCGCCACATAGAAATTCTTCCTACCTGTTATGTGGAGATGCTCTTGTAGTTTTGTGTCCCCTTGCACAGCCATAGCAGAACTGTTGGATTCTCAAAGTGCAGTGCTACTGTCTATGTTTTATGTAATTAAGCAGACAGAAGTTTTCTGTGCAAATAATTTTTACATACAATCCTATTACAGGGCGTTTATTTAAGAAACTTTGTAAAATAAAATAGTTCACACTGATTATAAGCAATCTACTAACAGTAGGAGAGCATACGACTACATCAAAAGGCATCCTATCAACAACAGCTGACTATGGCGCACAGTCTGTAACTTCAGTATACATTCGATATAGTTCATATAAGATCATACATCTTTGGTTATGCCTACATTATTCATTTATTTATTAATATCAACGTTTCCTGGCATTGGAAAATTACTG
Source organism: Schistocerca serialis cubense (assembly GCF_023864345.2). Lineage (NCBI taxonomy): Eukaryota > Metazoa > Arthropoda > Insecta > Orthoptera > Acrididae > Schistocerca > Schistocerca serialis. The sequence continues at coordinate 575,925,474 of NC_064640.1, read as the reverse complement.
GAAGATAGTATTTTTGACCCGTAGACTACTCCTAATGTCTGAGTGGCAAAAGGCAACTTTTGTTAGCAAATATTTATTAATAACAATTACTTGATTTGCACCAGAATAAATGTACTTTCCCTATGTATCTCTTTGCTGACATCACAAGTGATTTCAGCATCAGTATCTCATTCCACTGGCTCTGACAGCATTACATGGCCAACCACATCTGCTGGTCAGCATTGGAACCTACTGCTCACTTCTTTCTCTGTACGTACTGCAGCAATGATACATTCACTTCCTGTATGTGAAATAGCAAAACTGGAAATTAAGTAAAATGTGCTCTTATCTGCAAATAATGTGTACCTTACAAGCTCAACCTCTCAGTCATTAGTTCATTCACAATAATATATCAACATTATACACAGATTCTGCCGTGAAACAAAATTTGCACACTGCCCTAGCGTTTGAAAGCTCACTCTCCAGCAAGTACTTCGACTACTCATTCAGCAAATTACCATTACAATTTCTGGTTCAGCACCAAGAGATACAAAATCAGTATGTAAAGGTTTGATAAACAGACAAATTTTTGTTCACCTGTATTCAATGCTGAAACAAGTTTATCAGTTTTTCTTTCAGAGTTTTCTGAGCTGGTACTAGGTTCCAAGTGATGAGAAACCTCAGTTTTCAACACAGACTCAGTTTCTTCTGTGCCACTCAATGAGGAATTTTCATCTTGCATGTACTCATAGCCAAGGAGAAGCATGGAGAACAAATTCTCCATAATTTCAGCCCTGCAAAAAAACAGAAAACAATTCAGTACTGAAAGTCTCCATACTTTTGTTTCATCTTATACATTATTTGCAAAATATTAATTCTTAATGTAGCCACAATAAAAGAGTGTCAATAGTAACCATGTAATTTCATTGGAGGAAGACATCAGTAGCAAGAAAAATGAAGTGCAGTGTTGTTTCAGGTGAAGGGGAAAAGAAGATAATAGCTATAGGATCAGTTGCGGCTCATAGTTAAAGTCTCTGAGGTGGAGCCATTTCAAAATATAATGAAAATATATTTCTCAATAATGTATTGCTAAATTTAAATTATCAAGTGAATTCTGAATATTTCTCACATGAATAAAGACAGTCAATGTTTTGGGAACTGTTGGCTGACATTCAGTAAGAATGTTTTGATACCGTTTTAGATAGTTTTTTGTTTCTGTCATTGGTAATTCTATGCATGGTTGGAGCAAGTTTGTAATTGCCTCACTAGCTAGCACTAGAACACGAAAATAGTAAGTTTCATGAATGAAGAGAGGAAATCGTTGGTGAAAAAATGTCACTATTTGGATTTGAAAACATGAAAAACATTAAGCATGCAGCAAAGCAAACATACACTGCATTAACGATCTATCTCCAAAACACATCTTTTAGTACAATTTGTTGTAATGAAGTGCCGGGAAATGTGTCATTGGCTGATAAATGCAGTGGCATATCCAGGAGTTTGGTTTGGAAGGGGCTTGATTCAGCTGAGGGTAGACTTTATAAAGGTAAACACCAAAACATTAATAAAGCAAACATAATTTTATTTAGCTCATTTACTGCGTAGCGAGTCTCCTCAGATAACTTTTTCAAAATTCTTCAACTATTTTGACGGGTTGTAGGCTGTCAGATATATCCAGGTCAATACACATGGCAGCCAAACCTTTAACCTGTCTCCCATCATTGTCATTCACAAGTAAGAATTTATAAAAGAATTTTTATATTTGGGAAATCTCATTTTTCATTTGATGTGCCTCTGCTGCTGTTTGGGGGAAATGTTTCCTGTCTCGCTAAAGCTTCTTCCCATGAGTTAGTTCCCCTGATAACAAGAAAGGGTGAGAGAAGTCGCTGCTGTAAACATATGCAGCTGCCACTACCGAGTTCAGATTTTCTGTTTTTCTGATGGCAATTGGTATAAAGGCGAACAGGTCAAGAATTGATGAGTGCTCTGCTCTCGAAAAGTAAATTCTTAACTGTCCCAATACAAATCAATGAAAGGAAAGAATGCATTCAATCTGAAAGTTACATATCTACTAATAGGACAAGTTGTTCTTATTTATGAGTATGATAATGACTTAAAAGATTATTGATTAGTTTTAGGTAAATAAATGGATATAAAACCATTAATTTCACGTCAGCAGGCATGTGAAGAAAGCTAGTTTTAAAGGAATTCAAAACAAACAAACCAATGATTGATATTATATTATATTGTTTACGTTAAACATTATTTCATTCCATCCCTTGTAGAATATGCAGAAAGGATCGAGTGTGCAGAGCCCAGTTCACAGCCACACACACCACACCCACCAACAGATCAATAACCTTAGATGAATAAATAGTCACAAACTCATTGTGTTTATATAATTTCATTGAAATATGTACAAAATAATCACAAGGATCTAGCTCATGAATTTTGAGTTGACAATGATAACTTGCTGAAATTGTTTCCAGGTAATACTGGTTCATTTTCGCTTGATTCACCATCTTCTTTCTCGCAGCCTTCCTCAGTATCTAAAGCATGAGCCATGCCTGTATATGACTACTGGGCAGTTTCTCTCTCTCTCTCTCTCTCATGAATAACTCAGAACCATGAGGCTCTGGGAGAGTTCATGGAACTTAATACTCAATTACTCACTATACATGGTCCAGTGACACTAATGTGCCCACCACCTATGTTAAATGTCAACATGCAACCACTCACAGATAGCAGATGGCAGTGGACGGTACAAACAGTATGTCCGGGGTACACGGAAAACGGTGCAGTTGTCATCGTAATGTTGAAACGGAGCGATTTATCTCATGTCCAAAAGGGCATGATCATTGGCTTTCAAGCCCAGACTGGAATCATTTCCAAAATTGCTAAGTTTGTAAACTTTTTACACGCTGCCAGCATTACAGGATACCATACATAGCTAAATTATGTTATCCGAAACTGGTACACCACACGATGATAGTGGTGAATGACAACTGCAGACATGTGTATGGGCAAATAGGTTGCAACTGGTGAGTAACTGACTGTCAAGATGAACCAAGGAGCTACTTACAGTGTCCCCTCAATGATTGTTCAGTGAACATAGCTGCATATGGTCCTCCACAGCAGGGACCAGGTTCATGCACCTATACTGCCTACTATTCATTGATGATGAAGGCTTGAATTTGTATGCCAATATCACAACTGGATGTCCATTGAGTGGCAAGAGGTGGCCTTTTCAGATGAATCGTGTTTTATGTGCTATAAGGTGAAATGAGTGAGAGCAAGAACCCTGAAAAAATTGTCAGGAGGGTCAAGGCCTCAGGAGGAAGAGTTATGGTCTGGGAAATGTTTTTGTGGTATACCTTGGGTGATCTCATCAGTCTGGTAGGCACTATTTATCAACACAAGTATGCCAGAATGAAATTTTCATTCTCCAGCAAAGTGTGCACTGGCATGAAATTTCCTGTTAGATTAAAACTGTGTGGTGGACCAAGACTTGAACTCAGGACTTTTTCCATCTGCAGGCAAGCGCTCTACCATCACAGTTACCCAATCACAATTCACAGCTCGCCCTCTCAGCTTTACTTCTGCCAATACTTCCCAAACTATGCTTTCTTCCAAGAGAGCTTCTGTGAAGGTGGAAGGTAGGAGATCAGGTACTGGTGGAAGTAGCACTGTGAGAATGGGTTGTGAGTTGTACTTGGGTGGCTTGGATGGTAGAGCACTTGCCCATGAAAGGCAAAGGTCCCGAGTTTGTATCTCAGTGCAGTACACAGTTTTAATTTGTAATGATGTTTAAACATAAGCATGCATCTATCCTTGGGGATCATATCCACCCCTACGTGCAGTTGTTCATCAGCATGATGGCAACTGGCAGCAAGACAATATAACATGTCACACAGCTTGCAGTGAATGTGAATGGTTCAAAGAGCACTAGCATGTGTTTCCATACTCCCATCACCACCAAACTCCCCAGATTTAAAACCAATCAAGAATCTGTGAGACCACCTCGATTGGGCTGTATGTGCCATGGATCCTCAACCGAGAAATCTAGCACAGCTGGCCATGGCACTGGAGTCAGCGTGCTCAAAACCCCTGTCAGTATCTTCCAGAGCCTCTTTGACACTCTTCCTGCATATCTCACAGTGATCCATGCAGCAAAATATGGATAGTCTGGCTTTTGACAGGTGGTCGCATTAATGTGACTGGACAGCGTATTTACCTCATCGCTTACCTCAAACCTAATGCAGGGAGCTGACATGCTCCCCACCCCCATATGCCGGACAAGTGCAGGATAAGCCAGGAGTGAGGAAATGGTAGCTTCATATCCATTCTAGACCCTGGGAGATTTCAAATGTGTTTTCTGCCCATACTTAACAGGCTAAAAACCTGGAGAATCCGGATGTCATTTAACGACTGGTAGCTGAGAGCTCTGGACTGGGTGGCCCCTGGGTCAATAATATGTAGGTCTGGTCAACTGATGCCCATAATCTCTCATGGCCGCCTATTGTAGGCTATGTTACATGTGGTAGGTTAAATTCACTGTGCATAAATCTCTGAAACTGCTAGTTTACTTCCAGTTTAATTATTTGGTCAGAATTACATCTCTGTACAACCTTTTCTGGTTAAGTGCACTGACTATCTGTCAAACCATTACAGACAGAATAATTTATAAATGATACACATCATGTGAAATAACTTCATTTCACATGTGCATTGCTCCTTGGTCTAGGTAACTATCTTTCCATTATGTTACATTCACACTAATGTGTTCCTGTTTCATGACTTTTATACAGGTAAACACTACCCAAAATGGCTTTCCAAGCTACAACAGTGTGAAAGTCAGAAGACATCCTAATAAACACACAATTTAAGTGGAAAATGTTGCTTACACTCAATCATCTATAACAAATTAGATCATTCATGTAATAATTCATATTAGCATAGTTTTTGAATAACAGAATTTTATTTCTAAAAAAGACATTGACATGGAGGGAAATAACATAAAAACTATCTCACCTGTAAGTTAAGGAATAGATGCCACATACTTTCTCTTTAATATAAGCAAGTCTGTGTGTTACTTCATCATCATATGTCTTTTGTAAAGTTGCATTATTAATACTTTCATCATCACCACCATCAACCAAGGAAGCTTGTCTCTTTGCAGCTACAAAAGAAAAAAATTAGATGCAAGTACACAGTGTCACTATTTAATACATAAAACACAGTGAAGTTGGAACACATCAAAAATACATATTGGTGTAAGAACAATAATCTTTGAATATAGGGTAAGAGGAAATTGGCAGCAACACAAAATTTTAAACTAGTTTGTTGTTGTATAAATGTGATTGAATGGGGCGGATGACACATAATATGTAAATAACATAAGCTACATTAGACTTTAATGTACTAAATAGCTATTCAGAGCACAAAAATGTTGGCCACAGCTGCACGTAAAACATAAACATTAACACAACATAACCATTTCATTAAGATATGATGTAAATCAATACAAGAAAAGGGAGGAAAAAAGCGATGTAGGGCAGTTAGAGTTTAATATTTCATCAATGAAAAAATGATTAGAGTTGGACCACTAGATCACTGTGCAAGGATGAGAAATGAAATCAACTGTGTCATTTTGTAAAGTATCATCCTCACACTCACCTGAAGGGATTTAAGAAAATCATGAGATCTTAATAAAAGTGCTTTCGGGTCGAAACAGCAATCAGTTATGGTTTGTGATTGGCTGCTGTTTCCACCTGAAGTATCCTCTATTTAGACCATAACTGCAGTGTTCAATAAAGTTCAAAATGGTTTACACAAATCTAAGTCTGGATAGGTAACAAGCCCAGTCCCCTAGAATTCAGGTCATTTGTCACATTCACTGTGTTATCTCACTTTTTTTCCATTGAGGTGTCAGTCTCATTTGAGAATCAATTCAACAAGCAGTCAATGTATGTGGGTCAGACTAGTATGCAGGTCAGAGAGCAGATGAGAGCTCCATAAGACTCATCTGTGATGAGAGAACCTTCATCCACCCCCGACCCCCCTTGCCAACACAATTAAGAGTAAGACAGCAATGGAATATTATACCGTCAAGCAGGGAGATTAGTAATACCAAAAGTCAGGAGGCTAAAAATGTAATCAACATCAGTTGAACCAAGAATGGTACAATAAGGTGCAAGAAACAGTCAGTAGGTGAGTAGGTGTCGTCGAATGTACCCTGGGGCTCAGCATGTGGTGGGGAAAGTCCCTTACAAACCCCAATCCATAATAGATGAAGTGTTAAAGGTGGAAATATAACCCACTCCCTCGAAGGAAGCATAAAAATCTGCTCAACTGTTCCTTGGTCATCATCTGTTAGCAAGGATATGGAATCCTTACGGTCTTGTCTTCATCAGGATGCTGCTCCTAAAATTTCAATTTTGGTGCAGCAGGAAAAAGCACTAACCACATCAAAAAGTAATTAAAACAGAGTAAAAAAGAGATAACTGCAGCAACTAGTAGAGGAGGTATGGTCAAGTGCCACCCCCCACCCCCCCTCCACTTCCCAGGTAAAGCAGAGCGAGACACCCCAATCCTAACCATGTCACCCTCACACAAAAATAAGTGTGAAATGTTATACCAGTGGAAAAATACTACTACTGGAGAGCAAAAAAAAGTAGAAATATGTTCTTCTTTATTTAAAAGACTGACTGAAAAGTGGGGTATCAGCTGCCTCGTTCTATCTTCCTCAGCATCTTTAAAAATGTTCCCAAATATTTTGGCACGCAAATATATTCATACTTTTTTTAACATGCAGTTCACATCAAACTCCCACAAACTCCCCTAACTGTAAACCACTCACACCCACTAGTGCATCGCTGTAAATTGCTCATACCGATCCACTGCCAGTTGCCTTTTCTCAAACATTCTCATTGCCATTATCTCTTTGTGTCTTTCCATCTTTGTCTCCTGTGTCACCGCAACAGTCCACTTCATTCTGTCCTGTTACTACAGTCTCTCACTGTCACAGTATCCCACTTGATCTCGCTTACTGCTAATATCTCATTCTTTCCTTTTTACTGCAGCTGTTTCTTCTCACCGTCAGCACCTCTGTCTCCATCATTATCATTGCCATACACTCTGTGACTGATTGTCACTGGTTCTCACCCACTTCTACTTTCCTCTCTCTCTTTATTCTATTCTTCCAACCCCCCCCCCCCCCCCCCCCCAATGCACTGTCTCCTTCACTCTTTTCCTAGCACTGTTCTGTCACTGTCAACTATGTTCCACTGGCACTGTAACCCTTTGTTTCTCTCACACTGCTATTGTCTCCTTTGCTCTTTCTATAACACAACATTGTACACTATCTTCCTGTATTTATTACTTTTCCATTTCTTTGCCACTGCCACTACCTTCTTCTCTCTCAGTATGCCAAAATTTTTGGGAATTTTTTTAAATGTGCTGAGGAAGGTAGAATGAGGCAGCTGGTACCCCACTTTTCCATCAGAGTCTTTTAAATAAACAGGATCAAATTCACATTTTTTGTGCTCTGATAGGAGTATTTTTCTGCTGATTCCCTTCTTTTCCTTGCTGCAGCAGGGCATGTAACTCATACAAAAAGAAATGCACTGGTTTGTAAAATTTAGATAGTTTACTTACATGAAATTGAAGTGACACAAAACTAATTTTACTCCTCAGACCGGATTTTATGAGCAAAAAAATTTTGACTGTGATTTATTACTACAACATGGGGTTCTAAGATGATAACACAAACACTTTATAGCATATTTTTCCATACTTCATCATTTTATGAACCACATTTTGTCTCATACCAGATTTTACATGCATATTTTACATGTACAAATAGGGTAACTTTGAACCTCTGTATCTCAGAAGCTAATAAATATATGAAGAAAAATTTAAAGTTTATTCGGGATCAGGATATTAGGAATACATCATAAACATTATGGCCATTTGCCACATGTAGCCATCTCAGAATCCATAGCTGGTTTTTGGTACCCAAAAAGCAACTTTTGGGGGTGTTTTTCAATAATCAATATACATTTTTGGAAATAGGGAGATGGTTCCTCTAGATAAATACCTTGAGAATATACCATTAAAATTTGAGCAGTCAGCTGCAGCTATTTTTTTTATTTAGATTTCGTCTCATTTCAGATTTTATGTATAGAAGTAGTGTAAATCTGAACGTCTGTATGTTGGAAATGGATAAAGATATCAAGAAAATTTGCAAGTTTGTTTGAAACCAGGATCTTAGGAACATATCATAAAAATTTCTGCAATTTTCTGTGTATAGTCATCTTGGAGCTCTGAACTGGGTTTGGTCCACTGGTGGTGGCAAAAATATAGTAAAAAAACTCATTCTGTCGGGTTTTCTGAGGAATCGCCCATGAACTATCGGTACTTCGATACGTCCTATCGAGCCCACCATAGACCACATCCAAAGCAAAAAGAACTAATGGATTTGCTCCATTTGCCTAAGCAGGAGGGAGTGTGTAATATTCATACTTTGAACCTGTACTGTAGGGTAGTGACACTAAGATGATCCTTCTGTTGCATATACAAATGGTCCCTAGCCAAAAGCACCGGAAATTCCCATTTTTATGTGCAGCATATTGGAATATATTAGGAATTCATGTTATTACACATATCGATTTGAGAACAAAAAGCACTTTCTTGGAGGAAACGAAGAACTTCAACTGACCAGATTTCATCAGCCAATATAAAGGCAAAAATCCCAGAAGACTTTGCTTGGCATGAGGAGGAGGCAGCCATTTAACCAGGATGTGGGCTACTGCTTGTAAGATTCTGCAACCACTACAAGGTAGTGGCTCATTGGACACTGTAGGATAACCTGGTGTGATCAATTTGAAGGTGACACAGGACACTGGATTCCTTCCAGGAGGAACTGAAGGAGGTTTACCATGCAGCCATAGTTTCCCCTTATCAAAGGGGACAGAAGCCCCACAAACGTTGTTTGAGTAGAGGTTTTATTTGCACCTGCGTATCAGTACCTGGGATTGTCAAAGCAAATGGCAGGTGAGTAAAAGTTCTCTAGCTAACTGGTCAGCCAGATCATTCTCCTAGATAACCACAAAGTAAGACCCAGGGAAAGAAAATGGGGCAGGTAGTACGATTAAGGTCAGAGAGAAGATCTTGAAAGGCAGATATCACAAAGTGACATGAATAACAGCATTCAAGAACCTGGAAACTCCTCATTGAGTCATTATAAATTAAAATACAGCTGAGGAAGATCTGTTTAATAAAGCATAGGGCTCTGTTAATGGCTATCAGCTCTGTCATAAAAACACTGCATGTTCCGAGCTATGAATTACGTTCCTGATTGGCATCAGATACAAAGCATGTGTTTTAATTTTTTTTATTTATCAGGTTCTGTGGGACCATGCAAGCCAAAGCTCCAACAAATCAGTACATAGTTTACAGAATGCTGATTAAATAATTTATAATTAATGTCTTAAATAATGAGTAAAACACAAAATACAGAGTGTAATGAATAAATGACACATTACATTCCCATCCTATCCACAGTTTTAGAACAATCAGTATAAATGATGGTATCATGAGAAGAGTAGATGCCAAAAGGTCACTGGGGTGACTAAAACTTCAGATTTCAGAAACAGATCCACACTAATTCATAGTCTACATATTAAATGAAGAGGGGTTTGTGGCAAAACATGGGGAGATCATTCTAACGGGGATAGGCAGAGATCCCGACAGAGGGTCTTGTGGGCCATCCCAACTGGTAATCCCACATGAGGTTGATGCTCCTTGTATGAATAAAGAATTTGAAAAATTGGATGATTAGGAAATAGTTGTATGGTAATGGCATATGTGAGCAAGAGTTGGTATTGTTTGAACTGAAGAGGTATGATCTCCACTTTGGCAAAGAGACTGTCTACAGGGCCAATCCAGAAGGTGCCAGTGTCCAGTATCTCTCCATGAGAGTAAGGCAATCTGCACTCCAACAAGTGTGGACAAGGAAACATGAGATCATTAGGCTGTCACATACGGGTAGGCTTTACTTGATAAACTAGGGCAATCATCAAAACTGAGTCCCAACAAATTTTGGTACTACACAACAACATCCACATGCTGAGTACAGAAGGAGATTTTTGGGTCTGAATAACCATGGTAGAAGACACATTTTTGTGGGAGAAAACTAGAAGCCATGGGTAAGAATCCAAGTGGAGGCCCTTTGGATGGCATCTTGGGAGCTGGTGTTCAGTCAAGACTGCAGATTGAAAGCTATACAAAGTGCAAATATTGTCAACATACAGTATGGGGGTTGACCATTGGTCCAACAGAGGTAACTTGGCCATTAATGGTGAGGGTAAGAGTTTAACACTCAGCGTGGAGTCCTAAGTGACGACTTTTCTTGGACCTGTGGGAAACTGAGCAATGTGCCAATTCTAACCCGAAACAACTGGTGGGTTAAAAAATTATGAAAAAATTGGTGATTGCACCAAGCAGTGTTGAGTGTCCTATGTGGGTCAAGCAGTGTCAAGTGTCTTATGTATGTCAGAAAGACTCCTATGAGGTATTTGTATTTAGAAAAAGTCTGTCAGATTGCTGTTTCCAACCTAATCAAGTGGCCAGTTATGGATTGTCCCTCCCAGACACTATACTGATAGAAAGATAAAAGGCCCATGATCTGATAACTTAGCATAATCATTGGGCCACCATTCTTTCAAGCAGTTTGCAGAGCACTTTGATGATGCTAACATGTCAGTAACTGCCAATGGATGTTGGGTTTCTTGCTATGTTTAAGGACCGTGGTTATAAGACTCTCTGTTCACCGCAAAGGGTTTGGTTTTGTTTTGCTTTAGGGCACAAAAAACAACTGGGGTCATACGAGCCCAAGTCAAAACTGTAGAACACAAAGACAGAGAGGGGTTACAAAATGGCTATACGTCAGGCCCAATTGACATAAGAGATGACAGCTAAAAACAGGCACGTGGAGAAAGGGCTAAAAAGACACCATACAGAAATGGAGGTCCAAAAACTACAAATTAAATGGTCTTCGCCATATTACTTTGATGGATAAAAAGTAAAATGCAGTCAACAGCTCACATGTTATTTACTAAATCGGCAGAAAAATCAGACGACAAACCCATGCGGCGACGTAAACGGTTAAAAAATGGGCACTCCATCAGGAAGTGGCAGACAGTTAAAACTTGGGCGCATGTGTACAAACTAGCAGGGTAACCCCACTTATCAAATGACGATGGCTAAAAAGGCAGTGTCCAATACGCAGCCTAGTTAAAATGACCTCCTCCTGGCAGGAGGCGCCACGAGGAGGTTGTCCAAGCCTCTGCGAGAGGCTTAATAAGCCAGAGTTTATTCCTGTGAAGGGAGGACCATTGGCAATGCCAAAGGGACACAGAGAGCAACACAGAGATTATCAGAGGGAATATAGGAACTAGCAGACTGAGGTACGAGGACTGTAGCCTTGGCAGCAGCATCAGCTGCCTCATTTCCTGGCAGACCGACATGACCAGGATCCCACATAAACATCACAGTGGCTCCACCAAGAGTGAGCAAGTGACAGTTTTCCTGGACCCACTCCACTAGGGGATGGGCAGTACAGTGCACACAGACTTTGAATGGCACTGAGTGTGTCTGAGCAGAGGACACAATTGAAAAGTCTGTGTCGCCAGATGTACTCTGTGGCCTGATACAGGGCAAAGGGCTTGGCTGTAAATACTGAGCAACGTGCCGCAAGCCAGTATCAAAAGACACCGGCACCAATGACAAAGGCACATGTGACCCCACTCTCAGTTCGAGAGCCATCAGTGTATATAAACATTTTATTGCGAAGTTCCATGTGAAGGTAGTGAAACTGAAGGCGATAGAGTGAGGCTGGAGTAGTGTCCTTAGGAAACAAATGAAGGCCAAGGTTAACATGGGCCGTTTCATGAAGCCAAGGTGGTGAAGGGTTCACACCCACCGGGAAAGTTGCAGGTAGTGTGAAGTTAAGCCACCATAGCAAGTGCTGAAAGCGAAATCCACGAGGTAACAGAAAAGAGATATGTGCCCCAAAAGAGAGATGTGCCCCATACTGACAATCAAAGGAATCAATCATCGAAGAAGGAGGCATAGGATGGGTGGCCACGCATAGCAGACAAACAGCATGCATACCTGTTGAGAAGGAAGTCACAGCAGTAAGACAGTGATAGTTCCGCAGCTTCAGCATACAGACTCTCCACCGGGCTATTGTAAAAGGTGCCAGTGGCCAAACGGATGCCATGATGGTGGATAGCATTGAGACAGTGTAAGAGAGATGGACGTGCAGACGCATGAACAAAGCAGCCACAGCTGGGTTTCAAACAGACAAGGGACCAGTACAAATGGAGGAGGGTGGTTCAATCGGCACCCCAGGATGTACCATTGAGGACATGTAAGACATTGAGGAATCGCATACAGCAGGCTGCCAGGTAAGACACACGGGAGGACCAAGACAGTTTTCTATCAAGCAGCCCCAGTAGTTTTGTAGTTTCAACGAACGGAAGGGCAACAGGCCCAAGGTGTAAAGGCAGTGGGAGAAACCAATTGAGCTGCCAGAAGCTCATACAGATGGTTTTGTCACTCGAAAAACGAAAGCATTGTCAATACTCCAGGAGTAAAGATGATCAAGACATTGCTGAAGAAGTCATTCAGTGAGACATGTCCAGGAGAACTGCCATAGATGGCAAAATTGTCAACAAAAAGGGAGACGGAGATACCTGGTGGGAGACAGGCCATTGTAGGATTAATGGCAATAGCAAAGAGTACAACAAGGAGAGAGCCCTTAGGCACACCATTTTCCTGAATAAAGGAGTCTGACAAGGCAGAAACAACACACACCTTGAAAACTTGGTCTTTTAAAAATTCCTGAAGGAAACAGGGCAGGTGGCCACAGAAGTCCCACATGTAAAGAGTATGGAGGATACCTGTTCTCCAGAGTAAGGAGGATACCTGTTCTCCAGCAGGTGTGGCAGGCCTTCTCCAAATTGATAAACATGGCCACAGTCTGGGATTTCCACAGAAAACCATTCATGACATGGGTGTACAAAGTGACAAGATCGTCAAGTGCAGAATGTCACGCTCGAAATCCACACTGCACATTCGTTAGTAAATTGCAACACTCCAGCCACCATACCAGCCAGGCATGAATCATATGTTCCATCATCTTATGAATGCAGCTTGTGAGAGAGATGGGGTGGTAGTTAGAAGGAAGGTTTTTGTCCTTACTGGGCTTAGGTATGGTATGGTATGGTGGCTTCATGCCAACATCCAGGAAATGTGCCCTCTGCCCAGATATGGTTGTACTTGCCCACAAGAGAAAGATTCTGCAACATCCACATGTGGATGCCATCTGACCCTGGGGTGGAGGATCAGGATGAATGAGAAGATGATCTAGCCTGCTCATAGTAAAGATGGCATTGTAGCACCCACGATTCAAAGAAGAGAAGGGTATTGCCTGAGCCTCCTCCACTCATTTCCAATGAAGAAAAGCAGGGTGATAATGGGAAGAGCTCAAAATTCCTGCAAAATGGCGGTCAAAGGTGTTGGAGATAGCAATAGGGTCCACAATGACATCATCTGCTACTGTCAGGCCAGATATTTGGGAATGGACCTTGGTCCCAGAGAGCCGTCAGAGGTTGGCCCACATGACAGAGGAAGGGGTGGAACTGTTAAAAGAACTAGTGAACGAAATCCAGCCAGCTCTTTTGCTATCCCAAAGAGCGTGACAACACTTTGCATGCATCTGTTTATAATGAATACAGTTTTCCATAGTAGGATGATGGTTAAAATTGTGGAGAGCATGTCTCCATGCGCAAACTGCGTCACAGCACGCCTCGGTCCACCAAGGGACTGGGACATGGTGTGGTAAAGAGGAAGTGTGAGGAATTGAATGTTCTGCAGCAGTAAGGATAACATTTGTGAGATATTCCACCCGGTCATCACAACTGGGGAAATCTTTTTCTTCGAAGGTCGCCAGGGAGGAGTAAAGATGCCAGTCAGCCTTAGTAAGCTGCCATTTGGGTGTGCACGCACTTGGGGCAGGAATCAGCAGACACATAGCACACTGGAAATGGTTGCTCGAGTAGGTGTCAAAAAGAACAGACCACTCAAGATGATGGGCAAGCTGGGCAGTGCAGAAGGATATGTCAAAATGGGAATAGGTGTGCGAGGAGTTGGAAAGGAAAGTGGGTGCTCCAGTGTTAAGACAGAAGAGGTTAAGGTGGTTAAGAAGTTCAACCTAGAGGTCACCTCTCTGACAGGTCCTGGGAGAACCTCAAAGAGTATGATGCACATTAAAGTCAGCAAGTAGCAAAAATGAGGGAGGTAGCTGCCCTATAAGCTGATGAAAGCCTATCCTGGTGACACTGAATGATGGAGGGAAGCAAATGGTACAGGTAGGGAAGGAAAAGGCGAACTGCAGCAGCTTGAAGATGGGTAGTCAGGGAGATGGGTTGACTATGAACATCATCGCGTATGAGCAGCATGACGCCCCCATGAGATGGGATGCCGACTTCAGGAGGAAGGCCAAAATGAACCGGGAAGTAATGTGAAAGCTCAAAGGACACAATTTTGTTTCTTGAAGGAAGAGTACAAGGGGATGCTGCAATGCTAAAAGCAGCCGTAAATCCTCTTTGTGGGACCAAAGGCCGCAAACAAAATGGCTCTGAGCACTATGGGTCTTAACATCTTTGGTCATCAGTCCCCTAGAACTTAGAACTACTTAAACCTAACTAAGCCAAGGACATCACACACATCCATGCCCGAGGCAGGATTCGAACCTGCGACCGTAGCGGTCACGCGGTTCCAAACTGAAGCGCCTAGAACCGCACAGCCACACCGGTTGGCAGGCCGCAAACGTTCCATTGGAGGAGAGTCATGACGAGGAAGAGATGTAGAGGTGTCACCTCGGAGGCTGCTGAATGCCAGCCTGTGAAGAGTCACTACTATAGAGCACAGAAGCACGAGGATACTGCTCCATGGGTTCCACATAAGCATCAGCTTGCTTGTGGTGTCGGTCTGTGGAGTACAATGCTGAAAAATGGTGGGTGTTGTGCACCGGCGACACGGAGGCCGGCTGGGCTACGGTATCACATGGCGACATTGTCAAAGAGGATCTTTGAGTCGGTGAAGGAGAAGACCATTTGCTTTTGGTAGACTTCTTTGAGCCTTTCTGGTTAGAGGAAGACTCAGGTGTTGGTTGGCTGGAGGGACATATGAAGTCTTCACGGTAGTACTCCTCCTGTCCTCTCCGGCCTACTGGCTGTGTAGCTGGTGGCTTTGCCCTTGAGGCAAGAGTTTGATGGCTTCTTGCATAGCTGGACGGGGGGACGGTGATGCTACCTTGACACTGGGTGATTTCACAACTGAATTGGAGGTCCCATGTCTGCATGGCCATGTCCTTCATGGAGCGAGGGGTAACAAGAACAGAACTATAGGTGCCACACGGAAACACGCAGGGTTTGTGACTAGCCAATAACTTGCAAGCGACTGGGTAAGGCCCTTTTTCCTTTCCTCTGATTCTCTTGGACAGACCACTCATCAAAACACATGGGACAATCCCAAGAGGAGGCGGCATGCCCACCATTGCAGTTGATACAGTGGGGAGGAGGAGGCCGACAATCGCCCTTGTGCGCATCCCTACCATAGGTGGCTGGGTGTTGATGAGGTGTTCTAGTGTGGTTGAAATGATGACACTGAAAGCACTGCATTGGGTTCGGAATGAACAGCCAGACTATGATAATTTCATAACCTGCTTTGATCTTAGACGGAAGCACCACTTGAGAAATAGAGTGTGGGTGGGCACTAAGGAGGAATCTACCTTTCATTACCTAGTGGTTGGCAATGACACTCTGATCAGAGAGGTAAGATTGTATTTTGGCCTCAGTTAGACCGCCGAACAGCCTAGCATAAATAACATCATGGGAAGAATTCAAAGTTCTATGGGCCTCGACATGAACATGGTAGCCATGGAGAAATGAGGCAGCAAGTGGTTGTTGTGCTTGAGAATTGGAACTAGTTTCCAAAAGCAAAGTGCCAGTCCGTAAATGAGAGCAGGATTTCACAGGGCCGGCAATTGCATCAACACCTTTCTGAATAAGAAATGGATTTACCATGGTGGAGGACTGAGTGTCTTCAGTATGTGAGACCACGAGGAACCGTGGCGCAGCAGAAAGGGTCTTTGAATTGTTAGCCTCATTACGTTTATGTTTCGTAGACATTGATTGTGAAGATGGTTGACTCATTGTGAGAAAATCCTCCATGATTGCCAGCGTGTCCGATGGTGTGTTCCTTCCAACTGGGGGCCCCTTTCGCAAGGGAGCGCACCCGCCTCAGGTGATTGTTCGCACCTCAAATCACACCTCCTGAACACCTGACAGAGGGACCAATCGGCAATTTGGGAAGGTTGCAGCTAAGGCAATCACCCCTCTCTGGGCCTTGCCCACCCCTCCCTGGGCCTTGCCTGTACCAGACTGTACTTTCAAACCCTACCTGTCGAGCTGGGGCTGGGAATTATGCATACCCAGTCACCTGTTAGGCATCAGACACTTGGGCCAGCCTTCAGGAGCACGCAGGGAGAAAGAAGAAAAATAGGAACCTCAAATGCTGAAGCACAACAATGAGAGAAGGGAAACAAAGAAAGGAAAACGGAGTGAAAAACAACGGTGAGACTGTTCTTATGTCAGCGACACACGATGCAGAACTTTCCCAATAACACCCCAGACATGTTCCCCAAGGGAGAGGAAAAAGAACAGCAAGAGGAGAGACATGCAGTATGGAAGGAAAAGATGCTGCAAAGGCTGGGGCTCCATGGTAGCCAAGCACAAACCTAGCAAAGAGTGGCACTGCAAAGGGAAACACCCTTTAGCCAGTTACAGCTGGAGACACAGAATCACTGTCAGATGTTGTATCATCTGAACCTGGAGTCATATTGTGAGATAAGTTATGAGCCTAAAGTAGTTTCCATTCACTGAAAGGTTCATTATGCAATTCAGGGTTAAAGGGGTGGGGGTGAGGGGGTACAGGACAGGAGGATTTATTCAAATTGTCTTTTATGAGCCTGAAAAATATGCAGGCAAGAAGAGAGTGTTAATGCAGTCACGAAGTGGGTTGCAAAGTGTTCAGCAACTGTCAGTGCAGCCATGTGAATACCATGATGAATGAAGGACACCTGGCAGAGTTGATCTTTGGTGGTCCAGTAGATTTAGGAGCCTGACTCACACCTGGAATGCAGAGGCATACATTTCCAAGAAGGAGACACTGTGCTCCCAGTATTCCTTCTTGCTGCATTTAATTCAGTAGTGAGCCTTTGCACATAGCTTTTTAAAGCAAGGGTGGCTCAAGGGCCACTTTGTGGAAACGAAGGTTAGCAGATGGTCACACCTCTTAAAAAGACTGACTTCATTAGTTAACACTGTATTTCAGAAAAGGTGTAAACTATACCATAAAAATAATTAAATGAAAACAAAATAAAATGGTGACAGTTATACTCAGTTTACTTGTTGTGCTAATTTCATATCATCTATAGCTGCCAGCACATTTAATTTTAGAATCAGTTTAAGGAGGCAAATGCAGCCTATCATACCCCCCCCCCCCCCCCCCCCGCCTTTTTTAAAAAAAAAAAAAAAAAATCAGGAGTGATATTCCTTGTTGAGAAACTCATCACAGCCTGTCACATAATTTCTATTGCGGAGCATCTATGTTTACTCATGTTGGTTTTTAAGAAAGAAAAACTTTGCTCACCAATGTATGTAGAGCCAAATATAGAGAACACATTCCCAGAAAATTTCTTCATGTAAAAGTCAAGCAATTTGACAATGTGAAACATTTCATTCATGGTGTGATCTGACTGCATTTCAATAAATTCAAGCTGTAGCTCCTCAGGTGCTGTATCACCATCAGCAGTGATGGAATGAGAGAAAAAATTGAATTTAAGATCAATTTTTAAGTCTTCTTGTGACCTTCTGCTCCAAATTCTGCAGACAACCCCCAAGCTTATCAGAAACACTTTCAGGCACTTTCTGTTTTCCTCATAAAGGGAAACAAAAAGAGATGCCTACACCTGCTTCCTTTGTCAGTAGACCTATTGTGTTTTGAAAGATCTTACAAACTTTCATATTTTATGCGAAATAACTCCTTTCCCTGGAATGTCATGTTCAGTTCATTCAATTTGTCAGATATATCAGGCTGCAAACATCATCTCATATCTCCACTCCTCACAAAATCATGAGATACCTCCTTGTCTACAAATATGAGGATTTATTCTGCAATGCCCAGACTCCTTTAACACTTGGCCAAGGATCAACTAACTCAAGCTGTTGTAAATTATATCTTCCCCAAAGAAAAGATTTCAATTGTCAGTGGTGCAGTGTCCTAGCTCTGATTGTGTCCACAACATCAACAATACAGTCTGCCTCTACCACATGCTTTAAATCCAGTGCTGCTTTACAGAGGCTCTCCTGATGAAAATGCAGTGAAAATACAAGATATTACAGTCAGTCTCTTGTGCTTGTATCCTGTTTTCTAAAAGCTTAACCATACCTACAAGTTTCCCACAGAATGCTCTGACCCTTTTCTTGTAATGCTAGCCGTTTCATTCCAGGACAAGCCATTTTTCTCCACACATTTGACAGCAGTCCCGACTAGTGGTTCTATCTGTCATTGACTGGTGGTCACATAACCCCTTTCACAATGAAATTGTCATTAATTCCATGGATAAAGATGAGTATCTGTGCACTGTCTTCATTATCTGTGCTCTAATCCACTGACTAAGAAAAAGAAAACAAAATCTTTGCTCTCAGTCTTCAGTTTTTCTGTGAGTTTTTTCACTATTTGAGTCCTTATAGAGCTCTATAGTCTTTGACAATGGAGTGCTTTCAAATTTGCTTCTAAGATCAGGGCACAATATGGCTGCATGCACTACCATACAGCTTAATAACCATCCAAAAAAAGATTCTTGCATTCTCTAGATCATAGGCTACCAAGAAACTTGCTTCTGTGGTATTATTTTAAAGTGTTGTTTGTTTTGTAAATATGATTATTGCTTCTTCAGCCTTGTCACAAAATCTGCGACTTCTGTTTTGTGTTCTTTCTCAAAAAGTCTGCAGACAAATTTACTATGTTTTCTTTTGCAAATCTTTTCAGGTCATACTCCTTATATACAGCTATCATTTCATGACACAAGCAGCACACTGCTTCATCTGCTGTGTTAACTAAGAAATAATTGTTTGTCCATTCTTCATTAAACATACAACATTCATGACTCATTTTATGTATTTTTGGAGGGTTCATGTTTCAATAAAGTTGGGAATTTATACATTTACTGTTGCATAAGCAAAATATAAACCACATCAACTAAAAAATCAGTATACATTGTGCTATAAGGGCAAGTCAAGTTTGCATTTGGTGCAGTGGCTGTCCCGTAAATGGGAAATGCCTTTCTGGTCACTACCCTCAGCCACTGTGATGAATGTTGACTTGGTTTGCATGATTAGTTTCTACAATACACGTGGGTAATGGCGTGGTCATCCTAATAGAAAATTTTGGTCACGCACAGGTCAGAAATCTCAGTGCAAGGTGGATTTTTCTGACTGTTTTGGCAAGCTGCACAAGAACCCATAATGGGCTGCATGTGGTATGCGGGCAGCTATTTGTCCACCCCTGGTTTAAAGTGATGATTGTGGTCTCTGAAGGACACTGCTTGAGACTCTGCAGGATTCTTCAACAGTTCTGAACAGCTGTTGCAATTTATTTGGTCCACTGCCGTACCAGTCACCAGTAGAGGGAGGCTGTACAAAGGGGAACAGCAATTCGTATATAATGAGTGATTGTGCCAAAGCTGCATCACTCAAACATGTTGATACAACCAGACTGAGAAGAGATGAAGGTGATGGCAGAGGTGTACAAGTTCCAACTGACTCTTCAGAGAGCCCAACATGGCAGCTGGTCTGTTGGGTAGTGACAAGTGATAAGACCACCTGAAAGGGTGCACTGACACAAAAATCATCAAGTAGTGACTACTTGAGGAAAAGACTGTATGGTCAACAGCTAAAAAGGTACCATGGGTGACACTAAAGTGGGGAAGAGTACCATCACTGATGAGACACAGATCACTATAAGAAAGAAGCCGGTCAAGCAGAAGGTCCTTATCAGACAATGTGGAACTTCCATACACAGGGTGACGCACAGTGAAATCTGCAGGAAAGAGTAAGAAGAGTGGGGGAGGGAGGACGCACCAGGGGGTGAGAGATGTTGGATTCCCTGCATGGGAAGAAATAATGTTACAAATGGTGATAACTGGGATCATTTGCACTTGCACTGCTATTTCTTCCAATGTGGTATGGCTGGAAACCACTCATGGAAGACATCTTTGCGAACCACTGTACAGACCCATCTACACGAGCTCTCTGTGCCAATACGGTTCTGACAGAATGTTGAAGAGTTGGGGTGTGTGGGTGGCGTGAGGGGTGAGTGGGGTATTGTGTTTCCGAAAGTTACTTAGTTTTGTTTCCCTCCCAACGCATGGCCAAGGACTTAAAGTTCTTCAGGTCATAACAACATGCACTGAAGAATTACAGCCTGTCTGAAAAGACTGCCAGAGCCTCACGGATGTTGGCTAAGGACAGGAGGACTGCTGAACCACAGTAAGTGTTGTTACAAGAATCCCTCTCTATGTAGTTCAGCAAAGCAATATTCAAGGGGAGGATCCAGATGGGATGGGTTATGAAGCAGCTATTTGTTGTTGAACATGTGCTCAGCAGCATTTTCCACTACTGGGTGGTGATTTGCTCTTGGCCACTGTTTGGTGATAATCATTCATTCATTCATTCACTCAAGTGGACACCTGGTTGGCATCATTCCCATGTAAAAGGGTGTGAAGGAGTTAAGCAGAGGTCGCATATGATATTACTGTTTTCATAGGTAGATCTGCCTCTGATAAGGTAGGATATGCCTGTGAAAGGACTCAAGTATGATGTGTTGGATGGGTGCTTAGAACGGAGGTACAATGCATGTGACAAGATGATGGAAGTTTGATGAGGCATACAGATAGACTCATAACCCTCTCTATACCAGCTGCCACCCACCCATCTCTCCAGCCCTGTCTCCCTCCCTGCATCTCCATTCACCTAATGTCCACACCATCTGGTACAATCCCTTACTCCAACTGAGTTGCCGTTCTGTTACAATGTAGCTGGCTCAGAGAATATAGCAGAGAGAGAGGGAGAGAGAGAGAGAGAGAGAGAGAGAGAGAGAGAGATAGGATTGATTTGTGTGTGTGGTGGTTTTTTTTTTCTTTTTTTTGCCAGTTAGCTCAACAGAAGTATCTGTCTGAAAGCTAACCAATGTATTCAGTCTTATTTGTGTGTCCATCAACAACTCATTCCTGAACTACATTGTGAATAGCTATCTTTACTCTTTCCAGACATTTCAAAAACACTCAAAACAGATTGTTATAATCTCAATGCAGGGCGCATTATAAGAACCATGCAGGAAAAAGGTATTTGTACAATACCTGGTGGATTTTTATTAGAGCGCATTCTAAATTATGCTTGTGCATCTGTTAACACCACATATGATTCTGCACATCCCATGCAAGCATCTGAATCCAACATATACTACAAACTAGGAAAAACATGCTTTACAAAAACATCTCATAACATACCTGGTTGACATTTATGTGCACAATGCTGTTGTGTGTCTGCTGCAAAAAAATTATGTTCACTAGATCTCCTCATTTTCTTGCCTGAAAACATTAATAAGGTTACATTTTTCTAGTATATTTTCAAATATGAGGGGCAATCAAAAGCTTCTGTTTGAGGGTGTTATTGCAGCTCATATGCAACTGAGCATGACTGCAATATGGGAAGGTAAAGGATTAGTGTGGCATTTATATCTTTCTGGCATGAGTGTGGTAAATTGGGAAACGTGAACTATGGGGACATTTTACCAAATGCACCCGAAAAGGAGCAACATGCTGTTAATCTTTCCTTGGTTGCCAAAGGACAAACACTGGTAGATATCCATCAGAGAATGGATCCATATTGGAAATATTGTAACACAGAAGTTATGCAAACTCAAGTGGGAGACACTTAAGTACCTGATTACCATGCCTTCAGTCCCTTAAAAAAGGCCTTCCAGGAGAAATGATCCCTGTTGGATGAGGATGTGCAGCAGGCAGTTACAGATATCTTCATGCAGTAGGACACATTGTTTTACCAAACAGGTATCTTCAACCTGGTTTGTTGGTGGGATGACTGCCTCAGTGCTCATTGTGATTTTGCCTGATTAGCATACCAATTCTGGACGGTATGGCAAACAGAAACTGCTTGATCACCCCTTATACATTTGAAATATAATTCAACAAGACTGTTTTTTTTCATATTTTAAGAACAAGTCTGCATGTTACAAAGTTATTGCATACTTTCTAGTATACAAAGGTACCATGGGTGGGAGGGAATGGTACAGACGAAAATGTAAAAAAATAGAGCTTAAGCAGTTTTTGGTATAAGTGAAGACAACAACCACCAAATACACTGCGCAACAAAAGGATCACTTTTTTGAAACCCCGTAAATGTCTTCCATTCAGATGAATAAATTTGAAATTTGTCACAAAGATGTCTATAACCTTTCTCTGTAATTATGCAAAAGCAACATTTCAAACAGCAAGAAGTCGGGGAAAAGAAAGGGGGCAGGAGGCACAGCTGAGAAGTTCGTCAGTTGTAAGTTGGATTATTGATGTCACATTGGCACCAAATTTTGCCACAATTCTGCCCAATCCCACTATGCATGTGTCACATGATGGGGAGGTCATTACACTCCCTCTTACCCACAACTAGTATTGAAATCATGCAGTTTTCTTATGTGTGGCCAAGGAAAACATTTCAGACATCTTGCCACTCAGGATCGGCATGAAAAGGCCTCAGACAGTGGCATAAAGGTCATCAATGAAACCCCCCTTCCCCTGTGGCACTGATTCCTACACATTTCACGGTTTAAAATGACAGTTTGCAGTGTGATAAGCAACAGGACAGTGTTTAACACTGCTGCCACCTCCTGTGGATTTGAATCCTACTCTAAGGACATTGTTGGGCTGCAACCCAATGAATGTGATCAGACGCCTATGAAATGTAGTGGGACTGCAGTTTTTGTGATGGCATCCAGAGTGGAGCCATTAGAGGCTGTTGAAAACCATTTGATGACATCTGAAAGTGATCCGAGGCAGAAATCAGTTTTTATGCTTTTTTTATCCCTCCTTCATGTCCTTCTATGGTTTGATCATATGAGAGAAGGGCAGTATGCAAAGTTAAGAAGTGTGTGAATAAAAAATAAAATGACAAATGGTCTCTCTAAGACCTCCCCCAGTTCAGCAACAACCTCAGTGCAACCCACGCACCTTAGTTGAGCATATTTCATATACACCTGTCAGAAACTTCAACACACATTCTGCCTTGCAGCTGCTCTAGTGTCTGAAGGCAGGCAAACACCACCTGAAGGGTGTCAAAGGGTTACTTAACCTTCATGCACTAGAGCAGTCATGAGGCTGAATGAGTCTCAAAGCTTCTAACAGTTACATTTATAAAGTGTTCCACAAAGGTGCATGGGTGGCACTAAGAGTGTTATTGATCTGAAGGGAAGGGGGCGGGTGGTTGTCTTACAGGGTTCCTTTGCCATTTGATTCATTCACATCTTAATGTTGCACCCCCTCCCCCCTCCCCCCCCCCCCCCCCATGATCATGCCATAACAAAGCACATAAAAGGAAGGATGAAAAGGCATAAAAATGTATTTCTGCTTTGGAACACATTCAGATTTCTTCAAATGGTTTTCAACAGTCTCTAATGGCTCCACCCTGTATAGCATAGCATAAATTGCACTCACACTACACTCCAAAGCGGTCACATTATGTTCAATGGAGTTAAAGCCACTCAATATCCTTAGAGTGGAGTTGAAATGCCCAAGGAGTGGTAGCAGTGTTGAACATTGTGAAGAATGTTGTCCTGTTGCTCACTGCACTGCAAAATGTTGTTTTTTACTACAAAATGTGTGGGAATCAATGCCTCACGTGAAGGGGTAGTTTCACTGATGCTCTTTATGCCACAACATGAGGCATTTTCATGTCGATTGTTAGTGTGTTTGAAATGTTTTCCTCAGCCACCCGTAAGCAAAGCATATTGTTTTAAAGTTGGTTTTCATGGTTCTCATGTCCATCACAGAGGTGTCAAAAGAAGGGGTGAAATGTAGGTAAGAGGGGCTGTGACAACTTTCCCAGCATGTGACACATGCAAGGTATGGTTGGGCAGAACTGTGGTGAAATCTGGTATCAATGTGAAATCACTAACGCACCTTACTATTCACATGAACTTCTGAGATGCAGCCTTTTATTTTTTGCATGTGTTGACACCTTACTGTTCAAAGCATTGTTGAGTCGGAGGGTGATGCGGCACGGTGCCACACCTTTGTACCATTACAGAAGAAGGTTGTAGGCATCTTGGGGATGAATTTCAAACCCATGCATCAGAATGGGAATAGTGCTGATTAGTACACAACCTTATTAAGTAGAAGTTGGACACACACACACACACACACACACACACACACACACACACACACACACACACACACACACATTCTCCCTCTGTAGCAGACCACATGGGATAGACTGTTCCCATAACCTTAAATTGGACTAGAATGGAGTAGGATATCAGCCACATCATTTTGAAATGGACCATTCTGGCATTTACGGAATCCAAGAAAATCTAAATATGAATCACTGATGGGAGTTTAAACCAAGCAACCCTGAAACACATCACTCATAAGGCAAGGACTAGGAAAGAAATGAAGGAATGAAGATTAGAATTTAGTGTCTCATCAACAACAAGATCATTAGAGTTGGAGCATAAACACTGACTGAAGAAGGATGGGATGTGGTTCACAATACAACCATCTTGGTACTTGTCTTAAGTAATTCACGGAAGCCACAGAATACCTATGTTTGTGTGACCAGAAGGGAAAGCGAACCCCGGTCCACTCAATTGTGAGTCCAGGGTCCAATCACTGTTACATCTTGCTGGGTGCAAGGACTAGGGTGAGGAGAGAAAGAGGAGAATTGGAATACCTGGACACAAACAGTTTGACCAGGGCAGGGCTAATTGTGGCACATGCGGAAAATGTGAGGGGAAATGGGGGTGGGGGAGAAGGACAATAGAAGTCTATTTATACATAATTAAGGTGAAAGGAGAAAGTAATATGATATTTTTTTGGTGGTGGTGGGGGTGGAGGTCAGAAAATCGTAGGAGACTGGGGCTGAGGTAGGTGGTAGGCAGGAATGTGAATAAACTGAAATCATGATTGTGGGACTGAAAGTCTGTACTGGATGTATGGTTTCTCCCTGTGCAATTTACAAAAGTTGGTGTTGTAGGTAAGAGGCTGGGATTGGGGGGACATGATGAGAAATCCTCATTAAGATTGTACACATTGCAAAAGAGCAATTTAGATCAAATATATGCTGAACACACAAAGTTCTGCAACTGAGTGCCAATGCTGTCCCTATGCTACAGTTTGTTGGTGACTACGATGGTTGACCATGTACTCACCTGCATTTGCATATAGTCTGTATCTACTGTGAGAGGATATACCACTAACAGGACTATATCAGGAAAAGTTGCATGAAACACAGTAACACATCTTGCTCTTGGGTTTTTCATGTCTGGCATGGTTTTAGTAGCATGATTGGCATCAAGATATTGCAGGATACTTTTACATTAGACAGGTGAAGAAATATCATTTTGTGTAAAAATTTTGAGGAGGATGCTCCTCATTCATGGCACAATGAAATTTAGTTTCAGCTCCTATGGACGCTGTGAGTCAACGTCTTCACTCCATGGTGGTAAAGTGTGATAAGGGTTTGTGGAGGCTTATTGTGTTTGGATGAAATATTAGGAGCATGGGAACACTTTATCTGGAAGATCTGTTTGTGGGCTAAGCTGGAGGGTAGTGTCCGCCAGTAAAGGTACTGGAAAGGCCTTCAGCTGTTTCTAATTATTTATTTCTATCCCTTTTCTTATGTTGTTACCTTCTTTTCTGTAGCCCTCATCCTCCCTACTGCTCACTCCTCTGTACCTCTTGTCGTTTCCACAGTCATTCAGGAGTATTACACTGTGGTCCATAATGTCATCACTCCCTGAATGACTTGGTTAAAAATGTCAGGGGAAGGCAACAGTATATCACTTAAATAGGGTGCTTTCTAACAAACAATTTGCTGAAACTTCTTGGCAGATTAAAACTGTGTGCCAGACTGAGACTCGAACTCGGGACCTTTGCCTTTTGCGGGCAAGTGCTCTACCATCTGAGCTACCCAAGCATGACTCACAACCCATCCCCACAGTTTCAATTCTGCCGGTACCTTGTCTCCTACTTTCTGGAAACAATTTGTTATTTACGTAAATCAGGCTCCAGCTTAATTACAGCTTTAACTTACCTCTTAGACACATGATGGATTTCAAGAAGTTTCATTTATAAAAGGGACATATTTTTTTGAATAACTGTCAAAGATAGCATCAATAAAATAGAGGCTGTTAATAATGACACCATGTACGAGTCAGTAACCAAAACTGTCCACAGCTTCGCAGTTCACAGCAAACCACATGCCAGTGGCTTGGGGTCATACTGCTTCCTTCAACTGTCTGGTTTTTCAAAAAAAAGGAAATTACATGCATTTAAATCAAGTGATTGGCTGGCCAACTGATATCACCATACGGAGAGATCATATGGCCATGACAAGTGCTCATTTGAAACACAAGAATTGTTTCTATGACAACTTGCACACCCACACCATGTATACCACCCTCTGGTATAACTGCTGATAACTTGCTTTTCTCATGTTCACTACCTAATCATTTACCTTTCCATGTACCCATCTCAACCTGCCAATATGCTATCGTCAGTGCTTTCTCTTAATCTTGGCCTTTCTTTCGTCACCCTGTATCGAATGGGTATGTTAAAAAAGATGTACCATGAGGTTTGTAAAACATGAAAGTATAACAGTACTGCTCAAGAAACTCAAATGGCAATCACATGATGAAAGGCAACACAGTTGTTGCATAATGCTGTTGGGTACATTTCGAGATAACCAGCTATCATTTGGGGTTGACTGTGAACAAGTTATCCTGCCTGCATTACACATTCCATGAGGGGAGAATAAGCTATGAGGGATTTAAGCAAGTACAGGAGCATACAGACAACCAGTTTCCCTCTCTCCATATTCAAATGGAATAGGATATGGAATGTATAATATTAGTAAAAGTTTTTTCCATTATACACTGTACAGAACTTACTTTCATACTCATGAAACATCTGCATGTTATGAGGAATTTCAGTCCTGTCTATGACACTGCATTCCCTTTGTTTTGTTGAGACACAGAGCTGGTAAGCATTTCTTAACATGGGATTCTGAAGAGCCTAATATTTCATGTGGTGTCTGGTCTTACTTTCTACAAATTTACATTTTGCTTTTGGATTAAACTCATTTATTCTAATAGCACAAGAGTTGGTGAATTGCCATATGTTAGCCTATACCTGATTCATCTACATGTACATCTACATACATACTCCGCAATCAACCATAGGGTGCGTGGCGGAGGGTACCTTGTACCACAACTAGCATCTTCTCTCCCTGCTCCACTCCCAAACAGAACGAGGGAAAAATGACTGCCTATATTCCTCTGTATGAGCCCTAATCTCTCTTATCTTATCTTTGTGGTCTTTCCGCGAAATATAAGTTGGTGGCAGTAAAATTGTACTGCAGTCAGCCTCAAATGCTGGTTCTCTAAATTTCCTTGTTAGTGTTCACGAAAAGAACACCTCCTTTCCTCCAGAGACTCCCACCCGAGTTCCTGAAGCATTTCTGTAACACTTGCGTGATGATCAAACCTACCAGTACAAATCTAGCAGCCAGCATCTGAATTGCTTCTATGTCCTCCCTCAATCTGACCTGATAGGGATCCCAAATGCTCGAGCAGTACTCAAGAATAGGTTGTATTAGTGTTTTAGAAGCAGTCTCCTTTACAGATGAACCACATCTTTCCAAAATTCTACCAATGAACTGAAGACGACTATCCGCCTTCCCCACAACTGCCATTACATGCTTGTCCCACTTCATATTGCTCTGCAATGCTACGCCCAAATATTTAATCGACGTGACTGTGTCAAGCGCTACATTACTAATGGAGTATTCAAACATTACGGGATTCTTTTTCCTATTCAGTTTTGGAATTCAGTCATACTAGATCTTTTCATTACATGGCTGAACATAAGACATCAACATGACATATAAATTCTCATCAAATGTGAAACACATAGAAAAAATTTATCACCAGCAGAACTAAGACAAAAAATCCATAATACACACCCATCTTTTCTATTTCAGCACCAGCATGGATAACATTAAATGCTGTCATTAAAGCACAAAATGCATCAAATGTCACAACTTGCCAATTTTGGTGCAGATTTTCCACTGATTCCTGTTCAGAAGTGGAACATGAGAGACCTACAACAAAAAGAAGCACAGCTACAAAAACTGTATACATTTAATCAGCTGCAATACATGAACTGCTGCTGAAATTGTGCCACCACAGTGTGAGTCAATAAAAAAAATTAAGTGGAAGTTTATTTCTCTGCAGCTAGCTTTCCAAATGACTGGAAAAATCAATTTATATCACAAGCAACATTAATGTGAACAATACGGTCTTATTTAAGACTTATCCTACAACACTGCTGTTACTTAAATGTCGATATGGTGATAACTCAGGCATTTAAATTGCACAGTTCAAAACCCATAAGGGAGAAACAGCCATTCACAATATCCTCACACACCTGGGAGGATGTTACACATTGATGACCTATGAGTGTGATTACCAAGGATCACATTCCTGTGCAACTACAATGAGTTGACACCATTTAAGGAGTCAGAAATCGTGTCACAATTATTCCCATACAGACACCCTTATGAGATTCATATGTACCTTTTCTGCTGATGCAGCAATTTCACTTCTGTTGTGCTCATGGCATCCATAGAGGGGGATGAAGGGGCTATTATTGGTAGGCAGTTTCAGTGCTAGGCATATGTTGGCTCATTATGGAAAAAATGTCACATGACAGAAATGAACCAAATGTGCACTTGATGTGCATTCCAGATGGAACTATCTGCCAGGTGGAAGAGGCCACTCCAGGAGCAATTGAGAGTACAGGTTGCAGTCAGCTCCATATCGTGACTGATACAGGAAACTGTTTTATTTGTAAATTGTTACTCACATCAGCACTGACAATATCTGTCACCTGGGTTCTGGGGCCATATTCAGCTTTTTGCAGAGACTGGTGGAAGTTGTTACAACCTAGCTTCACTTGTGAGGTCTGTGAACCGCTGTTGGTCTGCAGCATTTGTTTGGAGGCCTGATCAGGACACACTATTCAGAGCTGAGTGGAGTTCTAAACCAGTCACTCCACTGGTTCTGTGATAAGACCAACTGTAGACTCCTTGACCTACACTACACAGTGGTGATTTGTTAAAGGAAGCACACTCTAGTAGACAAAGTAGCATCACATAAACCAATTATTACCACATATCAAATAGTCAATGAGGAGAATGAGAATCTCAAAATATTACATGTTAACTGCTGGAATGTTCACAATAAAGTCCTAGAGCTTACTTCTCTTGAAGAAAGCAGTCACCCCCACATCATACTTGGAACTGAGAGCTGGTTGAAACCTGAAGTACATAGTAGGGAAATATCCGACAGCACATGGAATGTATACTGGAAAAAACAGATTAGATTATTCAGGAGGAGAAGGGTTTATGGTGACACACAGAAGTATTAAGTCTAATAGGATCCAAAAATAATCCAACTGAGACCTAATTCATCTGTATAGAAGCTACAGTAAAACTAAAAATGCTCAGATAATTTTTATGTCAATTATATTTGCTCTGTCTTGGTGATGACAAAACTTAAGCACCAGAGGGAGACGTCACTGACAACATTCCACGAACATTGAACACAGATGGGCTGCAGGGGTAACTCAGCCCCAGGTAACCACACAAAGTGTAGGTACTTCATGCAGAGAGCTAGATTAGGTTCTAACACGCCCACACTAATGGCAGCAAGTTGAAAGAACATCTGCAGCAGCCAAAGGTTCAAGGTTTCAGCTACCTTTAAATCTGAGACAAAGCTCTTCATTTTACAAAGCATTACTACTAAACTGTGATAGATCTTACCAATTTAACAGCAGATACATATTTTGTGTCTTCCTAACAATTCTCTTTCAGCTTGTATCATTCAGCCTCCACAGTTTCCTTGCCAGAACAAAAATGTTTTCTGCTGAATGTTCATGTAACACTTAAGCCATTATTGTCATACATACACAATTTGCCTGCACTCGTTCCTGCAAAAAATATCTTCTAAGAAGTCTACTGACATACATTTACAAGCAATGCTTGTTATTTCACACTTCCATCAGATTTGTGGCCTTCCAAGTAGTGATACAGAGGTGAAAGTTTCGTGATCTACAATGTTAGGAAAGTTATTAACCAGCTTTGATTTAGGTGGCCTGTCCACTACAGACATTTATCTATAGCCAATGGTCTATGTCAGGTCTTTTACATGTTGTCAATTACTGATAAATATACCTTTCTTACTATCTCTCTTTTGAACACCATTAAGTTTTCTTTCTTTATATTTGGTAACAGTTCAAGTTTGTACCTCTGCTGGAGCACAGAGCAGATAGAGTAGTACATTCTGATCTTAGTAATGGACATAATTATGGGTGTAAGTACACTATTCAACAATGGAAAGTCCACAAGAGAACAACAACAGTATTTTGAAAACGATAAATTGCTACTCACCACATGCAGGAGACACTGAATCACAGAAAGGCACAATGAAAAGAGTGCTGTCCATTTAAGCTTCCAGCCTTCTACTGAAGTAGAAAACACAGGCATACATTCAAACAAGCACAGCTTTGACCAGACTCAGTGGCCAGAGACAGTAATCATATTTGTGTGTGTGTGTGTGTGTGTGTGTGTGTGTGTGTGTGTGTGTGTGTGTGTGTGTGTATGTGAGTTGTGCTTGTGAGAATGTGTGTGTGCTTTATAATTCAGAAGGCCCTTTGACCAAAAACTTAAATGAATAGTAGTCTTTTCATTGTGCCCATCTATGACTCAATATCTCCTCTATAGGGTGAAAAGAAATCTGTTTTTTTTTTCATATTATTGTTGTTAAGTACACTATTAAATTCTTTCTGTTATGATCATTAATCATGTTCTGTAACTAAACAAAACTCCAAGATTTCTTACCTGTTCACCATTCCTAAATTCCTGGACCCTGTACATTTATCAATTTCTAAGGACTAATTTGAGTTTCTTTCCAGGAAAGGTTTACACTTTCAGTTTCGTCTTGGGTGACTTAGCTTTTGACAGTGATGTACCTTTCTATCATTAATTCAGTCAGATCATTTAGAAGCACTACATCACTCTCATAAGCCATACTACTGTATTCCATGCTATTAATTTTTAAGCTCCTGCACCTACACAATTTGCTCTCTCATATAACTTCCTTTAATTCTAAACTGACAAACATATAGGCTAGTGGATCTCCTTGCCTGAGTTCAATTGTGAATTTAAATTTTCCAGATGTTTGTCCTGAAAATCTGATCATACCTTAAGAACACTATATACTACTAAATCAGCACAAGACTTGTTAAAGGAAGACACACTTTCTTTTATCATTCTGCTGTTATCTGGCATTCAACAAGGGTTCTCTTATTATGAGAATATAGTATTTTGTGGTGACATTCTGATATAAATGTTTCTTGGATTTCACATCATAATACATTTGTGTGTAAACTCAGGCTTTCAACAACTTCCATTTTCTTATCTAAAAAAGTATTACAGTTAACTCCTGAAGATAATTAATCTCAGAATCCATGTCATCAAGGGCAATTTTAGCAATAAATATAAGTATGTTTAATACTCTGTTTTGAGCTAGATGATGAAAGTTTTGTGCACTGAGATAAAGGTCAGTACATGTCGACTTTCAGTAAACAGACGTGCCAAACCACCCTCTAGATTAGCATTCCAGCAAAAAAAATCTGTAAATGGTAATTTTCCTTCTCTCTCCATCTCAGCAATGAGTTTGATATTATTGTGCATAGTATTCATATGAACAATGAACAAATGAAGTGTCACTCTTATTAGTCAACACTTCGATGAATTAAGTTTCACTGAAAATTTATTGTGCACCTGGAGCAGGATTTTGAAGGGGTGGGGGGTAAGGGGGTGGGGTGGAGAAGAATTGCGAACTGTTGAGCTCAGACTGCCTTTGAATGATTCTATAGCTGTTGCTGCTGAATATAATAAACTCACATAACCATTCAATCATTAATAATCATGGTGAAATTTAATACTGACACAAAAACTTATCCAAAACCACCAAGAAAGAATAGCATACTTCTCTTATCTTTTACTGAGAAATAGCTGATTGGCTGAAAAGTAAGCTATTGTCAGTTGTATTAATTACTATGTGTTACTTATGATTTTAAGAGTAATCATTGATTTTTTGCTGTAGCTTTATCTGTTCTATCAAGGTTTTATTTTCTTATTATTGCGAGTTTTGCAGAAACAATTCTCCACTTTCTACAGAACATAGCTAAAACATGTACAACAAATTATTCAAATTAAGCCACAAGGAAAATAAGCTTGCAGTAACTTACATCGTCTATAGCACAACATTTCTTTCACTTTATCCCACTGAGTGTCAGCCAAATTTGTAATGTAGTGGAGAACTGCTAATGTGCTGTGGTTTTTTGCAAGCAACAATAAACTTGTGTTACTTATGACATCTGTTTGCCAGTATGGTTTACACCATTCTGAAAATGTTTTCTGATATTGGAGTGCCACAATTATTTGACCAAGTACAGAATCCCCATCAATCTGCAAACCACAAAAGTAAGTTGCATTATACCAGCAGATAAAAATATAAAAAAACAGAAGATACATATCTCACTTAAATTGCTACTATTTTTATACTGTATGCAAGAAGTTTACTGCTATTTGAAAGCTGTTTGAGGTATTAACAACTTCAACAGTTGTAAGTTTCTCCAGTTTCCCAGACAGTGGTTTACAGTAAGACAGTGATTTACAGTAGAAAATAAGGGTCTAAATATTTAATTAAATATATTCACAGAGCATCTGAGTAATTCCATCGAGAAATGATCCCATACAGCTTGCGTCAGAAGGTACTGTGCACTTCTACATGCAGGACACTGGAGTACTTTAGAATGAAGAGCACAGCCCTTCACAATCTCTATAGGTCAGCAATAGACAGGTATGTCAATCACCTTACCTGGGATGCTCTGACTGTTTCTATTAGAAATTGGCAACCTCACAAGCTATTTCATCATGGCCACTGCTTACAGGCCTATTTGACTGCACCCCTGTTGATTTTGCAGGTGCATTTCCAAGTTTGATGTGACTCAATGTCACAAACATCTCAAAATTTCTATATGTCTGTCACCTACACAGCACAATGTCAGAAATAACCCTCCTGGCTTTGTGACAAATGTTTGGCATAGAGGGCCTCCCACACACAAGTCTCTAATACCAGCACTCAGTTTACTCCTGCATACAACAGGGTATTACTCATTTACTGACCGCCCCACTCCATCTTCATTTGAATGATGATGCTGAGCATACAGTCAGGACTTTCAAAGAAAAAACAAAAGCAGCTGTCACATCCATACCAACAGAAAATGAATTGTCTTGTTGAGCACCTATAGGGCCATACTGAAATATGAGAAGAGCCGCTTATAACTCCAGTATGGTCGGCCACTCCACCTCATGACAGGAAGCAGCCCTGCACCTGGCACTGCCATGTGGGCCTCTCGCTATGGCTGCCAACCTAAACAGGTTCCCAAAAGCATCAGAGGAACACACAGCTGCAGAATGCTCACATCCATGAATGTTGCCTATAATCAAAACCAAAACCAACTCCATCCTTGATGACACCTTATACCTCACAATCTTTAGCTAGGTGTGCCATCTATGCAGCCACAACCTGAACTGCATCCTCTGCTATCACATTACGGCTCACAAAGGTAATAATTCAGGACACCACTGGGATGGTCCACAGAGTCAGCCACAGCAGAGCTATTTCTGGCAAGCCCTAAACCCTCATTTGATTCTGATGCTATCAACCCTCCACTGAACCGATTCTGGCACTGTTCCCCACAGATGGCATCTTACATCCCCAATGTATTCCTCAGCCGGAACTGAGATTTAAACTAGTGACCCTCCTTCCAAGACTTGCCAGCACTAACTGGGGTATTTCAATCCATATATGATATCCCAACAAGGGAGGGATGCTGTAAATAACAGCAAGACAGACAAAAAGTGAGGGAGAGATGATCTATATACTTATACAAAAGATAGTGTAGCAAGTGGGAAGTTTCTCATTAGAGTGGA
The DNA here is from genome assembly GCF_023864345.2 of Schistocerca serialis cubense. NCBI lineage: Eukaryota > Metazoa > Arthropoda > Insecta > Orthoptera > Acrididae > Schistocerca > Schistocerca serialis. Next base: position 575,890,951 of record NC_064640.1, on the reverse strand, counting down.
ACTGCAAGTACATCCCCCAACTACCAGATCATAGCATGTGTCATGACAATGTCGATTTGCAGATGATGGGATTTTGCAACACATTTCATTCATCTGTGGGATGCAAACCAGTTGGATTTCATGTTATTCTAGATACTTGGCATCTGGATTGGAGATGCTAATGATTTCAGACTATAGTTCAATTCTTATATCTTGGCAGTTTGTGCATGCCCACCCAGATGCGGGAGATTGCTGCGTTGCCAGTCGCACACGCCAAGCGAACTTACGTTTAGGGGGAAGCACACAGTTTATGAAGTAAAGCCACCACGGCCGCATTAACCCTTTCGCTGCTACAGAGACGTGCTCCCCGCATTCCGTGCTGTGCGCGATTTTGTCATCACTGCACTGCTCGCCTGTGCAGGCACATGGTGTTCTGACTGCTTTGACACACTTATCATTCAATTTTACAAAAACTATTTGCCCCAAAAATTTGATTTTTACACATCTTCTTGACTGATACCTTCCCCCCATAAATGACTTAATTTTGTTTCGATGTTCAATGCAGTTATTGTACAGCATTAAATGTAGTAAACCACTGCACGAAATTTTGAAGAGTTTACAGAAGTAAAAGTCCATAGCGTATACTTTCCATATGGTTGATTTCAGTTGTCACTAGAAATTTCAAAAAATTACATTCAAACGAATAAAATTCATGAAGTAAGACACTTCGATAGTGTTTTTAAACAAAGAAAATATTAAGCACAGAACTAGGTTTGAAATCGGAATCTTCCACTTAGCAGCCTAACACTTTGACCATTATGCTAACGCAGCTCAACATTCAATTTGATTCCTGGAGGACTTTAAAGTAGGACGCAAAATACCGTCAAACACTCTTGTTATGACTATGAATTATCACGTTTCGTCGAAGTACAATAGGAAATAAACAATTACCGCTGTTCTTTATTGCAAAAAAGCGGTTAGTGAGAATGATACAAACACCTTTCCTTGCTATCGCCTGAATTAGGAGGCTTATTGCTTGTTTGGTTTAATTAATTAATAGAATATGAAGCAATTGGTATAAAGAATGTTTTTTACAAACTTTCTATAAAAGAAATTCTGCTATCAAGACATTGCTTTTGTTCAGTTACTTTATTTATGACTGAACGTTTCTAAAACTGAAGACACTCATCCGTGCCCTGTACTGCAGTCGAGCTCTGGCAACGTCATTCTCTGTTCATTGGCTGACTATGTTTTGTGACGTCAGATGCGCAGAACGAACCTAAACTCGGCTGCCGTCATAAATGGCGCGCACTTTAGTAACTCAATATCTTGTATTTGTGGTGTTGGACTAACAAACTGTTATACCCACAACACAAAAGATATGACCAACATAACTATGGTTATACCCACAACACAAAAGATATGACCAACATAACTGTGGTTTTTCCCTCCAACATTTTCTTAAGACCTACAGAAAACCTCCAATTCCAGTCCTCCATCTGATTCAGCTGCCTTCCAAGTCTCCTGCATCCATGTCACACTGAACCCCCCCCCCCCCCCTCTCTCTCTCTCTCACTCCCCCCCCCCCCTCCTCTATTATCCACATGCTTCTCCCTAACCTTAATTTCATTTTCAGTTCCCTCATCTCACTCCTTCTTGTGCTCCTTCCACTCTGCGCGTTATACGAGCAAAAGGTGAAAAATTCTCAGTCTGGCAGTGAAAAACTGATTTGGAACTCAAAATTTAATAGATTTTCAACATATTCCCCTTTTTAGTCAATGCAATTTGTCCTTATTTTTCCAATGATCAGAGTGTATTTCTAAACTGGTATATCACCATCTATGACGGTGGTAACCTTTTTCTTGCACCAAAATTTTTCCAGACACAAATTTCTTTGGATATGGGAACAGATGAAAGGCAAATGGTGCCAACTTTGATGAATAAGCTGAATGTTTCAACAATTTGTACTTCAGATCCCTCAATTTTCCCCAGGTGTTTTTTACTTTTCTAGGTAATTAATAAAACATTCCCTTTTGTTTCTTATAAAATATTGATTATGAGCTTTCTGGCAGATTGAAGAATCTCTGTTTCCTTTTTTTTTCTAAACCTGTTGGCTTCCATATACTTCTTTACTAATGTTTTGTTTCTGAAATTCTGGGACCAGATCAGTTTTCAGTAACAATGTGGTGTCCAGAATCAGTTACTATTTTAAAACTGGTGCAAACATTGCTGAGAAATTCATTTTTGCATTTGCTTTTTGTCAGCATTCATAAATGCAGCATCCACCTTGCACAAAGCTTTCTCATAGTAATTTTCTGGATGTAAACTGGACATTTAGTCTGTAATTTTCCAATCCCAAACTGTGCACTTTATCAATGTTTTCATATGTGAATGCAGTTTTAGGACATTCTTCCCATGTTTCATCTTCACGAGAAATACAGCCATGTTTTGGTTTAACTTCTGTTAGTGATATGGTATCCAAAACAAAGACTTTCATGATAACATATATTCTAGTTTATCCATTTAGACTAAACAAAAACAAGACAACTACTCTATGAACTACTCCACATATGAAATTGACATTGGCCACCTTTAAGTCATGACAGGAACTTTGTATCACATGCTGTGATGGTGCAAGAATGTGTCTGTTTAGATAAACAACTAATCCATTATATAAAAGCATTTCTAGGGTTTTTGAGAAACCTAGTATCAACGAAACTGATGTTTGGTTGGTGGTGTCACCCTCATTCCCTTTCATGTACACTGGCACAATCCTGCTTATCTTCAGTTTTTCTGGAAAAATTCCATCTCTGAAAGAGATATTTCTTATATCCAGAAATGATGGGATTATTTGCTCACTTATTAGCTATAATATGTGATTCTATGTTTAATCATCAACACCTGATTTCTGGGCCTTCAGTTTCTGTAGAGTTTTTCTCAGTTCATCTTTAGTGACAGGTTTCAAGATGATGGTGCTATGGTTTCATACCCTTCTCTTTTGGGCTGTTCTTTCCAGTTTTAAGACCTTTACCACATTTATGTTATTATCACTAAATATGTTGATTATTTCTGTATCATCTCTAGCCACTGTATTGTCTATTTTCAATATAAAATTTATTTTTACTTCACAAAGAAATTATACTTGATGGCAGACTGGTCATTTTTACAATAGAAAGAAAAACAGAAAAAATGCATTATATGTAAACTGTTATAATTAAACAGAATATTTTCTGTACATAAAAGTTAATGAGAAACACACCATTTAAATCTTGTTACAGGAAGTAACTCATCAAATGTAGTATAAGGACATACTGTGACATGAAAACAGCTTTGTATCCTGTTAAGATACTTGTAAGATAGGAGCAAACATCCATCCACTTGAGTGCACAGAGGTGCTGGCAGTTACATAATTAAATTTATCATATCAAACAACATTAAACATAATATACAAAGAATGTTAAAAGCCTTACTGATGGTGATAAAATAATCAGCTTCTGAATCATCATGAGATGGGAAGAATATTGGAAAAGACAGATAACATTCTACATGAGCAGGCTGACATTTGATATTGGAAGCATGATTTAAGGCATATATCAGTGAGGTGTGAAATTGCTTATAAAAATTAAATATAAAAATTATGCAATTTCATACTTCACTTATATGTGCTTTTAAATATGCAGATATTATTGCCTCCATGTTATACTGTATTAACATTTATTCAAAATCTTGTCTTGTTTTTGATCCTTTTCCCATGTCAGTATTGTAATATCCACACATAACAATGTTTCTCTTCATATTTGTTTGTCACAAATTTGCAACTTTTTCCGGAAAGATGCTGATACTGCCACCTGGTGATCTGTATGCACAAAACTCTCTTAAGTCATCTGTCACTACACCAGTAATTTCAAGATCTTTGTCTTTATCAATAGGTGACCTCAAGCCTTTACTGTTTACAATATTTAGGGGTTCATTGTTTAAATATACATAAAAATTGCACCACCTTTATGTTTGAATCTACAGAAGTAACTGGATAAGACATAGTTCTTTTTTGTCTTATTACCTATCTGACATCCAGCTGGCTCACATTCATTAATGCATAATATGTCTGGTTGTATTTCATTTGTGAACTTTTAGCCTCTAGTTACTTATATATCGAATACTCTATGTAGTATTGTCATATACTTTTCCTTTTGCCGACTTAATGTTTCGGACTGTATTCTAAGTGTACATTCTGTAGTTTCTTCTTTTTTGGCTGGTGCTAGACCCTTAAAAACTTCCTGTATTGTTCTCACAAGTGATTTCCACTTGCTGCTCACTCACCATTTTTGTGTTTACTTACAGAGGTTTTAGTTGCAATGCCTCCTTTGCCTCTGCACTTGGAAGCCGAAATCAGTTTGTAATTTACAATTGCTTGATGAATACATTGATGTTTGTAGTTTTTAATTGTTCTGCATCCTTCACCTCTGTTCTATTTGGTTTAAACCATCTCATAAGTTGCATTTGTCTGACTGCCAAATTGATATGGTGAAGTTTCGGATGCTCTCCTTTCTCCAGCGCTGTTGTTTTGGCTTGAACTACTTCATAATTTACATTGTCCTTTCAAGTTTGCTGTCTACATCTCATTTTCTTAACACATGTGTACATATTTTTTTGTTCAGTAGTGCCTTTCCTAACACATTTCAATGGAGTTCATGAGCAGGATGGTATCTTCACTCTAATCAGGTAACGTTGATAAGTTCAAGTACATATTTATGTCATATTCATTTTCATAGTGCTGATTTTACAGTTTATACATGACCAAAATGTTAAATCATGATGATGTGACATGTTCACAATGAGTAGAAGTGTTTGTGTTGATTAGTCTTGCACTTTTCCATATGTATTACATTTGAACAATCAAGCAACACAATAAAACTGTCATTTTCCAAACCTATTACTTTGGCAAATTTTGTTCAGTTTGAGATTTCACATAGATCAGAAACACATTATCTGTTGCAAAAGGTATTTTGTATTTGAAATAAAGATGTCTGCAATTTTCTGTACAATCAAAATATTTCTAAGGAATTTGAGGAATATGCCACAGTAAAATTACCTTTCCAAAGAAAGCAGACAGAAATCATGTTTTATGTTGTTCAAGCTTTCCCAAACATCCATTCAACAATTACCAAAAAAAGTTAAGACAAGTAATACACAAGTAAAGCCTCTGTAGATAGTGTGGTCACCATTGAATTTTGTAAAAGGCAAATTTTTCATTTGACAACTGACATGTAGTGTTGTTCCATTATACACAAAAGGCAGTACATCAGTTCTTGGAAAGGAGAAAATACTAAACTTCATGCTAAGTGCTCCATAATACACTGCTCAAAAACATTCTGCACCATTTTCATGACTTGCATATTCCATATTTCTTTGATATGAAACTTGTTACTGAATACTCTTTGGAGGAAGGCAAACTGTTATATAAAGCCATGTGTGTAAAAGAAGAAATAGTAAACCTGCATTCTCTATAAAGTTCAATAGTGTGTGCTGTGTCTGCATTTGTGAATGGGACATGCAGGTGGTCTATATTGTTCATTCTGCCAAGAGGACTCCAAAGTTCATTTCACATTATGTGATGAACCAAGTAGAACACAACCCACTTCTTACAAATGACCATGTGATGAACCAAGCAGAACACAACCCATTTCTTACAAATAACCAGAACACTCAATATGACTGCACAAAAACTGAATCAGAAATACTCTTTTTATCAGTGGGCATGTGTTAGGAGAGTTGTTCCCATCAACCTGCACCATAATCTGTATGAATAAATAAACTGACAAAGACAGTACTTTTTGAGCCTTTTCAGGCTCTTTTTCATATGGAATGTGCAGAGGTTACATATTTATCTTAGTAGTGTGATACTGGGTACTGTCTTGCAGCAGTATGGGCAGTATTTTTGTTAGTATCCACCTGTAAGCTTCCATTTTCATTGGTTATTAGCCACAAAATTGATCACTATAAACAGTTCCACTAAAAGTCACCAGCATCCAGCATGTGCTGTTCAACTAATGCATACAACATTGGTGTGCAAAACTTAAGCATGGAAGTAACATTCGCATGAGGTGTCACTGCAACATAGCTCTATAAAACTTGTACTGTATATAGAAAGACCTGCTACAGTGTAGCAGAGAAGGTAAGAAATACGCAATGTGACGAATAAAAATGCCACTTTTATACAAAGACACGTCACCATATTTTATGATGGTCCACTGGACATGATAAATGGTGGGACATGGTTCTTAATGGGGTATGTGATCAACACGGATGGCAATGCATGCTCTGTGGAGTGCTCCCATGCTGGATTCACAGTTGGTAAGGGGTTCTTGTGGTAGGACATCCCATTCCTCCACCAGTATGGCTGAAAACTGCTGGATGGTCATTGGTACATGTGGACATGCTGTAAAACATCCCTCCAATGCATTCCACATTTTCTCCATGGGACTTCATTTGGGGGAATGGACAGGCCAGTCTATTTGTCGAGAATCCTCTCATTCCAAGAGTTCCACCACCTGAGCTGTTTGATGAAGTCATGCACTGTCATCCACACAATTGAATTCAGGTCTGAGTGCACCTCTAAAAAGATACACATGAGGAAGGCGTACAGTGTCACAAAAACATTGACTGGCGAGTGTACATTGTGAAAAGATTTGGAGGTCAGTATACCAATGCAACACTATGACTCTCCACACCATAACACCTCAACCATCAAAACAATCATATTTGACACTGTTCCTGGGGTGCATTATGTACCCTCATATGGCAAGAGGTGGGAAAATGTAATGCACCCAGGAACATTGTTGAACACGACCATGTCGGTGGACCAGGTGTTGTGTTGGGAGGCATAATGTTGCATTAGTGTACTGGTCTCCATCTCTTTGAACACAGTACACTCATCAGTCAGTTATTGTGACATTGCACTCCGTCCCCATGTGCCTTTCAGAGGTGCATCTGGGCCTGATTTCATTTTTCTGGGTGACAATGTATGACCACATTGAACAGCACAGATGGACAAGTTCTTGGAAATAGAGGATATTAGATGAATGGAATCGCTTGCTTGTCCCATTGACTTGAATACCATGGGCATGTGTGGGATGCATTGGGTAGACATTTTGCAGCAAGTCCACAGGAGCCTACGACTAGCCAGCAGTTTTCAGCTGTGCTTGTGGAGGGAAGGAGTACCTATCAGCAAGCTACAAAAATAAATATGCAACTTCTGTATGCCTGATCTGAAAATACAACTGAAAAAGCTACAAAATTAGTTTATGGAAATAAATATTTCATACATCACTGGTCACAGTTAATCTTTATTTATATACAGTTAATAATCTGTTGCATAACTGTATGAAATATCTACACACTGCAAGTGTCTCTTACCTGTAACTTGGCAGTAATCCTGTCAATCATGTGAAAGACAGCATTGTCTCCTGAAAATATCTCCCAGATTTGGAGTATCACCAGTGGATAGATGTTATTCATAAATAAACTGGTTCCTAGATGTGAAAAACTTACATTTCCTTTCCCTGTTGACTGGCATACAAGATCCTGTTAAATAAACATAATTTAAATCATTAAAATAAAGTTTTTAGAATAAATTTAAAGTGAAATAACTAGTTTCTTTGAGGTGGGACTAATTGGTCATGCAATATGTTAAACATTATAACCACAGACGGAAGTTGTTTAGTTTCAAATCAATACAATAATTTTCAGATCAGACAGAAGGTTAAAAAAGATACATAACTTCTTTCCTGGTAATATAATTACTAACACCGATGTAACAAATAGCAGTGATAAGTAAAGGGAAGTATAAGAGTACAAAAGAAGGAAAAGGGGGGAGGAGCAAGTTCTGGGTAAAATAAAATGAGCAGAAGTACAGAGAATGTGATGTGAGCAGAACTGTAAGTTGGAAATAGAGGGTAACAGAGGTGTGCAAAAATGCATGAGAAGTAAGTAAATAGAGGAGACAGGAAACATAACCCTAATGTGGCCAAAAAGCTGGTGACAGAAATAGAAACAGATACAAAACAAAGGGAGATTATAATTAAAGTTGCAGTTTCAAAATGCTGCAAAAAGAACCACTGCTCACAATGACATCAAATGTGAATGGACAAAAATTTTATCACTAGACAGCACTGTATCCATCAGGATGTGCAAAATGAAAGATGAGGGCTGTGCAGCTGTTCCTCAGTTTGTGACTGAGACACTTGGCATAACTGTCATGGTGCAGGATTGCATGCTGCTCATAAAGCTCTGTTATAAGAATCGTGACTGAGCACCAGTAGCTCTGCAGAAGTTCTGGACACTCACTCAAGGGTATGAAAAAAGGCATTGGTCTGATGTCTGACACGGGTTTGGAGAAAATGATAATGAAATTCAAAAAGACAGGTTCTCTTGAAGAGCAATATGACTGAGGGAGGAAAACAACTGATATGAAATCAGCAGAAGATGTGACCACAGTACTGTAAGTGGGATCAAACAGTGATGTGCAAACATACAGTGCACAGGAAATTGCCCGAGCTTTGACCATGGCTATGAGCACAATGCACCCCCCCATTTCTATCCATACAAAATTACCCATGTTCAGGAGTTGCTTCATGCTGACCTGCTAGTAAGACAAACATTTGCTCTAGAATTTCTTGCTTGCATGGAAGTGGACAATGAATGGTCACGGAACGTTCTGTGGACAGACAAAGCTCATTTCAATAGCCAAGGCATGTCAATACACAAAAATGCAGAAATCCACTTGTACATCAACTGACACCACTTCATTCTGCAAAAGTGTGTGGTGTGGGTTGATGCCATCATTTACTGTAGGGCCATATTATTTCAAGGAGATGTGTCCTGTGGGTCCTGTTACCTGTACCATCACTGGTGAATGCTATGGGTATCTTGCATATCAAAATCATTACATGCCTTTAACAGCATGGATGTGTGGGTAGGATCATTTTTATGCAAGACAGCACTCCTCCACACATTACACAACAAGTGAAGCAGCTGCTGCAGAGGCATTTTGGAAATTCTAGAATTATCAACCATCATTTCCCTACAGCCTGGTCATGCAAATCACCTGATCTGGACCAGTGACTTCTGGCTGTGAGGTTGTCTGAAAGATGCCATGTTGAGTGCTCTGATTACATACGTAGCTGAACTGAAGGCACGCACTGTGCAACAAATTTTGAACATGACCCCAGAGACACTCCAATCTGTTGTGGAACATGGTGTGTCTGGATTTCAACTTGTGGCAGAAAATGGTGGTCACCATAATGAGCGTCTTGTGCCTGTGCCACAGTAGTGTAAAAACTCAATTTCATTGTTGCCTTTAATGCAGTTTTTGGCCTCAGGACATTTAAAAACTGAGGTTCCCCATCTGAGGTGGTATGACTTTGCTGTGGTGGATGGGCTTACCTAACTAATAGCATCAAAACTATTGAATTCTAAAGCTGTGCTGTCATGCACATTGCCAGTATGGTTGGTTTAATGTGTAACCCATAGCCACTGTACTGCGATTCAACTGTCACTTGTAACTGAACCTACTCATGTTCTTATGCTTACAGGGCCATCTAGCGGGAAATTTTTCATTAATTTTCTCACCCACAATGTTTCTTCCTCTGTTGATAATATTCCATTCAAATTTGACATCATTCTGAGCAGCAAGTGGTTTTTTTTATACAGCATTTTGAAACTGGAATTTTGATTGTAATCAGCTTGTACATCTAATCTGACAAAGTAGAACTACAGGTTAGTCACTGCAGAAATAGTCAAACTAACAACAATGATACAGAAAGATTTTTGTATCATGAGTAGGATCGGTGTCATAGAATGGGTGAGTGTAGTAAACAGATTAATATCAGTAAAACACCTTTAGGATCTCCAGAGCTCTGAGAATGAATTGGAGATCTCCCTGGAATTGTATTTACTGCTGTTAAAAATGTCTAGTACAAGACAACAGAGAGAAGTTCCGGGCCAGGCAAAGAAAGAAGGAAAAGGAAAGAAGTTCAAAGCTGTGTGGACAGAGGAGAAATGTTAGAGAAACGTAGAACTGTAGTTTGAGACAGCATTCGAAGAAATGAAATTTGCAGTCTGGCAACAGGAACTGAAGGACACAAAGATATTATGTTCAAATGCTGAAGAATACATGATACCAAAGATTTCTTCCAACATGAGGCTTGACAAAACATGAATGTTCTCAGTAGATGCTTCACACACCTTGAAAGGTATCTTTTTCACTATAGCGTTAAAACATTTAGAATTTGTACAATAGGTTTGTTATATAATTATTAAATATAATTTTCACTGAGATGTTAGTAGATAGGTAACGAAAAAATCAAAATGAGAATGTATGGGTACTAGAGGACAGAATGAAATAAACACAGAGCACCAGATGAAGATTATACTCTGCAGTGCAAAGAGCCTCAGCTGCATGTTGTCATGGTATTTTCCTGAAGTACAATCCCTCCTAACATAAGTATTTATTTCTTTTATGTATTTGACAAAGTGTGGCATTAGGTACATGCTTTCTTACTGCTTCCTTACTAGCTTCATTTCCTAATTTACATATTATTCCGCCTGTCTTTAGCCACCACACTATTTCCTGAATAAAAAATATCTTTTCTCTGCTACATTGTTACTGGATTTTCAGGTACATAATTATTCATGTGATCCCACTAACTGAATGAAATTATCACTTTAAGCTATCTTAATTCGGAGCTCTGAGAATGGTGTACATCATCTTTAGGAGTAGCACAACAGTGAAAGTAAGACCTTTAAGAATTTCTTATCTTTGATACTAGCTGATGATGAAAGAACTGTTGAACAGGTTTTTATGCTTCCTTCTCATAAAGTGCATTCTTTTCGCTGATATGTCTCACATTGCATATTGTCTCACTTACAGCTGAAATAAAATTTATAGTATTTATTGCTTAAGAATAAAAATGATGTAAGTTCTACAACTTTTACATTATGGATAATATCAGATTTGATTTACATTGCCTATTTCCATTCACCAATGTTTTACGGCAAAATATTCTGGGTTAACTCATCATTATGAACAAAAAGGGGTTTAAGGGGCTAAACAGGAAAGTCATCAGCACCAAGAGATAGTTGCTTTGGAGTTAGTGATATCAGGCAGAAATTTGAGTGAATTGTAATAGTATGTAGAAGTGATAAAATCAAAGAACTGAAAGCAATATTGATGCCAGAGATGAAGATAGAATTCAAAGAGATGTAAAGGTATATGAGTCTGACTGGTGTGTAGGTCATAAAGCAGACAAGGGCTCCAACAGGCTTCACCTGCAGTGAGAGAAAGCTTAGCTATTTTTGACTTCTTGCCAACCCAATGCTGGGCTATGACTGTAATAGAATAATGAATATCACCTAGAAGATTCATAATAGTAAAAGTGAAAAGGGTTAAAGCATAATGGACATCAGAAGGACTGACAACAGTAAAACAGACTGCGTGACCCAATCAGGTCAGTAAGTGGGTAGGTTAGCCGAGTGTCCTCAGGGCTTAACAAGTGGCAAGGGGCATCCCTCCGATAACATTACCACCCCTGATCCATAACACACTGTATTGAAGATGGGAGCATAAAAACCTGTTCAGTTGTTCTTTCCCCTTTGGCTAGTATCAAGGATAAGGAATCCTTAAGGTTTTGTTTTCATCAGAGTTCTACTCCTAAGTAATAAAATAGAGGGGCAGAAAAATACAGGAAATAATTAAAATACAGAAATTTATAAATGTTAATAAGTAGACAGACTCACCACAATATCTTCAATCCAGTGTCTTCTTATATTTATCATTCGTATGAAAATTTCTTTTACACTAAATGTTCCATCATGGATTTTCAAATTATTTAAAATATGTTCTAGGTCATGAAAACTATCAGTCTTTATCCTTCTGTAAAAAGCATTTTCTGCATCCAGAAATGTCTTCAGCTGGTCAACATCATTCCTAGCTATGAGACTGAAATAAATTTCTCGTTCAGCCAATACCATTCTTTCACATATTGGTGGAAGATGTTCTGAAATATGCTTCACTAAAAGTTCATTTTTTCCTGCTGAAACTTTCCATAAGGCGACAAGAAAAATTAGTACTGATGCTGTGTTATCTGAATCCGATGCACTTTCAATAATTTTTGTTCTTATTACGTGACCTGAAACAATGCCAGAGCACTATCTTTAAGGCTGTTAGTTAGTTTTACTTACTTACACTTACACACACACACACACACACACACACACACACACACACACACAGATTGTGACATGATGTTAGAAAAGAATACTGTATGGATTACAAGCTGTGATTTAGTAACTGCAACTGAAAGATTTATTACCTAACAGCAGTCCACAAAGGTATGGGCAGGAATGCGTATATGACAACTATGTGAAGTTGCAAGGCTAAGACAGTAATGGAATACATAATGCTTTCTACCCAGAAGATTTATAGTAGTAAAAGAGAGAAGGCTTAAAACATAATGATAAGCACAAGGACCACAGTAGTAAAATAAAGTGAGAGAAATAATCAGGTCAGTAGATGGATAAGTACAGTCAAGTGGTGGCACAAGAAAGATCTAACCACACCTGAAGCTAATTAAAATAGAGTGGGGCAGAAGAAAGATCTAACCACATCTTAAACAAATTAAAACAGAGTACAAGAGGGAATGCCAGGGTGTCTGGCAGAGGAGGTAGGGTCAAGGCCCATGAAGGCCCCACGTACAACAGCAGACACACCAACCCAAACAAACACACTGCCCCTACCCTGAAAACAGTTTTAAATGTTATATCTGACAATAAAGACAGTTTTCTCAGAAGAAACGATGAACCAGTTGAACTATCCGTAAGTCATCTACCAGCATCAGAGGTGAAGAATGTGGGACCTGTGCTTCATATGGAGGGCCAGGAGGCTTCATTCCACCAGGATGCCTGTCTGTAAGACTCCACAACAACAACATGGGGGTGGCTCACTACATGACAGCATGACTGACATGAAGGCAATGTAGGACAGGAGATTCCTTCTCAGAGGAACTGATGGAGCAATTTCATGTAGCTGTAGTCTCTGTCATAGTGGTTAGATTATTTGAGGGGGCACTAGGCCACTATATTATCTTCCACCTCTGAGGAAGTACAGACTGTATCTGCACATGCTAATCCACACACAGGATTGTCAAAGTGAATGTTGAGCAAGTAATCTTTTCTCTAGTCATACAGTCAGTCAGTTCATTCTCCAGCATATCTATATGACTTAAGATCAGAAAGAGACAACCAAGCAGGTAGTACAACAATGGTCAGAGAGAAGATCATGACTAGCAGATATCAAAGGGTAACAAGAGTAACATCAATCAATGGCCTGGAAGAGCTCATTGAGTCACCACAAATTAAAACACAATTCATGGAGGTCAGTTCAGTAAAACATAAGTCTCTGTTAATGGCTATCAGCTCTGCTCTAAAAACAATACTCATTTCCAGAAACAAAAGCTGTTCTTGACCAGCAGGAGATGTAAAGGTATAACCCATCCTGTTGATGGTTTTAGAGCCATCCACGTAAATGATATTAGCAAACTGATTCTCCTAAAGAACTGAGATGCACTGCATGAATAAAGAATTCATTAAGCTGGATTTTTAGGAAAATGTTGTATGTTGATTACACAAGTGAAGAAGATTTGGTACCATTGAAACTGAAGAGGTAAGATACCCAGTTCGCTGAGGAAATTGTTTACAGGAATAGTCTGGACGATATCAGTAGCCAGCCAGCCAGCCATACTCCACTATGATGCACTTCATCCAATACTTAAAAAAAAGAGAGAGAGAGAAGTGTCGCTGAACTGCACACCTGCCAGCCACAGTCCAGCCTGGATGATACCAGTGCCTGGTAAATATGGAGTAGAATAGCATGATTCACACCATAAAAGGTGTGGGTGAGAAAGCAATGAAAGTTAAGGCTTTGCAAAGTGCCACTTGTAAGCTAACAAATGTGGGGTGACCATGTCATTTTTTTTCAATCAAAGAGGAGTCATAAAAACAGGATTGCATAACATCAAGAAAAAGGTACCCATGCAGAGTTCTGACTCATGATAAATCATGGTACAATGACAGAAACACATTTTTGCAGGAGAACATTCAAAACCATGGGAAAGGGTCTACCAGAGGCTCTTTGGGTGACTCCTTGGAGCTGGTGTTCAGCCAAGATTACACATTCAGAGCTATATCAAATGCAAAAGTCATTGACATAAGTATGAAGGTAGCCACTGTTCCAAAGGAAGTTGCAAGCCTCTAGAGGCTATAAGACAGAGAATAACACTCACAACACAAAGCCCTGACATATGCCATTCTCTTGGACCCATACATAGAGCTGAGCAATGTATTAACTCTAACACGAAATGAAGGTAGGGATAAAAATTGATTAATAAAACTTGAAGGCAGCTTTGTAGAAAGTCTGTTGCATTGGTTTTTTCAACCTAACCACAATGTCAGTTGTAGAACATGCTCTCCAGAAAGCACACTGACAGAGCGAGAAAGGTCCCATGATCTGAGAACCCAGCATAATTTTTGTAGTACCATCCTTTCAAGCAATTAGCAGAGGATGTTGGTCAGGCTAATTGGTCAGTAGCTGTTGATGGGTGTTGGCCTTTTGCCTGGCTTAACAATTGGGATGATGACAATGTGAAAAGAAAACACATTCTGGTCAAATATGGCTTAAGACTCTGAGTACATGGAGTCTGTGAGTTGCATTCACATGTTGGATCATCTGGTTATGAATTGAGTCAAGGCATGTGGCTATATCATGAGATCAGTTAAGAATCTCAAGCAGTTACCAGTTAGTGAACAGTTTACAATGTAATTCAGGGTTGCAGGGGGTAAAGGACAGAGAGATTTAAGGATGTCTTCAACATGGCTTTTATGCATTTGGATAGCCAAGGAAGATGAAGATGCCAAAGCCGACACATATTGGGTCATGAGGTGTTCAGCAAGAACCATGAAGGAGGAGACCTAGATTAGTTTTGATCATTGGCAGTGAGTAGACAATGGAACTTGGCCACTTCCTGGTATGAAGGTGATTATGTTTCCAAAGAGGAGATTCAGCACTCCCAGCATTACTTCTCACTGTGTTTATTTGGACAGCAAGCTGTTGCATGGAACCACTTAAAAGTGATGAGGGCATGTTGCTTGAAACATTGCAGGGCCCTTCAATGATCATGAATAGCAGTTACAATATCTTTGGTCCACCATGGTCCCAGCCACCAGTGGAGGGGTCTCATAGAAAGTGGGATAGCTGCTCCAGCAGTGTGGGTGATTGCTGGGCTGACATATCCAGCAACATTGTCAAAGTAGCTAGACATAGAGGGGAGGAAAGTGATGGCTGCAGTATACTAATGCCAGTTGACTCTTTGGAGAGCGCAGTGTGGCCACTGGTCCATTGGCCAGTTATAACAAAGTGACAGGATCAGCATAAAATGGCCAGTCACAAAAATCACTGTATAATTGCCATTGTAGCAAAGCAATTACCCTGTGGAAGAGATCTTAAGATCAATAGCTGAAAAGTTGCCATGGGTGACACTAAAGGGGATAGGGGTACTGTCATTGAGAAGAAGACAGATCAAGATTGGAAAGAAGTAGGCCAATGAGGAGGCCACTACTAGATGATGTAGTACCTGTCCCTGTCCCTGTCCCTGTCCCTCTCCCTCTCCCCCCCCCCCCCCCCCCTCCGCCTCCCCTCCCCCTTAAGGGTAGGGCATATTTAAATTGATGTAAGACATTTTTATTTGGACATATGTTTTTTGAATTTACTGGACTGGTCTTTTGCACATGCTCATCACCAGTGGCCCTGGGGTTCTGTGCAGCTGTTGTGGCAGATGGTTACATTGGGGTGAATGTAGTGGCATGGGAATCGGAAAATAAGGGTCTCTTCCATGGTATTGCAGATTATGTTCAAAGGATAGGAAAATAGTGGAACAAGAAGGGAAGATTAGAGCCCTTCAGGCTGAACTGGATAGTGCAATGGAGGAACTGATGAGGTTAAGGGGGGAGGAGGGTGAAGACAGGTGGGAAGTGGTAGCAAGGAACAGGGGCCACAGAAAGAGAACAGTATCAGACAGTTTCATCATTGGCACAAACAATAGATTTGCCTTGCTACCTCAGTCAGCTAAGGAAGAGGCTCAAGTAGCTGTAAGTGTAGTCAGCACTCAACAGACTTTCACTACGAAACCAACTGTTGCAAAAAAAAGTAGAAAGTAAGAGGAAAGTTCTGTTGTTATGAAGTAGCCATGGAAGAGGTGCGGGCCAGATTTTGCAGGAAAAATTAGGTGACAGGTACCAGGTCACAAGTATTTTCAAGCCCAGTGCATGTCTTAGCCAAGTGATAGAGGATGTAGGATCATTGTGCAAAGGTTTTACAAAGCATGATCATGTTGCGGTAGTGGTTGGAGTGGGAAACAGTATTGATAGGGATCAGGGCTACAATCCTGAGTGTTACCTGGTAAAAGTAGCATCTGCAATGAACCCTACAAATGTTGGCTTGGTTCCTGCTTTCATGTGGTATGACCGGCCCCAATTGAACAACTCTGTCAGGAGGGTCAATATGGAGCTAGATCAGCTGCTTCGAGCAGCTACTTTGTCAAACATAGGTTTGGTTCCTGTTGATGGTATTGGTAAGTGGGACTTCACAAGACATGGCCTGCATCTCAGTATAGGAAAGGGAAGGGAAGGGTAAACTGGCTGGGGTGATAGCAAAATCTTTGGGGGGGGGGGGGGGGGGGGGGGGGAAACACGGAAACTCATGGGAGAACTCTTTTAGGCTAAGATCAGTATCCAATCATCTTACACTGATTTAAATTAAGCTTAATGAAAAGTTCAGACAGGCAGGTACTAGTGATGTGAAAGTATCACAAGATTCTCATAACAGTACAGTGAAAAATAATGTTAGTATGTCACAAAATTCACATAAAAGTACAATAAAAAATAATGTTAATATATTACATCAGAATATCAGGGAATTAAAAAACAAAGTAGATGAGCTTCTTGTTTGTATAGAAGATTTAGAAACTGAGGGTGGAATAGATGAACTATGCCTGTCTGAACATCATATAGTCACAGGTATGGAAATGGTAAATGTAGGTGGATATAAGCTTTCAGCACACGTAAGTAGAGACACTATGCAGAGAGGAGGAGTTGCCATATATGTTAAAATCAGCCATAGTGTGAAAAATTTGGAAACTAAAAATTTTTGCGTAGAGCACACACAGAAGCATGTGCATGTGAGCTTAAACTAAATAAAGGCACTTTTACATTTGTAGCCATGTATAGGTCCCCATTGGTAAATTTTCAACTATTTTGCAAAAACTTGGATTATTTGTTGTGCTACCTGTCAGACAAAGAAAAGCAAATTTTGTTTGTGGGGATTTCAACGTAAGTTTTCTGAAAGAGTCAGATAGAAAGCTTGACCTTGAAGTATTACTTGGTTCTTCCAATTTGACATTAGTTATTGATTTTCCTACTCGGGTGGTACAGGAAAGCAGCACACTGATAGATAATGCTTTCATAGACCAAGATAAATTCAATCAAATAAAAACTTTTCCTGTTAAGAATGGTCTGTCTGATCACGATGCACAGCTAGTTACAGTATATGATATAGCTCCATACAGTAATGCAAAACAGTCCTCCAAAATAATGTGTTCCATTAATGACTAAACACTTCAAAATTTTAGGGAAAGCTTGCAACAGTTAGACTCGGATGAGGTGTACAGGGAACATGACGCTAATTTAAAATTTAACCTATTTCATGATACCTTTGTGAGTATATTTGAAAACAGTTTCCCTAAGAAAACAGTGAAATATAATTGTAAGAAACCATGTAAAAAGCCATGGCTTACTAAAGGCATAAAAACATCTTGAAAACAGAAAAGTATCTTATAGCTACCAGGCGTAATGATCCCGAAACAATGAAACATTATAAAAACAACTGCACTGTATTAAGAAAAGTTATTAAAAAGTCCAGAAGTATCTGCATTATGTCTGAGATTAGCACATCTGATAATAAAATTAAAACAATTTGGAATATTGTGAAAAGAGAAACAGGGCAACCGAGAGAACAGGAAGACTGTATTTATATCGAACACAATGAAAAGTTTGTTAACAAGAAGTCAGAAGTAGAAAACATTTTTAATAATCATTTTTTAAGTGTTGTAGAGAAAATAGGTTCCAGCTATTCATTAGAAAATGAAAGGCAGTACATGGAAGAGGCAGTACCTATGCAATTTGATAAAATTGAAATTCAACCCACCTCTCCTACTGAAATTATGAAAATAATAAATTCACTCAAAAGTAAATGCTCACATGGAATTGATGGCATTTCCAACAGAGTACTAAAAGCTTGATCCCAACAAATAAGTAGGATTCTCAGCCACATGTGTGGCAGCTCACTGAAATGGAATTTTTCCAGATAGACTAAAATATGCTATTGTTAAACCATTGCATAAAAAAGGGGATAGATCTGATGCTAACAACTACCACCCAATCCCACTTCTGACTGCTTTATCCAAAATTCTTGAAACAGTAATGTATTCAAGAGTAGCATCACATATTTGTAAAAATGAACTACTAACAAAATGTCAATTTGGTTTTCAAAAAGGCTTTTCAACAGAAAATGCTATATATGTTTTCACTGATCAAATATTAAATGCAATGAGTAACCGAACATCACACATTGGGATATTTTGTGATCTCTCAAAGGCTTTTGATTGTGTGAATCATGAAATTCTTCTAGATAAGCTTAAGTATTGTGGGACAGTGCACACAAATGTTTTAATTCATACTTAACTGGAAGAATGAAGAAGGTTGAAATTAACAGTACAGATAGTCTACAAAAACCAGCAGAGTCCTCTAACAGGGGAGGTACCAAGAATGGTGTCCCACAGGGTTCAGTTTTGGGTCCCTTATTGTTCTTAATATATAATAATGACTTGCCACTCTATATCCATGAAAATGCAAAGTTAGTTATTTTTGCTGATGATACAAGTACAGTAATTACACCCAAGAAGCAAGAATCAGCTGAGGAAATTGCAAATAATGTCTTTCAGAAAATTATTAAGTGGTTCTCTGCAAATGGACTCTCACTAAATTTTGAGAAAACACAGTTTATACAATTCTGTACAGTAAATGGCATAACACTATTGATAAATATAGACTATGAATGGAAGTCTGTTGCTAAGGTAGAATACTCACAATTTCTGGGTGTGTGCATTGATGAGAAATTGAACTGGAAGAAACACATCAATGATCTGCTGAAACAGTTGCGTTCAGCTACTTATGCTATTAGGGTTATCGCAAATTTTGGTGATAAACATATTAGTAAATTAGACTACTATGCCTATTTTCATTCACTGCTTTTATATGGCATCATATTTTGGGGCAATTAGTCATTAAGAGAGAAAGTATTCATTGCACAAAAGGGTGTAATCAGAATTATAGCTGAAGCCCATCCAAGATCACCTTGCAGACATTTATTTAAGGAAATCGGGATATTCACAGTACCTTCGCAATACATATATTCACTTATGGAATTTCTCATTAATAACCCATCCCAGTTCAAAAATAACAGTGAAGTGCATAGCTACAACACTAGAAGAAAGGATGATATTCACTATTCTGGATTAAATCTCACTTTGGCACGGAAAGGGGTAAATTATGCTGCTACAAAAATCTTTGGTCATTTGCCAAATAGTATTAAAAGTCTGACAGATAGCCAACCAACATTTAAAAGCAAATTAAAAGAATTTCTGAATGACAACTCCTTCTGCTCAATAGATGAATTCTTAGATATGAAGTAGTAAATATAAATGAGGTAAATCATGTTTTCATATATCTGTGACATATTTTGATGCCAAAGACATCAATATCATCATTTCTTGTGTAATTTTATTTTGTTTTGGTAATGTGTGTGATCTCCATGTTTCTTTTGCTCATTGCTAATAAATATATAAAAATTTATGTTTCATTTGAAAGACTGCTTCATCTTTGGATGAGGATATTTGTAAAAAAAGAAAAATATTGGTGATAAAAATGTCTTTCATCAACTATATGGAAGATGCGAGACACGTTGAATACAAAACACATTATATCCCCAAGTAGGAGAAAGGGGAAAAGATTAAAGTGGCCATCTCAAGTTATGTCAGTGTCCTGGTCAGGGGTAAACAGATGTTCTATATGGTAACTGGCAGGGTCATTCACACTCACATTGCTGCAGCTTCTAATGTGGTACAGAGAGGCATTCACTCTCTGACTTCTGTGCAAATTAATGTAAGACCATGTCAGATGCTCTCTCAGAGCGAATATAGTTCCAACAGAAAGCACAGTGACCTTGAAGGGCTGGGGAATAATCATCAGTGAAATGCATTTCTTGAAGCAGGGGAGAGGGATGTTTACTAGCTCCAGGGTCTCAGAGTAGCCTTCTGGTGCAATTTATTTTTTTCCTATTTAACAATGCCGAGTCTGGCCATCCTGATTTAGGTTTTCCGTGATTTCCCTAAATCGCTCCAGGCAAATACCAGGATGGTTCCTTTGAAAGGGCATGGCTGACTTCCTTCCTCATCCTTCTCTAATCTGATGAGACCAATGACCTCGCTGTTTGGTCTCTTCCCCCAAACAACCCAACCCAACCTCTTTAACAACTTTAGAAGGTCTGGACTTTTGTAAGGGCTTATCAACTGTGAGTGTAATAGGAACTGAAGAGGAGCAGGCAGCTTTGAGACCAGCAGTCTGTAGCTCCTTAAGCTACTGGTTGGTCTGTACTTCTGGGGAGCCCTTTCACTGGTACATGCTTGGGGGGGGGGGGGGGGGGGGGGGCATGCGGCATCCCCAGTCATGAGCGGAGAGTTGAGATCCCCAGAGGTATTTTCTCTTTAGTGTAGTCATAACAAAGCACATTTTTTAAAATCCTGAGGTGATTTGTTTATTTCTAGCATTTTCACCACATGTAATGCTTGTGTGAGAGTCTCAGCAGTGTAAGTTACAGTTCAAACCTACAGGAATTTGAATATCAACATATTCACATTTGAGTACTATTTGTCATAAGGACAGGCATAACTGAAAGTCATAACCATTTACTAGCCCATTTTGATCCATCATATACTTTGATGGTTCATGGGTTACAGGCTAAGTCAAGTGAAGACAGGGAAAGCCAGTGTTGCATGAACCAAAAGATGAGAGGGCCTACATCCCACATGGTTTAATTTAGTTGCTTGGCTACCATACTTCATTGCTAAGGCAATGGAGGGAGGAAGTATTCAAGGTACTGCCAGTGACCTGACCACAGTTATGGCAACATTCAGTGCTATTGGGATGGGATGCAAGTGGCCCTACTTTTTTTGTGTTCCTACATATGAGAGGCCTTAAGTTCCTGGGCCTTACGTTCTTTTATTAAGGTAGCATACTTTCGTAATTGGAGCATGTAATAATTTAGTAAACAGACACAGAACAGTGATTGCTCACATGGCAAGTTTTCATGAAGCAACTGACCACAGTCCCAATAAATTAGACTGTTTGCAGAACAGGAAGATATATGCATGACACATTGGCATTTAAAGCACGGCATCAGGGGTGAGAATTATGGATTCACATCAAAACAATAGACCATTATTTTAGCTTTCTTGGGACATGAACATTCTTGAAAGTTGAGGTGTCAATCTTGTTTAGTGGGCATCGATGTAGGCAATGTACAAAGTAGACCCCATGCTTCTCCAACTGTTTGCAGAATTCCTCATCCATCTGGACTGTTACGTCCTGGTGAAAAATTATATTCTGTACCATGTTCAAGTCCTTATGCAATCTTGTGGTAACATGTATGTAAACCTGTTTCTTCCAAGGGAATAATGCCCAGGAACAATTAGGAGCTGCCTACTTTAATTAAGACAGAATCATTTCATAGCTTACTTCACGGAAAAGATTTCTCCAAATACATTTTCAGTATTACCTACCACGAACACGGATTTAGTAGATAGAAAGAATCCTCCATCAGTTGAGGTGTACACCAGGAACTGAGGGGAGTATATTTCTGCTGTTTCATGCAGGTGTAAAGGAAGAGGAGCCAGGTCAGGATGCGAGTGGGAGGTGTTGTAATGGAGGTTTCTGAAATTAAAGTGCGAAATTCATTGAACTTTAGTGTATTCTCAATAATAAGGATACAAAAGGGCTCGCCTGGAGGCAGAAGTAAAGTTCGACTGCCAGTCTAGGTGGATGAATAAAACAGAGGAATAGGAAGCATGAAAAGAGGTGGTTCACATTTGTGTGGTTGGTGGTCAGTCCTGGTGAACAGGGCCGGAGAGCTCTAGTCGTCCGCTCTAGCCAAAAACTGAAGTACAAGAGGGTGTCTACACTGCATACTACCCTCCAAGAGTCTCCATCAATCACACGTGTGACTCAGCTCCCACATACCCTATTAGTTGTCTGGATAGTGTGTGTAGCTACTGTTACTGGGAAAGGCAGAAAGAGTCATCTGATGTTAACTTATTCAGTAAAAGGAAGAGTGACATGATACTGACGCTTACAGGATCCATCAAACAAGTGTGTCACCATGAAAACTCATGTTGAGAAAGTGTTTGAAAGCTGTGGCTGGTACCCTTCAAATAAAATTTCTTCTAAAGCATTTGGAGACTGGATGGGCACCCTATACGGTTTGATTCTGCTTTCCTCCCATGATGGTGGCCAAGAAGGGAAAGTTCTTGGAACTGTAAATATCTGCACTGAAGCATTCAGATCCATCTGCAGAGACTATAGGGAGCCTCATGGCCACCAGCTAATAACTTAAATCTTTTCCCTGTGTAAGATATCTGTCCCGGTGCCATCTACTTCTGTTGAGGATTCTCCCCAAGGGTGCCACCGAGCCAGAGCAATGGCCACTGACTTGATGGTCATTGCTCAGAGTCACACTGCCCGCAAATGGGCAGGTAACTACAATGCACAATGAGGTAACAGTTCAGGCAACCATAATGGATTCCCTGCATAATCAGTGGACTACCACCCACAGGTACCTGGCACCTCCACACATGGACTGGCTACCACACTTAGTATTCGATGATCAGCATGGCCCACACTTCAGAAAAAATTGGAAAAAGTGGAGGTAAAATCTGGATGTGGGAACCAAACATAAAGTAATCAAACAAATAAATGCTTTGGACTAGAGGAGACCAGTACCTAAAAAGCAGAAGCATTGACTCATCAATGGGCACAACAAAAAAGTAATCCTTTTTCGAGCTAGAACACACACACACACACACACACACACACACACACACACACACACACACACACACACACACCCTAGTGAGTAGAGGGAGAAAGAGGTGAGAGGCAGGGAAAGGATTTCAGGTTTGGTAGCTAGTGGCTTGATGGGAGGCTGCAAGTTTGTCGGCTTGGAATGTGGGAGGGAGATGTGACAGGTGCACAGGCCAGGCAAGTGATGCATGGCTGTCCAGTAGCACAACATACAGCTGAGCATAACATACTCAATTTCAATTGCTACCTCATTACCTGGGACAAATGGGTTCTTCTCTCCGCCACCAGCTTCTCTGAACTACGCAGATTGGGGGGAGGGGGATCCTTCCAAAACATTCTTCGTTCCAGTCATTGTCCTGATCTCATCTGCAGTAACCCACTGTCCCCACAGCTTCCATCCAAGTTTTCCCTTCCTCTGTCCAGTCACCATCTCCCATTTCATATCCCCACATCACCTTTAGTCCCACTGGCTCTGGTAACTGTGCACCACATGCCTTGCTCATGTGCCTGCCACCCCTCCCTCCCGCATTCTTAGTGAGCAATACAACTACCTCCCTCTGAGCTGCTAGTCACCCATCCCCAACCCCTCTCCCTGCCACCCCTGCCTCTCTCGCCCTCTACCCATCCTTCCCGAAACAACCCCCACCCTAGCTTAGTCCACCTGCCGAAATGCAGCACATGCATATAGTGTCCAGCTGGCACTATGTAGGGGCACGTGTGAGTTTGCACGTGTGTACACGTGTGTGTGTGTGTGTGTGTGTGTGTGTGTGTGTGTACTCTAGTTTGAAAAAGGATTACCCCAAAACCTAGCAAGCTTTGTTTCTTTTTCACGTGCACCTGTCAATGACTCAAAGCTCCTGCTTCTCAGTGAGTGATCTCCTTGAACATTCGATCTTCATCCAACAAGTCACTAAGGAAATACAGATTGATCCAGAGAGAGTCCCATGTTATCTGGACAAGCCTAATAGAACTGGGATGTGACAAATGCTGCAGAGATTGCCTAATAACAACTATTTTAACTCTACAGCCATCCACCATACAGGCATGCAGAACACATTGAGGTTGAGACTCTTTTCTCATTTCTTTAAAAACTTTTTTACGTTCTTCCATCATTTTGACCCAAGCCATTATGTCAAGGACTCACTTTTTGAGACACATGGCATTCTACCATTACATTTAACAGTGGTTGCTGAAGTTTGCTTAGAGCTTAAGATTGCAGAAGAATAACAGCACTGACAAGTCCCGATCTAAGGAACCTCAGGCTAGCCAAATGTGACCTCAGCCACCAAGGACTGAATTCATGGGATGCTTGCCATTTTGGTTCATCTGAGTGGCACATGTACATTATGGAATGCTACAGATACA
The DNA here is from genome assembly GCF_023864345.2 of Schistocerca serialis cubense. NCBI lineage: Eukaryota > Metazoa > Arthropoda > Insecta > Orthoptera > Acrididae > Schistocerca > Schistocerca serialis. The sequence continues at coordinate 575,866,306 of NC_064640.1, read as the reverse complement.
GCTACCATTACCCTCCAATGAGAACAGAGAACTGTTCCAACACCTTGGAATTTTGGTCTCCATTTATAACACCATTATTCTGAAACTCTGGAGATAAAAACAGATTGCTCAAATTGATCTATCTAGTCCAAATGAATGCTCACTTCATCAAACTTCACAGTTTTATAAAATTATATTCTGTATGTCTGTCTGTCTGTCTGTCTCTATATTAATATAAATATATTTTTTCTTCTTTACTTCCCTCATAATTATGTTTATTTTATGTTGAACCCCTCACTCACCTCCCACAACTTTTTCTCACATACACTGGTGTCCAAAATTTAAGTAACAAACTGCTATCTCCCCATCCTGTATCTAATTCATGATATAATCATACAAACTGTAAACAGATGTTGTTAAGATCATGTACTGCATGGAAGATGGCATTTCGATCAATGGACAACCAGCAATGACGTCAGGGCACCTATCAAGCAGGGTAGTGTTTGCATCCACAATCACTACGTACACAGTCACAGACAGTGCAGTTTGGCACAGTGCAGATGCCTACAGGCTGTCTGTTGTGGAGGGCCATAGGAAGAATGGAAGCAGAAGTTGCAAACTGGTGTGGCCTGATGGCACAATGTGAATTGTTCTGTTGTTTCTCTCATGAGGAGACGTGTGACATCAGAAAGAGTGGACCATTATTTGGCTGTACGGGCATGACGGTACCACCTTAGTACTGCAGTGTAACTGGCATCTGACCTTTCAGCATCTCCTGGATGTGTTGTATCGAGGCAAACGATGTGCAAAAGGCTTCAGCAGAGCAGCCTTTATTGTTGGAGACCTCCTGTCTGTTTACCTCAAGTTTACCTCTTGTATGTCTTCACAGAATGTAATATCTAGAGTGGAGCTGTCAACATGCCACCAGGACGGTTGAACAGTGGGCCAATGTCCTTTTCACAAATGAGCATCAATTTGGTCTGGAGAGCGATTCTCAACAGATTCACATCTGGAGGGCACATGGAACATGATTTTGGGACCCAAATATTGTGGAAAGAGACTGATGTCACGGAGGAACCCTAATGGTGAGGGTAGGTATTATCTTGACCACTTGAGTAACTCTTCATGAAATTGTATGGGCGACTCAGCAAGATTTAACTGGTGTCAGGTACTGTGAGGAGATCTTGGGATCTCATGCGTGGTGGTTGTAAGGTGCTGTGGGCTTAGACTTCATACTGATGGATGATAATGCTCGACCTCATAGAGCAAGGGCAGTTGATGTTTTTTTGGAAACAGAAGATATTGCATGCATAGCATGGCCTGCTCGCTCTCTCAATTTGAATCCCATAGAGCATGTCTGGGATGCATTAAGGAGATAAGTTGCATCACACCAGCATCCACCAACCTCTCTCCAAGACTTGTGAGCAGCTCTGCAGGAAGAATGGGAGTTATTGCCTCAATATGAGATTGATGAAATCATTCACAGCACATTCCATCATTGTTGCTCTTTATTGGTGCCAGAGGTGATCACTCCCCATACTGAGCACATTAACCAGTTGTCAGAACGTGTGTGCAAATCTGTTAAGTTGGAAAAAAAAAAAAACAAAGAACATTTTTGTCTACCATTATGCATGTTGCAGTTGATTACATTCTGTATTCTTTACATGGTTTCTACTTTACTATTACCTGTTTATAATGTTTTGTAGCAAAACAAATGCAAACCTTGCAAAATTTCAATTTGTTGATTTAATTTTGGACACCAGTGTATTTCATTACTTATTTTGTCTGTCATTTTCATTTTGTTGTTATGATTACTATAAAATTTAACACTCTTCTTTCACATAATGATTACAATCATTTCATTAAAGCACTGGAATAAGTGTGGTGGCTGTTCTGATTCCTTTCCAGTATTTCTTATGACTCCTGATCCAGGATTCAAGTGATTTTTCTTTCTCTCCTTTCCTTTTTAGTTCCTATCTTTTGCTTGAGACTGGAAAAAGTAATATTTTAATGTTTTAAAACTAAATATTAAGTCATTGTTTTAATTGTGTGGCTTTCAAGCCTGCTTCAGCTGTTTCTGCTTTGGTCACTAGTATGTACTATTGTTGAATGAAGGAATGAGTTTCTGGGGAGGTTGAAAGGGACTAGACATCAAGGTCATCCATCCCTGTTTTCCTTTAATAAACAAAGCCTAAAGAAGGATAAAAAAGTATGGAGAAGCAATTTGATGTTTTCCAAGGCAGAAAGCTATGTCAAAAGTGGAGAGACAGAAAGAAAATGTCAAAAGGTAAGGAATGCAATGAGTGAGGAGAGGTGTGCTGGTCTGAAACAGCCCAAGATCCCCCCTTCCGCAGGTCTAGTCCCTTCCCCAACAGCAATAAAATACAGACTTAAAGCTCAAGTCACAGAAGTAAAACACAAAGGTGAAAGGTAATAAATGCAGTGGAATGGGATAGAGGTGCACTGGCCAGAAACATCTGGAGGCCCCCGAATCCAGTCCTGCGGTGGTAAGTCAACTCCCACAACTGTCCAGTTGCCCGCCAGATACTGACTGAATGTTCAAGTTACAGAATGGCAAAGGGGAGACAAAACCATGCTGACAGGCTTTAAATGAGTGTATATAAATCGTTCTCATATAAAACATAATGCCTGGCCTGCCACTTTGACTTCATCACCAATGGTAGAGAAAAAGAGTTGTCAAGCTTCTCAGCTGCAAAGTTGGAGCACTCTTAAAAGGAAATGGATCACCACAGGAGTGTTTCAATGACAATGGGGTGGATCCTCTCACCTGAGCATACAAGCATGAGTCAACAATGTATGGCCAATACATAGTAAACAATGGACAATAAATTCCCTTACAGAAGGGCGAAGGCAAAATTGTCTTGCAGTCAGGGGTTCCTTTATGGTATGTTGCCTGTTTGTACTGGCCAAAGAGACTAATTCAAAATTATAAGCCTCGAAAGGCTGAAAACATTGTATTGACCACAATTCAGATCTCGGTATCCTAATCTCCAGTGTTTTCATTACTGTAGCATCCTTTGCTAACCACTCTGCAAGGTCGTTTTCCAGAATCTCTAGGTGATTTGGGGTCCAGAGGAATACAACTGTGCTCCCAGTAATGTAGATGTGGGAAAGACACTATGTATGGTCAAAACTAATGGGTTCTGTGAACAGAATTGGTTTTTGACCTGCAGGCTGCGTAGAAAGTCACTAAAGATCAGGAAATCTTAATGAATGCAAATATACTGAAAGGCTTGGATAATGTCCACTAATTCTGCTATGAAAAATGCTACATCCAAATGGTCATGAATATTGTTCATGGCTTCTGAAATGTGTGAATACACAGCAGATGTGATTGTCAACCTCTGAGTCAATAGCACAGATGACTGTAGAACACGGAAATTTATCAAGAACTGAGAAAAATTAATGCTGAAAGGTGTATCATTTCATCACTTCCTTTGATCCTATTGAAAGGGCTAGTTGGATCTTTGGATGAGGTATGCACCATGGGAGGAATTCGGCAAAGGTAACCTAATTCGAAGGTTCAATGGAAGAAATCGAAAGTCAAAGTAAAGAGACTCCAAGTGAACTGCTGTTGACACACTGGACCTGGGGGACCTAGTGGGAGGCGGTTTCCCCCTTTCAAGAAAAGGATGTAGTGAATTGGGTGTTCATAGTAGCTGTGGGTGCATATGACATATTTTGCAGTAACTGCTGACATCTGATTCATAGACAAGGAATCCCAGTACCTACCAGAAGGCTGTCCACAGGGCTCATCTAAAAGATGTCAGTTGCGAGTCAGACCAAGTAGTGGTGAACTGGATCCACTATCTGTAATGTCGAAGAGACGGTGGATCTGGAAGTCAGACATCTGTAACCTGTACGAGATAGGATTAGTACTTTGTACAGGCACAAGAGCATGGAGCAATACACATCCCACGAGGGGTGACTGAGGTAGTGGAGCATATCAAGTCTTTTTAAGCTTGCAAATATGTTGTAACAACATCAGCTGGGCGGGAAATAAAATTCAAAGAAACAATTTGACTGTACCTTACTTAGCAATTCATTTTCAACGCGAAGTTCTGGTTGTGAGTGAACAGTTTTACATTGGCAGAAGTCCATGACAAGTCTTAGTAGTGAAAAACTTGATACTGAGTGTGAGAGTCCAGGATTGTGCTTTCTTGGTGGTGATTTGCAACTGGTATACAACAAGATGAACTGTAGTAAATACTAATGTAGTCAACATATATGGGCGGCAAGACCATAGGCCCCACCGCCTCTGCAAGCCTATTAATTGCTATCAGGAAAAGTGTCACACTCAGCAAGGATCCCTGTGAGACACCATTCCAAATATCCATGGAGCACTGGCTAATGACATGCCACAAACCGGGGTAAGTACGCTAACAAGGTTCAGAGGAAGGTAACCCTCAGTTGAGGGAGCAGGGGGTGTAATAAGAACAGAAGGAAAGGTTGGGTCATGTTGACACTCTTCTAGGAGGGCAGGGGTTGGGGAGGGGGGAGGCAATGTTACTGAGCCTCTTCCAGGAGAATAATGTCGATGATTGAGTAGCTGTTAGTGATTAATGCAGCTGCTTGAGAGTTTCCTAATGGATGCTACTTCTCCAAATTTTTTGTCAATAAATGAAGAATAATGGTTTCGTACTCCAAAAAAAGCTCATCATCAGTTCAGATACAAACTAGGTACCAAGGGAAGTATTTCTCACCATCTCTGTCTAATTTACTTTCCTGCCAGGGTGTAGCCAGAGAAGGGAAAGCCTTTGGGTCATACCTTCTTGCATTTCACTGATCCATTCTGTTGACTGAGTCTGCTGGGGCCTTGCCACCAACGTGCAAAAGTGTGATCCTAATCATTGAGGATTGTCCACCATGGTATGGCCCACTATAATCAGGGGCTCTCTACATTGGTGCCACCTTGTCACAACAACAGCTGTCTGGAGTGGTAACTACTGCTCAGAGGTCTTGTGATCCAAACTCGACAGGCTCATACTACTTAGCATCCATGGGGAGATTGCAGCTTCTGCACAAACAGTATGTTTCCTACATTGTTATGAGGCTATGACCATGCTGGTACCTGACATCTCCGCTACAATGGACTATCTACCATGTTAGGCTTTGAGTGTCTAATTTAACTACTCACTGAAGAATTGCTTGAGAGAGAACTGCAAAATGTGTGGAACATATGCCACGATGGGCAATCTCCTCTACACTGACCACACAATTGTAAGACCCAACATATGTTAGCTAAAAAAATTGGGGAAGATCTAAAAATAAAAATATTAAATAAGGAACTTTAGTGAATATGTGAGAAAAAAACATAGCAGCCATCCTTCAGACCAAGTCAGAGAAAAGGTGCTGTCAGAGAATAGAATTACAGCGCAAGAAAGTAATGAGTACTGGAATGGCGCACGTTCTCGTAATCACCACACATGTAGCCGCAAAATAGTTGTGTGGACCAGCGAACTGATAGCTGCAAGGTTTGCTTTTGATAGGAAAAAAGTAAGCAGTGTTGCATGGGCTTGGGGTCCCATGTTTGTCAATCACATACTCGCCAACAAAAGAACTGTAAGTCCTCAGGGAGTGCAATTACTGTTGTTGTCTCAAATGCTGTTAAATGTAACCTGCAGAAATCTACAATATCAGCACAGTTGTAGTATATGAAGAACTGAATCATTAACAGTTGTCATACTTACTTGAGGTAGGGATATCTTTTGTTTCATTTGATGCACCGCAACTGAATTTCTCCATATTTTCAATACATGCATCAATACATTCCTTGTAAATGTCTTGCAGTTCATTGTCACTTTCATTAAAGTATGGTGACCAAATACACATAAGTTGTTGGATAATGAAATTTGCTAGCACAGGATACTTAAGCAGACAATCACACAAAAACTTATGGGCATGCATGGAAAAGCATTGTACAGGTGTTGCTATTTTGTCTGCAAATAAGGTCTGGCTGTAAAGATGAGTAAGTTCCTGAAACAAAACATAAAAAACAAGGGGGTAAATGTATTAACTTCCAACTAATCAAAGACTGGGCTAATTTTTTTCTCCAGTTATGTAAATATGCAACCACCAGATAATTAATTTGAAAGTATACAATATTATTTGGCATATTTACTGGGGCCTATTAATAATGTGAATGGCGGCTCAAATCCAAATTATTGCATTTATTTTTGCTTGTCTAAGTCCTGTTTTAATTTCTCAAGAAGGCTATCACTACCACACACTCCACAGTAGAGTGAAATACTCATTTTGAAATTGATATAAAATTAGTCAAGTAATACCACCATATCGTATTGTATTGTGTGGAACTGGGGACCTAGAAACGACAGAGAGGCTTCGTCCCCACCGTAGCCCTCAGTGGTTCACAACCCCACAACGGGCTACAGCAGTCCACTTTACCCCACTGCCGCCCTACACTGGACCCAGGGTCATTGTGCGGTTCGGCCCCCAGTGGACCCACTGGGAACATCTCACACCAGACAAGTGTAACCCCCACTGTTTGCGTTTTAGAGTAATTATGTTGTATGTGTACGTGGAGAAAGTGTTTCCGCAGCAATTGTTGAAATAGTGTAACTGAGGCGGAATAAGGGGAACCAGCTCGCATTTGCCGAGGCAGATGGAAAACCACTTTAAAAACCATCCACAGACAGGCTGGCCCACTGGACCTCAACACTAATCTGCCGGGTGGATTTGTGCCGGGGACCGGCATTCCTTCCCACCCGGAAAGCAGTGCGTTAGATCACTTGGCTAACTGGGCGGGCTAATACCACCATATACTTTCTTCCCCTATTACTAATCCACTATGAAGGGGGGTCTCTGTGGACTTTGAGAAAATAGAAGAGAAGAAGTGGCAAATTAAAGTGGTGCTATTAGGTTTGTTCAAAGCAATCAGTTGGTGGGGTATTGTGTGCTAAAGGAGGTTCAAGTTGCAGCCCACATACAGTTTTCATGTGTCAGAAAGGTTTTTGTGGAAAGCACTTTAATCTTTCTGTCATGTTCCTGCATTCTGCAACATTTGGAACTGAGGAGGTAATGAAATATTTTCAATGGTCCACAGGGTGACCCATGAAGAATGGTCAGCATTCAGAGACATAACAGGAATTATCATTCAAAGCAAAAATGTAAAGTAAACATGGGCTATAAAATGCAGATCTTAAGAGCTATGAGAAGTTGTTCAGTAGAAGAGATGTGTTTCACACTACTGAGGATGAAGAGGTGCTCATACCTGTTAAGGTATGCATGCTAGAGCCAATAATTGTTGTTCTCACATTCCTGAATATTCCCATTCCTCCTGGATCACCCTGTTGTAAGTGTAAAAACAATAGCTAATTAAGCATATGCTTCACACAATGCTTCCTAGTTTTAACAATATTCTGTCTATCAGTAATCGATCCACCAATATACCACCAACAACATTAATTTAAATTGGATATTAAGTTATTACAACCCCTCTCCTCCTGGTCAACTGAGGCCATACAGTTCATAATTTCTTACAATTTGTATTCTATAAAATGACTCATATTTTTGCTCTGAATTACAGTGAAAGATCAACAACTTGGCAAGCAGTCATTTAAGCTTTTTATGTACATGTGCAACATTCCACACTTCATACTGAAGGATTGCTGCATTTTCCTAATAACTTCTTCACTTCTTCTCATATCCATTGATGTTACTGAGGCAGGTGATACCATGAACTGTCTCTGGACCTTTCTGAACTGTGCCTACAATAGTGGTTTTCATGATAATGACTGCTAAGAATTCCACACATTACTGTCACAGGAAATGTCACCTTAACTAATTAAAAATGCATGAACCTTGGGGAAAAATGGAAAATTGTTCAAAGTGAAATATAATTCATCATGTAAAATAGAAATTTCACATCACTGGCGTTTTAGTAAAAAAAGTGAAACATACATTAAAAAAAAACCACTTATTTTTAGTGGTTGCATAGACAGACACCACAATCCCCCAAATGAAGCAGTGAGACTCATTTCCTACATCAGAGGTGAAGTGAGTACATCACATACCAGTATCATTAATATCTAGAAATATTGTCTACTTTAGGTGTGAAAAATATGATGCCAATGTCAATTTTGTGGTGAATACAATGCATACAGGAAACGAAACATAAACAAGAAGTGTAAGTGCAAAATTTGTGTATGTATAACTCAAATTGTTTGTAAAAATGTTACCTGAACTACACAGAAAAAAAAAGTTGAAAACATGTGTCGCATGAACCACAGATGTCCCAACTGCCGAATAGTACGGAACACATAGTCTGATCCTGACAGCATTTTTCAAGTCAGATGTTTCACCTACAGAAAACCTCAATAGAACTGGTAAAATGGGTTATGATAATCCCAACCAGCCAACTTTGGATAAAGAAAGAGCTTTCAAAAATAAGACAAGCCTCAAATGAGAAACAGACTTAAAGTTAGACAAGAAAGCAATGGACATGGAATATGATTTGTAACATTAAATAGACAGACTTTGAAAGGGAAAGTGGAAGGACCTGTTGACACATTGGACAGATGAAAATTGTGTTAGGAATGGCAGAAACAAAATGGAGCAGTGAAGGAAGGCATAGACTAAGAAATATCTTTAGGGTGTACTGAATCAGCAAGGAGGAGGATACCAAGAATATGGTGGGGTGCAGTTGTGAGAGATGAACTGGAAGAGAAAGTAACTAGAATGAATGAAAGACTGAAGTACCAATGAACTAAAACACAGTGATGATATTAAAAACAAGTGTATGCCTCCAGATGGAATGCACATCACAGAAAAAACAGTAGTTTGGAGAACTACAGAGGCAGGTGATTGGGTAGAACATAACTGTAATGGTAGATCTGAAGTCACGTGCTGATGCAGTGAGACATGGATGTGAAAACTTACTTTGAGCAAATGACTGGGGAAGGACAAATATGGTGAAATATTGTTGAACTTACAGACTCAAGGTTGGACACTGATGGTTTGATAAGAAAGCCATACAGTAACTTCATATTGCGGTGATTGGTCTAAAAAGTCCAAGGGACAAGTGGCTAATAGGAGCAGAAGAAAATGTTCAGAAGAGAAGAGGGGCCTGGGCAAGAGTAGTGACAGAGAGGTGGTGAGAAGAATGGAGACAACTGATAGACTTGTACTCCAAGCAGACACTGCCAGTATCTGGAACTGTACATGATGAAGATGATGATGAACCAGTTAAGTGTCTACATTGTTATATCTCAGAGGTAAGACTCGAAATAAGGCAATAAACATGTTGAAATGCTAAGAACGAACAAATTGAAGAAAACAATGGACACAGAACTCCCACCACAAGTACATATGATGGACTGTAAAAATAGTGAAATTAAGACCTAAACAAGAGCCTGTCTTTTAATTTTTTTTATTTAAAGTTACGGGACTTTGATGGAAAATGGTGAAAAAATTATGTGATTATGTGTGTCACTGCTACCATTACTTATTTTACTTTGTTTCTGGATAGGACGATACACTCTAAGGCAGAAAAAATGACACACCACAAAGGAATTATCTGACTAGGATGAAATCAGTAGACATGATGTACATGTACAGATAAACAAATGATTATTACATCAGAGAAATCAAATGATTTATTCACAAGAAAGAGCATCATGAACTGAGCAAGTCAATAACAAATTGGACCACCTCTGGTCCTTATGTAAGCAGTTATTTGGCTTGGCATTGATTGACAGATTTGTTGAAGTCCTCCTGTGGGATATCATGCCCAATTCTGTCCAACTGGCATGCCAGATCTTCAAAATCCTGAGCTGGTTGGAGGGTCCTGCCCATAATGCTCCAAACATTCTCAATTGGGGAGAGATCTGATGACATTGTTGGCTAGGCTAGGGTTTCACAAGCAGGAAGAAAAGAAGTAGAAACTCTCACCATGTGTGGACAGGCATTATCTTGCTGAAATATAAGTCTATGACGGCTTGGCATGAATGGCAACAAAATGAGGCATAGAATATCAACAACATACTGCTGTGCTGTACAGGTGATGTGGATGACAACCAAAGGTGTCGTGCTGTGAAATAAAATGCCATCCCAGAGTGTCACTGCTGTTTGTCAGGCTATATGGCGGGTGACAGTCAGGTTGGTGTCCCACTGGCGTCTGGGCCGTCTCCAAACATGTTCAATGGTCAGTGGGGCTCAATTTGAAGTGGGACTCATCAGTGAAGACAATTCTCCTCCAGTCAATGAGATACTGCTTTGAATGTGCCCGGAACCACTCCAAATGGTCTTGTTGGTGCACAGAGGTCAATGGTAGTTGGCACAAGGGGTGCGTGAACTCGGCCCACTTTCTGTGAGCTACTTATTAATGGTCCTTGTTGTCACTGAAGCACAAGCTGCACATCAGATCAGTGATAATGCTGAATCTGGGGCTCTGAGTGCTCTCTGTTGATTTCTCAGATCTCTCATTCTGTCTTCTCTCGAGGTCAACTGCTTCCTTCTTGACACTGTTTTCGGCCATGGTTCATCTATTCCTACCAACATCATCAAACAGTGGCATTGCTCCTATTTAAAATGTCAAGCGATTCATCAATTACTCCACCCGGTTTCTTTATGACCAACTACACGTCCTCGCTCACATGCTGACATCTGCGTATAGTGTTCGTGTGTCTGTCTGTGAATCATAGTTACCATTTTACTGAGTACTCAGAATGAAATTTGCGATGGCTTTACGGCCTGGCATTGACATAGCCTTCTCTTCCTGTCAGTAGCAAGGTGAAACGGCATTGCAGTTTCACATATTCATTCATCCATGCATCGGCTGCCAAAGTTTACAATTTTGCATTATCCATCAATATCTGTATGAATATTAACTTGTGACCAATTTGCATAACTGCTTCATGGTAGCCTTTTTTTTAGTGTATTTAAGAAACATGATATGCATGAGCATCATCACATACAGCTCTACAATATTACACAAAGTGGTGTGAACATGCTTAGTACCAACATAATTTTTGCATCTTCCCATTCCATCCCAAAACATTACATGTACAAAAAAACAAAACAATATATATATAATTTTTTTGTTTTGTTTTTTTGTACATGTAATGTTTTGGAATGTAATGGGAAGAGGCAAAAATGGTGTTGGTACTAAGCATGTTCACACCACTTTGTGTAATGTGATGATGCTCATGCATATCACGTATCTTAAATACATTAAAAAAAAGGCTACCCCGAAGCAGTTATGCAAATTGGTCACAAGTTAATATTCATATAGGTATCGATGGATAATGCAAAATTGTAAACTTTGGCAACCGATGGATGGATGAATGAATAATGACATTGCAGTGCAGTTTCACCTTGCTGCTGGCAGGAAGAGAAGGATATGTCAATGCCAGGCCATAAAGCCATTGCAAATTTCATTCTGAGTACTCAGTAAAATGGTAACTATGATTCACAGACATATATGATTCACAGATATATATATATATATATGAGATTGCCATAAGCTTGCATAGTATGGGCTCTAGTCCCTATAACTTTATCGTTCTGGTGCTTAGGTCTTGTGCCTGTAACAGCAAATAATATATTTTTAAATTCTGCTGTGAAGACCAGTTTGGAAATTTTGAAGTAGCTTTACATGGGATGTGTGAGCCTTCCTTGTCAAGTCCTTCCCAAGAATGTACTGGGTAACCCTGTAAAGTTTTTTTTGCCAAGCAAAAACGTCTATTGCAGTCTGTACAGTTCTTCTTTTAAATTATTTAGTTTCTTTAAACATTCTGACTTCTTGACACAGATTCTAGATAGGCAAGTAATACTCCAGAATGGACCATACAAATTTCTATCAGAGAAAATATAAATTTCTACAGAATGCTCCCAATAAATCGTAGCTGAGCATTTACTTTCCAGCATACAGTTAGTATGGTTGTTTTGTCTTGTGTCACTTTGAACACACACTACAAACTATTGAAATTGTGTCACTGACATCAAATAAGAGAGGGCGTCAATCAATCCTATGAAAACAATTTCAAAGTACATACTCTATGTGGAGGGACAAGTAATGTGATATGAAGTGCACAGAAGGGTAAGACCACTAGGCTAGGCCCTACTCCACTGAAGTAACTCAAAATCCTGCACGTAATACAGTTCCCATATTTCTGAAATCAGGAAACAAAGGCGTAGGATATAATAAATACTTGAGTATTTGGAAACAGGCACATGTATTTAAATTCAGATAAAAATCCAATTATAGATACATAAGTTTGTAAGTAAGTAAGTTACATGTTTCATAGTTTATTTGAAGTTTTTTTTTTTTTTTTTAATCAAAATGATGTGGAATAAGTCAGTTTACAGTACACATATAGATGATCAGTTTTGACATGATTTTTAGTGTAACATTAATTAATGTATAGATTTTCAGTCCTGTAAATACAACTCTACTTAAATCTAGCTTTTTAAGGGCTAACAGTTTTTAAATAAAAATTCATCTATGGAACAGAAGCTGCCGAGAAGTTGCTTTGCTACCTGTGAGGCATTGTATGTATTGTCCATAGGATCAAAATTTTTTGTTGATACATACTGAGCTCCTTTCTGAGGCAATGCGAGTTGTAATAATGGATAATTAAGGTCATATTGTCTTCTAGTATTGTGATGGATTATTTATGATAAATTTCATAAGCAAAAATATACACTGTGGAGGTGTACTTAAAATGCCAACCTACTTAGAGAGGTAGCGATATAATGACCACAGGTGAACCCCATGTTATTCTTACTGCTGAATTTTGTGCAATCAGTATTTTCCACATTATGAATTTCCCCAGAAAATTATTCTGTAAGACACTACTGAATGGAAATAAGCAACACATATCAGGAGGTTGATTAATTTGCTTTCAACACTAGCAATTCTATGAAGAACAAAGTAGCTCATCTTAATTGTTTAAACAGCTCAGTAATATGCTTCTTCCAGTTGAAGATTTCATCAATATTTTTACCCAATAATTTGGAGCATTCTACTTTGTTTACTAACTCCTGTTCATGTGTTACATCTGTTGTTGTTGTCATTATTTGTTGTACAGAACTGAATATAGCGTGTTTTCCCAACATTATGCGAGAGTCCATTTCCAGAGAACCATTTAATGAGTCTTTGACAACCAATGGAATTTATTATAACACTAGTATAGTATGCTAAAAGCACCAATGCTATTCGATGAAGTATAAGTGGAAGGTCATTCACATGTATAAGGAATAGGAGTGGACTCAAAATTGAACGTTGTCGGGCTCCCCTTGTGGTTTCTCCCCCATCACTAAAATTCTCTCTCCTTTCAACACTGTTTGAATTATTGAGCACAAATTTTCATACTCTGTTAAGTGTGATTCAAACCAGTTGCGTGTGAAGCCATGAATTCCATAAAACTTAAGTTTTCTATGAGAGTAACACCATATACGCAATCAAATGTCATGGGAAGATCACAAAAAAAAAAATTTGTGATATTTTATTATTTAATGCTTGCAGTATCGGGTGGGTGAATGTATAAATAGCACTCTTAGTCAAGCAACCCTTCTGGAATCCAATCTGTGATGTGCAAAATAAATTATTTCTACTTAACTGTGATATTACTTGAATACACTACTTTCTAAAATATTTTGGGAAGTGACATAAGTAGGGACATTGGATGATTATTATTTAAGTCTTTCTTATCACCTTTCTAATAATGAGGTTTAACAATGGCATATTTTAAACTGCCTGGAAAAATTCCCTGTGCCAGTGATCTATTACAAATATCACTGAGGCTATGACTTATTAAAAGAAAAAAAATCTCCAGAATTCTGTTTTAAATTCCCTCAACACCATAGGCATTCCTGTTTTTGAGAACTTATGTCTTGTCATTAATTTCAGAGTAGGAGCTGCTTCAACTTTTCTGGAACAACACTTACTAATCTGTTTTTGCTGATACATTTAGAGTGTGATTGTTACAAATAATTGCAACTTGTGAATTATCCTTCACAACATTGTCATTCAGCTTAATTGTGGTAGTATCTTGTGGGCTGACTGGTTGTCCTGTCTCCCATTTCACAATATCTCATGTATTTTCAATCTTACTACTCGCATTGTTAATTTCTGTCATGACATGCATATTTCTGGTCATTCTAATGATTTTCTGCAAAGTAATACACTATTTTTGTAGAATGTAACATCAGAATATGACTTGTTCTGGCCTTCATATAAAGTTAAAGTTCTCTTTTCCTGTATCATGATATTTTAATCCATTTAGTTATCCAGAGCTTTCTTTTCAATGGATTTTTCTGGATAACTTGTTAGGAAGGCTACTTTCAAATATCGACATAAATTTACTATGGAACATACTGAGTTTCAAATTAGCATGTCTACCCATACATACCTCACCCATACAACCTCTTTTAATTTATTCTACAACATTGTATCCTGGTGTCACTAATATGTCTTACTGCTTAGTACGAACACGCCTCAGAGCTGTGAGGAGCTATTTTGTTTACTTCTATTAATTGTGCATCATGATTTAATCATACATTAATGATTGGGTACACATTAATTGTTTGAGCCTGAACACTGTCTGCAAAAACGTTATCAGTCAGGGCCTTATATCTTGCTGTGCATGTGTTAGAAAATATAATGAACAAGGGCATGTTATTAAGTAATGCCCCTGAATCTTTTATGTGAAAACTCTCAAGGCTCTTTAAATAAAACAAACTTTACTAACATTCTACATGTTTATTCTTCAAGTCTACACATTTGTTTGTCAAAATACTCACTCTGGTGATGAACCCATTTCCCCCAACAAGAGACCAGTTTGTTGATACCATCACTGCAGGATGTTTGACTCTGCTGAAGGAGTCACAACCTCACTTGCACTGCTTCATCACAATCAAAGTGAAGTCCACGAAGGTGTTCTTTAAGTTTTGGAAACAGATAAAAATCAGATGGGGCAAAGTTGGGACTGTATGGAATATGATCGATGACAGTAATGGTGTCAGATTGTTGCAGATGTTGCAGCACTCGTGTGTGGTCTGGCATTGTCATGCTGGAGGAGAGGGAGCTCCATGTAGGGACAACCTCTTCAAATTCGAAACTCAATTACAGCATACTGTTTCTCATGCACCAACATAGTTACGTTACACAATGCCATGTTACATGCTACAATTTAGAGTCCTCTAGTGGCAGGGGGCTGAAAATATGTAGACATAAAGAATAAAGATGTAGAATGTTAATAATTTTTTTTATTTAAAAAGTTTTTATAGTTTTCATGTGAACAATTCAGAGAGATTACTTTTCCACGTGCCCTCATGCTATAAGATCTAGTTTACACAGTGACATTTTATTGTGAAGCTAAGTTTCCAAAATGCACTGCCAGCCATTACACATGCAAGGCACACACTGTGAAAAGTCATTGACTAAACTATACCATTTTGGCACATTCCAACTTTGGTGACATGAATCTATCAGTTTTATGAATTTTCTGGATAGGTGCTGTTTCAATAATTGCTACATGACGTGGGGAACTGGGTAAATGGTTTGATTTGGACAGTTATGCTATGCATAAATACTTGTGGGAGTGCCACACTTGAGGCAGTTCTTTGTGATATAAACATCAAAGGATTGAAGAGGTCAGAGTTGCTGATCAAAATACATTCAATAAGAAATACACACATGAATGAACTATGAAAAATGCAGGCAAGAAAAAGGTTGACTGGAGAACTGATTACATGTAAAAGCCAAAAATTACGTGGTTAGCTTTTGGAGATTAATTTCTGAGGAATATTGTGTGCAGAAGGAAAAAGTTGCACAAATATTGCATACTTAACTGTGTATTTAGTATCACTTTATTCCACAATGTGTCAAAGCTATACATTAAAAAATTATAGTCAATACACTTACAAACTTTGAAATGCTACCATAGTACAGATTCATCTTTAAGAAAATAATTTACAACACATTCTCTTCTTAACACAGTCTGTTTGAGACCATTCCTGTTGCTGGATTGAAGCTTTGCATCAATAGGTCCCTGCAGATTTATTCTTTCCTATATTTCTGGTTGGTAATCTCTATTGTTAAGATTTTTCTGATCTATTAATTGTCACTGTACATAATGCTGATGTGGCCTTTTCCTCTGACAGATATGAATAACAAATGCAGCACTAACTATTTTGTCACCTATCTGTGGGTGAAGTGGTACTGGTTTCTCATAGCAGTGAAATTTAGAAACCAGATTCTCCTTGCCTTTCCCATAACACAATTTGCTCTTGACTGTCAAATGCTCTTTCTCTGTAAGTCATTGGACCATGCTCTCAGACAAACTTTATCAATTAAGAATCTTAAGTGGCACTGTGTCTTCTGGCAGGTGAAGATGTTTGGACTCCAGAGCAACTTTTGCAATCTACTTGCAAAAAATACCACCACTAGCAGTCCTTCCAGCTTCACCTAAAACAACGTATGTGTGAAACAGTAATTACTGTCCAACACAGGGAAGAGAATAGTAGTAAATGTGCACTTGGAGTTGTGGGATTCTGAAACACTTCTTGTTGGGCATTTTTTTCATGTTTTCCTTCAACTGCACAGAAGCATTGACATACGTCACATCTCTAAGTTCTTCATTATACTCTTCCATTCCTTTCCAATCTGAAGTATCTGTAATGAAAAGTGGATTACATATCCAAGCACTTCGGTTTACAATAATGGTACTGAACACTCATCATCTATGGTTTGGTTTAATTTGGAGCAATCAAATTTTCTCCCTTTCAGGAGACAAAGAGAACCATACTTCTCAAGAAACAAACTTGAAAAGTATGGAGCATACAGTGTTTTTACCTACATCACACAAAAAAAGGACAGCATGGGAAAGCATTGAAGATGAACACGCTCAGTCCAGCAGCAGTTCACAACTTCAATACCTCAAAGACCAAATCGTGAGTGAAAGAAAAACATGAATAACGTTCCCTTTATTATTTCAAAAATGTAGTATATGCACTTACAGCAATATCAAGCTACTCTAGAGACCATAACAAAATGCAAGCATCACTTAGAATGTAGCTGACAAAACTTGGAATCTATCCAAAGAGTAAAATGTGGACCTACTAGCAGAAATACAATATTTAATATCTTTGAAGTGGAAAGCTTTCATTTCTGAAAGAGTTCCAGCTCTGAACACTTTCACGCTGGAGATACTGTAGATGGGATTCAGTCACAATTATGCTGGCATACTGCAATGCGGACTGTAAGAAGTGTAAGCTTTTCATGTTACATCTGATAACTATTTCTGTTTCTGTATTGTATTAAAGTAAATGAGACTCGCCATGTGCCAAAAAAACATAATGTGATTTGCAGCTTCATTTCTGGCAGTAATGCTTTGTGCATTATAGTATCTCCTTCCTATACTGTATTTTGAATTCTGTCAGTAAGATACATGGATTGTTCTGACATCGTTCTTAGATAGTTGAAATAGTTTCTTCAGTCTTTCACAACAATTCATTTCATCAAGATGCTGACTAGTCAAGGTGACATCACTTCATTATCTAGTCACAAATCCAAACAGGTTTCTTCTTTTTCTTTTGTGCTGATCTCTAGCAGATAAGCATTATCTCCATTCCTACTAATTTAGTCACCAAAACTTTCATTACAAAGACAACAGTGGTGCTATGGCACTCTAAAAATGTCAAAATTGTAGTGTATACTGATTTTCTCATGTAGACAGGAATTTACAACACTTTTTTTGCAGTGTTTGCAGTGCTGGTGTTACAAAACTAGTTTCATAAAACAGTGTCTCTGTGTTAACTGTGCTTTCATCACATAGCAATATACTTTTAATTGACATGGAATGAGCAAGTTGCAGTTCAGATTTTGCAAAAGTTGGTCAATAGTGGTTCTTTTGACAATATGTTGTGGCCTTCTTGTTCTCTCATTTGCAGCAGATGGTTCAAGGATACACTAATTATTTGGAAGATTAGCACAGAAGTTACATGGTGAGTCTGTTGTCTGTGGGAACTCCTATGAGAAAGGCAATAAGAAATGCCTGTTCATGCAGATCCAGGATTGGGTCCGTATTTTGGAAAATTAATGTGGAACACCTGTTGGAGACCCTACAAAGCAAGAATATTTCTCTAGGGACAACAGCTTAAGCTGATGAGCTAATCTTCTTGGTTGGGAGCAGCAGCTAAACAGAGTTCAGACAAAGAAGTACATTAGTTTTCGGAAAACTGTCACAGTGATTTGAAAGCCCTAAATGTTCGAGCGGTCAACAAAACTAACATTATTTGTAATTAAAAATACATTTATAGATTAATACATATGTGAACAAATGAGTCTCTCTAATGTACAGATAAAATGAGGCCTGATATCTTACAAAAGCCTTTTTTTTTAACCTCCGATAGGCTATAAATAAGACACATTCATAGAAAACAATTATTTTATTACCAAATGTTTTGTACACTTATGGTTACTTTTCAACATAATCACCGAGAAGATTGAGACGTTTATCATACCTGTGGACAAGCTTTGCAACACCCTCTTCAAGAAATGTTGCCGCCAACAATTTCAAAAGAGCACTGACATTGTTTTGAAGATCTATGTTGGTTTGAAAATGCTGTCCTCCCAGCCACATCTTCAGTTCAGGACTGTGTGCCAGGTCAGGACTGAACAGTGGATGATCGAAAATGTCCCATTGAAAGTGTTCAAGGAGCTGTTGGGTTGTGTCAGCAGTGTGTGGACGAGTGTTGTCATGGATCAACACAATTCCTGAGGTCAGCATTCCTCTTTGTTTGTTTTGAATGGCTCTCCGCAAATGTCATAAGGTTTCACAATAAGCAGCTGCATTGGTAGTGGTTCCGGGCTGCATTAACTCGACAAGCAACACACCTTTTGGTCCCAAAACACGGTAGACATAACCTTTCTGTTTTTGAATGTTTAAATTTTTTTGGGTTGTTTGATGAATTTCAATGCAGTGTTTGTTGTGACTTTTATTTTGTTTCTGGTGTGTCATATTGAATCCAAGTTTCATCCCCAGTAACAATTGATTTCAAAAAGTTCTCTCCTTCATCGTGATAACGGTCAAGGAAATTCAAAGCTGACGCCATTCGGTGACTTTTGTGGGTTTAAATTTTTTTGGGTTGTTTGATGAATTTCAATGCAGTGTTTGTTGTGACTTTTATTTTGTTTCTGGTGTGTCATATTGAATCCAAGTTTCATCCCCAGTAACAATTGATTTCAAAAAGTTCTCTCCTTCATCGTGATAACGGTCAAGGAAATTCAAAGCTGACGCCATTCGGTGACTTTTGTGGGTGTCCGTCAACATTTTTGGAACCCAACAACCACAAAGCTTTTTGTAGCCTAAGTGTGCACTAACAAAAGAGTGTACGACATATCTTGAAACTTCCAGAATTTCCATAGACAAATCAGTTATGTTGAACCTACGATTTTCTCAAACCATTCCATCAACTCGTTCAACAAGGTCATCTCTAACAACATACTTGAATCCTTGGGCCCCTTCATCATGCATGTCATTTTGGCCATCTTTAAACTTTTGGCACCATTTACGCACAACACCATCAGTCATGAAGTTATCACCGTACACTTGGCTCATTCTTCAATGAATTTCTACTGCACTATTCCCTTCTGCTTGCAGAAACCGAATTACACTTTGTAATTCACACTTGGTGGGAGCAACAATGATGGCAGCCATGTTTATGTGGCTGTAGTGCCACACCGTCCACCCCCAGTAACTGAGTGGTCAGCGCGATGGACTGTCAATCCTAAGGGACCGGGTTTGATCCCCGGCTGGGTCGGAAATTTTCTCCACTCAGGGACTGGGTGTTGTGTTGTCCTAATCATCATAATTTCATCCCCATCAACGCGCAAGTCGCCGAAGTGGCGTCAAATCGAAAGACTTACACCAGGCGAGCTGTCTGCCCGACAGGAGGCCCTCGTCACCCGCCATTATTATATAGTGCCACACAGACTAATGCCTTGAGATTGGCAATGGTGGAGTGTGTAGTGCGAGAATTGCAAAGTAGCCTACAGTGCATGTCCACTTTCTGCCACCCATGTAGCTTCTATACTGAGCGATCAAAGGTAAAAAAAAAGACCCTCATAATTAAAAAAGAGTTTTCCCCAGTATTGAGCAAGTAAACAGAGAGCTATGTTGATGTTTAACTTGCTTTGGATAAAAACGTTTTCAATATTTCACTTATTGTAACACAGCTTTACTGTAACAGTTTTCTGTTTCAGTAATATGTTATGACTCATGCATGCGCAGCCAAAGATTTAACCTTATTAAAACTGCCATTGCTGAAATTAAAATAAATATTAGTCTCAGAATTTTTGAGCACTAGGAACCATTTTAAGTGAAGCATTGTAAGTAGAATTGAGACTAAATACACCGGATGTATTCATCCAGTAACAACCTGCAAGTTATTGGTTAAGAAAGGGGAATTTGATGAAAGTAGACCGATATTTAGTTTATCAACTTTTAGCATGCAGTAAATTAGGAAAAACAGAAATAATACATAGCATACATGAAGGAAAATCTTTCATACAAGTCAGAGGACTTATTAAATTCATCCCAGTACATGGAACAAAGCTAAATCAGAATTTTTCAGCCAACAAATAGAATGTATATTTCTTACTACCCACAAAAACATTAAATATCAGTGATACAGTCAGAGCTTTTCAAAATCTCTTCACTCAAAAAAAAAAAAAAAAGAACTTTTCAGGCACTGCTGATATCAACACCTGCAAAAACCTGGTGAATTTAAACAGCTGAGTGACACTCTAGACAAATTCACCATTCAAATCCTAGCAATCCAGCAAACACGTTCCTAAGATGAAAATTATTTCGACTCCTAAAACTTCAGGATATTTAAAGGTAAACCAGCCATAAAAATCAAAGGCAAGTTATCAATACTTAGGACTTCCCCTGCAACAAGGAAAATTATTTTAGATTCAGTTATCAACTTTACATCCCTAAGTGAAAGAATCTTAAGTTCTTCCGGTGAAATCTAGCAACAAAACATATGCCTCCATGAATGCTCATGCTCCTAGTAACAGCAATAACAAGACAAGACTCACAGAAAAGAGTAGACTTTCGAAAAAACACTAGAGGAAACTACAAACAAGAGCCCCAAACACTGTGTCAAAATATTATTAGGTGATTTTATTACACTAGTTAGAATGGAGAAGAAAGACAGGTCAATACTAGGACTTCATCCAGTGCATTGGCGGATGAATAAGAATGGAGAATGTCTAACAAGCTTCTGTACATCATTTGCGCCGAGTCTCATGACTACAAAGATTACACAATATTTACATAAAAAGAAAACCTGGATGTCATCTAACCCATTATTAGGAGAATTCCAAGTTGATCATGTGGCATTTTCTACAAAGAATCTGAATGAGATTCAAAATACCCGAGTATGGAATGGAGTTTTTGACTCAGATCACTACTTACCACAAAACATTATTCAGTTCCAACCAAACAGATCCATACCTAATGGCAACTGATTTCCAGGAACTGATATGGACTACCTGAAGAAAAACTCTGAGGCTTTTGCTTGTGATGTACAAGAACAAGATCCCAAGGAGTGACCAGACTTCCACAACACATTACAGACATCAGCCACGAAATTAGGACAGCCACCACAAAACGTAAACACAGGTGGTGGAACATGACCTTCGATGAAGCCACTGATGAGTGAATCAAACCACAGAAGCACTGGAATAGGTATCAACAGAACTTGAAAAATGGGAGCCCTTCCTGAAGATACTAAAATCAACCTCAAAAAACAATTTGCCTGGAAACACATGACTATGATCAAAGAAAACTTGGGGCAGGTTTCCAGTAAAACAACACATGAAATTTTCAGAAGACATTCCGTGAGAATTTATCTGGGTACAAACTACCGAAATTGTGTTCTTGTGACTTTATGTTCCAATTTATGGAAAACTTGAAACAAAAAATAAAGAAAATTGCATGATACTTTATGATTACTTTCTAAATTAACAACTGTGAGCCTTCAGTAGAAAGACTGCATTTTGAAAAATCTGCACCAAATCCAGATTCTTATTCCCCAACAAATCAAGAAACAAGAGAGAGAATTCAATACTAAAAAGTAACAAAGTGACAGGAGGCAATGGCATAACTGAAGAAATATTAAAAATAGTAGTAGGATACGACCTAATATGAAGGATGAAGGCTTTCACGATCAGATGACATAGCTACTGGTAAACCTTTCAGGATGTGAGGTCGTGGTCCAAGAAACTCTTCTGTTCCTGATGTTTCATCCAGGACTGCCCTGGACATCCTCTGCTGAGTCTTGCCTCATGACCAATGGGATGTCCAAGAACGACATATATACTGTAGGAAAGGGGGATGTGGTCAAAGTAACACGGGATGAGCAGAGAGAATCCTTGTCAAAGATAAAACTTACCTATTGAGTGTCGTCTTGTCAAAGATAAAATTGTCTAGAGATTCTGTAGAGGTACTGTCCATATGTCGCTAAGTTTCATTGTCTCCTCTTTCATATTAAAATTATCCTGATGCTTATAAATTTCAATGGCTTCTCTACATAGTCGTGGATAATAATTTGATGTTCCAGATAAATTTGCTGTTTCAGAAAACTTCACTTCGTGGTTTCCTGACTGCTAGAGCTGATTTCTCTATTTTTCCTAGTTGGTAGTTCCAATATAAACTTTACCATACATACATGGAATTTTGTATACACCACATACCGACAGAGGACAATGTTTATCCTTCACAGATTGGAGTACTTGACTTACTTTCTTTGTTGGTCTAAAGACCAGTCTGATCTCATGTTACTGTGAAATCTTACCTATCTGATCCATGACTTTTTTAATAAAAGGGAGAGAAAATGTATTTTTCCATTGTTGTGGTTTATCCCTGTCCTTCAGTCTTCTGTTCCTTGATCGCAAAATTCGCTTTACCTCTTTCCCTGAGTAGCCATTATTCTCGAGGGCCTGCTTCAGATGTTTTATTTCAGTATCCAGGTGTTCCAATCTGCATATCCGTTTGGCTCTATCGACAAGACTTTTAATGACACCTCTCTTTTGCTGTGGATGGTAATTGAAGTTTTTATTCAAATATCTGTCGGTATGCGTTACTTTCCGAAAAACTTTATGTTCCAAACTTTCATTGAACCGCTTCATAACTAAAACATCCAAGAAAGATATTCTATCATTTTCCATTTCCATGGTGAACTGGATTTCTGGATTAATTTTATTTGGATGATCAAAGAATTCATCCAAAGCCTTTCTGTCATGGGACCAAACCACAAATGTGTCATCTACAAACCAACACCTGGGATATGGTTTCTTATTTGCTTTGTCCAGAGCCAACTGTTCAAATTTCTCCTATAGAAATTAGTGATCGCAGGACCTATGGGTTACCCATTGCTACGCCGTCAAGTTGCTCATAAAATTCATCGTCTCATTGGAACTGTCTCAGAGTAAGGCAACGTCTAAAAAGAGCAGTCAAATCTCCTGGAAAAATATCCATTATGAAAATCAGAATTTCGTTAGCTGGAATCATAATGAATAAGGACACTACGTCAAAAGGTCTTGGAGGTCCAACTGGTCAGTCGGCAAGACTCAGCAGAGGAGTGCCTCTGAGGATGTCCAGTGCAGTCCTGGACGAAACATCAGAAGCAGAAGAGTTTCTTGGACCACGACCTCACATCCTGAAAGGTTTACCAGCAGTTAATATGAAGGATTCATGCACTTTTAGCAGAAATGTTGGAAACTGAAATGATTCCAAAGGACTGGATGAAAGCTATAATACATCAGTGCATAAAAAAAGGAGACAAATTGCAGAGACCTCTGTCTTCTGCCAATTATATACAAGGTCCTATCTAAAGCTCTCTTAAACATATATGAATAGCAAACAGATCATTTGATTTGTGAATATCAAACAGGCTTTAGGAAAGGCAGATCATGTGTTGAGTAGAGTATGTTTTTGAAGACAATATTTAGGATATGTCAACGTACCAACACATATGTCACCTTTATGGATTTCAAGAAAGTGTAAAGATCTTTTGACAGGCAAACTATTTTGGACACTTTAGAAGAGTTCAGGGTAGACACAGAGATACGAGAACTAATATGCTAGACGCTCACAGACACAACATCTCAAGTGAAGTTTCTGGGTGAAATGCCTGATTCTTTGAAATGCATACAGGAGTTCCACAAGGAGATGGTATCTCATCTGAGGACAGAGAATCAAAGTGAAGTGACTAACTTTTGCTGATGATCTAGCTATCTTCCCTAAGAATAGTGAAGAAACCAAGTAGGCCACAGAGAAATTACATGAGGTAGCATCAAGGGCAGGCCCTCAGATACCGTACGAGAAGACCCGTTTGTTAGAAAATTTGCATAAAAATATCAGAAGAGCCCCACTACAAACAAAACATGGGACGATTTCACATGTTTCTTCTTTTAAATATAATTCCAGAAAGTAAACAAAATAACATGGAAACACTAAAACAAACAAGTGATATCCTGTAAAGTGAAACTTCGGCACTACAAGACAGCTGTCCTGTCTGAAGCACTAATCAGCACATAAACTACAACTCCAGGAGGCCATTCAAAAATTGATGCAATAGCAAAAGAAGAGCAAACAATTCTAAGAGAAATTTATGGAACTGTTAAAGTAAAGGGCATATGGATCAAAAGAAAAACTACAAACCTATAAACATCACTAGACAAGTTCACTGATAACATACACAGAAGATGCTTGAAGTTCCATGGTCACATCTTCAGAATGAGGAGAGAAGGTGTGAGTATGTGTGAGGGGAGAAAGAAAGTTGGAGAGGTGGTGGTGCGAGGGGAAGGCATGTGGGAGGGTGGTGGAGTGAGGTAGCAGTGGGCTGGAGGTCAGGATTAGATGAGGAGGGAGGTGAGGGGTAGAGGGAAAAGGAGGTGAAGGTTTTGGGGCAGGTGGGGGGGAGGTAAGGCACTTTGGGAACACATTTTTGAATAAAGATTTTAATTTCTTTCAAAATCCAAAGAAAGCTTTATTTATCATATTCCATCTTCAGGTACAAGTGACAGCCAAACCGCAGAACTGCTGTGTTGTTTTTATTGGTGGTAGAAATGAAAGAGGAAATGAAATTGAGCCTTTAACTTTTCTTTCTCTGTCACTTCTTGTAAATTCAGTCAGATCATTTCGCAACAGCACAGATAATTTAATTCAATGGGCAGCTTCAGATTGTTTGTGAAAAACTGAAATGCATGCTAGTCTACTTAGGCAGATGACTGGTAATAAGTTTCAAATGCTCTGTTGATCGATTGCTGACAAAGTGAAAGCTTCAAATTTAAAAGCCTACATTTATTTATTGTACTTCCTTGATCAGTATATGCTCCCAATACTAAAAATTGTTTACAGATTTATGTTAGGAAAATGTCTTCACACACACACACACACACACACACACACACACACACACACACACACACACACACACAAAAAAAAAAAAGAAGCATCAACTGCACTGAAGTACCTTCAGAATGATTGGTGGTGGTGATAAAATGTTCAGAATGTAATGGAATTCAGTTTCTTTCCTGAGGCTGCGCACATCAGTGACTGCAGTCGTCATTTCTCTGCAGGCTCCAGTTTCATTACTGATAAGCCAAGTTGAAACCCATGATTGATGCCAAGGCGTCATCACTACAGGTGATGCAAAGCTGCAATGTCAGAATTTTAATTTTACATTAATAGTACGAGTTAAAAGCTTGTTATAAAAGTCAATATTCAAACTTATAAAATGCAGAAACATGATTAATGTGTTATTCTTGGTAGAATCTACAGACCTGAAATACTCCTGAAACAACATACAAAATTGGAAAACACACACACACACACACACAC
This sequence comes from Schistocerca serialis cubense, assembly GCF_023864345.2. Taxonomy (NCBI): domain Eukaryota; kingdom Metazoa; phylum Arthropoda; class Insecta; order Orthoptera; family Acrididae; genus Schistocerca; species Schistocerca serialis. Next base: position 575,840,429 of record NC_064640.1, on the reverse strand, counting down.
ACACACACACACACACACACACACACACACACACACACAGAGAGAGAGAGAGAGAGAGAGAGAGAGAGAGAGAGAGAGTCTCTCTCTCTCTCTCTTTCCAATGCTGCTCCAGTATTAACAGGTGTCAGGTCTAGAACATGAATGTACCATTAATGACTGAAAAAGATGAATGGATTCTCACATTTCTTTTCTATTACTATAGAATAGATGAGAGAAATAAAGGAGGCAAATGACTGAAACAAAATTCAGTAGCAGCAAAAGTACATCAACATTGTCATGCTGGGTGGTGGAGTGGTAACAAAAGTCATAAGACTAGTTGCTGAGAAAGAGGAACTACCACTGCAGCAGGTGGGCAGCCCCATCCAGCGGCTTGGAACAAGGGCCAAATAAGGGAATCAATGGTTTGTGGTTAGTTACGAGGAGGAACCTCATCCCATACAGTAAGATGCGGAATTTTTTGACCCTGAAAATAATAGCTAGCACCTCCTTTTGCCCCTGTGAGTAGTCCCACTGTGCAGCGGAATACATCTTTGAAGTGTAAGTAAAGGGTTGTTTGAAGACATCTCAGTTCTGGCACAACAGGAAGGCAGCAATGCCATAAAAGGATGTGTCACAGGCCAGGGTGTAACAGCCTGGTGTGAAAGAAGCAAGACAGGGAGCAGATCACAAATTCTGCTAGAGGGGCTGAAAAGCCTGTCAGCAGTCCACAGACCAGACAAACTTAACACCCTGCTGGTGATGCCAGTTAAGAGACTGGCAGACATGTGCAGGCTGGGGAATGAACTGAGCATAATATGAAATCTTACCCAGAAAAGACTGGTGTACCTATAGGTTCTTGGGCAATGGTAAACTGACAATGGTCTTCATGCAGTCACCCATGGGGACGAGACCATCTTTACTATGCGCATGACCCAAAAAATGTTCCTTTGGGGAGAAAAAACAACACTTTACCAGCTTGCAATGAAGACTATTCTTCAGTGGGCATTGGGAAACCAACTGAAGTGCTCCCCCCAAGCACTGCCTGTGACCAAAATGTCATCAAGGTAACTGATGCAACAGGAAATGTCCTAAATTAACTGTTCAAAATATCTCTGACAAATTTCCAGCCCAGACAAGATTCTAAGAGATAAGCGATTAACTGGTAAACCCCAAAGGGGCTGCTGAGGATCAGGAAAGTCCAAGAACCTGCACCCAACGGTAACTGCTGGTAAGCATTGTGCAAGTCAACTGAAGTGCTCCCCCCAAGCACTGCCTGTGACCAAAATGTCATCAAGGTAACTGATGCAACAGGAAATGTCCTAAATTAACTGTTCAAAATATCTCTGACAAATTTCCAGCCCAGACAAGATTCTAAGAGATAAGCGATTAACTGGTAAACCCCAAAGGGGCTGCTGAGGACCAGGAAAGTCCAAGAACCTGCACCCAACGGTAACTCTGGTAAGCATTGTGCAAGTCAATGTGAGAAAAGTACTGGGCCCCCAGACAACTTTGCCATCAATGCCGCCTACCGCACAGTGAGATACAAATATGCGACACATTGCTCGTCAACTGTCTGTCTAAAACTGCCCCGAAGGTGCACAGTGCCATCGGGCTTCTGAACTATTACAAAAGATGTGTCGCACTGAACTGATGAAATAGGAGAAATGACAAGCTGATGCTGCCAATGTTGCAACACAGCCTTTATCTTTCTGCACATGGTGGAGGGAATAGGGCTGGGGCAACCAAGTTTCGGGATTGCTGACAGCTTAAGAGATAAATGTGCCTCAAAATTTTCTGCCCATCCCTAGGTATTCTCAAAGAGCAGGCTACAGGACATCAGTTAGGTGTCTAAACTACGAAAAGAAAAGCATTGAGACACTAAACGTACTTTGTCCACAACCTGAAAACCGAAAACACATCGAGCCCAAAGATATTTTGCATCAATGGTGAAATGATCACCAACAAAGTAAGTTGCTATTCCACATTCTTGTACGTGTGGAGAGGCAGAATTGCCCTCACAACGGTATGTGCTGTTTACTATGACACACAACCTGATGGAATGGCCGTTGCAACACCAGGCACCCCAAAATTCTTTTACATCTGCAAATTATGGAGGCTGACTGATGGTTGTTGAGCTACTGCAATGCTTTTCAATATACTGAACAACCAAAACTGGGGCACTATGGATAAAAAAGGTCATTATTTTACAGATTTATGTTGGGAAAATGTACCATAAGTTACTTACATAAGAGACAAAAAATGTATATAAAAAGAAGCATCAGTTGCACTGAAGTACCTTCAAAATGAATGGTGGTAGCAATAAAATATTCAGAATGTGATAAGTATCATGGCTGATTGTAATGCATTCCTCACAACTTGCAAAAATGCATCTCATCACAAGAGATCATTGTCACAATATATTGGCCAGAATAAGTACACACTTCCTAATGGCTTCTAAGAACACAAAAGTTCAAAGGTAGAGTGAAATAACGGTAGTCAGCAAGGAATAATTTACAATGTTCAAGCAACTGAAGCCTCACACTTCCATAAGCATTTTTGTATGTACGATAAAGTGAATTTTTGAAATACTGCATTGTGTTGACTCATAATGATAAAGGTGTTGCTATGCACAAGAAGAGAATTGATAAGCCACAATATACTGAACAGTGTAAATGTATAGATTAGTCAGCCAGCATAGAAAATGACTTTGGAATTACTGGCATAAAAATGAAGAGTGAAGAATTTTCTTGTGTATAGAGGTTCCCAAGAGGCAATATTTCAATAATTCTGGGGGGGAAAACCTGACAAAACTGTTTACTGAAGTTTGAAACCAAGACATTATATGTGGAGAATACAACATAGACACAGGTAAAGAATCCAAACTGAAACACAAATTAAAAGAAACATTACTAAAATTTAATATGCAGACGATAATAAATGTTGAGGGAATAGGCATCGTCTGCAGGGGATCAGCAACTGTTAGAATTAAAATTGAATAGCAGCCACAAGTCTCATATAACTTTTATTTAATTGACATGTTTCATGTCATGGTATGGAATCACTGTTTGAGAAAACCCTATCAACAGTAATCCAAAAATAAATTTTATGTTGTAAATACAGGCTGTTACGACCAGCCTGAATAAACAGACAGACATATGCTGAATAAATTTCCATAATGTAAAAGTATTGAAATTTCCAACCATGTAAAAATACACAACAATTTCATTAATGCATGTATTTACTGAATTAGCTGAATGCACTCTATACGTTTTCTGTAGCTCTGTTCTGTAGTAAAATGAGTCAAGAATACATAAAAAACTTCGAGACCTAAATATAAACTGGCAGAAAATTGTATGCAACATTACTACCAAATCTGATAATTTGACGTTTTATATCGTAAAACGTAGGCCAAACCGTTTGGATTATGCTGACTTGTCCTATATCACAAGTAGCACTGCACAGAATGCAATAAAATGGTAATACATAATAATCAATCAATCTAGTTACTTTAGCAAAATAACGACAGTAAAATAATACCAGTTGCTTTCTGGATCCACTGCAACATTCCAATGGTAAGAACGAATTTGAGACTTTGCGTCTTGAGAGCTGTCATTTTCGATGAAGTACTTGTACAGTCCCTCTGCAACGTTCCACAGTCCCAAACGCAAATAATGAATCTGATCCATTGCACTCAGTTCAAGTTATCTGTGTTTTATACATATGTTAATTTCTGTGAAAGAAGCTGAAAAAATAAATATATCACTCAACACGCATGGAAATGTTTACTTTACAATGAATCAGCTGACGCCAAAGATGAAAGACGAAGATGCAACAAAGATCCGGAATCTTGTAAACATCTAGTGACGCCACCTGGATCTGGTTGTTTCAATATTTCAATAAATACACTTCTTCGGTGATGCCACTCGGAGTAACTGCCGAGTGGCGTCACATTACTTGCAAGTGGAAACCCGCCTTCATTCTCAATCACATAAGCAGCAATGAAGCCATGAATGCTAAATTTACCTCATAAAGTTATTAAATGTTTCTAACTATATCACGATTCTGTACGAAAAAATTGGAAGTATCTCTGCAAATTGACACAGGTGACCACGAAATACATATTTCTAAACTTGAAATACTGAGGATGAAAGGTATTTTGAACAGTTTACGTCTCATCTATATTTCGTCGTAAATTAGACCCTAATATAAACAAATGCACAAACAGCGAGTGATGCCCGATTGGAATGTTTATGGAATGGGCACTTATATGTGCAGGGCAGAATTTTCGTAGCCAAGATGCACTGCCTCCAAGTCAAGTGACTATATTTCGTCGTAAGTTTTGTCAGTAAGTTCCCTGTAGTTTTTAAATGTGTTACATCGCTAGTACAGGCAGTTCCCGTTCAATAACACTACAAATTTTGTACAAGCCATGTATGGACATGTTAACAACTTGCTTTCTATATCTGCAATGATCTTAACTCAAAGCTTTGTACAGATAATGCAAAGCATTTCGCTTGTTGCAGCAGGTGTCATCAGCTCAGCTTTCACTATTTAAAAAAAAAAAAAAAACAGAAAGGGACCGCGACCTGTAGTGTATTCAGTGCACTTTTTTGTTTTGCTTGTGACAAAATGAAAGTATACTGAACAACTTCGAATTTGGAGCTGTAACACGCACCAGATTAATAATTTATCACACTTTGAAATGCTTACGGAGAAGAAAGTCTTCCCTTTTTACTTTCTGGTGCAATTTTTTAAATCTTCATTCCTCCTTAGGAATAAGAATATTAATCGCACATATTTCTTCAGCATGTTATTTGAATTTAATGAAAACAGGGATTTTAAAATAAGCAGTAAGGTTTGGAAAAGTGAATAACTGGGAGGAAATGACTCAGATTGGTGTGTATAAATCTTATCTGGGAACAGTACTTGAAATCTGTGTACATTCAACAGACTGATAGGCAGCACAACCCCACACTACTGGCTCTAGCCCTTTTCTCATAAGTTTATGGCCATGCAGTTATATAAATTTGCCCTATCGCAGTAACTCTTTCTTACACAGTGTTTAAATATTTTTTCGACAAATAAAGCATCTCTTATTAGTATAATAACCATACTTATATTTGTGTGATACTTACCTACAAAAAGTCTATTTCCCTCCTTTGACCTATTTCGACTTGCATCAAGAGTAGCAACAATTATTCACTGTTGCTTTCAATAATAAATAACCGTGTAAAAACATAGCAATTATGTTTCAGCCTTAGCGCAAAATATAAAAGGGAACAAAAGTATTATACGAAAGTATGTAGTAATCCGAGTTTGATGTTGGCAGCTGCAATACAGGTACATTGTACAACTAAGTAACTTACTAACGTACGCACCTGGTAGCTGAGTGGTCAGCGCGACAGACTGTCAATCCTAAAGGCCCGGGTTCGATTCCCGGCTGGGGCGGAGATTTTCTCCGCTCAGGGACTGGGTGTTGTCTTGTCCTAACCATCATCATTTCATCCCCATCGACGCGCAAGTCGCAGAAGGGGCGTCAAACCGAGAGACTTGCACCCAGGCGAACGGTCTACCCTCTGGGGACCCTCGTCACACAAAAAGAACTTACCAACTACAGGACCTGGGGAAAATTGTTTGATACTGGATCTTTACTGATCACCTATCGCTGGCCGGAAAAAATCGTAATATCAAAAAATAATTAATGTGCAATAATGACATTTCTGGAAGACTTTTGTCTAAGTAATACACTTATGTTGTTAACAGTGCAAGATCACAGGTTAATGTAAACAAAAGATAAGTCACTTAAAATGTGTGATGTTGATACATTAATAACCAATGACACCATGAGACTGCTCAATGCAAGCAAGGAGACGTGCATGTATTGTGTTGTATGGGTGGCAGATGTCAATTTGTGGGATGGAGTTCCTTGCCTGAGGCATTTCGTCTGTCAATACAGGGATGGTTAATTCTGTTTGTGGATGACACTGGAGTTGTCAGGCAACATTCAATACTCTGTACAATATGTTCTGGTACAACAGCGGTATACGAGTGAGCGCTATCCTGTTGGAAACCACACACTGGATGTTGTTCATGAATGGCAGCACAACACATCGAATCACGAGACTGACATATGGGTCTACAGTTATGGTGTGTGGGATAACCACGAGAGTGCAGATATGAAATCACACCTCTGACCACTACTCCAGGTATAGGTCTAGTGTGTCTAGCACGCTGACAGGCTGGTTGCAGACCCTCAGCAGGAGTCCTTCTAACCAATATATGGTCATCACTCGAACTGAGGCAGAACCAGCTTTCATCATAAAACACAATAGACCTCCATCCTCTCCTCCAATGAGCTCTCGCTTGACACCATTGAAACTGTAAATGGCGGTTGTTTGGGGTCAGTGGAATGCACACTACAGGTCATCTTTCTTGGCACTGTCCTTGAAATAACCACTCTGTAGCAGTTTCTTGCGTCACTGTGGTGCCAACAGCTGCTAAAATTACTGATGTATAAGTAATTTGATGCACCAGAGCCACACACCAAACATGGTGGTCTTCCCTCTCGGTAGTGCCACATTGCCATCCAGAGCCTGGTCTTCTTGTGATCGTACATTCTTGTAACCACCACTGCCAGCAATCAAGTATAGTGGCCACATTTCTGCCAAGCCTTTCTACAATATTACAGAAAGAACTTCCAGCTTCTTCTAGCCTTATTACACAACCTCATTCAAACTCAATGAGGTGTTGGGAATGATATCTTTGTCACCTTGAAGGGATTCTCCACTAACATCAACTCACCACATTATATCTAGAAGGTAAATAATGCTCACGACAATTACATAGTATATTTAAAGCAAACCTGATTTGAATCCTTATAGTAGGCTCTACTAGCGCCATACGCCACTACTATGTGACTGGTGTGAAATTTGCATAGACATCATCCTTCAGATGTGGAAATCTATCAACTTTAATTTATGCTGCACAACTCCATCCTGGTGTTGCTGTTTTTTCCCCCCATCAGTGTATGTTGTTTTAGAATTGAAATTCCTTCTAATGAAGATTTTTAGAGAATTCGCTTATGTGATAATGGTTTGAGACGTAAATACACTGCTGGAAAAAGAATATCAGTGCATCTGGAAAGACAATGTCGATTTTGATCTGATGATGGTAGATACCACTTGGGGTATAGTAGATGCACTGATAATGGTTTCAACGTCATCTGCGATCAGATAACGTGTTGGCATAGCTACAAGAGTGCCATCTGTGTCTACCCTTTGATGGGGAATGCGAATAGCTAACAGGCTCAGTGTGGTGAAAACATTTGAAGCAAAAAGGCAACCATACCACATAGGCACACTCATGCTTCCTAACCAACTGAGCAAATTTAAAAAGGATCAAATTGTGGCCCTCTGAGTGACGGGATGGTCATTTCAGAGAATTGCCACACAAGTTGGGCATGCTGCGTCAGTTGTGCAAGGATGCTGGTATCAGTGGTGATGTGAACATTCTTACCCAAAGACGAGGTACTGGACAGCACGCAGCATACACACCTGCCTATCATATTGTAAGGGCAACAGTGTCAGATTGTACTGCTACCACAGCACAGATAAGAGGGCTTGTGGGCCCAGACAAGTCAACACAAACTGTTGTGAACCGGTTATTAGCAGTGGGACTGTGAGCAAGCATATCTCTAGCTCATCTTCCATTCACACCACAGCATCAACATGCATGGCTCGACTGGTACCAGCAGAGGGTCACTTGGAGGATGGAACAGTGTGCTGTGGTCTTCAGTGATGAAACCAGGTTCTGCCTGCATGCAAATGATGGTCGTTTGTGCGTATGACATAAACCTGATGAGTGCTGCCTCATGAAGTGCATTTGTACAAGACACACTGGTCCTACTAAAGGCCTTACGCTTTGGGGTGCGACAAGCTACAACTCTTGTTCATCTTTGCTGCTCCTCTCCAGGAGCACTAACCACTAACCACAATTCAGTATGTGCAGAAGCTGATGTGTTGCTCCAACAGGATAATGCTCAGCCACACACTGCCCATGAAACTCAACTTTCTCTGAAGATGTGCAGCAACTTCTCTGGCCAGCACAATGTCCATACTTTTCTCAAATTAAGTATGTGTGGGATATGACGGGACAAGAAGTGCGACTCATGAATCAGCAACTCTTACAGACCTACGTGAACAGGTCGAGCAGGTGTGGTATAATGTATCCCAGGACAGTAGTTGACATCTGTATGATCGACTGGATGCCAGAGTTAGTGCCAGCATTGCCGCCCATGGAGGCTACACCACATACTAAGATGAGTGTAGCAGCATGTGTCGATACCTGGTGCCTCAGAATCGCTTATGCTGTTGATCTGTAAAGGTAGCTGTCTCATGTTCTCCACATGGACTGTTGTAACAATAAATATTGAGTGTATCTGAAACCTCTAAAAGTGTGTACTGTTTTTTTCTTTTTTTTCTGGCAGTGACAGACATCTTGCTTACAAGAGCATTTTGTGCTTTGAGCAGCATCTATGATTTGAGGTTAGTAGGGACAGCAGGCACTGAAGGTTTGTGGTTTTTATCTTATTTGAATGACAGAAACTAATGTTTATCAATTCCATATCAATCACATATTGATAGGCACTCAGAATTTGAACCACAAGAAAGTTCGATTTTGTCCCCTCTGTTATCTGACATACATAAATCTGACATACACAGATGGTCCTCTACTTGCTGTTTTAGATAATGTAAGTTTTGTAGATATAAAAATAAGTTTCTCCAACAATGAAATGGAATTAACAGAAACTGTTAAGTTTTTGGGACTACAGATAGCTCATAACATCAACTGAAAAACTCACTGCCTAGAATTAACGAAGCATCTTATTTAACTGCCTTTGCAATGTGTAAAATAACTGCAATAGGTGACTTAGAAATGAAAAAGAACTTTTTTATTCGGCATATTTCCGTTCACTAATGAGTTATGGAATAATTTTCTGGGGAACCTGAGGTTACAGGGATAGTATTTTCAGTAGAATATCCTGTAGAGACCTCTTCAAAATGTTGGTATTTTGGCAACTATTTCACAACATATAAATTTATTAATGTCCTTTACCATTACCAATATTCCTCACTTCACAAAAAATTCTGAAAAGCATTAATGTAATCCTAGGATCAATAGCAACATCTACAAAGATTATGTAGCGACTGCATGTATAGATCTGTGAGACAAAGACAAGGTAACTTAACCTATGTGTTTGATCTTTTGTTTCTCTCTCTTTGTTTACTGTTTTTTGTGTACCTTACCTGTGTAGTCTGTTCATTGTAAAAAAAAATATATATTAGAAAGATAAGCATGTGTTTTCTGGATAGTTGTGGATTACAGTTAGGATTACTTCTCATGCTCCTAGCTACTATAAAATTCTACAGTGGTGACCCCACAAACAATGAACACCATCTGAGCTGCTACAGTGGATAAACTCAACTCTCATTCCACTGTCAAGCAAGAAGATCCATTGCAGTCTGCTACGACTACACATCCAGAGGCCATTTCTTTTCTTCCACCGATGTCTGAGAATTTACCTGCAACACCACAAGGTACGAAGCTCAGCCACGTACAGTTGCTGTCATTCTGTATGACGGGACCAGATTTGTACTTTAAGGAAGTCGAGGGTGCTTTTGAGCAGCATGGCGTCCGTGAATCTACAGAACATTTTCGTTGTGTTGTGGTCTGCCACAACAAAACAGAGATAGTGCAGACAGAGGCCCTGTTTCACACTTAATGTTATAACGAATCAAAAACTTGTCTAATCATACATTTTACTCTCATGCTGGAGTTATGACTTCAGAAACTGATCTGTAACAAGAAATTTGAATACAAATCGCCGAAATAGCTTTAACTAGAACTCAAGACACTAGTGGGAAGTGATTTATTACCAAAAAATTCCTTGTGTTTGCTGTGGCTAAAGCGCCTTCTGCCCAATATTAGGACAGTTTTAGCGAACCACATGGAATTAAACCATTGCCATTAGCTTACAGTATAATGTTTGCAGCATGGTAGAACGTGGCAATAAGGTGATGGCCCAAGACCAAGAATGCAAAGGATGGCAACACACAGTGGCCCTGACCTGTGCCCTTCCTCCAGAACGCAAGAGGCAATATACGATTAGCTGGCAGCCGGTGTGCAGGCACTACACTCCACAATATCGACTTTACAACGCACCAAGGCAATTTCAGAACATTTCGCAAACAGACCATCGTCTTCCACTGAACAAGAAGGCTTGAAGAGACTCCCCCAGATGCAGTATGTGAGAAGATTTCCACGGGATTACCCTCGCATATGTCCTCTGACAGCACAACGGAGAAGAGATTCATGAACATACCAGCTGTTACTTCACTGTGTAAGGTACCAAATAGACCTGTTTCTGCTACTGAAGCAGAAGCAACAGTCACTTCATCAAACAGTCTTCCTTAACAAATCTCATCATGCTAACGTTCTGCAGACAGCAAAGGAAACTGACATGGGCAATAGGCCTTAGTTCGGAACGCTCATCGCCATTCCAGAACTTACAACGTCATGTCCACAGCAGTTCTGGGGTCTGTGGTTACTGTAAATGATGGAGTATCTACAACGAGAGACACTGAACGCCACTGCTTCTCATTTATGGCGGGTTTATAGGATCACAGCTTTGAAGAATTTAGATCAGCTGACATGGAGAAGACAGCGAGTCATTCTTCACAGGCAGATATAGCAGAGCAGGTTTTGCGCACACGGAAGGAACAGTTTTAAGACGTCTGTGACGGATAAATTGCCTAGTAGCACATTTCTGGTAGCCACAGGGTCGAGCCATAGTGTACTCCCTTGACATTGCTTTGAAGGAGACAGCTCTCGTAGCACACAGTTTGTGATAGCCAGCAACAACTCCCACATTCAGATGTATGGCAACAAATATATTAAATTGGGCCTCGGTCTACACAAGTTGCTTCAGTGAAATTTCATTGTGGCAGTTGTCTCCAAGTCTCTTTAGGAGCTGATTTCCTACAACATTTTCGGTTGGCTGTAGACTTATACAAGAGAAGGCTTCTGCCTTTGTCGGAAGTCCACTCTCTGCAAATTAACTCCCTTTTGAAGCACATTGTTCAAGATTTTCTGGAGATCACTTCAGAGACAACGCTCCGTCGGAAATGCAAACTTGACACAATTCGTCACACTTGGACCTCACCAGCCTGTCGATCATTGCTAAACCAGGAAGACTAACACCTGAAAAATCTTTCATGGCAAAGGCAGACACTGAGAGAGAAATACAAGATGTAGTAACACCCTCTCATGGCTAGTGGGCTTCGCCGATTCAGATGATATTAAAAAAGAATAATACATGCCACCTATGCAGCGACTACAGGGCATTTAACACTAATACAGTGCCGAATAAATATTCAGTTCCTCAAGCGGCAGACTTTAACAATGATATTGTTTGAGAATCGATTTTTAGAGTTATTGATTGCAAAAAGACATATTCAGAAGTACCACTGTCTCCGGAGGATGTAAAAAAATCTGCAGTTGCTACTCCATTCGGTCTGTTTCAATATACCTACATTCCGTTCAGTTTAAAAACGTAGTGCAGACATCGAAAAGGTTTTTTCACCAAATTGTCTGCGGTTTAGATTTCCTCTTCTGCTACGTGGACAATATCTTGGTGTTCTCTGAGTCCCAGGACCAACAAAACGCGCCTCTGATTGCTGTTTCAATGTCTTAGGCCTTTGGAATGATCATAAACCCATAGAAGTGCGCCTTAGGCAAAGACAGCGTCAGTTTTTTGTGTGGTGTACAAAGATACCATACAAGAAGAGTTGGCAACACTTGGTGCCACAAGTACCGTGGACATCTGTCCACAGCAGCAACGTCGCTGCATACAAACCAATTACGCTGCCCTTGAGAATCACGACCCCTGGCGGCAGCACCACCATGAAGAGACACGCATGCTTAAGTAACTGTGCACGAGCAGAAGTTTCAGTCGCAAGTTGTAAGTCAGTTCGAGTCTCGCTAGGGAATTTGTGCAGAACGTTCGTCGTATTTTCAGGTCTTCAAGTGCGTTGTAAGCAGTGTCTGATAGACAGACAGTGTTTAGTCTTCAGCAGAAACAGAACAATGAACAGATGTATCATGTATGGACAGAGATCGCCTGCCTAGAAATTTAACAGTGTGCTCCCTGCCACCGTTGGATAAGCAGCTGCAGCAGCAAGTCGTATACTCCTAGCTCACTCATTTGTTACATAGTTTAATTCTTAATTTCTTTGTGTGTTTTTTGGTACTTTCATTGTCTAATTCATAAATTTCGGGCGTATTATAGTATTTGAGAGTTGTAGCATCGCGTTTTAGTACCTGAATAGTGTAAAATCGCGTAGTCTCCTTCCGCCGCCGAGCAGTGTGTCAGCAGTGCGCAAGTAGCAGCATTTACTAGGCAATCTTGTATTTTAATAACCGTTTAAATTTTGTGTCGATTTGTTTGCGCTCTCTGTAGATTAGTTCAGACATTCTTTGCACAACAGTTTTTAGCATGGATAGGGACTGCAACTGCTGTGTTCGGATGCAGGCTGAGTTGGCATCCCTTCGCTCCCAGCTTCAGGCAGTGTTCGCTTCGGTCACACAGCTTGAGGCTGTTGCCAATGGGCATCACTGTGGGGGTCCGGATGGGGGTTTGTCGGGGACGGCCAGCTCATCCCACGCATCCCCCGATCGGACTACGACTCTGGTTGCCCGGGATACTGCCGGCATTGAGGCTGACCCCTCACCTGTGGTAGAGTGGGAGGTCATCTCAAGGTGTGGCAGGGGGCGAAAGACATTCCGGAGGGCTGAACGGAAGGCCTCTCAAGTTTGTCTGATGAACCGGTTTCAGGCTCTGTCTCAGGCTGATACTGATCTTCAGCCTGACGTGGCTGCTTGTCCTGTTCCAGAGGTTGCCCCTCAGTCTGCAAGATCCGGGCGGTCGCAGAGGGTGGGCTTACTGGTAGTTGGGAGCTCCAACGTCAGGCACGTAATGGGGCCCCTTAGGGATATGACAGCAAGAGAGGGGAAGAAAACCAATGTGCACTCCGTGTGCATACCGGGGGGAGTCATTCCAGATGTGGAAAGGGTCCTTCCGGATGCCATGAAAGGTACAGGGTGCTCCCATCTGCAGGTGGTTTCCCATGTCAGCACCAGTGATGTGTGTCGCTATGGATCGGAGGAAATCCTCTCTGGCTTCCGGCGGCTATCTGATTTGGTGAAGACTGCCAGTCTCGCTAGCAGGATGAAAGCAGAGCTCACCATCTGCAGCATCGTCGACAGGACTGACTGTGGACCTTTGATACAGAGCCGAGTGGAGTGTCTGAATCAGAGGCTGAGACGGTTCTGTGACCGTGTGGGCTGCAGATTCCTCGACTTGCGCAATAGGGTGGTGGGGTTTCGGGTTCCGCTGGATAGGTCAGGAGTACACTACACGCAGCAAGCGGCTACACGGGTAGCAGGGGTTGTGTGGCGTGGACTGGGCAGATTTTTAGGTTAGATGGCCTCAGGCAAGTACAGAAAGGGCAGCAGCCTCAAAGGCTGCGGGGCAAAGTCAGGACATGCGGGGACCAAGCAGCGATCGGTATTGTAATTGTAAACTGTCGAAGCTGCATTGGTAAAGTACCGGAACTTCAAGCGCTGATAGAAACCACCGAAGCTGAAATCGTTATTGGTACAGAAAGCTGGCTGAAGCCAGAGATAAATTCTGCCGAAATTTTTACAAAAGCACAGACGGTGTTTAGAAAGGATAGATTGCATGCAACTGGTGGTGGCGTGTTTGTCGCTGTTAGTAATAGTTTATCCTGTAGTGAAGTAGAAGTGGATAGTTCCTGTGAATTATTATGTGTGGAGGTTACACTCAACAACCGAGCTAGGTTAATAATTGGCTCCTTTTACCGACCTCCCGACTCAGCAGCATTAGTGGCAGAACAACTGAGAGAAAATTTAGAATACGTTTCACATAAATTTTCTCTGCATGTTATAGTCTTAGGTGGAGATTTCAATTTAGACATAGACTGGGACACTCAGATGTTTAGGACGGGTGGTAGGGACAGAGCATCGAGTGACTTTATACTGAGTGCACTACCCGAAAATTACCTCGAGCAATTAAACAGAGAACCGACTCGTGGAGATAACATCTTGGACCTACTGATAACAAACAGACCCGAACTTTTCGACTCTGTATGTGCAGAACAGGGAATCAGTGATCATAAGGCCGTTGCAGCATCCCTGAATATGGAAGTTAATAGGAATATAAAAAAAGGGAGGAAGATTTACCTGTTTAGCAAGAGTAATAGAAGGCAGATTTCAGACTACCTAACAGATCAAAACGAAAATTTCTGTTCCGACACTGACAATGTTGAGTGTTTATGGAAAAAGTTCAAGACAATCGTAAAATGCGTTTTAGACAGGTAAGTGCCGAGTAAAACTGTGAGGGACGGGAAAAACCCACCGTGGTTCAACAACAAAGGTAGGAAACTACTGCGAAAGCAAAGAGAGCTTCACTCCAAGTTTAAACGCAGCCAAAACCTCTCAGACAAACAGAAGCTAAACGATGTCAAAGTTAGCGTAAGGAGAGATATGCATGAAGCGTTCATTGAATTCGAAAGTAAAATTCTATGTACCGACTTGACAGAAAATCCTAGGAAGTTCTGGTCTTACGTTAAATCGGTAAGTGGCTCGAAACAGCATATCCAGACACTCCGGGATGATGATGGCATTGAAACAGAGGATGACACGCGTAGAGCTGAAATACTAAACACCTTTTTCCAAAGCTGTTTCACAGAGGAAGACCGCACTGCAGTTCCTTCTCTAAATCCTCGCACAAACGAAAAAATGGCTGACATCGAAATAAGTGTCCAAGGAATAGAAAAGCAACTGGAATCACTCAACAGAGGAAAGTCCACTGGACCTGACGGGATACCAATTCGATTCTACACAGAGTACGCGAAAGAACTTGCCCCCCTTCTAACAGCCGTGTACCGCAAGTCTCTAGAGGAACGGATGGATCCAAATGATTGGAAGAGAGCACAGGTAGTCCCAGTCTTCAAGAAGGGTCGTCGAGCAGATGCGCAAAACTATAGACCTATATCTCTGACGTCGATCTGTTGTAGAATTTTAGAACATGTTTTTTGCTCGAGTATCATGTCGTTTTTGGAAACCCAGAATCTACTATGTAGGAATCAACATGGATTCCGGAAACAGCGATCGTGTGAGACCCAACTCGCTTTATTTGTTCATGAGACCCAGAAAATATTAGATACAGGCTCCCAGGTAGATGCTTTTTTTCTTGACTTCCGGAAGGCGTTCGATACTGTTCCGCACTGTCGCCTGATAAACAAAGTAAGAGCCTACGGAATATCAGACCAGCTGTGTGGCTGGATTGAAGAGTTTTTAGCAAACAGAACACAGCATGTTGTTATCAATGGAGAGACGTCTACAGACGTTAAAGTAACTTCTGGCGTGCCACAGGGGAGTGTTATGGGACCATTGCTTTTCACAATATATATAAATGACCTAGTAGATAGTGTCGGAAGTTCCATGCGGCTTTTCGCGGATGATGCTGTAGTATACAGAGAAGTTGCAGCATTAGAAAATTGTAGCGAAATGCAGGAAGAACTGCAGCAGATAGGCACTTGGTGCAGGGAGTGGCAACTGACCCTTAACATAGACAAATGTAATATATTGCGAATACATAGAAAGAAGGGTCCTTTATTGTATGATTATAAGATAGCGGAACAAACACTGGTAGCAGTTACTTCTGTAAAATATCTGGGAGTATGCGTACGGAATGATTTGAAGTGGAATGATCATATAAAATTAATTGTTGGTAAGGTGGGTACCAGGTTGAGATTCATTGGGAGAGTGCTTAGAAAATGTAGTCCATCAACAAAGGAGGTGGCTTACAAAACACTCGTTCGACCTATACTTGAGTATTGCTCATCAGTGTGGGATCCGTACCAGATCCGGTTGACGGAGGAGATAGAGAAGATCCAAAGAAGAGCGGCGCGTTTCGTCACACAGTTATTTGGTAACCGTGATGGCGTTACGGAGATATTTAACAAACTCAAGTGGCAGACTGTGCAAGAGAGGCGCTCTGCATCGCGGTGTAGCTTGCTCGACAGGTTTCGAGAGGGTGCGTTTCTGGATGAGGTATCGAATATATTGCTTCCCCATACTTATACCTCCCGAGGAGATCACGAATGTAAAATTAGAGAGATTAGAGCGAGCACGGAGGCTTTCAGACAGTCATTCTTCCCGCGAACCATACGCGACTGGAACAGGAAAGGGAGGTAATGACAGTGGCACATAAAGTGCCCTCCGCCACACACTGTTGGGTGGCTTGCGGAGTATAAATGTAGATGTAGATGTAGATGCAGAACTGACTACTGTTCGTTCCATAAAAACACGGGAGAACTGCCGGATATCAGTAACGTCCTGCCACGATATTTCGGCGCAGAGTCTTCTGGCCATCTTCAGGTGAGTGCCACTGTAGTAGTACTAGCGAGTACGCCTTTTTTTTCTTTATTGTGATTTTAATACCTGTATAACAGGTAGGCTGGCAGCAGCACAATACGCCGCTTCCCACCACACCCATTATTACCACGGTGCCTTCCTCTGTGAAGCCTTTGAAAAGCGAACTTACATCCTCTATCACCTGACCCAAACTTGCACTAGTTAAAAAAAAAAAGTGTGACTTGGTAACATGAGCCTAGTTCATCCTGGAACAGTTGGCCAACACCTCTACCACGTGAACTACCTAAGAACAACTTTTTCTAACTTCAAACCTTTCAAATACTTTTTGAAAGTTTGTTGTGTCCTGTCTGTGACTCATCACTTTCCAATTATGACAACAGATTAAACCTGTTCTCCATATTCACAACAACGCTGTCTGAGAATGTCCTATTTCTGTTTCTTCTACAAGCTGTTGTCACTTTCCACCTCTCTTTTCCCTTCTCCCCCATTAACCTTTCCAGATCTTCTGTTGCTTTATCTA
Organism: Schistocerca serialis cubense; assembly: GCF_023864345.2. Lineage (NCBI taxonomy): Eukaryota > Metazoa > Arthropoda > Insecta > Orthoptera > Acrididae > Schistocerca > Schistocerca serialis. The sequence goes on along the minus strand of NC_064640.1, from coordinate 575,823,412 downwards.
CTTCCACCTGAAGGGCAGCAATCTTCTCCTGTTCCACTATCTTCCTGTCTCTACAGAAAATCCTACACAACCAATGAGCCTTGTTTATTTCCCCAGTTCCCACACCACTACAGTCACCCACATGAAAGAAACTGCAACAATCCTCACACCACACCCCAGAACTAACAATCCTACGCCAAGTCATACACTTCTCACTCATGGCAAACAAATTTTAGCTTTAGTCTAAGTTAAACAAAAATATCTTCCTAAGCTACTCAATTAATAAATTAAATTAATTAGAAAGTTTTGGCCTAAAGTTCAGATACTAATTCAAAACTTCTGGAGAAACGATTAAATATGTATTGTTTACGTGATGAAACAAAAAGTTAAACTTGGGATAAGTCAGTTGGAGATTTAACAGGGCTAGGTTAGCGAATTTATCTGGAGAATAAGTTTCATAAGGTGGCCAGAAATAACTATAGAATTGGAAAGTGTTAATGAGATTTTGCAAATTATTCATCAGAATGAAAAAGTGTAAGTAAGTGAGACGTTACCACAGTTAGTACAAATAATACATCGAACTGGAATTTACAACTGGATTTAATTTGTCAAAGGATACTGTACTCAACCTATTTTACTTTTGAATACATTATGGGAAGGCAGTGATCAATGTCTTACAAATATTTACTATTAAAAACAGTCTTGATCACGATTTATTTATCAAGGTGACCGGTTTCGACCACTACTGTGGTCATCTTCAGACCATTGAGTAGGAACCTCTTTCTGTTGGAGAATCACTACTGTGTGTAGTGATCTTCAGACCATTGAGTAGGAACGTCTTTCTGTTGGAGAATCACTACACACAGTAGTGATTCTCCAACAGAAAGAGGTTCCTACTCAATGGTCTGAAGATGACCACAGTAGTGGTCGAAACCCGTCACCTTGATAAATAAATCGTGATCAAGACTGTTTTTAATAGTAAATATTCAACCTATTTTACTAGATAGTACATGGAATTTACTAGGTCACATGTTTTCATCACTGGGAGAACAATAGTTTGTAGTTTTTGTTTACTATGTAAACTGAGGGGTATGTTTACTCGTGCTGAAAGAGCCTCAAATATGTCTCCTGTTAAACATTTTCATGTGTCTGTTACCATTACTACAGTATTTTTACAATTAGAGTTTTTATTTAGAAAATACAATCCGAAATGATCCTAGCAGTGATGGAAAAACTACTCGCACAGGGCTTATAATTGGACAGAACATACCAAATTTTTCTTCCCCATCTGACGTTAGTGGCAGTTTCTAATGTTCTGATAGCGAGCGACATTACTTTTATAGCTGAATATATTATTCCACCTTCTTCCTTTACAGATAGTGTTTTTGGGAGACAGCCCAACACTGTTAGCACAACTTTCTCTTACTGAAAGGGAAAAATCAAAGAAATAAAATATTCTCTCACCTAGAACAACTTACATTGCTTTTACTGTTAGGGGTAGCTCTTTGTAAGAAAATAAACACCCGATGTGGTGAAATTGTGGTTTAATTTAAAGCATACACAACACTATGCATTTTGTGTCATGTACTGCACTTATTCTATGGTGCAGTCATATAAATTTCACACGCTTTGATTCTGAATTGGAATTGTCATATGAAGAGTAAAACTAAATACATTAAAAAATATGTTTATAGCCTCATCCGTTTGCACAAGGCACTATACACAGGTTGTAGTTGTAGTGATAAGGAATTATTTGAAAATCTGCTAGGCTTACAGTGCTTTATAGCTTACAAATATTAGGTACGGTATCAGAATGTTTGCGACGTTCACATTTAAGACATTTTTCAGAGGCTGTTAAATACAAGAAGTCCTACAATATACTAAGTTAAAATATTTATGAACCAGCTTTCGTAAATATTGGCTTTGGATTCATGGCAACAACTTCTGGAATACTGACTGTCAGAAATGGTGGTAGTATGCTCAGTAACACAACATTAAGGACATAAAGCCTTAAGTTAAACAGGGGATAAATCGTAGAAGCCGCCACATCACATTCCGTGCTGCAGCTGCTAGAGATAATTGCTCATAGCAAATTCATACGTGGAACAGTTACAGCTCCTCCAATATCCTGAAGAGAACAAACAAGAAGATATGTACATGGTTTTTATTAAAACATACTGGCCACTGTTATTCTCCTCCATATGTACATTCCAATATAATTATCAATTACAACTACATGATACAAATTGGATTTGTATATGTGGAAGTATTACGAATGTTGAAGAAGAATGAAAGGAAATACAGAGGCCACAAATTAAAAAATTTTCTCTTGTTAGGTCATCCATTGCTCCTTCCATTCATTAATTATTTAATGATCCAAATACAAGCTAGCCAATACCTCTCAACTGTGACCCAGTAAGTTCCACTCAAGGATCTCTGTGTTGTCGGATAATGCAGAACACGCTGAAAATACTATGTAACATAGAAAGATTTTCTCAGAGAAAAAAAATTCAAAATTTCTCCTGAAGAACACCGAATAATAGTGATCATCAACGCAGCTATTGCACCATCTGCCAAAAAAGTACTTTTTTGGATGAGACATTAGCTTATCTTGAAACAAATCATAACTTTACTATCTAACATGTTGTACCGTATTCTACACAAGAGTTATATTCTGTGTACGGAAGATCATTAGTTTGCATCTTTTATCGTCTTTGTCAGACGACATATGAGGGAAGGCCAATAAAAAATTCAACTTATTTATTTTCTGAAAGCAGGTTGGTTTTACTCAGGATTCCACTCCACCATGCTATTACTCTCCATTTTGTCTACACAATTCTATTTTTCAATATAATAACCTTTCAATGCTACGGCCTTACGCCACCTTACTGGGAGTCTTGTATGCTCGCATGATACCACTCTACTGGTCGACGTCGGAGTCAACGTCTTGCTCTATCAATACCCACCACGTCGTTAGCGTAACACTCAAGCAGTTGCGCACAATTTGTTTTTCTTAGCTCTTCTGTTAGGTGGTTACGAACCCAGGAACTGATGGACAACTGTGTCTGTACCACCGGCAGAGATATCCAGTTGTGGCGCAAGGTGTTTGTCATTTGTCAAGTGCCTCGAATCAGAGTGTCCGCACATTCCAAAGTTGCAGGAGTCACGACTGTGTGCGGCTGCCCGGCAAGCAGAAGATCGGACAGGTTTGTGCGACGTACAACGCCACCATCTATCGGAACTTCATGAAACTGTAAGTGATTGATGTGGCAATATTTCACGATGTCCCACAGCGAATTCTTCGTACTCCTACCCCACCTTGAGGCTCCTCTTCCCTTAACTCTGACAGCTGGAACCTGTTGTTGGTACAGACAACAAAACTGTAAGACTGCAGCCTCCTCCTGTTAGTCCTCCTACCAACTGTCAGTTTGCAGTCGACCCATCACCACTGCCTTCTCTCATTTTCACTAGCTCTCTCCTAACTTGGTCCAGCTGTGCCTGAAGGGCAAAGATCTTACTTTCTGGCTCCTCTAATAACTTATTTCTGTTACATATTTTGTAGTTCTAAGAGATGGCCTAAGCGACATCCCCAGAGCCCTCCCCGCTACATCCCCCTCCAGTGAAACCATTCACTACAGGTGTTCATGAAATAAAATGCCAGTTTAACCAAGGAAAAATAGACTACGTAACTGTTGTAGCAGAAGCATTAGGTGAACAAAAGAAAATTTGTGGTTTTCCCCTTGACCTTTCTGAGACCTGGTACTGAGGGAAAGGCAGGATTCGACGTAGACGGGGCCGTAATCAGTTACTGTTGGTTGCTCAATTTTTTTAATCACATACACTTTATTCAGAAACAACTGCAGATAAAGTTGACAATAAGGAAGAGCTATCAAATTTGACTGTTACGGCACAGTGTCTAATTAAAAAAATTCTTAAGGAAGTTGCACTCATGGCTGAAGGCCTTATTGACAAGAAATCCAAATTATTTGTTGGCTGAAGGCCAACTCAAAAAACAATTTGACGGCTAAAGGCCTGAATAGCAAATTCTTAAGAATCAGTTAAGCTTCCCCAAGAGATACTAAAATACTTTAAAAAGAGACAATCATCAAAATTTCAATATTAAGAGACAACATCTAATTAAGAATTCTTAAGACTAATTGCATTCATGGATGAAGGCCTTATTGACAAGAAATCCAAATTATTTGTTGGCTGAAGGCCCCAATAGTAATAACTCAAAGAACAATTTGACGGCTGAAGGCCTAGATAGCAAATTCTTAAGAACCAATTAAACTTCTCCAATAGATACAAAACTATTTTAAGAAAAGACAATCATCAAAATTTCACTATTAAGAGAAAATATATAATTAAAAATTCTTAAGACCAACTGCGTTCACGGCTGAAGGCCTTATTGACAAGAAATTCAAATTATTTGTCGGCTGAAGGTCCCAATAGTATTAACTAAAAACAGTTGGACGGCTGGAGGACTGGATAGCAAATTTTTGAGAAGCAATTAAACTTCTTCGAGAGATATTTCAAGAACAATCATCAACATTTCAGTGTTAAGATATTTTGTCTAATTTAAATTTCTTAAGACAAGTTACACTCACGGCTGAAGGCCTTGTTAACAAGAAATTCAAATACTTATTCGGCTGAAGGACCAAACAGTAATAATTCAAAATTAAATTAAAAAAAACAATCATCACAATCTGACCAAATCAAGAGAGAAGTGGACCCTAGACAGTGTTCCAAGGATCGACCTGGGAAAGTCGCTCAACTTCGTAAACGATGAGACAGGCAGCCAAGAGTTGTATTCACTTAATCGAATGGCAACTAGTGACAGTTTAAATGCAGGCCAACACTCTTGCAAAATCTACCTAACGTCTGATAACCAATACAACGATGGAATAACCCAGGCAAGGCAGAACCGATGGACAGCACTGCATCTTCAGAATCCGGCGTTTAGAACATCCAAAATCAGAAGGTACCACTACGACCAAAGTAGTACAAAAGAAACAAAATATCCGAATCACAATCAAGGAGGCTGTCGAACTACACGCCTTACCGGACAGCAGTAGCAGGGTGAGGAAAGGTATACTGCCACCAAAACAAGCTAACCTTCAGGGCAGGTAACTGGGGTGTTAGCGGCCACTAGGCAGATAAATATCGCTGGTTGAACTTCACCAATAATAACACAAGGAATTCAATGATTAATAATAAGAAGTGGAGGACGGCTAATTAATTTCGCCAACTCCAAACACTCCACTCGTCACTCTTCGTCTCGGCGACCCTGCGAACAGCAACACCCGAACAAACGGCGTGATCTCAAAATAGTGGACGTTTCACCACTGGGTTAATGTTCATTCAACTCAAACGTCCTGGGTCCGCTGGACAACGAGGCTGTGGCCCTCGCATCTACAGCTCCTCGATCCGGCAGTGCCTGCGTGCCGGCAGCGGTTCCGGCATGTCCACGCGCTGCCGGACCTCACTGCTGCTCCGTCCCAACCGAACTCCACAACACACTCCGACCCGGAAAACACTTGACGTCCCTCCAAAAATAGTACCACCATACTAGATATCGATAACTGCTGCTGCTACCACTCACGGACAGACATCATTAGCAAACGTAGTGGCGCCACTAAAAAACAAGAAGAAAACGAGACACCACTATCCCTGTTACACGATGCCAACCTACCAACGGCACCAACGCGAGCTGCAACAGGGCTCACTTTCTAATGCATTTGACACTGTAATATATAGCAACCTAATATAAAAATCCCAAAACATCACTTTGTGTCAAGGACTAAAATTATATAATAAATTGCCAAATGAAATGAAAGAGATTACTAAAATACATCTGTTGAAAAAGGCAACTAAAATATCTTTCGAAAGTACTGCGTAAAGCACAATTAACGATTACTGAGAGGACTCAGACACACAGTTAATTACTTTCACAAGGAAATCATGTCTCGAAATGGAAAATGCATGATAGCTATGTCTTATCGTTCTCCTGAGTTCAGCATCTCAATTGTCACAAGGAATGCTGACTCAGTTTTTTAGGTTTACTGAGGAGTGTAGTTGAATATATGTGGGCATGGAATCTGCTTTCAGAACAGACAGGTGTAAGGGGTACAGAAGGATCCCCACAGTCCAGGAGCCTCCAGCTGGTGTCTTTGTGTGTTTGGTGATGAAGAGTGATACTGTGTTTTATCTTACAGGTTACCTGAAACCAGTTGTCTGAAAGTCAATGTATATTGTGAGATAGGGACCAATCGAATGGGGCAGTGCAGCTTTTCGGACACTGAATTCTTATTTGGGAGGATGCAGCTGCTCTTTCCTGCCATCCTGATTTGGGTTTTCCTAAATCACCAAGTAAAATGCCAGGATGGTTCCTTAAACGCCTGTCCTATCCTCACAGACCATCTGCCCTATCCTCTTAAAGCAGGTATGTATTGTGTGTGTTGTACCTTTTTAATTTGTACTGTATTACCCCGACAATTCTTGTATCATTATGAGATGATCCCTGGATGAATAAAGACGTTAATTATAATGTCTTTTCATACTCCAGCAAATGGAACAAAGCTAATAAAATTAATACAAGGTCTTAAAAGAAAAAACTCTGAGGGGCTAATGCGTCCTTTAGGTCGTTGTAAACAAAGGTGGAAAGTCAATACTGAGTGTGGTTAATGCTGGGCACAAGTCTGTAGGCAGGGATACAGCCTTGCTTCCGCAGTTTATAAAAATGAGTCAATTCTTCTTCTTGGAGATTTACTCTTGCTGTCTAGGAAACGTCTCAAATCCAGAAGACTTGCATATGAAGGAGTCCAAATGCTCTCCACTGGATTCAACCAGGACGCTGAATGGAAATGTGAGTGGCAACCTACGGAAACCAGGAACCATGAAAGTACTGACAATACAACTGTTAACATTGCAGGCTTTCATTATCCCAGGGATGTGTGGGTATAGCTTACAGGTGAGGTTTTTGCACTATCAGTGTGGTTGAGTGTAGCGTTTTCAGACAACGAAAACTAAACTCTCTCCGAAGAGGCCTCGAAAGACCCACCAGTACCGACTGGACGCCACGTTATCCTCAGCCGATAGGCTGCGGATATTGTGGGGTACGTGGTCATCATACTGCCCTCCCGGCCGTTGTCAGTTTTCGTGACCAGTGCCGCTACTTATCAGTCAAATAGCTCCTCAGTTAGTCTCACAAGGGCCGAGTGCACTCTGGTTGCGAACAGCACTCAGCAGACTGAACAGTCACCCATCCAAGTACTATCGAAGCCCGACAGCGTTTAACTTCGGTGATCTGATAGGAACTGGTGTTATCACTGTGGTAAGGCTGTTGGCTGATAATCAGAAAGCCAAATTATAAATGAGTGCCCTAACAGACGTTTCCCTGGTGGTATCTAGAGTTTACTTGAAGCATCTGACGAGGCACCCCGGTGATTTGAGTCTTCCGATACGAGTGTGGTGTCTGGACAATTGAATGTTTTATAGTTAAATAGTTACGCATATGTACATTTAGTTGTAAAACAATTTCATTGTTATAACTGATGCACATGATAGTGATAGCTGAGGGATTAGCTTATATATGTACTATGATAATTACGTATTTTTATCATTGGTTGATAAAACCCTTTGCAAATTCATCCATGGAAGAAAGAATATTACCAGAAGCTTTTAAAAAAAAAGTAAGTTAGTGCAAGGAATAAGCGTCCTATTTCTCTTACATCTGAAGTTTCTAAAATATTAGAAACTGTCCTCAGAAACAGACTGGTCCACTTAGTAGAGAAAAAAAATCACATTAAATGGGGAGCAGCATATTTTTAGCAGGTGCAGGCTCACAAATAACAGACTTTGCAGCTATTGCAACAGAAGTATTAGATGAACAAAAGAAAAATTGTGGTTTATTCCTTGACGTGTCTAAGGCATTTGACTCTGTAAACCATGGCAGCGTGATGCAAGAATTTAGTAACTATGGTAAATAGGTAAAGGCGCTTGTTTTGTAAAATCTTATCTGGAAGAGATGGAATAATGTGCAAAGATAAATTATAATTTTGACAGCAGTGACAAGAGGGCGTACTCCAATTTCAAAGAAGTGAAACATGGTGGTCCAAAGGTATCAGTACTGGAGACATTCATATTTATAGGGTGACAGTTATTGAACTATATGAAATAAAATCGACAAAACTTCTGAACGGTTTGCATCAGGACGTTCAAACTCCACGGTTGGGCGCGGAGAATGATTGGAATTAGTATGCTAAAAACGGTTTGGTTTAGCGTCGAAGCCCACTTTCATTTGGATGGGTTCGCCAGTAAGCAAAATTGGTTCATTTGGGGGACTGAGAATCCGCATTTCGCGATCGAGAGGTCTCTTCACGCTAAACGGGTGACTGTGTGATGTGCAATGTCCAGACACGGAATAATTGGTGCGATATTCCTAGACGGCACAGTGACTACCAAATGGCACGTGAAGGTTTTGGAAGATGATTTTATCCCCCCCATCGACGCAGGAGAGTGTTTGATGTCCTGGAGGAGCACTTTGGGGACCGCATTTTGGCTACCTAGAGGCCACTGGAATGGGCCTAGATTGGCCACCATAGTCTTCGGATCTGAACACATCCGACTCCTTTTCATGGGGCTATATTAAAGACAAGGTGTACAGCGACAACCTCAAAAACATTACTGAACTGAAAACAGTCATTTAGGAGGTTATCGACAGCATCGATGTTCCAGCACTTCAGAGGGTCATGCAGAACTTCACTATTCGTCTGCGGCAGATCATCGCCAATGACGGCAGGCGTATCGAATATGTCATAACCTAAACCCGAATATCTGTAGTGACGTTTACATGTTGAATAAAGTGTGTGCACGCCGTAGTTAGTAACTAACTCACGTTTTTTTCGTGTAGTTCAATAATTGTCACCTTGTATACCATATGTAAACGGCATCCCTTCAGCAATCAGGGAAAATATAATCATGTATACAGGTGGTGCAGCTTTCATAGCAAATACTAATGCAAGAGAAGAGCTAGAAGAGAGAGGTTCGCAGCATATAACACTTGCAAACACACACTTCAGGAAAACAACTTAGTCTTAAAAAGAGGAAACACCACAGACATGGAGTTCCATACAAATAAAACAGCTATGACAAATGAGATCAGTCTAAAGGTAGGGAATTATGTTTTTAGTAGGCTAATATACGCAAGTATGGTATATCAAAACAGAGCATAATTTAATAAATACTCTTAGAAAAATGAAAGGGTGGAGGACTTTTATTTCTATTTAATTTGACTGAGTAGTTTTAATCAAAGTATCAATATTCTGCATCCAGATAAGTTCAGTGAAGCTCTGTCAATGTGTATTTACTACGTAGTTTAGATACTGGTTGACGCATTGTTTACGGTTAATTCAATTTCATTTTACCAGTAGCGTAATTTAAAGTGTGTGCTCATTTGAATCTTTCTGTCAAATTAAAAATGTGTTGGACTGGCACTCGAACACCAGAAACTTCGCCTGATGCAGCAATCACATAGTTTTAAACTGTCAAGAAGTTTGAAATCAGTGTATACTTCGCTGCAGAGTCAACTTCCATTCCAGAAACAATCCCTTAAGCCGGCCGGAGTGGCGGTGTGGTTCTAGGCGCTACAGTCTGGAGCCGAGCGACCGCTGCGGTCGCAGGTTCGAATCCTGCCTCGGGCATGGATGTGTGTGACGTCCTCAGGTTAATTAGGTTTAATTAGTTCTAAGTTCTAGGCGACTGATGAGCTCAGACGTTAAGTCGCATAGTGCTCAGAGCCATTTGAACCACTTTTGAACAATCAAAACTTTGCTCTGAGCACTATGGGACTCAACTGCTGAGGTCATTAGTCCCCTAGAACTTAGAACTTGTTAAACCTAACTAACCTAAGGGCATCACAAACATCCATGCCCGAGGCAGGATTGGAACCTGCGACCGTAGCGGTGTTGCGGTTCCAGACTGCAGCGCCTTTAACCGCACGGCCACTTCGTCCGGCGCTTTTGAACAATCCCCTAATCTGTCGCTAAGCTATTTATTCGCATTATTCTTTCTTCCAGGGATACTAGCCCCATAGTGTATGCAAGGAGAACTACACGCTGTGAAGTTTGGGAGGTAGGAGATATGTATTGGTGGAAGTAAAACTGTGAAGGCGGGTCGCCATTCGTGCCTGGATAGTTCAGTTCCGCTCAGACCGTGGCAGCAGTGGTACATCAGTACATGTGACTTGTGTCTAGGGACAGCAAATCTTCATACAGTCGACTGGCCTCAGGATTGCAGCTCCTAAGGCTTCCTGGAGGTAGACAACAACAGTTTTCAGTAGTTTTTTAAGTAATGTTCACATGTTTTAGTTATTGTGCGTCTGTATATGTTGATGCAGCTCTCATTTGGAAAATGGGAAAATATAGTTTGCAATTTGTACATTTACAATTTGTACATATGACAGTAATAAAAGCTTATATCGTCAAATTGTCCAAGATACAGGCATAATAATCAGAAGTTTCGTAAAAATTAACAATACTTATAAATGGCTGCAACTTCTTATTTTACTCTAGGAGAGTGCAAATCAATTGAGAAGCTAAGGAATTTAGGTTTCTATTTAAAATGCATTGCCATACTACAGATTACATTACAGGGTCACTCTCCCTGACATAATCTTGATTGTCTCAAACCTTGCTATCCCAAAAAATTATGGAAAGAATGATGTTGCCACAACCTTCTTCTACCCACATACCAAATATTAGACTTCCCATGTGTGTAATTTATACTAAATTTCATCAAAATCGAAACTGATTAAACAAGAAATTTATTTACTTGAACAGTCTGATATAGTCTCTCATTTGCTGCAGGCTTAAGTGAAATTTAAATCATCTGATTTCTGAGACAATTATAAGTTTACAGATCTAACCAAATAAACATACTGTCACCTACTTTATCATGGTTATCACCATAAAAAATGAACTTTGAAAATCTGCTTTCCTTTTTAACTCATTGTCATTAGCAGTGACAATTTTAATTTGCTTTTTATTTATCAACAAAAACATTAATGACAATCAGAGAGAAAAGCCCATTTTTATTCTGACTTAACACTGTTGTATTAAAGTTGTCTTAATATGGCGCCGAGTGAGGATCGCGAGTGTGTAAAGTCCGGAAAAAAGTGTAAAAATAACGAGGAAAAGTGTTTATCGTGCAGTATAGTCAGTGTGTATTGTGAAAACTTGTGCATGCCATGTTACATACTAAAGAAAGTCGCAGAAAAAAACTGTGGAACCACAAGAAGTAATAAGGAGAATTACGCATGTGGAGCATCTACATCGTCTTTCGGGGAAACAAGTGTAATATTAAGTTCGGATCCCTGCCACTGCAAGAAACGTGCGGTTAAACGTGTAATGTGCACGATATGTAAAACTATGTTTCATTATTCATGTGTTAACGTAAGTCGTAAACGTAAGATTTGGTTCTGCGCAAAGTGTAGCAGAGAAGATCCTGTGCAAAAACTTAATAAGGTGGATTACACAAACAATATCATTGCAGTGTTAGTGGAAGAGATACGCGTTTTACAACACGAGTGCAACAAATCCCCGCAGCTGAACACAACGGGCGTAAATAAATCGCACAGTGAACTCCACTCAGGAACCATTAACTATAGTAGCAAAAATATGTCATAACTTGTGTAAAAAGTACGGGAGAGTAGGCAGTAATGGCGTATGCGAAACAAAGTTCCGTTCTTGGTGTGCAAAAGTTGATCCGTTGCCGAAAATACACGAAAATTCATCGTCAGAAAGGAAATATGATACCAATGTCTACAGGGCCAGACTAAACCCACCTATTCAATTACGAAACAGATACGAAGTGCTAAGCGAAATAAGTGATGATAGTGCTTCAGAAAATATTTTTGAAAATACGCAGGTACATGTTTCAGCCGTTGCTGCTCCCCTGAATAGGCCTACGCGCAATTCATGTCAACATATGCCTAGGTCAAAGCAAAAAGTACATAATCACATGGGAAAACTGCACATTCTAGCTGATAGCCACGGGCGCGGAATAGCCTCTCTTGTTAATGAGGCATCAGTTGTGAAATCTACGAGTTATGTCAAGCCTGGGGCTTCCCTTTCGGAGGTATTTAAGAATGTTTACACTGATGAAATTATCAAGTTGACTTCAAAAGACTTTGTAGCTTTGTTTGGTGGCTCTAACGATGTATATAAAAATGAAACCTCTACAGCCTGCTCAGAATTGAAAAAGCATCTGGCTCTTTTGTCTCATACAAACATTCTCTTTGTCAACATTCCACATCGCTATGATCTGCCACGCTGGTCTTGTGTGAACAAAGAGATTAGTGCTGCTAATGAGAGTTTTTCCAGTATATGCAGTCAATTCGAAAATGTTTGTGTTGTTGATATTAGTGGCATTGGTCGGAGATTCCACACTTCTCATGGCCTTCACTTCAATGGCCTAGGGAAGAAAATTGTAGCACAAAAAGTATTGGATGAAATAAAAAGGCACCAGCAAACACTTGCAGCACCATCAATGACAGTAACAGTAACACCACAAAAATCAATAACAGCAGGTTCATCACAAGTAGCAACAACAACAGAAGCAACAGCAACAACAAAATCATCACCATTAGCAGCAGTAAAATTACCACAAATGGTCAAACCACAATCAGTAACTGCAACTAAACCTTCGGCGGAAACAACAGCAAAACCAACAGATACTACAACAACAGATCCACCATCAACAGAAATAGTGCCACTAAAAGAATCAAAGGCAGCAACAGCACGAAGAATCTTGTCAGCACCACCACCACAACCACTACCACTACCACCACCACCACCTCCGGCCACAGAAACAGCAGCAGCAACAACAGCAGCAGCAACTGAACCAACAACAACAGTAGCAGCAGCAACAAAACCATCAACAACAGTTGCAGCAACACAACACTGCCTAAGGAGGAGTCAAAGACAAGGTACATCTACATCATTAAATAAGGATTTTTTTATGGCTTCAGACAAAGAAAAGAAAAAGATTGTGACAAATCAGCAAGAAAATTTGCAGATAAGTCACAACTACTATGGAAAAAGCAGCACATTACCAGGTAATGACAAAAGAAAAAATACTTGCAAAACAGTCAGGATAATGTGTCAGAATATTCAGTGCCTCAGAAACAAAGTACTAGATCTAGAAGTAGCTTTAAATAATCTTGCTGATGTCTCTTGTATTTGTTTATCTGAACACTAGTGCAAGGCTAGTGAATTAAGTCTCATAAATATAAGCAAGTTTAATTTAGCATCACATTATTGCCGAAGTGTTTTTAAAAATGGTGGGGTATGCATTTACTCTAGAGTAGGACTGCAGTTCAAAGTGAAAACAGAATTGGACCATCCAAATATAGAAAAACATTTTGAATCATGTGCCATAGAGTTAAAAACTGAGGAGAAGAGTGAAAAACTAGTTGTCATTACAATATATAGATCTCCACTGGGTGACAAAAACATATTCTTCAAAAAAATAGAAGCAGCATGAAATACTTTTTATAGTAATGAAGTGAAATTATTTTTATGTGGAGATTTCAATATTAACCTGTTAATTGAAAGTGATGAAAGAAGACAGCTTTTGTGTATACTCAGCAGCTTCCACATGAAAGCACTCTTTACAGATGCCACCAGAATAACAGAACTGTCATCTTCTCTTTTAGACAATATTTTCACAAATATGGAGAATGGTGTCACTGAGCCACTAAACGTAAACTTAGGTCTTTCGGATCACAATACACTATTGACATACATAAATTACTCTATCCCCAAGGCCGCAAAATATAAGTGGGGATACAAAAGGCACTTCTATACAGAAAAAGTGAATACTTTCATCCAGTTGTTAGCTAATGAAACCTGGGAAGATGTCTTTGCACAAACAACTACTGAGGAATCTTTCAATGCTTTTTCTAGTACATTCATGTTCCTATTTGAGATGTGTTTCCCAAAAAAGCTCACAAAGATCAATGTCATGCCTAGGAACACAAGCCAGTGGATAACACCTGCTATTAGAATATCTAGTCAAACACTAAAACATATCAGTCAACTCAAAAAAGATAACAAAGATGAATACTTCAGAGATTATGTTAAGACATACAAGAAAATTTACAGGAAGGTGATCAAAAAAGCCAAGACAATGCACAAGGACAGTGTAATTGCTGGGTCAGCATACAAATCGAAAGCTATATGGAATGTAGTAAAAAAAGAAATAGGCCCAAACAAAAATGTTAGGAATCCAGATGACTTTATTTTAAAAGATGATCAGGGTGTGCTAGTCAGAAATCTTACTTTAGCAAATTACATTAATGACTACTTCATAAATAGTCCAATCAATCTGAGTAAAAATTGTTCTAAGATTAGTAGTACAACAAACCAAGAAGAACAAAGTGTTAATTCATTATTGCTACCTCCCACGAACAAATTGGAAGTTAATCGAATAATAAAAACAATGAAGAATAAAATGTCCTCAGGGATTGACGAGATACGTTGCTCAGTCATGATGAGTTGTGCTAGTGTCATATCAGACCCACTCTCACACATCATAAACGTATCATTTTCAGAAGGTGTCTTTCCACAACGATTAAAAATTGCAAAAGTAAAACCATTGTATAAAAAGGGCAATATACATGAAGTGGGAAACTATAGACCAATAGCTTTATTATCGGTATTTTCAAAAGTAATAGAGACAGTCATGAAAAACAGAATTACAAATTCAATCTATTGTCTGTAAACCAACACGGCTTTCGCAAAGGAATGAGTACAGAGTCAGCCATCACCCAATTCATTGAAAATATTGTAACAGGGCTAAATAAGAACAACAGTACAATAGGAATAAATTTGGACCTCTCAAAGGCATTTGATACTGTCCAACATGATATCCTACTAGACAAATTAGAATATGTCGGTATACGAGGAGTAGCTAAAAAGTGGTTTCAGTCATATCTCCATAATAGGAAACAGGTAGTAGAAATTGCAACAACAAACAGTAAAAACCAAAGTATTGTTTACAGATCGGATATTCAGACTGTGCCAATTGGGGTACCGCAGGGGAGTGTTCTAGGACCTCTCCTATTTCTTCTTTACATAAATGATATCAAGATTCCAGTAAATGGTTCTCATATAACCCTGTTTGCGGATGACACAAACATTGTAGTAACTGACATAAACCGGGTATTGCCAACATCTGCAACCAGAGTTATAGAATATTTGCAAAATTGGTTTGAAGTGAACAAATTAACCATAAATATCTCTAAAACTAATTATATCCATTACAGGAAAGCAAAGTCACACTCTGATCTAGATCTCAGAATACAAAATAAAGAAATTGTGAGAGTTGCTACCACAAAATTCTTAGGTGTACATATAGACGAAAATTTAGACTGGAAATCCCATATCCTGTATCTCTCGCATAAGTTAAGCTCTGCCTGCTTTGCTTTACGTGTTATTAGCCTTGTATGTAGTAGGAAATGTAGCAGAGCTGTTTACTTTGCTTATATACATTCTGCTATTACCTATGGCCTCACCTTCTGGGGTCATAGTAAGAAAAATCTCAAAACCATCTTCACTCTACAAAAAGGAGTTGTTAGAATAATTACCAACAGTTCAAGGCTAACTCCTTCAAAGCAATTATTTAAACAGCTGAATATTCTACCCCTACTGTGCCTCTATATACAGAAAAGCGTAATTAATGTAAAAAGAAATATTAACAATTTCCAATCCAACTCGGATCTACATACTTACAACACAAGAAAGTGCAATGACAATCATATAAAAAGAGTTAACAAGGCTTTGGCGCAGAAACAAACAAACATACAAGGAAGCAGATTGTATAACAAACTACCGGTAAAGATAAAAGAAATAAAAAAATTGTCTTCATTTAAAGAAGCAGTATTCAAATTTTTAATGAGTAACTGCTATTATAGTGTAAAAGAATACCTGGAATAGCTTCATACTAAACAATTATATTTATGCACTCTGTGCCAATAGTAATTTTTATCTGACTGTTGCTATGATCTAAATAAATAATATGTACAAAAGTGCTAGAATTGTATGTGTTATATCTAAATATCAACTGTGTATTCCATGTAAAAAGTCTTTCTCATACATCAATGTAAATAATCAAAGTTGTACATGCTATTTCAATGTGGTCTGATGTTATGTAGTCTACTATGCATATCTGTATTTTGTATAATATTGTTCACCCTATATATATATATATATATATATATATATATATATA
This sequence comes from Schistocerca serialis cubense, assembly GCF_023864345.2. Lineage (NCBI taxonomy): Eukaryota > Metazoa > Arthropoda > Insecta > Orthoptera > Acrididae > Schistocerca > Schistocerca serialis. Next base: position 575,807,143 of record NC_064640.1, on the reverse strand, counting down.
TATATATATATATATATATAATGTATTTTTTGACGAAATCCATGCAATATACATTGTCTCTGGATGAATAAACTACTATTACTACTACTACTACTACTACTATCAATAATCCTATTACTGAGACCATGCACAACAGAAACAGTTTGCCCAGTCCTCAACATATCTAAAACATTGTCAAAAACTATGTTAACTACTCGTATTGTATAGATCTAACACTAAGGTCATTTAGTTAACTAGCTTATACCCAGAGCTTGTCAAATATTTCTGATTCTCCATTTCAGTACAATACGTTAAAAAAGGGGTATAATGACTTTTATAAGAGTGAAACGATTCGATGTGTTCTTTCAGTTTTGTCACATCGATTTTATTTGTTGGCGGCCTATGGCCTCTTTTATCGATACATGCGGCTGGTTCTGTACTACCTGATATTTTATAAAGACGAGCGTCACTAACTTGAAATGTGTCCATAAGAAACTTTTTGCTCACACGAACTGACATCACTGTTGTTGTCAATATGTCAGAGTTTTCGATGTTGGTGCCTTTTTTGCTTCACCTTCGTGTTGTGGATCAGTCTGAGAAGATAGACTTTCCGCTTTGCATTATCGCCCAATTTATAAAAGGATTCGAACAGGATTTACTGAATCAAAACACTTTCGTGAACATTTGGAGTTCACATTTTTAAAGAATTTTGCGGGCATATTTTTCCCACTTCTGTTCACATAAGCTTTCCTAGAACATCATTTGGTTGAACTGACTACCCTTTTCCAGAAATTTTGCTTCCCATTCCGTTTTCTTCCTTTCTGTATCATCATATTTTCATTTTCATTGTTTTTACCATGGTTGTCTAACTGGCGATCATCTTCTTCCGTGACATCTACAAATAAATAAAATGTTTAGGAAGTCATTTACTGGAACTCACAAAACAGTTCACAATTCAAAAAAATTATTCAAGAACACGTGTTCAGCAATGTTTGTAACGAAACGTTCCAGTTGGAAGGTTACAGTATCAATAACGAGATAAACAATACACTAGTTTTGGGAAAGAAGCCTTTTTTGGGAGGTCACATTAAATTACGACACATTTTAGAGGTTGGAATGTACCTGAATCGGACGAATTATTATCATTGTCTGGTACATATTCAGAACCGCTATCTGAAAACGTCGATTTTCAGCGAGTGGAGAGGACATCCTGATCTAAAAATCACGTATTGTGTAACAGTAGCAGAGTACTATGTCTAACAGTACGGCAAGACAAACAAACTGGTGTTGCAAACTGACTTACCCTGAATAACTTCTGAACATTTCGGCTCATTTACTCTGTGGTCAGTACATGTGCTGCCACCTAGCGTAAGAAATGTCAAAGTGTGACTTACTCGTCTCGGCAACTGAAAGAATGAATACTCAGGAATCTGTTACGACATATAAGTCACTTGCAGAAAATCGATGACTTACACTGATTGGCTTCTGAGCCCTCCAAATGAAACATATGGGTACAAAAGAAACTCACGTTCTGATCAAAAGTATCCAGACACCTATTAGTGGACGTTAATATGGGGTGCATCCATCCTTCTTTCAATGAGGTACCTCATTGGTTGGTTGGTTGGTTGATTTGGGAGAAGGGACAAAACAGCGACGTCATCGCTCCCAGGGGTGTCTGCCTGTGGAGGAGTGGCAACCAATTCTTCCCCAAGAACCTAAACCACAGAAGGTAGTAAAATTGTAGGCTGGCGTCTGGAGTGAAGTCGTCGTTCCAACTCATTCACCCAAGGTGTTCCATCGCGCACCGATCAATGGACATTAATATAGGTTGTGCCCACCCTTCCACTGTTCTTCCCAAATAACTGAAACCAGACAGGGTCGTGAAATTGGACGCTAGCATCTGGAGTGAAGTCGATGCTCTGACTCATCCCAAAGGAGTTCTATAGAGTTTGGATTGGGACTTCATGCAGGCCAATACGTTTCAGGGACGGTATTGTCCACAAACCGTTGTCTCCCAGATGCTGGTTTCCGACAGAGTGTACAGTAATGCTCATACAAAAAATCATCGTCTCTGAACTGTTCCTTTATTGTACTGAGTATACAATGATGGAAAATGTGTTCGTATCCTTTCACATGTAGTGTTTTTAAGCACAATAAGGGGATCATACCCTAAATACGGAAAACACCCCTATCTCATAACAACACTTACTTCGTACTTCACTGCGCCACAATAAATGGTGGTAGCGAATGTTCTCCAGGTATTCCCCAAACCCATACTCTTTCATCGGATTGTCACAGTATATAGTATGATCTGTCACTTCAAATCACTCGTTTCCAGTCATCCACTGTCCAGTGTCGTCGCCCTTTAGACCACCAAATGCGCCACTAAGTACTGACTACAGATACGTGTGGCTTCTAAGGAGCTGTTCGACCACTGTACCCCATTCTTCATACAAACAGTCGTCGTGTTAAATGGACTGATGATAGCACTTTAGAACCCACACGTGATTCCTTCCGCTTAGTTAATGCGATTTTTTAGAATCATCCTCTGCATTGCTCGACAGTCCCTACCTGAATTCTGCCTGGTCTTGGTTCAAGTGTGGTTGTTCCTTTGCGTTTCCATTTCGTAGTCACACTAGAAAGTGTCGACTTTGGCAGCTTTAGAAGGGTGGAAATTTCCTTGGTGGATTTGTTACTCAGGTGACATTCAATTATGAATAGTTCACGTTCGAAGTACTGCGTCCCCGCCAGCCAGAGTGGCCGTGCGGTTCTAGGCGCTACAGTCTGGAACCGAGCGACCGCTACGGTCGCAGGTTCGAATCCTTCCTCGGGCATGGATGTGTGTGATGTCCTTAGGTTAGTTAGGTTTAATTAGTTCTAAGTTCAAGGCGACTGATGACCTCAGAAGTTAAGTCGCATAGTGCTCAGAGCCATTTGAACCATTTTACTGCGTCCACGACAAAGTTCAGCGCTCGGATTGTAAATTTGGTAAGTCATATTCCGGCAACAGCCAGGCAAGGGAGGCCAGCTCAGCCGATGTGCCAATCAAATAGACGACTGGGTGGTACTGCAGTCGGACAGAGTTTGCGACACCGGTCACGGACAAAGTATATAGAACAGCTAACACCACAATACGGTGTGCCCAAGAGTGAAGTAAAACTCACAGTACTTGCGTGCCACTGAGAAATTCCCACGTTGTAAATTTAACTGGCCTAACAGTGTGTGCTTAGTATGGTGTTAGGTAGGAAAAGGTGACAGGACGAAAATTATGAAGCAAATTGAGTCAGCGTGTGCTCGGCGTGGTGTGAGGTAGGAAAAGGTGACAGGACGAAAATTGTGAAACAAACTGAGTTGTCCCCTCTTCAACCCCCCCTCCCCCCCCGCCCCTCCCCGTAGGACAACGTCAAACCGTAGATATAAGGGTATAAATAATCGAACTTAGGTGCTCAACGCATTCACTCATGCTGCCATTCAAAATGGTTCAAATGGCTCTGAGCACTATGGGACTTAACCTCTGAGGTCATCAGTCCCCTATAACTTAGAACTACTTAAACCTAACTAACCTAAGGACACCACACACATCAATGCCCGAGACAGGATTCGAACCTGCGACCGTAGCGGTCGCGCATAATGCCGCCATTCTGTCTGCGTCTTGAACTAGAGAGAATGAAGGGCCTTTAAGTTTCTGAGAAACCACTATTAAACCTGAAAGATGGAGATCTGCTGGTTGCCTGCCTGTTGATTAACTCGTCAAGTTTCGAAACGAGGTGTGCCATACCTGTGGTGTGGCGGCTGCGGGACTTTGGAAACTTCAGCGATGCGGTGAGTTTGTGTGTGCCTTCTGAGGGACTTTGCCCAGCGGACTTCAAGCTGCCTACGATCCGGCTGTGGGAGGAGCGCCCTCGTGGCCTTCTAGCTACCGAGGCATCCATAGTTCTTCTGGTCAACCTCTGATGGGTGGCTGGGCACCGCTGGACTGCATCGAACATCTAGCATCGACTCGAATGGGCAATATGGGGACCACAATTATGTGCAGGGGTGCACAGCCGACAAAGCCCCGGAGGGCGTGGGCGGGTCATGCTCGTTCTTCGCCCACTGGCGACCCACATGGCACCGCAGTAGCTGCTGGCTGCGACTCAGGGCAATGTACGTCATAGGCGCCATCCGAGCGACAGCAGATTCCGCAACCACCTGGGTTTGTACATACACTGGGCGGCCTCCGGGACGGCTGTCTCTGTACAAGGCTGCTGGAAATAAACACCTGTTAATGCTATCACTGTTTTGCCACTCGCCCAGACGTAAGTATGCCCTCTCCTTCACCATTTGTCTCAGTCATTCTGAATCGTAGCGACCTAGAATAGGGCAGGTCATTACAGTTGGTATCAGTAAGTGGTCGTCAAACTTCCCGACTCGACGAGCTGCGTCGAGAAGTGTTCATTCAACTTCCAAGCGCTACTGTTCGGTGAGAGAAGTTATTGTTGTTTAACTTTTCGACACCAAGACGCTGCGATCTGGTGTCGAATTGTGAGATTGGGTACTTTGGTAGTTACATATGAGCGGTTGTACTTGGAATATCTCCGGTTCAGCAGTATCAGCTCAGCAAAATGTAACGTGGTGCGTCTCACTTTGTTTATGCTTGAGCCATTATCTGTTCTCGGTTGTTAGATCTAATTTATGTACACTATGTGATCAAAAGTATTCGGACACGTGGCTGAAAATGACTTACGAGTTCGTGGCGCCCTCTATCGGTAATGCTGGAATTCAATATGGTGTTGGCCCTCCCTTAGCCTTGATGACAGCTTCCACTCTCGCAGGCATACGTTCAAACAGGTACTGGAGGGTTTCTTGGGGAATGGCAGCCCATTCTTCACGGAGTGCTCCTCTGAGGAGAGGTATCGATGTCGGTCGGTGAGGCCTGGCACGAAGTCGGCGTTCCAAAACAACCCAAAAGTGTTCTATAGGATTCAGGTCAGGACTCTGTGCAGGCCACTCCATTACAGGGATGTTATTGTCGTGTAACCACTCCGCCACGAACTGATGCTCGATCGTGTTGAAAGGTACAATGGCCATCGCTGAATTGCTCTTCAACAGTGGAAGCAAGAAGATGCTTAAAACATCAGTGTAGCCCTGTGCTGTGATAGTGCCACGCAAAACAGCAAGGGGTGCAAGGTCCCTCCATGAAAACACGACCACACCATAACACCACCACCTCTGAACTTTACTGTTGGCATTACACGCGCTGGCAGATGTTCACCGGGCATTCGACATACCCACACCCTGTCATCTGATCGCCACATTGTGTACCGTGATTCTTCACTCCACACAACGTTCTCCACTGCTCAGTCGTCCACTGTTTACCTTCCTTACACCAAGCGAGGCATCGTTTGGCATTTACCGGCCTGATGTGTGGCTTATGAGCAGCCGCTCGACCATGAAATCCAAGTTTTCTCACCTCCCGCCTAAGTGTTATAGTACTTGCAGTGGGTCCTGATGGAGTTTGGTATTCCTGTATGATGGTCTGGATAGATGTCTGCCCATTACACGTTACGATCCTCTTCAATTGTCGGCGGTCTCTATCAGTCAACAGACGAAATCGGCCTGTACGCTTTTGTGCTGTACATGTTCCTTCACGTTTCCACTTCATTATCACATCAGAAACAGTGGCCCTAGGGATGTTTAGAGGTGTGGAAATCTCACGTACAGACGTATGACAAGTGACACCCAATCACCTGGCCACGTTCGAAGTGCGTGAGTTGCGCGGAGCGCCCCATTCTGCTCTCTCTCGATGTCTTATGACTACTGAGGTCGCTGATATGGAGTACCTGGTAGTAGATGGCAGCACAATGCACCTAATATGAAAAACGAATGGTTTTGGGGGTGTCCGGATACTTTTGATCACATAGTGTAAGTACTGTAATGATTATGTTTAACGTTACGTACAGAAAACCACATGAACCAGTGGACTTAACATTGTTTAAGGATAATGGTAGGCCCGATTGCCTAGTACCACTAAAAAGTCAGTTTTTCAGTCTTGCAGGCCTCAAACTGCCGTACACTAAGGCTGTAGCAGCCACATGTTTCACGCATAAACATGTTGGTGATGTGGCTCGCGATACGTCAGAGTGCAGATGGACGATGATATACCGGAGAAAGTAACTTTTTGATATTGAGTGCAATAATTAGTTATCTGTGTTTGTGGTATTACTTACATTATGTGCAAAGTATGAGAAACACGTGCTGCTACTACTACAGAGTCTGTTGCTGCTGTAACAGAGCAAGTGTGGGTGTAAGCAGAGGGAAATTCTCTGAGGAACTGCTTCGCAGACATGAAGCTTTGAAAGCCGTTCAGGTACAGTTACAGTTTGATTTACGGGAAAATAAGGTGGAGTTGGTGATGGCTTCTTCTTCTTCTTCTTCTGATTCGGCTTTAGCCACACTTACCAATCCCTTTTCGGGCAAAACAACGGAAGATGTGTTGATATTCATTAATGATATTACAGCTACTGCTGCAATGAGCGGTTGGTCAGACGAAATAACCCTCCTTGTGGTTAACTTGCAATTAACAGGGGAAACAAGAACATATGAGCTATATCTTGAGGCCCACAGTACAGCACAGTAGTTGGTCATTTTGCTACGTCAGCGTTATCAAATACAAAATAACACACTTTTTATTCGATAGAAGATTACAAGGGGACCGTACATACTTCCTCCCACCGATTTTATTCATACTGACAATGTGTGTAGATACAACTAGTACTTCAACATAGGTAAACAAGAAGACGCAACTCCGAACAGCTTTCGAGAAAATCGAGTTTGAAAATTTTAGGCGTGCTTGTATACTTCGTATGGTCGCTAGTGCTCACGGTGTCCGCAGCCAAGCGAGTAAGCGCTTAGTTTTGTAAGTACGCTTTCACTGGATCAACTCTCACTACCGGTAATATTTTTTGTTTTCCACATAAACTTTTGAAGATGGATATCGTCTGCCAGCAAGCAATATTTAAAGTGATTCTCCAATATGTACTCCACTGGTGCAACCTTGCGACGCTTATTTTCACCAGTTGGCGAAGAACCTTATAAAAGACTACCAAATTGTGCGTACATCGTCGAACAGAATAGAGAGGTGGCTTCTAGAAAAGATTGTCTAAAAGTTCAATCAGTCGTACGCCCTCAGTTATCTGCACCAATATTTGGTGAAATGCTTCTATATGCGTAGTAGACCGCGAGATTGTGTGATGACCGAGAACCGTTTATAAATGTACACCATTTATTTGCAATAAACACTTTGAAAAAAAAATCATCGTACTTCGTGTACGGATCCGTAGGTTACACATTATAAATGTAGATACAATACTATAAATAAAATGAATGTACTGATTTGATTGAAATTTCTCGTGTATTCCCTTTTTTACTTCAAATCTCTTTATAGAATATTTTTCCCGTTTTTTTCAGGATGAAGATTATGAAAATAATAAATGATTCATTAGATATAGATGATTTGTACAGTCATAATAAATATTTTATTTACGTATTTCTGTTCTTTCACAGATGTCCGAAAGAGCAGATACGATTTTGATCTTGGAGCCACTATGAATCAAGACACAGAGGAATTGAAGACATAAGCTGCCAGTGGGCATTGATTTATATCAATTAAGCAAGTTAAAAATTTGTACTGGGCCAGGATTCGAACCCATGTCTCCTGTTTAGGAGAGAGGTAAACTGACCACTGCTATATCTGGATACAGTGGTGGCAAGCTATGCACGGACTACTCTAGCATGTTTCCCATAAGATCAAAATTTTCAACTTACACCAGACACTACGGATGTAGTGGCCCTGCTCATTGGTCTCATAACTCGCGGCATCTCGTTGATTCCCATAAGAATTCAAGCTTGGTGTGCGTCTGTACTGCAGGGATCATTGGCCATATTCACCTTAATTAATTATGTATGCGGTGTCTGTTCTTGCAGGTATGTCGTAAGTTCAAAGTTCTCACCACAATCGGTGAGATGTCGCGAGTAATGAGACTAATGAGGAGGGGCAGTACATCCCAGTACATCTGTAGTGTGTGGTATAAGTTGAGAATTTGGATCTGACGTGAGCGTGCCAGGGTAGTCCATGCGAATTTGGTGATCACTGTGTCTGGATGGGGTAGTGATCAGTATATCTGCCTAGTACGCGGAAGACCATGGTTCGAATCCTGGTCCACCAGAAATTTCTAAGTTGTTCCATTTATATAAATCAGTGTCCAATGGCACCTAATGTCTTTAATTCCTTTGCATCACAATAAATCTGTTGTTTGCATTCCGCGGGAATGAAAAAAAAAGGCCGTCACAGTCGATCCAGCGACATGTTTACGAAGCCAAGCGCTTTCTCGCTCGGCTGCGGACCCCGTGAATACAATCCACCACAGAAAGCATACAAACGCGCCTAAACTTTTCTAACTATTTCTAAAACAGGTGAGAGTTGCATCTTTCTGTTTACATATGTTGAAGTCCTAGTCATGCCATACACACCCTGCCAATGTGAATAATATCAGCGAGGGGGAGTTCGTATGATCCCACTATCAGTACTTTCTCTTTGAAATGTAATGAGTCAGTGGAAGCATTTTCAGACAGGATTCGCAAGGTCAATGCGCAGACACATGTGGAACCCAGAACGCGGACGTCAAGGTTGATTGGTTGATTTGGAGGAGGGTACCAAACAGCGAGGTCATCGTTCCCATTGGATTAGGGATTAGGGAAGGTTAGGTTCAAAATGGTTCAAATGGCTCTGAGCACTACGGGACTCAACTGCTGTGGTCATAAGTCCCCTAGAACTTAGAACTACTTAAACCTAACTAACCTAAGGACATCACATACATCCATGCCCGAGGCAGGATTCGAACCTGCGACCGTAGCGGTCGTGCGGTTCCAGACTGTAGCGCCTTTAACCGCTCGGCCACTCCGGCCGGCAGGGAAGGTTAGGGAAGGAAGTCGGCTGTGCGCTTTCAAAGGAACCATCCCGGCATTTGACTAATGCGATTTAGGAAAGTCACTGAAAGCCGAAATCAGATGGTCGGACACGGGTTTGAACCTTCATCCTCCCTCATGCAAGTCCATTGTGCTAACCACTGCGACACGTCGCTCGGTTGTGGACGCCAATAAGGTGCTACTGCAGGAATCATACAACAGAGCGTTAGACGTTTTCTTGGTCGGAATAACCACAGAAATGTCACGAAGAGTTCGCATTGAGAATCTGGGCGAATTAAAGGCAATTTCAGCGCAGCTGAAGACGATAGATCTTGCCATGAACCAACGGACTGATAACCATGCATTCGCTTCGAAGGTCAAATGATATAGTTTTGGACGTAAGGGCCATATGCAGATACACTATAGTCAACCCGAATTTTATTCGTGCTGGGAAGTGGGCCAACTAGCATCAAACTGTCGGAATAGGAAGAATGGGAAGCACCGCTGGAATAAGTAGCCGTTAAATTGAAACGGAGATGCTTCGACTGTCGGAAAGCAGTCCAGATAAATCATAACACTGCACAAGTTAGTGCACAGACGAAATGATGCTTAGTGGACTTAGTGAGTGATGTGAAAGAGAGGTTGCTTGCAGACATTTAGGGCGCATACATCTGTTATCAGTCTGGACTTGGCGAGCAGCAGATTTGAGTCACCACGATATAAGTTACGTGGGGTTGGCGATAATAGTTTTGAGTTAGTAGGTATGACTGTACTTGAGTTTATTACTGGGAAAACTAAGTTTACGGAGCATTTGGCAGTTTTAGTATGGGTGAAGGATTCTGAGTGATTCTCGGGCTAGATTTCGCATCGTAAAATACCTCTGCAGAAGTTACGGTAGGTGTTGAAGCTATTTCAAATGCTTGGGCTCAACATTTCAACACGACACCTGCAGGGAATAGTTATATATTATTTACCATTTTTCAGGCAAACAGCCAGTACTATGGCACAGGCGGTAGTTAACAGATTGATATTGAAGCTTGGAGTGCCTGATACCTTAGTTATGGATCAGGGCACGAACATTGTTTCAGGACTTATGGAACAGCTATTTCATATGTTACATATTCGGCAGTTGCAAACGAACCTGTTCTACAATCAAACCAACAGTACGATGCAGTGCGTCTATAAGACCATTTCGAAAATGCTAAGCTTCTATGTGGATGCTAGACACTGTGACTGGGACACCTATGTTCCATATGTGGTTTGTGCATACAACTCAATGACTTGTATGGGAATAGGCATATCACCATTTGAGGTGGTGTTTGGGATGAAGATGCCGACCCCTTTTCACGTTTTAAGTCCTAAGTTATGATCGGACTGCGAATTAGTAAAGATGTTTGCTAGAAGAACATGGGAAGTATGGAAAAACGCGCAAAAAGCAAATACAAAGACTCTGGAATGCCATTGACAGCCGAATAGGCGCATGGGCAAACTACCATATATTGAAGGGAAAGACGAAGAGCCAGCCGCTGTGGCCGAGCGGTTCTAGGCGCTTCAGTCCGGAACCGCGCTGCTGCTACGGTCGCAGGTTCGAATCCTGCCTCGGGCATGGATGTGTGTGATGTCCTTAGGTTAGTTAGATTTAAGTAGTTCTAAGCCTTGGGGGCTGATGACCTAAGATGTTATGTCCCATAGTGCTTAGAGCCATTTGAATCATTTTGAAAGACGAAGAAATTCTAGACCAAATGTTACGAACCATATCAGGTCGTGGAGATGGCCTTACCGGTTAATGTAAAGATGTAATTTCCTACCACAACGTCTGTTATTCATGCCATCTGGGTAAAATCATTTAAAGGCATGATGGATGGGGTACCACAGTTATCTGTAACTGACCTAGTGTGCAAAGGTGGAGCAAGCAGACCGAAGGAACCTCTAGCGGTGCGACAGCGCATGGCACATGAGCTGCCTTATGTTTCAAGGTCGCGTAGTTAGTTATGTTGTTAGAGTCTTGGCAATATTTTTGTGGTGTTTGATTTATTCTTGTTATTTGCATTTATGGATATATCTTACATTACAATGTGTTCGGATTGATTTAATGTTTTTTTGTTACATCGCTGCAACGTGTATTTTTCTTTCATTTTGTAGGGTTACTGTCAGGTCCTTTTGCCATTGTTTCTTATTTTCTGCTTGTCATTAGTTACTCATTTAGAAAGGAGGGAGGGGATGATGGGACGTTCCTTTCCTCAGGTGGTGAGCTCGTGAGGACATCCTGGGTAATAGGGAAATCGATGTATAGAAGAATGCAGGGGGTCTTGTCGATTTCAGACACTAGAGAAGCTCATGTAGTTATGTCGTTAGCAGATTTAGAGAAGTGCATCAAGGGAGTATTGTTGTCTGTCCAGGCAGACTAGTACTGACTGATATGCAGAAATGTGAGGCGGGTATGTTTTTGGGAAAAAAAAGAATGAGACAAATTGTGAAAGGGAAATATTGCCCACTCAGTCTTATTTCCAAAAGGTAGCTATGCATTGTTGGACTCGGTCTTCTCGCCAGAAACTGTGTTGACAAATTTCTATGTAAAGCGGAAACCTGAGGCGTCGGGGAAGTTAGAATTGCAGGGAAGCAGTGTTATCATTAACTGTGTGGCTTATGAGATAGTCGGGAAGGATTTTCGCCTTCCAGCTACATTCACCGGTACGACCGCCATGACATGGACGCGAAATATGATGTATTGGCCAGAAGGAGCACTATTTAACTTATCTTAACGCCAAGCTCAGTTTTGTATTTATGATTTCATTAAACAAATTAATCGAATCACAGGAAAGGAAAATTTCAGTGGAACACATGTTACAACATGTTCAAAATTTTCAAGAAAATCGTCAACACAAGATTATATCCATAAGCGTATCAGCTACCAGTTGTGACGTGTTTTTACTAAGTATCTGCATATTTTATATCTGTAATAAACGCATACGTGCACAGTCTACAGATCCACCGAGGCATCAGTTGCCAGTTGAGTGGTTAGCTGCCGTAGACTGAGTGAACAGTTGATGGAAGTGAAACCACTGTATTTATGCAGTATAAGCATTAGACTAAGAATTGCACTGTAATGAGATTCTGGAGACCACAGTTTCAGAAAAGGCTCAGGTTAGTAGTAAATAACCGATAAACTAATGTGGGACAGCTCATGGTTACAGCTGGGTGTTGCTATCGGCACGGTACGGAGTTTTTTGGCTAAGAGTAATTTTAAGGGACGACTAGTCTTGGAAGATTCGGGACGAATCTTTCGAAAGAGGGAAGACGTGCTGCGGCCCGAAAAAGTTCGGCGCACGAATTGTAAACCTTTGAAGCTTTATTCCAGCCGCGGGCAGGCAAGGGAGGCCAGTTCGGTCGATGTGCTAATCAAATAAGACACTGGGCGGTACTGTTGACATTACGCCAAAACACTCTGGCCGGACGGCTTATGCCGTACCGATGATGGATGAAGCACACGGAACAGTTAATACCGCAGTACAGGGTGAGTCACTAACTATTGCCACCAAGAAGTATGATAGAAGGTGAAAAATTCGTCGGACAAAATTTGCATGGGACAACGGTGGCCATAATATGACATTGGTTTTTTGTTGTCCACAAACTTTTCAGCTACTATCATCCTTTCGGAGTTATTATAGGTGGCAATAGTTAGTGACTCACCCTGTATAGTATGACTAAGTGTGAAGAAACATTTTGTAACTAAGAGCACTAGCGCGCCACCGAGAAACTCGCGCATTGCAAATTTAACTTGGCCTAGCAACCCTTGCTCGAAAAGGAGCTAGCTAGAAAAATCTGACAGGACGAGTAATATGAAGCAGGCAAACACGTGCTTCCCCTTCCTCCTCCCATTAGTAGTACTACATCAGAAGCGTATCTATGAGGGTACAAATAATCAAGCTTAGGTGCTCAAGGCATTCAGTCAAGCAACCATTCTGTCTGCATCTTGAACGTGAGAGAATGACAGGTGAGACCAAGAACAAGGATTGAGATTAATTTAAGGAAAATACGAGGAAAGGTGACCAAACCAGATGCGTCATTTATCATTCCCAAACGAATATTTTTATTTAATAACAGTTCATTTATGAGTCAACTGACAGTTAGCAAGATTCTTACGAAATACATGCAAATGGTTTTAAATTAAATTCGCAGTGTATAAGGACGTGGCATGATACCAAAAGTGAAACAACAAACTCCTCAACTTGAGGCTGGAACAGGAAATCCGGAGAATCAAGTGTGACCTGCCAACAGTTAGGTCTCGTGCGATGACGGGAAAGCCGCCGAAGCAGAAGGAAAACACGTCCCTGCTCTGGACCTGCAGAACAGCAAAGCGTCAATCGCTGCTGATACAAAGCTGTTGACGTATACCAAAGAACAAACAGCAAAACAAGTTTAATAAAGATTAACATACACAGTAATAACAGTAATATTTAAACTGGCAATTGAAAATTCGGTTATTAATATTTGAGTATGGGAGCGGCCTCTCGTAGCATTGCAAGGTAATCTCCCCAGCAATAACAAGAAGCTATGTACAAGGTCATTTAAAAGAATAATTACGTCATAATACAAACAAGATTTTAAAAAATCAAGGTATACCTTCACTGGGGCCTCTAAGGGCCTAAAAGACACTGTAATTAGAATACGTACAAAATGGTAAATGCCTGGTTCAACCGTACACTTATAACCTGACAGTCTCCTCAACATGGAGCAAGAGAGTGTGTTAATACACACTCATGATCCACAGGTGCATACCTTTAGGCTGAGTGCGCACTACTTCAGTTTCAGGCCAACTTCAATAACTCGCCCCAGGATGGCCATGAAGTTAAACAGTCTTCATAGCAAATTTCAAACAAATTCCAAGGATTCCAATAGCCTCAGGACTCCGGATAATACTGCCCTTACCCACTAAACTCGCCGGTAGCAACGGTCAACGGTGATAAGTCGCTGCAATCGCCAGGACGCCGAGTACTCAGGCACACCCGTCCAGCTCCGTGCCCGACACACCACTCGCCACCACACAGCCCCATAGGGAATACGTAACTAAGCAAAGATGATAGCACGAGGGCCAGAGACGATGGAACGTGCGTACAAGTGGCGCCAATAGGATCACGCGCCCGCTCTCACGGAAGTCGCCAGGGCTCAACAGGCTATTGAGTTTCAGAGAAACCACGAATAGCTATGAGTGAAGTAGATCTGCTGATTTCCTGTCCGCTGATTAACTCATAAAGTTCCAGCATGAGGCGTGTCATGCCTGTGGCGTGGCAGATGCAGGACTTGGGAAACTTCATCAATGCGAGAAGCTGGTGTGCGGCCGGCTTCCGCCCTCTGAGGGACTTAGGGCAACGGACTGTAAGCTGTCTGCGATCCGGCTGGCGAAGGCGCGCTCTCGCGGCCTCCTAGCCATCCATGCTTCATCAGCCATCGTCGTGATAGGCCCGTGGTGGGTGGCCGAGTTATTGCTACACTCCATCGAACATCTAGTGTCGGCTATCGCACCAAAGCTCATTACACGGGGTCCAAGAGAATGGGTGGGTGTGCGTAGACAGCTAACCTCTGGAGGACCTGGAAGGACACGCTAGCTCTTTGCCCACTGGCGACCCACACGGCACCACGGTAGCTGCCGGCCGCGACCCAGGTGAATGGATGTCGTAAGTGCCAATCGAGGTGTCAGCAGATTCCGAAACCGGCTGTGATTGTAAACACACTGGGCGGCCCCCGGGGACGGCCGTCGCGCTGTACAAGGTTGCTAGAAATAGAAATCTGCCGTCTCCCTTACCATTTCCTTCACCTATCCTACTGCATAGTTACCCGGAATTAGCTGAGTTGTTATAGAAGTTACTGAGCTCTCCTGCCGAGCCATTCTGCTGTTACTGCTTCTCTGCTGACAACACAGTACTCACTGCCTGCGCTTGTATTGACGGGTACACTTCTCGTGCCATATAGTAGTCAATTCCACATTACATAGGGGTGTCCTGATACTTTTGATGAGATAATGTAGAAGAGATGGAAGGCCGCAATACGTTTTCAAGAAGGACTTCAAATCCTACCGATTGCCATGCTAATGAACGGAAGAGTGACAGCAGTACATTGCCATTTGTGCGCACATTCAATCGACTCTAGCCCTCGTCGTATCATCTTTGCTGTGTGACGTTAATCAATATCTACACGCCATCAGGCTTGAAGAGAGATTAAGCTACTAGCAACAGCGGCTAGTGATTTTAGGAGGGAATTTCAAATTCATAATACATATATATAGTACCGAGTCACACATTTTAGTTGTAGCTAATATCTATATAATGTAGTCAAGGGATTGGACATACACTGGTAACTTTGTGTACAACGATACAGTTTTCACTTTCGTAATGCACGTATCAGCAAGTCAATCGGACAGGATTTACATACCCAAAACACGTAAATACTTAGTATCAAACACGGAATTGTGGCCCGTGTATTCTTTTAATCACTGTGCTCATCACGTGTGGCTTAAAGGCAATGCTCAGGAACTTACTTTGCTGTGGGCGCGTGGTAACTAAACCTTACGCTGCGTGGGAGAGGGTTCTTCACGTATGCGTTGGCCCGCTTTCCTGTTATAGCTGCGAATGGCTTGCGGGGAGAATGATTGTTAGTTAACCTCCGCTTGCACTCGTATCTCTCCAATATTACGTTCATGGTCTTTCCTCGATATATGTAGGAAGGAAGTGCAGGTCCGCCGTTCTGACCGCAGAAGGCCAGTATGGCCCACCCGGCCGTCATGTCACAGAATAGAGAGTATACAGAATGGACTCAGCTAAAATCCATGCGCGAAAATTTAATGCGCATGCAAGAGTCTGTCATGTTGAAACCGAGTTAAACAAGTGTGTTTGAAGCCAAAGGCGAACGGATACATTTTGTTTATTTTATTAATTGTGCATTTTAGCTGCTGGGCTTACCTGCAAGTAAACAATTGTTTGATGCAATCTAAAAATTAGAAACATATAATCAGCAGTAGTAAGAGAAAAGGTCACGTAACGAGCGATTCCCACGAAGCGGCTGATAGAACTACATGAGAAAAAAAGAGTTTTTCGATTTTCTTGCTGTAACAGTAAAAGCTCTTTAAGCTGTAAAAAATACTGTATGCAAATGAAGCTATATTAGCGCCCGTGGTTGCTTTTCCGATAGAGGTTCTCCTTTCCCTTTAAAAAATTGAAAACGACAGTTTTAATCTGCCAAAAGTTTCATATGAGCGCACACTCCGCTACAGAGCGAAATTTCATTCTAAAAACGACTTGTTTCACACGTATGCATCTCGTTCAATCCCGAGGAAAATAGTTGGCATATAAAATTGATTTCTTTCGTTCTTACAGTTTCATATCACAGCTTGTTGATGAAGCAGGATCTATTTTCTCGTTATAGGTCATAGTTACTGTGAAACTAAATTTCCAGGTGTTCTGTAGAATAAAATTTGAAGGATTTTCAGTGAAAAATGAGGCCGCTAGCTACTTTACGTTTGGTTCACTGTAGCTGCACGTTGCTGTATACTAAATGTAGCCAATATATCTCACTCAGTATGTCGGGGAGAAAATAGAAGTTAAAGGGTTTATTTGAGCGCAGTAGCGTGCACCTCACAAGGCAACAGCGCTTATTCGGCATCACAAGATGTGACGCAGCATGTGAAGGTTGCTGTGTATGGACGGGTTACTCCTGTAACCGAAATTGCAGATCTGAAGATGGTTCTAGAGGAATGGAAACCAGTCATGTGAATTAACATTTTTTTCAATCAAGACGGTTTATAAATAACAATGGTATCACTGGTTTGTGGTATATGCAGGGCTTGGCCAGAAATTAAAGGGACAGAAGTGGGAGCTCCAGGTGACCCAGGTGTTTGAAGGAAAATAGCATTTTTGGCGCGGATGGGGCGCAGGATAAGCCACTTATCAAAGTTTAGTTTGCAAGCTTGCCTGGCAGAGGGGAAACTTTGTGGAACGTTAACCCACAGGTTGCGGGTTCGTTTGTAGCAGCTATTTTATACTTTCTGTTTTCAATTTTTACGTTACTTACACTGTAAACTAAACAGAAATAAAGTTTAATATCGTGTACTTATTAATACATTAATAAAAGGCGTGAAAAGGAAAGACAAACCAAAATTTGGAATTGCATATGGTTTTCCAGGAAGCGATTGTAATCTATACACGAGAACTTAGTATCTAAAATTACACGTGTTCACTATTTTACAGTTGATTATTTATGCTTGCGGGGCCATACTTATCGTAAAAAAAGTTGTTAACATTTCGTGAAAGCAGATGTACTTTTCTCAAACTAGTGATCACTATTTATTGTAGCACTTATTGCTCACCAAACGAGGTGGCGCAGTAGTTAGCACACTGGACTCGCATTTGGGAGGACGACGGTTCAATCCCGCTTCTGGCCATCCTGATTTAGGTTTTCCGTGATTTCCCTAATTCGGTTCAGGCAAATGCCGGGATGGTTCCTTTGAAAGGGCACGGTCGACTTCCTCGATGAAACCGATGACCTCGCTGTTTGGCCTCTTCCACCAAATAAAACAACCAACGAACTTACTGCTGGAAGAAAAAGACATTGTACTCCAATAGTCACATAACAGAAAAGCTGAAATCTCATATTTAGAAAAAAGTTTATTTAAGACACTTATAAATAGTCATTTATTAAACGAATATGATTCATATTACGTAACATGTTAGAGTGAACTTATAGGTCTGACCCTAACTGAAAACATTTGTGCAAATTAAATTTTAGTCATCTACTGATTTCATTTAAAGGAATGCTTACGCGATGAAAACATGAATGAAAAAGAGTGTTGAATAACAGCTGTTTCTGATGGAAGAAAAGTTGATTTATTAGTTCACAGTCACAGAAAGCAAAAACTAACGAATAAAATAAAATTTCTGTAAGTAAAGAACCGATATTTACAAAACAAAGTAGCTTCATCGTCACTGAAGCTAGAAGTAGTGGCAGTTCACGGCTTGTACATGAGAAGGTACTTAATTTGAAAGCTCATGTGATAATTTTTTAACTAAAGATTTATCACACCTTGATTCACCATCGTTTCCTTTCGTAAAAGTTTTCATTTAGTCGGTTACATTAGTTCTAGTTCATAACAATGTCCATTTCGAGCCGTAGTACTAGGCGGCTATCGTTTTGCGTTTACTCATTTTATATGGCATCGCGCCCAATGCTAACGCTTGGCTTCATAAAAATCAAAGGAGCCGCCCTCAGGTTTCCTTTCTGTGTACACACTGTTCTGCGACCACGTCATCCTCTGCGAATGGCGTCACTAGGATGCGGTATGGAGGGGCGTGTGGTCAGTACACTGCTCTCCCGACATTTGTCGAGTTAGGAGGCTTGGAGCGACAACTATTTGGACATGTAGCACCTTAACTGCCATCATGAGGCTCAGTGGACCCCGTCCTCGTCCTCATACCAAAGAAAAGTCCCAGACAGTACCAGGAATCGAATGTGCGGATGTGAGTCCTACGTTCGGCAGCTATCCACACTGACCACTCAATTATGGAGACAGACACATATAGGTGGGAATAATATATTGGTGGACTCTTCTAGGAACGTCTTCTCTCGGAATTTTTACAGTAAACTACAGAGTGATACAGTCCGGCTCTCTTGCAGTGGCTGACACTGGAGATGGTGGAGTATATCTGTGGCATATCCCGACTTGCTAAATGAACCTGTAATGAAAAATACAGCTTTATTTTGTATTTCTCTATTTCGTCCATCAACCCTGTCTGGTAATGATCCCATTATGACGAGAAGTATTCAAGTATAAGTGTATAAGGTATGAATAGTTCTATAAGGTAGCCTACCTAGTTTGTGGATGGGCTACAGTTCTCGAGGGTTTTTCTAATGACTCTCATCCTGGCATCTGCCTTAACGGCAGTTATTATATACGCAAAACGAACAGTCACACACAGCAGTTTTGCTTATCGTAACATGGTATTCAACAGCAGCATTGTTATAGTTCTTCAGGCTTCCCCGGCCATCTGTTGATGTCTCGAGGTGTCGTGCGTTCTGCTGATATCAGTGTTGCCATACACAACATTTCGACAACTTGACTCGTTGTTTTCCGTAGGTGCTACCTGAGAGTGTTCGTTGAGTTCTCCTGCCTCTTTGTTTTCCATTCCAGACTCTGAGGGAGGCGAACATTTGGAACGGGTCGAATACTATGCCTACTGCCTCCCCACTCCATGGTCGACTTCACCAGAAGAGAGGAACGCTTCAGGGCTTTCTCTAACTGGGGGTGGGGCATGCGGCACGCCACTGCTCCTACCCTGAGGCACGCGTTAATTGCGCAGGTAATCACACACTGAAGCGCCAAAGAAACTAATATAGGTATGCGTATTCAAATACAAAGATACGTAAACAGATACAATACGGCGCTGCGGTCAGGAACGCCTATATAAGATAACAAATGTGTGGCGCAGTTCTTAGATCGGTTACTGCTTTTACAATGGCATAGAAAGAAGGATCCTATTATATGATAGCGAAACAAACACTGGTAGCAGTTACTTCTGTAAAATATCTGGGAGTATGCGTACGGAACGATTTGAAGTGGAATGATCATATAAAATTAGTTGTTGGTAAGGCGGGGTGCCAGGTTGAGATTCATTGGGAGAGTCCTTAGAAAATGTAGTGCAACAAAAAAGGAGGTGGCTTACAAAACACTCGTTCGACCTATACGTGAGTATTGCTCATCAGTGTGGGATCCGTACCAGGTCAGGTTGACAGAGGAGATTGAGAAGATCCAAAGAAGAGCGGCGCGTTTCGTCACAGGGCTATTTGGTGTTCGTGATAGTGTTACAGAGATGTTTAGCAAACTGAAGTGGCAGACTCTGCAAGAGAGGCGCTCTGCATCGCGGTGTAGCTTGCTGTCCAGGTTTCTGGATGAGTATCGAATATATTGCTCCCCCCCTACTTATACCTCCCGAGCAGATCACGAATACAAAATTAGAGAGATTTGAGCGCGCACGGAGGCTTTCCAGCAGTCGTTCTTCCCGCGAACCATACGCGACTGGAACAGGAAAGGGAGGTAATGACAGTGGCACGCAAAGTGCCCTCCGCCATACGCAGTTGGGTGGCTTACGGAATATAAATGTAGATGTATCAAGATTTAAGTGAGTTTGAACGTGGCTTTATAGTCGGTGCACGGGCGATGGGACACAGCATCTCCGAGGTAGCGATGATGGTTCAAATGGCTCTGAGCACTATGGGACTTAACATCTATGGTCATCAGTCCCCTAGAACTTAGAACTACTTAAACCTAACTAACCTAAGGACAGCACACAACACCCAGCCATCACGAGTCAGAGAAAATCTCTGACCCCGCCGGGAATCGAACCCGGGAACCCGGGCGTGGGAAGCGAGAACGCTACCGCACGACCACGAGATGCGGGCAGGTAGCGATGAACTGGGGATTTTCCCGTATAAACATTTCACGAGTGTACCGTGAATATCATGAATCCGGTAAAACATCAATTCTCCAAGATCGCTGCGGCCGGAAAAAGCTCCTACAAGAACGGGACAACGATGACTGAAGAGTATCGTTCAACGTGACAGAAGTGCAACCCTTCCGCAAATTGCCGCAGATTTCAATGATGGGCCATCAAAAAGGGTCAGCGGGCGAAACATTCTACGAAACTTCATCGATAAGGGCTTTCGGGTCCGAGGGTCCACTCGTGTACCCTTGGTGAGTGCACGACACAATGCTTTACGTCTCGCCTGTGTCCATCAACACCGACATTAGACTGTTGATCACTGGAAACATGTTGCCTCGTTTCAAATTGTATCGAGCGTATGGATGTGTACGAATATGGAGACAGCCTCCTGAATCTATGGATCCTGCAAGTCAGCAGGGGACTGTTCAAGCTGGTGGAGGCTCTGTAATGGTGTTGGGCGTGTGCATTTGGGGTGATGTGGGACCCCTGATACGTCTAGATACGACTATGACAGGTGACACGTACGTAAGCATCCTGCATTTTTACCTACATCCATTCATATCCATTGTTCATTTCGACGGACTTGGGCAGTACCAGCAGGACAATGCTATACCCCACACGTCCAGAATTGCTACAGAGTTGCGCCTGGAACACTCTTCTGAGTTTAAACACTTTCGTTGGCCACCAAACTCCTCAGGAATGAACATTATTGAGCATATCTGGGATGCCTCGCAATATACTACATCTACATCTACATACATACTCCACAATCCACCATACGGTGCGTGGCGGAGGGTACCTCGTACCACAACTAGCATCTTCTCTCCCTGTTCCACTCCCAAACAGAACGAGGGAAAAATGACTGCCTATATGCCTCTGTACGAGCCCTAATCTCTCTTATCATATCTTTGTGGTCTTTCCGCGAAATATAAGTTGGCGGCAATAAAATTGTACTGCAGTCAGCCTCAAATGCTGCTTCTCTAAATTTCCTCAGTAGCGATTCACGGAAAGAACGCCTCCTTTCCTCTAGAGACTCCCACCCAAGTTCCTGAAGGATTTCTGTAACACTCGCGTGATGATCAAACCTACCAGTAACAAATCTAGCAGCCCGCCTCTGAATTGCTTCTATGTTCTCCCTCAATCCGACCTGATAGGGATCCCAAACGCTCGAGCAATACTCAAGAATATCTCGTATTAGTGTTTTATAAGCGGTCGCCTTTACAGATGAACCACATCTTCCTAAAATTCTACCAATGAACCGAAGACGACTATCCGCCTTCCCCACAACTGCCATTACATGCTTGTCCCACTTCATATCGCTCTGCAATGTTACGCCCAAATATTTAATCGACGGGACTGTGTCAAGCGCTACACCACTAATAGAGTATTCAAACATTACGGAATTCTTTTTCCTATTCATCTGCATTAATTTACATTTATCTATATTTAGAGTTAGCTGCCATTCTTTACACCAATCACTCAATGACGACACCTTCCCGTACACCACAGTATCATCAGCAAACAGCCGCACATTGCTATCCACTCTATCCAAAAGATCATTTATGTAGATGGAAAACAACAGCGGACCTACCACACTTCCCTTGGGCACTCCAGATGATACCCTTACCTCCGATGAACAATCACCATCGAGGACAACGTACTGGGATCTATTACTTAAGAAGTCTTCGAGCCACTCACATACTTGGGAACCAATCCCATATGCTCGTACCTTAGTTAGGAGTCTGCAGTGGGGCACCGAGTCAAACACTTTCCGGAAGTCAAGGAATATGGCATCCGTCTGATACCCTTCATTCATGGTTCGCAAGGTATCATGTGAAAAAAGGGCGAGTTGCGTTTCGCAGGAGCGATGCTTTCTAAAGCCGTGCTGATGCATGGACTGCAACTTCTCTGTCTCAAGGAAATTCATTATATTCGAACTGAGAATATGTTCGAGAATCCTGCAACAAACCGATATTAAGGATATTGGTCTGTAATTTTGAGGATCCGTCTTTTACCCTTCTTATATACAGGCGTCACCTGCGCTTTTTTCCAGTCGCTCGGGACTTTACGTTGGGCAAGAGATTCGCGATAAATGCAAGCTAAGTAAGGAGCCAATGCAGTAGAGTACTCTCTTTAAAACAGAATTGGAATCCCATCAGGACCTGGCGATTTATTTATTTTCAACCCATTCAGCTGCTTCACAACCCCAGGGATGTCTATCACAATGTCCTCCATACGGGAATCTGTACTAGACTCTAACGGCGGTATGTTTGTACGATCCTCCTGAGTGAAAGATTTCTCAAATGCTAAATTTAAAATTTCAGCTGTCTTCCGTTGCCAGGCCAGACTGATGATACGCGAGTTGGGATGGAAGTCATTAAAGCAAAGACGTTTTTCGTCGCGGCGAGATCTATTTACGAAGTCTCAGTCAACAACTTTCTCTTCCGAATGTGAAAATATTTTGTTGAACCCAACCTACATAGGTAGGAATGATCATCAAAATAAAATAAGAGAAATCACAGCTCGATCAGAAAGGTTTAGGTGTTCGTTTTTCCCGCGCGCTGTTCGGGAGTGGAATGGTAGAGAGATAGTATAATTGTGGTTCGATGAACCCTCTGCCAAGCATTTAAATGTGAATTGCAGAGTAATCATGTAGATGTAGATGTAGATGTAGATCAGTGAGTGACTGGATGGAAGCCTTCGACCCGCTTACCGATTTTACGTAAAACCAGAATTTCCTTGGGTTTTCAGCAACATCTTTTGCTAAGGTATGACGGTGGTAGTGGTTGTATGGTTCGCGCATCGCTCTTTTTACAGCAGCACGAATCTCTACTAACTATTGCCGGTCCTCATTCTCCCTATCTTTCTTGTACCGCGAGTGCAACTGTCTTTGCTTCCTGAGCATTCTACGAATTGCGCTGTTAAACCACGGTGGGTCTTTTCCGTCCATAACCCACTTTTTCGGCACATGCTTGTACAATGCGTGATTTACAATGTGTTTAAAATTTGCCCATAATTCTTCCACGTCCATCGTACCGGAAGTAAATGAAGTCGATTCATTTACTAAGTGGGGTGCTAACAACTGCTTATCTGCTCTTTCTAGTAAGAATACTCTCCTAGCCTTCTTGACCGACTTTTTAACTTTCGTAACCATAGTTGTAATGACAACATCATGATCACTAATCCCTGTCTCAACACTGACACCGTCGATGAGGTCTGTTCTGTTCGTGGCTACCGGATCTAAAATATTTCCATTACGCGTTGGCTGTCGATTTAGCTGCTCAGTACAGTTTTCGGATAATGTGATCAAAAGTCATTCACACGACGGCTTGTCTGTATCACCGGTAATGAATCCATAGACATCCCAGTTTATACTAGGTAGGTTGAAGTCGCCTCCGACCAATATAGCATGATCCGGGTACTTCTGCGATACAGAGTGTAGACTACCTTTGAATGATTCTAGAACTGTAACGGTGGAACCTGGTGGCCGGTAATAACACCCAACAATTAACTTTGTTTCTCCTAGCCCCGTTAAACGTGTCCAGATAACTGAACAATGACACTCTATTTCGACCTCAGTAGACACAATATTTTTGTCAACTGCAATGAAAACACCACCTCCTACGGTGTCTAATCTGTCTTTCCGATACGCGTTCCAACCCTCGCTAAATACACTCCTGGAAATTGAAATAAGAACACCGTGAATTCATTGTCCCAGGAAGGGGAAACTTTATTGACACATTCCTGGGGTCAGATACATCACATGATCACACTGACAGAACCACAGGCACATACACACAGGCAACAGAGCATGCACAATGTCGGCACTAGTACAGTGTATATCCACCTTTCGCAGCAATGCAGGCTGCTATTCTCCCATGGAGACGATCGTAGAGATGCTGGATGTAGTCCTGTGGAACGGCTTGCCATGCCATTTCCACCTGGCGCCTCAGTTGGACCAGCGTTCGTGCTGGACGTGCAGACCGCGTGAGACGCCGCTTCATCCAGTCCCAAACATGCTCAATGGGGGACAGATCCGGAGATCTTGCTGGCCAGGGTATTGACTTACACCTTCTAGAGCACGTTGGGTGGCACGGGATACATGCGGACGTGCATTGTCCTGTTGGAACAGCAAGTTCCCTTGCCGGTCTAGGAATGGTAGAACGATGGGTTCGATGACGGTTTGGATGTACCGTGCACTATTCAGTGTCACCTCGACGATCACCAGTGGTGTACGGCCAGTGTAGGAGATCGCTCCCCACACCATGATGCCGGGTGTTGGCCCTGTGTGCCTCGGTCGTATGCAGTCCTGATTGTGGCGCTCACCTGCACGGCACCAAACACGCATACGACCATCATTGGCACCAAGGCAGAAGCGACTCTCATCGCTGAAGACGACACGTCTCCATTCGTCCCTCCATTCACGCCTGTCGCGACACCACTGGAGGCGGGCTGCACGATGTTGGGGCGTGAGCGGAAGACGGCCTAACGGTGTGCGGGACCGTAGCCCAGCTTCATGGAGACGGTTGCGAATGGTCCTCGCCGATACCCCAGGAGCAACAGTGTCCCTAATTTGCTGGGAAGTGGCGGTGCGGTCCCCTACGGCACTGCGTAGGATCCTACGGTCTTGACGTGCATCCGTGCGTCGCTGCGGTCCGGTCCCAGGTCGACGGGCACGTGCACCTTCCGCCGACCACTGGCGACAACATCGATGTACTGTGGAGACCTCACGCCCCACGTGTTGAGCAATTCGGCGGTACGTCCACCCGGCCTCCTGCATGCCCACTATACGCCCTCGCTCAAAGTCCGTCAACTGCACATACGGTTCACGTCCACGCTGTCGCGGCATGCTACCAGTGTTAAAGACTGCGATGGAGCTCCGTATGCCACGGCAAACTGGCTGACACTGACGGCGGCGGTGCACAAATGCTGCGCAGCTAGCGCCATTCGACGGCCAACACCGCGGTTTCTGGTGTGTCCGCTGTGCCGTGCGTGTGATCATTGCTTGTACACCCCTCTCGCAGTGTGCGGAGCAAGTATGGTGGGTCTGACACACCGGCGTCATTGTGTTCTTTTTTCCATTTCCAGGAGTGTATTTCAGAACTTCCTATCTCAGGGTTCAGCCAGGTCTCAGTCCCGAGAATAATTTCCGCGCCACACGCTTCCTGGAGGGCAGCAAATTCAGGAACTTTATTCCGAACACTCTGAAAATTTACTGCTAATATCTTGATAGCTGAAGTGTCTTTACACTGAGCGACTCCTGATTTCCCTGCCTGCACGTCGACTGTTCATCAGGACACCTCGCACTACTGCCTAGCCTAAAAAAAACCCCATGTGCACGCCACAAGTACTCTGCTACCCGAGTAGCCGCTTCCTTTGTGTAGTGCACCCCTGACCTCTCTAGGGGCGTCCTACAATTCCCCACCCAATAGCGCAAGTCTAGAAATCTGCAGCCAAGACCGTCACAGAGTCGACGAAGCCTCTGGTTGAGATCCTCCACTCGGCTCCAAACCAAAGGACCCCGATCCACTCTGGGAACGATGCTGCAAATAGAGAGCTCTGCTTGCACACCGCGTGCGAGGCCAGCCGTCTTCACCAAATCCGCCAGCCGCCCGTACGAACTGAGGATCGCCTCAGAACCCAAGCGACAGGCATCATTGGTGCCGACGTGAGCAACTACTCGCAGACGACTGCACCCCGTATGCTCGATAGCCGCACGTTGGAATTCTTTCCAGCCCTGTACGCTATTTCCCTAAGGGGCTCCATTACCCGCCTAACATTGGAGCTCCCAATAACCAGCAAGCCTTTGCTCCCGTGTGCATGCTCGGGCCCTGCTGAAGGAGCGGCCCCTGCCCACTGACAGGATGAACGGGCGAGGCCAGCCGGCCAGCCTCCACATTGGCCCTCCGCCTCGAGCGACGCGAACGCGTTGCAGTCCGCCACTCGGAGGTGAGGGCGGCCACAACGCGCCGGGTACACTAGAAGGTGCCTCGGTGGCTGAGTCAGCGGACGCAGCAAGCGACACCTGGGGTGTCTCAAGCGACGCGCCGGACCCTCCGCCGTCGCTGCACCTCGAGGGAGCAGCCTGAAGGCGGCTGACCGTGGCCAACAGCACGCTCAGCTGCCCGCGAACCGCGGCCAGTTCCTCCTGCGTCCGCACGCAACACGTACACACCCTATCCATCCTACTGCTAATATCTGGACGTACAGAGTTGCGACAAATAAAACAGCAATATGCGACTGCACAGTTGCGTCACCACCGCCAGATTGAGCTGCGATATATGAACAATTACTTACAAACCAAGCAATCAAATGACCACGACTATGCCACTATACAGATATTACAATGCGATCCTACCCCAGTCTTAGTACAAATGACAACCGCCTACGCGATATTACACTCTACAGTTATTAAAATTTGATTCTACCCCTTTCTAATTCGAAAATACGCAAAGATCCGAAAAATTTCACCACGCAAGCACACAAACACACAGAGTAATTTGAATTAAACATGCGGAACTTATACGAAAAACTGAATATACGACTAGTTTCTGCTACTGCTGCTCGCAGACGTCACTCTACAAGCACATATGAAACTGCACTGGCCTCTGTCTGCTGCTAACTCACTCTACGAAATAAACAGAAAGCACTGGCTGTCCAAAACAAACAACTGACTAACGACTCCGCGAATTTATACTTTACAGCTATCAATAAGCAATATAACACCTCTCAAATACGAGAACACACAAGGATTTTATGTAATTAAATATGCAAGCGCACAAACACTCGGAAAGAAATTAAGACTCAAACTACAAAACAAATATGAAAGCTAAATATGCGACTCGCTACTGCACTGATACTTCACCAGCGGCTGCTCAAGGCTCACTGGTCAGAAGAGATCTCCATCCCTTATACTCTTACGGATTTACGGACAACTGTGCAGGATTCATGGTGTCAATTCCCTCCATCGCTACTTCAGACATTAGTCGAGTCCATGCCACGTCGTTTTGCGGCACTTCTGCGTGCTCGCGGGGGTCCTACACGATATTAGTCAGGTGTACCAGTTTCTCTGGCTCTTCAGTGTATGAGAGCCAACTGGCAACGCCACCTTGCAACTGCGCACTACCGAGGCCGCATAAACCCAAATGTTCAAACAGTGGCGGTGGCACTTCGTGACCTACCGTTACTGTGAGAAGTTCAAGGCCGCGTTGGCTCGCCAGCACGGCATGCCGTGCAGCAAGAAGAACAGTCGCTTCCTTCGAAGTCCGCGTCCAGGCATACGGAGGGTGGAGGGGCCTAATAACTCACGTAAGGTGCAGACCAGCGATGCTGACAACATGGGGAGGGTGGCTATCGCTGAAACATCCGGTTTACGGTTGCACTGGTTTCTTTTCGGCTCCACTTTAATCCGGCTGTTAAAACCGCTCTGAATAATCGGCTTCTTAAATAACCGGATTTCGGTTTTTTATCAACGTAGAGTTCGAAAAAATATTGAAAAATTCTAACGCAGGTAAAAGAGTAGAATATCACGATCGAAATGGGGTTTATTGCGGCAGAAATCGCCTTTATTGTCTTCAGAAGAGATTGCGAAGGGGAAAGAGACTGGCGCGGCGACAGCCAGTGCGAAAGGTCACAACTTTTGGATGATACCAATTTTCCAACCTAAAGCGGCCACGAAATTAACCGTTCAGTTATTATCCTAGTTTATAGGGCGCAAATAAAATTATGGGCATATCAATCAAATTTACCTCCTCTTCCAAGGAATACTGTGGATGTTTTCTTCTTATACGATGTCACAGTTTTGTTGTGCCTCATTCCGCTTTCAATCTTTTACAGCAAATGGAGTATTGTAATTCACTGCTACCACACTTTGTAAAATACTTCCAGACTAGGGATGGTACCAGTCTGTAATGCAGGTGCTGTCCGAAGGCGACAGCAAGGAACTACGTTACAAACCAGGTGGGGACGTGTCTTGCAAAGTGCACGTACACACGTACCTGTTAATAGGCCACGTCCCACGGCAACGAGTACATTATTGCCTCTGAAATGCTGTACCGACAAGGTATCAGCTGTTGCTTATCTGAAAAATTGAGGGCTGCGTAAATACAGGGTGAAAAAAATGCCACACTTCGCGGTCGCCATGCGATTGCTCATACCATTTAGACGCAAAAGTGTATCTAGAAAAATCTAGTCCAACCAACAGGTTTAATAGAATTGGGATTTAAAGAAGGAGGCTCTAGCAGTGCTGTAACTGCGTGCAGTGTGGCCAAGAACAGGTAGAATGGACTCTGAGTCGTGTCAGAGCTGTTCTATTAGTTCAGAGAGAAACGTGGAAACGTCGTCGGGAATGGACATGTTGCCTCGCAGATGTTTGAGTCGCGTTCGCGCCAAGTATTTTCTTTTTCAGTTAAAGTGTCAAATAGTATCCAGTTTACGTCTCCAGAATACGGTATCTTGTGTATATGGTTTTGTTGCTATTATCTTTATTCAAACATTAAGACATAACATGAACTTGTTACAGACGTAAACGACCACTTTGTTTCGTCCATGACACAAATAAGGCCGACAGAAAATAACAGTGGATACAGTAACATCATCTGTATTCAATGAGGGACAAAGAACACAATAGGTAGCCTACACTAGATTGCACATTATGCTATGCACAATTATTCCATATTGTACGTTTGACGTCCAGGATTGGCTTCACAGAGCCAGTGGGTACACGTGCGAGCAACGTTCACTTTAGAGAAGATATTCAAAGTGACCACTTTGCATTTGCACACACGTCGCCACTTGTTGGATCATAGTTTTTTGGACCCAACGAAACGTACCTGCTAATAGATCGTGTACATCCATGGGTGTAGTGCTATAAACTTGTTCCTTTAAGTGTCCCCACAAATAAAAAACCGGGGAATGTGAAGGCCACAGCATTGGATCTCCACGACGAATCTATTTACCTGGAAACACTTCATTTAAATAGTTACGCACATTCATTTCAAAGAGTGGCGTTGCACCATCATGCTGAAACCATAACTGTTATCGAACACCAAACGGAACGTTTTATAATGCATCAGGAAAAGTATTGCAAAGAAACGTACTATAGAGGGACGCATTCAACTCGTCTGGCAATACGCAAGGGCCCAAAAGCACTGCTCTCACAATTCCAGCCGACAAGTTTATGCCAAAGTGTGCCGAAAGCCACGTTTACATATGGCACTTGGGTTGTGTTCTGACCAATAATGGTTGTTGCAGCGATTGAAAATAATTTCACGAATGAAGCTAGATTCGTCATTCCATATCACATTATTTACAAAATGTTCGTTATCTTCCTCTTGGTGCAAAAGCCGTTCACAAAACACTACTCGTCGAATGCGATCTTCTGGCTGCTGGTGTTGGATATGGATTCAGTTATTAACTGTGCAGTATTTCAACAACCACTCTTTGATATCTCTGGAACTGCTCTCAATACCACGGGTACTTCGCCGAGGTGATTGTTGAACCAAGAATTGCGTCCTCTGTTTGTGGTGAACCAAGAATTGCGTCATCTGTTTGTGGAGCATGTCTAATCTTTGGACGACCTCTGTTCATTACTTGTGGCCAAAGATTACTGGTTTCCCGAAGGGATGGCGCCTTTGAGGGTGCCGTACAGCGTATGCACACGAAAAAGAAAATTTATGAGGGAAGTAGACTGAACGTCTACAAAAAATGCATCTAATGATTACCATACGAATAAAGACAAAAAGTAAAACAAGATTCTGTAACATCAAGAAAAAGATGGGGAATGCATCAGCAACAAATAACGGACAGTAAATGAATAATAATAATAATAATAATAATAATAATAATAAGGCCCCGGAAAAGAATAGGCCTCCGGTATGTTCTGCCAGTCGTAAAAGGCGACGAAAAGAACAAACCACTAATCGGGCTAACCCCCCTTGTAGTGTGATTAGTTGGTTCAGGACAGAGCTAATGAAGCCTCGGGCAAGCGCTCTCATGGTCGGGGACGACACTGGAACCCTATGCCCGTCCACAATGGTAACGACACTAGCCACACGGAAAATGATTTAAATCCAAATAGAGGTGTTTTGCAGGATATGCTTCCTGCAACCACCCTAGAAGGAAAACAAAGACAGAGGATGAGATGGTCAGATGAAGCTAACCGACAATCTCATGTTCTGTTATTACCAAGCAACAAATTTATGAACCAACACAACTGGATACAGATCACAAGTATACACAATATTTATTACCAGATACCCAGAATTAAAATTTTTAACAGAACAACGACTAGCTGATCAGATCCGTGTAATAATCAAAAATAACAGGATACCCCAGTCGGAATTAGAAAACATCAAACAACAAGTACAACAAATACTGGAACAAAATAATGTGCAATCAGAAAAAGAAGAAAATACAGTAATGGACTCAAACATCCCAGAGCAAACAAACAAAGAACGCCACGCATCAATTAAACAATCAGAGGAAAACGAAATCTTAAGACGGCCACCAGAACAAGCACAAATAGAACATGAAGTGACACACATGTTAGATATAGAAGAAAAATTTCAGCTAAGATATATAGAATACAAAGACACAAATACAGACATTACACCATTCTTGCATAGACCACCAAATAACCCACAAGTCGAAACAACAATAACAACTATCAACACAATCATACACAACAAAATAAATGAAAATACAACTATGGAAGAGTTACAACTATTGGTTTATATAGGAGCACTCAGTACACTAAATATACACACTAGGCAGAGATCAGAACAAACCAACACACAGAAGAAACCCACAAAACCAGCATGGCAACACAGGCTACAGATCAGAATAGAAAAACTGAGAAATGACATTGGACAACTAACACAATTTATAAGAAATGAAATATCAGACAAAAAACGAAAAAGGTTAGGTAAAATCTCACAACAAGAAGCGATAGAGCAATTAGATGAAAAGAAGCAGAAATTACAAGCATTGGCCAAACGACTTAGAAGATACAAAAAAAAGTGAAAATAGAAGGAAACAAAACCAAACATTCAACACAAACCAAAAGAAATTTTATCAGACAGTAGATAACACACACATTAAAATAGACAACCCACCAAACATAATAGACAATGAACACTTCTGGAGCAACATATGGTCAAACCCAGTACAACATAACAGGCATGCACGGTGGATACAAGCAGAAACAGACACATACAAGATGATACCACAAATGCCTGAAGTGATAATTTTGCAACATGAAGTCACCCGAGCAATTAATTCTACGCACAATTGGAAAGCCCCTGGAAAAGATAAAATAGCAAATTTCTGGCTAAAGAAGTTCACCTCAACACATTCACATCTAACTAAATTATTTAACAGTTACATTGCAGACCCATACACATTCCCTGATACACTCACACATGGAATAACTTATCTGAAACCTAAAGATCAAGCAGACACAGCAAACCCAGCAAAATATCGCCCCATAACATGCCTACCAACAATATACAAAATATTAACCTCAGCCATTACACAGAAATTAATGGCACATACAACACAGACCAAAATTATAAATGAAGAACAAAAAGGCTGTTGCAAAGGAGCACGAGGATGTAAAGAGCAACTGATAATAGATGCAGAAGTGACATATCAAGCTAAAACTAAACAAAGGTCGCTACACTACGCATATCTCGATTACCGAAAAGCTTTTGATAGTGTACCCCACTCATGGTTACTACAAATATTGGAAATATACTAAGTAGATCCTAAATTGATACAGTTCATAAACATAGTAATGAAAAATTGGAAAACCACGCTTAATATCCAAACAAATTCAAATAATATCACATCACAGCCAATACACATTAAGCGTGGAATATACCAAGGAGACTCATTCAGTCCTTTCTGGTTCTGCCTTGCTCTGAACCCACTATCCAACATGCTAAATAATATAAATTATGGATACAATATTACTGGAACATACCAACACAAAATCACACATTTGCTATACATGGATGATCTAAAACTACTGGCAGCAACAAATCAACAACTCAATCAACAACTAAAGATAGCAGAAGTATTCAGCAATGATATAAATATGGCTTTTGGAACAGACAAATGTAAGAAAAATAGCATAGTCAAGGGAAAACACTCTACACAAGAAGATTACATATTGGATAACCACAGCGACTGCATAGAAGCGATGGAAAAAACAGATGCCTCTAAATATCTAGGATACAGACAAAAAATAGGAATAGACAATACAGAAGGAGGAGGAGATTAGTGTTTAACGTCCCGTCGACAACGAGGTCGTTAGAGACGGAGCGCAAGCTCGGGTGAGGTAAGAATGGGGAAGGAAATCGGCCGTGCCCTTTCAAAGGATCCATCCGGCATTTGCCTGAAGTTATTTAGGGAAATCACGGAAAACCTAAATCAGAATGGCCGGAGACGGGATTGAACCGTCGTCCTCCCGAATGTAGACGATACAAATATTAAAGAAGAACTAAAAGAAAAATATAGACAAAGACTAACAAAAATACTGAAAACAGAATTGACATCAAAAAACAAGACAAAAGCTATAAATACTTATGCTATACCAATATTGACCTACTCATTTGGAGTAGTGAAATGGAGTAACACAGACCTAGAAGCACTCAATACACTTACACGATCACAAAGCCACAAATATAGAATACATCACATACATTCAGCAACAGAAGGATTCACATTAAGCAGAAAGGAACGAGGTAGGGGATTTATTGACATAAAAAACCTACATTATGGACAGGTAGACAATTTAAGAAAATTCTTTATAGAACGAGCAGAAACTAGCAAAATACACAAAGCAATCACTCATATAAATACATCGGCTACACCACTGCAATTTCATAACCGCTTCTACAACCCTTTAGATCACATAGCATCAACAAATGCGAAGAAAGTAAATTGTAAAAAGAAAACACTACATGGCAAGCACCCGTATCATCTAACACAGCCACACACCGATCAAGACGCATCCAACACATGGCTAAGAAAAGGTAATATATACAGCGAGACGGAAGGATTCATGATTGCAATACAGGATCAAACAATAAACACCAGATATTACAGCAAGCATATTATTAAAGATCCCAATTATTAAAGATCCCAATACCACAACAGATAAATGCAGACTTTGCAAACAACAAATAGAAACAGCAGATCACATCACAAGCGGATGTACAATACTAGCAAATACAGAATACCCCAGAAGACATGACAATGTACCAAAAATAATACATCAACAACTTGCCGTACAACATAAACTAATAAAACAACACGTTCCCACATACAAGTTTGTACCAAAAAATGCACTGGAGAATGATAAATACAAATTATACTGGAACAGAACCATTATAACAGATAAAACAACACCACATAACAAACCAGACATCATACTCACCAATAAAAAGAAGAAATTAACACAACTAATCGAAATATCCATACCCAATACAACAAATATACAGAAGAAAACAGGAGAAAAAATTGAAAAATACATCCAACTGGCTGAGGAAGTCAAGGACATATGGTATCAGGATAAAGTTGACATTATACCAATTATACTATCAACTACAGGGGTCATATCACACAATATCCACCAGTACATCAAGGGAATACAGCTACATCCAAACGTATATATACAACTACAGAAATCTTTAATTATCGATACATGTTCAATTACCCGAAAGTTCCTAAATTTAATGTAACATATACCGTACTGTTAAAAGGAAGTCACGCTTGATCAAGGTCCGCGTCACTTTCCATTTTTAACCAGACATAACGTCTGAGAAAGGAAAGAAATAATAATGATAATAAGAATCTGGAACTGGCTTGCGATGAATATTGTGAGTATAGTATACATAATCAGACTAAAGTCTCACACATAACAAAGAATACCGAGGATTGGTGCCATGTTAAGTGGCTTCGTAATCGGGAAAGGCAGAATTCGAATCCCTGCCCAGCCGTAATGGTTTTAATTCAGTAAACCGCAGCCGTATCCTTCTACTAGAGGGTGAACTGTAATTTTATCTTCATCTTTTTCTCCCCCCTCCTTACTTTTCACATACTGAAGCAAATGGATGTCTTTATTTAATAAGCGTTGCTTTCGTGCTCTGCTTCGATTAATTTGTTTAAAATTTTATGGCCTTATCTGCGCCTATTACGTCGAACAAAATTGTCCTCCTCTCGCCACAAGCTCCATCCAGTCAAGCAATTCGAGTATCTCATAAAAAGCTCGTCGGCGGAGCATCTCATATCGTCCCTCTTTATGAAATCCCGCGCTCCCGCAGCTCGCCTAGTATTCAGTCCGCGCACATTGCTGTACTGGCGCGACACCAGCCGTGTTTTGTCATGTTAAGTAATTTGCTGGCGGTCGCCGGTACTGCCTCATATCTGCTACAGATAGCTTTACCCAATCGTTTCATGGAATTAATTTCCGCTTTGTTATGGAATTTCCCTGATGTTATTAGGTATTCTTGAAAAGGTACATTCCCTAAATTTTTTACGCATCTACACAGTGAACTGTACCCTGATAATCTAATTGCAAGCCGTTGTGGCCGAGAGGTTCTAGGCGCTTCAGTCCGAACCGCACTGCTGCTACGGTCGCAGGTTCGAATCCTACCTTGGGCATGGATGTGTATGTTGTCCTTAGGTTAGTTAGGTTTAAGTAGTTCTAAATTCTAGGGGACTGATGACCTCAGATGTTGAGTCCCATGGTACTCAGAGCCATTTGAGCCAAGCTATACGTCGAACACGATGGTCGTCCTCGCGCTAGTCCCACGTGACCGTCCGGAGCCTGATCTTCTTGCAACCGAACATTCTTGTGACCACCAATAGCAGCAATCATGTACGGTTGCTACATCCCTGCCAAGTCTTTCTGCAGTATCGCAAAAGGAACTTCCAGCTTCTCGTAGCACTATTACATGACCCCGTTTAAACTCAGTGAGGTGTTGACAAAGGCGTCTTTGTCACCTTAAAAGCATTCGTGACTAACATCAACTCACAACGACCAATCTCAAAGGTAGCCAACGCTCACGATCGTTACAGCAAGTATTTAAAGCAAACATGATTTATATCCTCATAGTGGCGCTACTAGTTATGGTGGAAGTTATGGTTTCTCGCCGAACGAAGTATGCTGCCTGACGTAACGAGACGACGCTTGTTGTCAACGACTGTGGTGGACGTGTTTATTTCGGACGATGGCTGAACATAGCGGAATTGCGCCAGCTATTCGAGGCCAGAACCTATCGTTATGGCAGTTACAGGGGCTGAACACTCAACCGCTGGAAGGGCCACGCCTTAGTTTAGTCACTGCTTGCCATTAGCAGTGAGCAGCTTTCTTGGTGAACTTACAGTGTTTATTGGTATGGCTACCTAGTGCCTATTTGTGGGACATTGACTAGAGTGTCAGCTGTAGTGAGTGACTAGCTGTATCATAGGTGTCAGTACAGGTTATTCATTATTGTATTCTAGTTTAATTAGCAAGTGGCAGAAAATTTTGTTGTTTGGCGTTTGATTCACCTGTTCGCTCGGATCACACGACCTGCCTTCTTTTGTGTGAACTTTTGCAATGATTCATTAAGGCGTTTATTGCCAAATGTTAAGCGTCATTTGATGCATGAATTATTTATTTACAATTTGTGAGTTTCAGGCTATCACTAATTGCATTTCTGTTGTGTAAAGGAAATAGGAAATTATAATGGAATAAGGCCTTTGATTGGTAACACACAACAGTCAGTTGAACCTGACAGTTGAAATTATAAGCTTTAAAATTTATGTCTTCAGGGTTAACTGATATGCTTGAAGGTGGCATATTCCGTGCGTGCATTGCATTCTAATATTGCTTTATTTTATAGTTCAAATTTTGATTGTTTTGCTGTCAGTTAATAGTTATATATACATTACTTGTTAAAATTAAGAAAATTTGTTCTGTGCATCTACTCTTGTTTATCGAATTTGCTCCCAGTGGTTAATGAATTCATTGAGAAGCACTTATTTTAGTTGATAAGGGTATCATGTATTTAACGGCGGCAACTATTGATTCAAA
The DNA here is from genome assembly GCF_023864345.2 of Schistocerca serialis cubense. Taxonomy (NCBI): domain Eukaryota; kingdom Metazoa; phylum Arthropoda; class Insecta; order Orthoptera; family Acrididae; genus Schistocerca; species Schistocerca serialis. Next base: position 575,770,648 of record NC_064640.1, on the reverse strand, counting down.
TTAATGTGTCTTTACTGAATATTTATCTGTTTTTGCTACATCTGAGTTAGGCTCCTCTCGAAGTCACGAAGCTTAAACTTTATTTTCTTCTACTACTTTTTCGTAATGTTTCTGTGGATACGGACATGCGTGACAGTTCATTTTGGCGCCGTGGTAGTAGTTTGTATGTTCTTTGAGCTGAGTGGTAACTGTCTCTTACTTTGTCACTACCGCCTGGGGTGGTTTTCTCATGAAAATGTTCTTGTTAAAGACCGAGTTGTGGGGCGGGATTGCTAGGATTAATACCATTATTTGATATTTTGTCTGTTTAATTAAATTTTCTTTGAGGTGTAGTTCGTTTCACGGTTAACTATATCTCAGCTTATTTAGAAAAAGTTAATTGTGTCGTTGTTTATTATAAAGGGCTAATTTCATAATTTGCTATTTTTTATCTATTTTTAAAATTTTGTGTGAGCATTTATTTAAGGAGTTATCCCACCATTAACTCTCTCCAATCTGTTTTAAAATTCAGTGTGGTTAATTATTAAAAAAATTAATTTCATTTGCTTCAGAATTTTATGTGATCAATTAAGAATGTGTCTTTTTTTTTTTTAATTGGCCCCTATGCATTGTGGTAATCACTTGTCTAAACTTACATATGCGTTTTAGTAATTGCTTGAAATTGCCTGTGACAGCTGTAACAAATTCTGAATTACTAAAAACAGTTATGTATGTCTTATAAAGTCTATATTACCAAAGTTTTGGTTGATTAAATTGTATTGTCATTTTGGTAACTATTTCCGCAAAATTTTGATATTTATGTCTTGTGCTAAGTTGCCTTTGCGTTTTTGTAAATGACGTTTGTTAAACTTAATCAAGATTTTACTGACTCCACAGCCTACCACTCCCCCCGACCGTCCCTACTGCTTCAAACGGTCGGGAACTATTAGGAGCTAATTCAAAGTAGCATAGTCTGTTATACGAGTATTTCTTTTCATTTTCTAAAAGGCTGCTCACTTACACTGTGGGGCCGCTGATCGGTATTTGTTAGTAAAAGCAGGAAGTCTACGTCTACATTTACATCTGCATCTACACCGATACTCCGCAATTAATTTTACGGTGCCCAGCCGAGGGTACTCCGTACAACTATTAGTCATTTACTTTCCTGTTCCACACGCAAGTAGAACACACAAACTACTGACTGTATACCTCCGTACGAACCCTAATTTCTCGTATCTTATATTCGTGACCCTTAAGCGCAATGTGTGTTGGAGGCAACAGAATTGTTCTGCAGTCAGCTTCAAAGGCCGGTTGTCTAAATTTTTTCAATAATGTTCCCCCCAGGGATTCCTATTTGGGTTCCCGATGCGTCTCCGTAACATTTATTTCCTTGTTGTTCGAAACTACCATTAAGAAATCTAGCAGCCCGCCTCTGAATTGCTTCAATGTCTTTCTTTAATCCGACCAGGTAAGGATCCTAAACACTCAAGCAGTATTCAAGAATAGATAGCACTAGCGTCCTGTATGTGGTCTCCTTTATATATGAACCGCACTTGCCTAGAATTCTCCCAATAAACCGAAGTCGACCATTCGCCTTCCCTACCACATAACTCACTTGCGCGCTCCGTTTCATTCCGTTTTACGTTACGCCCAGATATTTGGAGGACATGACTGTCAAATAGGACACTAAAAAGGCTGTATTCGAACATTACGGGTTTTCTTTTCTTACTCATCGTCATTAAGTTATATTTTGTTACTTTCAGAGCTAGAGTTTATTTATCACACCCACAAGAAAATTGATCCACGTCATATTGCATCCTCTTGCAGTCACTCAACGACGACACCTTACCGTACCCCACAGCATTATCACCAAACCACAGCAGACTGGTGCCAACCCAGTCTGCCAAATCATTTATGTACACTCCTGGAAATGGAAAAAAGAACACATTGACACCGGTGTGTCAGACCCACCATACTTACTCCGGACACTGCGAGAGGGCTGTACAAGCAATGATCACACGCACGGCACAGCGGACACACCAGGAACCGCGGTGTTGGCCGTCGAATGGCGCTAGCTGCGCAGCATTTGTGCACCGCCGCCGTCAGTGTCAGCCAGTTTGCCGTGGCATACGGAGCTCCATCGCAGTCTTTAACACTGGTAGCATGCCGCGACAGCGTGGACGTGAACCGTATGTGCAGGTGACGGACTTTGAGCGAGGGCGTATAGTGGGCATGCGGGAGGCCGGGTGGACGTACCGCCGAATTGCTCAACACGTGGGGCGGGAGGTCTCCACAGTACATCGATGTTGTCGCCAGTGGTCGGCGGAAGGTGCACGTGCCCGTCGACCTGGGACCGGACCGCAGCGACGCACGGATGCACGCCAAGACCGTAGGATCCTACGCAGTGCCGTAGGGGCCGGCACCGCCACTTCCCAGCAAATTGGGGACACTGTTGCTCCTGGGGTATCGGCGAGGACCATTCGCAACCGTCTCCATGAAGCTGGGCTACGGTCCCGCACACCGTTAGGCCGTCTGCCGCTCACGCCCCAACATCGTGCAGCCCGCCTCCAGTGGTGTCGCGACAGGCGTGAATGGAGGGACGAATGGAGACGTGTCGTCTTCACCGATGAGAGTCGCTTCTGCCTTGGTGCCAATGATGGTCGTATGCGTGTTTGGCGCCGTGCAGGTGAGCGCCACAATCAGGACTGCATACGACCGAGGCACACAGGGCCAACACCCGGCATCATGGTGTGGGGAGCGATCTCCTACACTGGCCGTACACCACTGGTGATCGTCGAGGGGACACTGAATAGTGCACGGTACATCCAAACCGTCATCGAACCCATCGTTCTACCATTCCTAGACCGACAAGGGAACTTGCTGTTCCAACAGGACAATGCACGTCCGCATGTATCCCGTGCCACCCAACGTGCTCTAGAAGGTGTAAGTCAACTACCCTGGCCAGCAAGATCTCCGGATCTGTTCCCCATTGAGCATGTTTGGGACTGGATGAAGCGTCGTCTCACGCGGTCTGCACGTCCAGCACGAACGCTGGTCCAATTGAGGCGCCAGGTGGAAATGGCATGGCAAGCCGTTCCACAGGACTACATCCAGCATCTCTACGATCGTCTCCATGGGAGAATAGCAGCCTGCATTGCTGCGAAAGGTGGATATACACTGTACTAGTGCCGACATTGTGCATGCTCTGTTGCCTGTGTCTATGTGCCTGTGGTTCTGTCAGTGTGATCATGTGATGTATCTGACCCGAGGAATGTGTCAATAAAGTTTCCCCTTCATGGGACAATGAATTCACGGTGTTCTTATTTCAATTTCCAGGAGTGTATATAGAGAATAACATCGGTCCTATCACACTTCCCTGGGGCACTCCTGACGTTACCCTTGTCTCCGATGAACAGTCGCCGTAGAGGACAACATACTGGGTTATATAACTTAAATAGTCTTTGAGCCACACACTTCAGGGAACCTGTTCTTTAAGAGCCTCCAATGGAGCACCGTGTCAAACGCTTTCCGGAAATCTAAATCGGAACTCTCTATACTGTGCTGTCAGAGGACTCAGCTGATCGGTACGGCGCGAAAGTGTTATCAGCAGTGAATGAAGTTACATTTAAATTTTTCCATAGGTAACAGTGTATTGCAAATGGGCAGCGATGCATGGCTGTGGTTTACTTAGAATTCTGTACACTGCGAGCTGTAAAAGAATAGTAAATAGAGTGAAAAATGATCGATATTCGAAAGTTCCTTAAATCTCATAAACGAATGAAAACCGAAAGTGCGGGAATCAAAAAATACGATTATCAGTACCTGCAATGAAATACTACGAAAAAGAACGAGCCAAACTCAAATATCTCTGTTATAAAACACAGTAATCGTATAAATGGAGAAAATATAGACTTGGCCAGTACCTCTGCTTATGAAAAGGATATAATCTCCTGATTACTATTTCCGATGTTGAAAATTATGTCGAAAAACAAGGAAATTGACTGTTCTCTAAAGTGTGGCGACCTGCCGAAAATTATAATTTCAGGAATGACGAAGATGACGCAAAGAGAACATTTCATTAGGACTAGTCGTTATTAGATCCATCGATTTATTCTAAAGCCACTGAAGGTGTACTTCATAAGTTGTGCACTTTCCCCGTATAACGCACGGAAAATACCATGGTGCATTCATAAATCGTCCGTTCACGAATGTCAGGAAGTTTCAGGAATCTTAAAAAATACGTACGAATCCTGAAATGTCTAATGATACAGTTGAAAAGTCAAGCAATTTTGACCATGTTATGATAAACAAAACTATGAGTGTAGATTCTACACTGTGGAAGAATTCGTCAATGTGAGTCCTGCAAAATTAGTACTAACTAATAACGTTGAGCTGAGATCTGTTGTTTCTTGCGTATTTTTTGGGAATTGCATGACTTGTCTTTAAGAAGAAAACTAAATTCAAATACAGTTTCTGATGATTTATTGCAGTTAAAAGTAGCGATGCGACGAAACATTGCGAAAAGATTATGAAAGTGACCCTTAAAAATGCCGCCTAGATTTCTCATAGAATCCAAGCTGATTTAAATTTGTCAACAAACTGTACAGTTTTATGTCGCGCTTCATCTTACAGGTTGAGGTGAGCGGGAACACGATGTTCGTTCCATAAAAATCGATTTGAAAATCCATTTTTGTCGTGGTTCAAAAGTGCAAAATGGGAGAAATGTTAGCCATCTGAAAATTGTAATGGCAGGAAATGACGTAAATGGCGGTAAAACATAAAATCCGGGAATGTAAAAACAGGTTTTATAATGAGGTGCGTTCAGTGAGTAGTGAGACACTTTTTTTTTCTGAAGGCAGATTGGTTTTGTCCAGGACTCCAATACACCATGTTATTCCGCTGACTTGAAATCTTTCATTTGACTGTTTCCTCTTTCAAAATCTTTTTTGTTTTCAAGCTTTGTCCTGGAAGCAGGAAAAATAAATTATTTGAATATCGAATGGTACGCTGTTATGTTCTAAATTACCTCACTACTTTCGGTCAGTTAAATATTTTTTTGCAAAATTACACCCCACACTTGTTAATTTGATACCCCTAATGTACAGTTCCTACTCTTCGTTTGGCTATGATAAATGTGACAATAACTGTCGCTCAAGTCATTAATTATGATCTTCTTAATTGCATTAATTGCGTGCAAGCAATTAAAACTTTCTTTGAAAAACTACATCTCACCTGATCAATTTGATGCACCATTTGTTCATTTCCCACTCTTCGTCTGGCTTTGAAAATTCGGACAAATGTCCATTGTGTGATTTCTAGGGAGTTAAATTTCGCTCCGCTCAAACATTTGACCATAAAGGATTACAAGATTCATTAATATCTGACGAACAGCTGCTGTTAGGTATGTCTATGAAGTGCTTTTTTACACGTCATCTCCTCAAGGCCTTGCTATTTTGCCCATGTAAAGTTACATTGGTGTGATATTTTTAACTGTCAACAAGTGTATCAACACAGCAAAAACGAGTCAACCTAGAAATTATAGAATGGATTTTTGTCCGTATTTCTTAGCCAAATCAAAAATGGGAGACAGATAAATGGGTTGTCAAATTGACGAGTATGAGGTCTAGTTTTGCAAAAAATTATTTAATTGATTCAAAGTAATCAGAGTAATTAATAAAATAATAGATTGCCAATCGATATTTAAATATTTTATGTATCATGCTTTCAGATCAGAAGTTCTTTTAGTAACAAAAAGTGTCCGTCATGCTGCAAACTGACGATAATTAAAAAGAATTTCGAAATTTCATGTGAAGATGTTGCTCTTTCGAACCTTTCAGGGCAAGATCTGTCTCATAATTTTAGTAGTATCTATTAGATGTGAAGTCTACAAAGGGAGAAAGGAAAAGAGAGCCGTGGATTATCCAAGAATTTAAACTGCTGTTGGGAGATCAACGTTTGTGTAATTTTGTAATTTTTTCTTGTGGGATGTGTTTATTAACAGGATGCGTCTCTCAGAGTTTTAATTGTTTCACTGGAGAGTTGAGATGGAAATCGAGCAGTGAATTTGTACATAATTTCCGCTTAAAAGATTAATGTTTCATGAAAATGGTTGTTTTCAGGTTTAAAACAAGATACCTATATCATTAAGACCACCTGGAATTTCTCATTAGGTCGAACGGCGACAGCAGGTCGCTGCCTCGGCAGTGAAACTTCACGCTTCCCAGACGCAGGTGCATCGAGTTTACAAAAGTAGTGTTAACCGTAATGTGTGTCAGGCTTAACGAATAGGTGTCTTGGCTGATTAGTAACCGTCTCTGTCATATTTCCGAGCACAGTTGAACGTATAAGTTCCTGTGTTTAAACTGATTTAACCTGGTGCTGAAGGTAAATTGACTGCTTGTTTTTACATATCATCGTTTCTCTAGTTCTCTAGTGTTAATGTAATACAGGTGTATTACTGAAGAGGTATGTTTAAATTTCCAGAAATGGCACTTCGTTGTGGATGTCGATATAAGCCAGACAACTTCTGCTATATCTGTGGGAAGTTCACCTTTGTCAGAAATAGGACGAAAATTTCAACAGTCATAAAGAAACCATATAAAAATTACTTTGCAGTACAGGTAGGAGATCAAGATAAGGAATGGGCACCAGATTTCTGTTGTGATACATATTACTGCAAACTAATTCAGTGGTGGAAAGATAAAGAGAAAGTGGCGTTTTTCGCTGTGCCCATGGTGTGGAGAGAACCCAAGAACCACATTAGTGATTGTTATTTCTGCCTAACAAAAATTAAGGGTTTTAGAAACAAAAAATCGAAGAGGCACATTGTTTACCCACATCTGCCTCCAGCGAGAATGCTGCGTACTGAGAGCCTTCCAGTACCTTCAAGAGCTCCAGGTCAACTTCGGAGTGACAGTGAAGTAAGTAGTACTGATGGAATCGCAGATGATGATCCTTTATATCACTGCACAAGTGAGTCATCGCTACATCTGTTAACAAAAGCAGATTTAAATGATTTAGTACGTGATCTAGGACTAAGTAAACAAAAGGTGCAGCTGCTTGGTTCAAGATTACAAGAGTATAATTTACTCCACCAAAATACTAAAATCAGTGTGTTCAGGCACAGAGAAAATGCCTTTATTTCCTATTTTGCAACTGACGGAGCACTGGCATTTTGTAATGACGGTGCTGGCCTAATGAAAGTGCTGAACTTCACCTGTATTTCACAGGAGTGGAGACTTTTCATACATACGTCGAAAACAAGTCATAAGTGTGTTTTGTTCCATAACGGAAATAAAATACCCCCTGTTTCAGCAACTTACACCACCTTGACCAAAGAGAATTACGAATTCGTACAAAGTATGCTAAATTCATTACAATACAATGAATACAAATGGAAAATTGTGCAGATTTCAAAGTAAATGCTATGGTATTGGGAATGCAGCGTGGCTACACGAAATATGCCCGTTTTCTTTGCGAGGGGGATAGTCGAGGCAGAGATTTTCACTACGTGAAAAAGAAATGGCCTAGGCGGAGATGCAAAGTGCGCGAAAGGAATGTATAGTGTGAAAGTCTAATAGTTTCTGAAAATATGCTACTTCCACCGCATCACATCAAACTTAACCTAATGAAACAATTCGTAAAGGCCATGGATCCAACTGGCAGTGGGTATGCATATCTAGCTACCAGATTCATCCGCTTTTCAGCTGCAAATATAAGGGAAGATATATTTGTGGGCCCACAAATCAAGGAGCTGGAGAAAGATGAAAACTTTGAAGCTCGTTTAACTGACAAAAAAAAAGACAGCATAGAACTGTTTCAAGATGGTGTCAGAAAAATTCCTCGGAAGAAGAAGAGCTACTAACTACAAAATATGGTGAATGACGTGATCAAAGCATATCAAGATCTGCGGTACATTATGTCTTTGAAGGTATAGTTGTGCTCAAAAGTATCCGAGCGACCTGAATTGCATTTCGCCTGATTCGCATGCAATCGGCATAACGCAGCTGTCTAACAGGTCCTCTAATCGCTCCTTGGCACAGTCGTTTGACTATTGAAAATGGTCCAACAAGTTACCACTAGAAAACACTGCTCTGTGTCGCAATAACTCAAGATGTAAACTGTGGTGTCACCGCCAGACACCACACTTGCTAGGTGGTAGCCTTTAAATCGCCCGCGGTCCACTAGTATACGTCGGACCCGCGTGTCGCCACTGTCAGTGATTGCAGACCGAGCGCCGCCACACGGCAGGTCTAGAGAGACGTCCTAGCACTCGCCCAGTTGTACAGACGACTTTGCTAGCGATGCTATACTGACAAACTACGCTCTCATTTGCCGAGACGATAGTAAGCATAGCCTTCAGCTACGTCATTTGCTACGACCTAGCAAGGCGCCATTACCAGTTAATCTTGAGATTGTAAAACATGTACCGTCAAGAGCGATGTACACCAATTATGGATTAAAGTTAAGTATTCCAGCAGCAACGTACCTTATTGGCTATATTAATTACATTGTCCTGTTCTAGACCTCACGCCAGTTTGTGTGAGCTTAAACGCGTGCATTTCGGCCTCCTCTAGCAACACGGTGTTGGCTCTTCTGCCAACACAACATAAAGTAATACCACAATACTACTAATATCAGGGAACGCCTTATCACAGATAAGACTGTCCTTAAGGCTTGTAAGCTCACATTTATTACAATAAATGACATACCTGAAACTTTACCACTCTCATTATTACGTCAGCTAGGTAATGCACGTAGTAAGTTCGTCGTATTCATGATTTACTCTTGGAAGTAACATACCGTACTTATTATTTAACACAAAATGACATTAAAAATTTAAGTTATTCACGAGCAGCTAGTTGAGAATATGCAAAGCAAAGATTTCGTGACTGACGGAAACTAACAGTCATTCCTGATTAGGCATACAGAGAGTGATATACCTCGATTTTAGACAGTATCAATTCACAAATATCAACTTTAAATTACACAACGCAGACATTTTTAACGGACGCGAATTCCTACCCAGCATCTACTGTCCCTGTTAACGAACTACGAGAGATGTTAAATATTGCTTCTTCACAAGTAACTTACTTGAAATGCCGTGAGGTAAAGCTTTGTGTTGGACAGGGATTCGAACCCACAACCTAATCGGATTGATATCGAAGCACAATCAACTGTGACATATCGGATTTTCTCGGCAGTAGCTAGATGTTTTAACTGAAATGACGAGACGAAACATTAATTTTTTCCTTCCCAGGACTCCAACCCGGCATCTATCGCTGTAATATCCTAGAGAAAACGAACGTTAAATATGGGTTTGTTGCAACAGCAGCGACATGTGAGCATGTTTGAACTAGAAATAATATGACGAAGAGTTCAGTGCTGATTGGGAATACAGCCCCACACATATCGTTGTTGACTACACACAAAGAGACGTCAGCTACCGAATTTTTCTCCACCAGCAGCTCGGAATAACATCTTGAACTTACAGTGATCTGGCAAATAGGTCTGTGTCTCACTGGGAGTCAGAAACGTCAAATATCGTTAGTGTTGACAACGAATGAAAATACATTAAACATCAAAATTATTATCCACCAGCAGATAGGTGTTGTCATGCTAGAGCTTGATAATACATAATGAAATCTTTAGTGCCGGACCAGGATTCGAACCCATTAAGGCGCAACATGTGGAGATGTGGAGGAATCTGCAGTTTTGAACAAACAACTAATTGCAGCCGAACTGTACTGTCACGAAGGGAAAAAATTCCGCGTTAAGGGCGGTCCGAATTGCATTCCCAGTTCAGAACCAATTTTATCGACATACAGAAGCTCAAATAAAAGATGGAATAAGTGTCCTGTGACCCTACATAACGTTTGTGTCATCACTAGAAATAAATAACTAGTATAAGAAAGGTTACTGGTGATAGAGTTTCTACATGTCGCCACTCCAGACTTTATTGTGGCTTAAACTAACGTCTACATGGTAGAGAAGGAATATCATTTTTAATGTGAATTTCAGACCACAGTGCCATTATATATTCTTCACTTGGTGTAGCCAGAAGATACAGGAATCTGTCTCTTCCTACATAAAATCATTGACGGGAGTTGGAATCGAACCCAGACCGTAGGTATATGAACCTATCATCAGTCCAATAGACCACCAAATCCTTCATTTTTCTATCGTAACGACATTTTGTTCTTTTCAGGTTTAATAGACAGCCAGGCAGCAGATGCATCTCGAAACTTTTGTATTACGTATGGGGAGAGCGCATCGTTCCAAAATACGTCAGAAAAGTATTTTCTACATTAGCTGTCGTGTGTTAGTGGCATTTTATTCTTCTTCAAACCTTGTTTGACAGCTTTAACTCAGAACAAGTTTTCTACATGATGTAATCAATAAACTGCATGTGCATTGTCAGACTGTTATAGATAACATGAGACAATTCGCATATATCCTTGATGATTAATATCTCTCTCATGTTTACTATTGTTTTAACAACACTAAAGGAAAACTTACGAAAATTGTGCTCTGTGTTACAAGAAATGAAATAAAACCACCCACGATAACCCTACGACGAAAGTCTGTTTTAATAAAACTGAGTATCTGTACACAAGCGTGACTCTATGGACACGAATTAGTAAAATACTACTCATTTAGATTGTGTCTGTGTTTAATTGGTATGCTGTGACGTACTCAAGGGGTATACAAATGTGGCATTTCATAGATAAAGTTACATATTCCTAGAACCCAAAATATGCTTGCCAGCAGCGGAAAGAGGCGTTACCTGTTGTGCAGCATTCTAAGTTTTTCACCATTGCATTATTAGCCCAAAGTATTTTCTTGCGATTTCCTTATCGATGTTTGACCTGACTGCTTGAAGCTCTTCCACAGAAGGGATAAAATCGTTACAGTTAGTGAGACTGGAACTGCGAACCATAACTGACGCTTTTTCACCGGTCAGCACGTTGCCAAAGAGCTGGCGAAGAGGTATGTGTACTACCTTCGTCTACCGAGGTCAATGGGTACTAGAACTCGTAAACCGCTACTTAAAGGACGAGATTAGTTGCGATTTCCACGTGCAACGACTTTTCTGTGCTGAAAACCGTAAATTTTCAATCTTTTATTACACCTCAAGCGATAATAACTCAGATTATTCAATGGAAATCTCAGGTAAAATCAAGTGAAGTTTGATGCTTATTTCCGTGCACACCAGCAAGTAACTCGTCGATTACAGAGTTTCCAAACATACCCTGCCTTGTTGCCAAATCTCAGTTACAGTATCAGCAGGAAGAAGACGAACTGATGTGATCCTACAGCGGGCTGGGAAGTAACTATAGCTGGCGTCTCCAAGTCGTGGCTGCTACGGCCTGGAATACGTAATGCGTCTGATTCGCATTTCTGTAACTAGGTTTAGGGACTGGAGCGTAGTTACTAATAATACTCAGAACTGACTGAAAACTAAGCATCATAAATCAGTAACTCTCATAGTTGTTTTTATATTTCTTTCGTAAGTGTACTCAAAACTAAGAACTCATTCACAGAAATTTTCGTGCCTCGCTGATAGTCGAGCACAACAAACAAGTAAAAAAAAAGTGTGTGTGTGTATGTGTGATTGTTTGTTTGTGTGTGTGTGTGTGTGTGTGTGTGTGTGTGTGTGTGTGTGTGTGTGTGTGTGTGTGTGTGACAGAGAGAGAAAGAGAGAGAGGGAGAGAGAGAGAGAGAAATCAAAAAGAATGAGAGAGAGAGAGTAAAAAGCTGTTGTAAAGAAATTAAATGATGGTATGTAAAGAACTCTTTCATTAAAATAACACGTTCCACATCATTACGAAATGTATTCATGATCTATGGAACAAGAATTAGTCTAATGTAATCTAATCTAATCATATCATATTGAGAAATAGCAATGAAGAGTCATGAATTACCGAAACGTTCTCCAATTTCAGTAACTAAATCTAAACTTGACAACAAAAGACGCCAATTTTGGTAACACACCGGGACTCCTATCAAGACCCTTCGTCCCTGCTAACTAACCACGAAAGATGTCTGATATACCTCCATTCTGAAGTAACAAAGTGTGCATGCATTTAAAGATGAAGTGCATGATGTGGAGTTCTGTGACGGAGATACGAACCCAACACATAATCGGATTGTTAACTAAGTATAATCAAATGTTACGTATAGGTTTTTCTTACCAGCTGCTAAGTGTTTGAATCTAAAATAAGGATTCAGACTTTCGTGCCTGAGCGACAATCGAACTGCACACCTACCGTGCATCCACGAATATAGCTTAAGTCTCAGCTGCTTACTCACCAACAGTAAGATGTGTGCGTGTTTGACCAGAAATAACGGCACCTAATGCGATTGTTGGCAACACATAAACAGACATTAAAAATGCACGTTAATTTTCACTGGCAGGCCGGTAAGCACGTGATAGGGCTTGAAATGATACTATGAATATTTTTGTATTGGATCAGCATTCGGACCCACATACCTACCTATGGAGGAGACCTAGAGAAGATTGCAGTCTTGGGAAAAGGAACGAAATGATTGAACTATACTATTGCGAGAGATTCAGGTTCTTGAAAAAGGAGATACGAATTTGAATCGCAGTCCAGCATTAAATTTTAAACGTATCTAATTCAATCAAGTATCAATAACTTCCTTTAAATGGCTATCGGTTCATCAAATAAAATAAAATTTTCTAATGTAAGTAAGCTTACTGGCGACTGTATGTCTGTTTACCATGACTTCCCAGCCCGCTGTAGGATCACATCGGTTCGTCTTCTTCCTGCTGATACTGTAACTGAGATTTGGCAACAAGGCAGGGTATGTTTGGAAACTCTGTAATCGACGAGTTACTTGCTGGTGTGCACGGAAATAAGCATCAAACTTCACTTGATTTTACCTGAGATTTCCATTGAATAATCTGAGTTATTATCGCTTGAGGTGTAATAAAAGATTGAAAATTTACGGTTTTCAGCACAGAAAAGTCGTTGCACGTGGAAATCGCAACTAATCTCGTCCTTTAAGTAGCGGTTTACGAGTTCTAGTACCCATTGACCTCGGTAGACGAAGGTAGTACACATACCTCTTCGCCAGCTCTTTGGCAACGTGCTGACCGGTGAAAAAGCGTCAGTTATGGTTCGCAGTTCCAGTCTCACTAACTGTAACGATTTTATCCCTTCTGTGGAAGAGCTTCAAGCAGTCAGGTCAAACATCGATAAGGAAATCGCAAGAAAATACTTTGGGCTAATAGTGCAATGGTGAAAAACTTAGAATGCTGCACAACAGGTAACGCCTCTTTCCGCTGCTGGCAAGCATATTTTGGGTTCTAGGAATATGTAACTTTATCTATGAAATGCCACATTTGTATACCCCTTGAGTACGTCACAGCATACCAATTAAACACAGACACAATCTAAATGAGTAGTATTTTACTAATTCGTGTCCATAGAGTTACGCTTGTGTACAGATACTCAGTTTTATTAAAACAGACTTTCGTCGTAGGGTTATCGTGGGTAGTTTTATTTCATTTCTTGTAACACAGAGCACAATTTTCGTAAGTTTTCCTTTAGTGTTGTTAAAACAATAGTAAACATGAGAGAGATATTAATCATCAAGGATATATGCGAATTGTCTCATGTTATCTATAACAGTCTGACAATGCACATGCAGTTTATTGATTACATCATGTAGAAAACTTGTTCTGAGTTAAAGCTGTCAAACAAGGTTTGAAGAAGAATAAAATGCCACTAACACACGACAGCTAATGTAGAAAATACTTTTCTGACGTATTTTGGCACTATGCGCTCTTCCCATACGTAATACAAAAGTTTCGAGATGCATCTGCTGCCTGGCTGTCTATTAAACCTGAAAAGAACAAAATGTCGCAGAAGTTAGCTCTTTTTCGACATGTGACTATTTTGGGTTGAGAAGTGAAGGGAATTATGTTCAAAGTTCAATTAGATTGATAACTTCAGCAGACAGCTGAATTGCGTTTTAAAAAACGTAGAAGCGAATGTACTCGAACTTGCGACATCTTGTCTACAGTGCGCGACGCTTACCATGAACTCAACAATTCCTCCAGAACTTTTGGATTCCACTGCACTGTGAGATAATGCATATGGCTGGGCCTGGACTACTGAGAGACAAAGAGTTGCAGCTTTTCTTTTGTACTGCATGACGTTTTCAACAAACAGAAAGTGCAGTACAGTAGCTCAAGTGGAAAGGAACACTTTTATTTAAATTTCTGCATCCTACACTGTTGGCTGTTCTGTGAAGGTGGTAGTTACGTGACTTTATTTCGGTGATAACAAAATAGAGTCCAATGTATGCACTTGGTAGCCGAGGCAGCTAGTTCATGGTGATTCGGTCAACCAAGTAAATGAATTTACTGAACATGCTGCAAATTACTACAGGGAGCCTGTGTGTAAGAATTCTCATCCAGTGTGGCGCAACGGCGTTACGATAGAAAAATGAAGGATTTGGTGGTCTATTGGACTGATGATAGGTTCATATACCTACGGTCTGGGTTCGATTCCAACTCCCGTCAATGATTTTATGTAGGAAGAGACAGATTCCTGTATCTTCTGGCTACACCAAGTGAAGAATATATAATGGCACTGTGGTCTGAAATTCACATTAAAAATGATATTCCTTCTCTACCATGTAGACGTTAGTTTAAGCCACAATAAAGTCTGGAGTGGCGACATGTAGAAACTCTATCACCAGTAACCTTTCTTATACTAGTTATTTATTTCTAGTGATGACACAAACGTTATGTAGGGTCACAGGACACTTATTCCATCTTTTATTTGAGCTTCTGTATGTCGATAAAATTGGTTCTGAACTGGGAATGCAATTCGGACCGCCCTTAACGCGGAATTTTTTCCCTTCGTGACAGTACAGTTCGGCTGCAATTAGTTGTTTGTTCAAAACTGCAGATTCCTCCACATCTCCACATGTTGCGCCTTAATGGGTTCGAATCCTGGTCCGGCACTAAAGATTTCATTATGTATTATCAAGCTCTAGCATGACAACACCTATCTGCTGGTGGATAATAATTTTGATGTTTAATGTATTTTCATTCGTTGTCAACACTAACGATATTTGACGTTTCTGACTCCCAGTGAGACACAGACCTATTTGCCAGATCACTGTAAGTTCAAGATGTTATTCCGAGCTGCTGGTGGAGAAAAATTCGGTAGCTGACGTCTCTTTGTGTGTAGTCAACAACGATATGTGTGGGGCTGTATTCCCAATCAGCACTGAACTCTTCGTCATATTATATCTGGTTCAAACATGCTCACATGTCGCTGCTGTTGCAACAAACCCATATTTAACGTTCGTTTTCTCTAGGATATTACAGCGATAGGTGCCGGGTTGGAGTCCTGGGAAGGAAAAAATTAATGTTTCTTCTCGTCATTTCAGTTAAAACATCTAGCTACTGCCGAGAAAATCCGATATGTCACAGTTGATTGTGCTTCGATATCAATCCGATTAGGTTATGGGTTCGAATCCCTGTCCAACACAAAGCTTTACCTCACGGCATTTCAAGTAAGTTACTTGTGAAGAAGCAATATTTAACATCTCTCGTAGTTCGTTAACAGGGACAGTAGATGCTGGGTAGGAATTCGCGTCCGTTAAAAATGTCTGCGTTGTGTAATTTAAAGTTGATATTTGTGAACTGATACTGTCTAAAATCGAGGTATATCACTCTCTGTATGCCTAATCAGGAATGACTGTTAGTTTCCGTCAGTCACGAAATCTTTGCTTTACATATTCTCAACTAGCTGCTCGTGAGTAACTTAAATTTTTAATGTCATTTTGTGTTAAGTAATAAGTACGGTATGTTACTTCCAAGAGTAAATCATGAATACGACGAACTTACTACGTGCATTACCTATCTGACGTAATAATGATAATGGTAAAGTTTCAGGTATGTCATTTATTGTAATAAATATGAGCTTTCAAGCCTTAGGACAGTCTTGTCTGTGATAAGGTGTTCCCTGATATTTGTAGTATCGTGGTATTACTTTACATTTTGAGTTATTGCGATACAGAGCAGTGTTTTCTAGTGGTGACTTGTTGGATTCATTTTCAATAGTCAAACGACTGTGCCAAGGAGCGATTAGAGGACCTGCTAGACAGCTGCGTTATGCCGGTTGCATGCGAATCAGGCGAAATGCAATTCAGGTGGTTCGGATACTTTTGAGGACGACTGTACATATGATGGACTCTCATCGGATGAACATCGCGAATGATTCCATAAACACACTTCTACCATAGAAAGGCGTTATGAAGGGAAGTGTGTACCTTTTATGTTAGCGGATTATTGCTGGAATGTCATTCGAGAGGAGAAAGATTTACAATGCAAGAGAAAAAAGTGATGTGCATTACAATATAGTGAGTCAGTTTTTTGTCAATATTCTGTAATTTCTCATGTAAAATAAATGCTACAAAGCGTATGCACAGAGAGAACTATGTTATATGTTAGACCTCGTCCTCCATTATTGTGATGAACAAAGAACATCATAAAAACGTGAATTTCTTTATCGGATTTCACCTCATGTTTGCTGCACTATATCATAAACAGAAAAGAGAAATAAAATTGCAATTTGTCATAAACTATCCCTGACAGAAAAAAAACTGAAATTAGTTTCGAATGCAGCCTCGAAGTATAGGTGGGATCACAATGCATTTATTTAGAAACAGAAAAAGGTTTTTTTTGTGTAGCACAATGTAATCTACCAACCACGAGGAAACTACAGCCAAAGCGTTCCCATGACACCAGCCAAAACTCACATACAACACAGAATACCCAATTCATTATCGTCTCAGCCACAACTAACTGCTCGAGTGCTCGAGAATACAAGTGAATGCTTCACTGTTGGTTATCTTCACTCTAACAAACCTGCGAGTTTATAGATATCTGTACCAAAACAAGGATTGCACTCACCATGACTACACCAAAGCTGTAACACCAACAAACGAACTTCACATTTACACCAGTGCATTTCATCTGTTAAAATTGCGATTCCTAATAAGCAAATATAAATATATAATTACAAGAGGCTTTCCATTACTAAGAGTTCTTCAACATGCTATGGAGCACAATATCAAAAAGAGGTGAGAAACGTTGCCCATTCATTAATATCTTTCCGGCAGCTGAGTTTCATAGGCCTCTGAAAACTTGTAATAAGTCCACTCGTCTAACAGCCCCACTTGTCCAAAACGGTGATAATCCAAACAAATACAGTGGCCTACATAAAAATTGATGCGCCCTGAAGACGTGGTCGGAAGTCAGTGTAACTTCATACACTTACACACTATGAGCGTGTATGTAAATATTTGGACTGACAAGCTTCTGTGACTGGTGTAATGACCACCAGAGTACATTAGCGTTGTTTGTGTTTAGTGTTGTTATCGAGATTTGTGGGGCGTGAAGAGCGTCAGATACTTAGCTATCACTATGAAGGACACAGATATGCCGCAAACTCGTGTGATACAGCATTATTAGCCCCTAACAGAGTTTGAAAGGGGCCTCATTTAGGGTCTTCATTTGGCCAGCTGGTCGTGTAATTCAGTATCCAGACTGGTTGAGCATTTGGATGTTACAGCGGCACTACGTTGGACAGCAGGGAAATGTGAAGGCAGGTATACTCGTCAAGGTTCTGCTCGACCTCGCCTGACCACCAGAAGGGAGGATCGCCATATTGTTAACGAAATGCATCGTAACCGAGAAAAAGTAATAGACTCCCTGCAATATTCTGTATCATCCCATACAATCTGTCGGAGACTAGCAGCAGCCAGACTCGACCCATGGTAACACCACAACACAAATGCCTGCGTTTTGAGTGGTGCTATGACCAGGAAGCAAGGACCGCTGATGACTGGCGTCACAATGTGTTCAGCGATGAATCGCGGTTCTACCCTAGGTGACCACTGTCAGCGAGTAGGGTGGCGACCTGAGGAGAGGATCCATTCTTCCAATCGCTTGGGAAGGAACAACGTGTTACTTCTATTGTCATGGTGTGGAGAGCAATTGGGTATTACCTCAGCAGACAGGTGAGAGTTATAGAGGTAACTATGATGGCACAGTGGTAAGTAACGGATGTCCTGTGTCCTCAAGTGTTACCTCTCACGTGCCAATATCGCGGTGCCAGTTTTTCAACAGGACAATGCTCTTACACATGACTCATGTTTGTATGAAATGTTTGTGTGGCGTTGGGATACTCCAATGACCAGCAAGATCCCCAGATTTGTCACCCACAGAACATGTGTGGAACCAGCTCGGACGTCAGCTCCTCCCCAGCGCAAGCTTTCAGTATATCAACAGTGGTGAGTCAGCTTTAACTGAGTTAGCTCATGTATCCAAGCCAGAGCACGCAACATCATACTGAGAAGTGGAAACAAACTGCCAAGACCTTTATAAATTTGCCCCAATTTTGTAGTCACTGCAACAACATCAAATAATCTCTCAATCTAAGTTTCAATTGGTTTCCTCCATCTCTTCTAGATTCTTCATTTCTTTTGATAGGCAGTGTATACCCTCACATTCTCTAACAATCAGAGAACATACCTCCACTCTACAAAAAAGTACCACACAAGATATGGGGTGACCAACCTATAGTGGTGAGACAAACCAAAATACAACTACAAAAAACCGACATCTTTACTAGTTCATAGCTACACAGCAAAATAAATCTGTTCGTATTCACTAATTATCTTACGATTACAGAAAAATGCATAAGAATAATCAATTTCTGAACTGCAGGAAAAATAATCACAGAACTTATTCTGTTGTTCGCCTCCTTAATGGGGATTACTCTACAAACACATTTAAATTACAAGCTTAATGTACGCCACGTGATTTATGGGACTTTAAGGTTTCTCCTCCACCGTACTAGCATATATGATCCTTCTTACTCTGAGGAGGCCCAAATGTAACAAGAAAAACTTATGACGCAAAGCCTTCTATTGACTCGACAGAATGTGGCACTTTATTAAGACTTTCTAACCAACCTTTTCTTCCTCAGTCTCTCACTTCTCATTTACCTATTTCCTTCTTCTTTCTGCCTCCCTCTCATCGTGACTTACTGCCAGTGATATAACTTGCGAGTTATGGAGTGTATGCTTAGCAGAAAAATATCAGGAGAACCATGACCGGTGCAACAAAGTTGATTTATGAGGTAGAATTAGAAGACAGATGACAACCTGGAATGACTACAAATTTGATTTGGTGATACTCCAGTGCAGAGACCCAATCCCATTGACAAGCACGGAAATGCGGTCCATAGTGTGAATTAATCTTCTGCACATGACCAACCTCTTCAAAAATGCATCTGTCACTGACCGTGTAGTGGCCTTTTTCAATGGGGTGAGGTAAACATACTTAGATCTCAGCTCAAGAACGACAAGAGCAAAAAAGAAACCACATCTGATCCACGCAACTTAATGGAAATTATTGGAAACAATGGTGCTTGGTGGGAAACCGTGGGTGTCTTTACTTTTGGGCATGCTCGTACTTTGCAAACTAATATCAACTTATTGATGTGACTCACCATGTTATTAAAGTGGCAGGTGGGGCATAGTTTATTTAAACACTTCTTAGAGCTGAAGTGGGCATAACTGAGATGGGTGTCCCTCACTAATTTATTCATGTGTTCATCGAGAATGACAACAATTCAATAGTATGACACCGAAACAGAATGTTGTCTTTCGACTCATAATACTGACAGATGGCTATCTGAGATTTATGCATATATTTGTGTCTCTTCCTGAACAATTTGTTTTGAGGACATTGAGACATAATTTTCACAGGTTACTTCCATCATTTAGAATAAGGTGAAGTTATTCATTTCTACAACTTTCTCAGTGTGTTGTGTAAGGCAAAATCGGGAATGAGACAGAGTGTCAACAGTAACAATTTGCTTCCCTGGACTTGCATTATAGTAAAATGGAAATCCTGCAGATAAATCATCAGGTGTGCAAGCTGCCCGCAAGAGAGTTTTATGTTAAGAGCAACTGCATACACTTATGATCTGCGTACACTTTAGTGTGCCAACCAGTCAGGAAGATCCTACACTTTAGAAAATCCTACGGGATGGCCACAACTTCTAATTCCATCACAGAGTAACAGAGTAATTTCTTCCATTCTTGAACGTAAATCTACTCGTAAAAGCAATCGTTCTTTTCAGGACAGACATGCCATCCTGAATCTGTTTAAAGGGAGCAATACCTAACCCTATCTTAGCTCTATGCATGGGCATGCAAAAATCAAAGAACAAATCTGGATGAGCCAGAATAAGAGACGCCAGAAGCGCTCTTCTTATGCGTTGCAACTCCGCATCTGCTTTCTCATCCTAGTGCTAGCGTGACTTTTTTCCAATCAGTCCATTTAAGTGAGGAGTGGACAGAATATCGAGAAATATAAATCACGTATAGAAATTTACAAGCATCGCTGTCATTTTGTTGCAGTCACAGAATACTCCTCCATTGCTTGAATCTTGTCGGTATTTGGAGAGACACCTTCACTGGAAATTGTGTGTTCCAAGTACTTTACGCTCTTTGTGCCAAAACATGACCTCCCTAAGCTTGCAGTGAACTCTTTATCACGGAAAGTTCGAAGCAAAGAGCCGGAAACAAAATTATGCTTATCCGTGGACTTCTCAGCTATAAGAATATCGTCCATATATCGAGTAAACCGATGATGGAGGGATTCATCTTATGTTGTGTGCTGATCACAATTGAAAGCTACAGAGGAAATATCCAACTCAAACTAAAACTGTCTGAACTGTTAGAGCCTCCATAAACAGAAAGGGAGGCCATATACCGCCAAAAGGATATATCACGTTCAGTTTGACAATAACCAGATTTCAGAACATTTGAAGAAAAGATACAGATCTCATGAGACTATTGAACGAATTCCTCTAGATTTTCAGGTTTATCAGTATCTAGCACAGAGACCATATTAATTTAACGTGAATCGAAGACAAGAAGTATGGCATTGTCCTTCTTTGATATAACGAGGAGGAGCCAATGGCGTGCTCCTGTACTCCCTGATCTAAGGTAACTGGATCTTGCAAGACTTTTTCTTTGTACGCCAGTGGAATAGAATAGGGTCGTACAACAAACTTTATTGTTCCTTTACCTTAAACGTGAATCTAAAATTCTTGATGGTGGGAACTCGAGGAAACGCCAAATAAATATTTTTAAAGGTACGCAGCAGCCCCTCACGATCACACTCACCTATGGTGAATATAGCGTTAGCATTCTGCCGAATGTTTCTGTCGATCTCGACATTTAGACTTGCCCGCTAGCCTGTGATAGAACATCAAGAACAACTGGAGCATTATATTTAAGGTCACTACAGATTTTAAGATAGCTGTATTCAATCCCTTCTCGGTCAGGGATTTTCTCTGCCTTGTGATGACTGGGTGTTGTGTGATGTCCTTAGGTTAGTTAGGTTTAAGTAGTTCTAAGTTCCAGGGGACTGATGACCATAGATGTTAAGTCCCATAGTGCTCAGAGCCATTTGAACCATTTTTCAATCCCTTCTCGAACGACCTGCTCCTCAAACTTTAAACATACCGGTGATTCCTTCCCCAACACAGTCTCCCCCTAACCAAGGTTCAATAAAATGTGATTAGCGTTCGTAAAATCCACACCAAGTACCACCTCAATAGACAAAAATGGCACTAATATGAAATTCCCTGCAAACTTGTGTCCTTCTCATGGGAATTCAATCCACGCTTTATTCCCCACTTTGACATTTTTACCAAAGATTGTACCTTTCATGTGTGTTTCCTGCAGCCATAACACAGGCCAACTTCTGACGTCCTCACAATTCACCTACATATTTGATATTTAACGTATTTATTTGACATAGATCTTTATTACCTACTGATTCATTAGAAACTGCATCTGTTTTTTCCTCATGGCGCTGCTGAGGTAAAGGGCGCTCATTTCCGACATTGTTTCTTGGGTTCAGAGAACGCACCTTTACGTTCTCAGAAAGAAATCCGCATGTCTCTTGACCACGCAGGCACGCTGAAAGCGATAACCGTCACTGTTATGGTGGCTGTTCCGGCACCCTTGGTTTTAATTTCCGGAATGGAAGTTATTGCTTCCTTGTGGACAGAAACCAATGTTGCAATTACCATTGTGATGGGGCTGCTCTTGATCTATTGGTCGATTTCTGGTTATTTCATTGCCTCTCGAAAATATTATTCCTTGCAGCAGACTCTTAGGACCTCCACATCATTCCTCCATATCTTGGGTAAAACATGCAGATGGTTAGTAGGCAATTTCATATAGCAGAGCTGTATTGCCTCTGCTGGACAAAAGGGCTGATTCTTTCTTAGCACGTGTCCAAAGAACTTTACTGGGCTGGTAAAAATCGAGTTTCAGAAGTTGCTAGTCATCATGAAGTCATGCGTTACCTGAACTTGTGCTGCAGATGACCGATATTTCACAAGGAAGACTTCTTCGAAACATTGATAAAAATGACACACTCGTCAACAGGTTGCATTCGAGAAAGAGTTTCTTCTCCTAGATATCAGCAAAACAAATTTCAATCTTTGACCAAGTGGCTGAGTAGTACGCAAAGAATACTTACATAGCTCTACCCAGGCGCGAAAATGGATAGTGCTATTGTTGTCTCGAAAGACCTGGAATTTCTCGGCAGAAAGTGTTTGTAAGCAAAACTTTCGGCCCATGCCTGGGTGACAGAGGATTCCCCATGATGTAATGATACTCTGGTTGACTGAGGTGAGTGTGAGGAAATTCAGAGTTTCCTTGTGGATTAGGATACTCCGGACCTCGATTGGAAACCACTGTATCTGAGCCCCCATCATCGTTACTCCTATCACTGCTCCTAAGATGTAGAGCCCAAGGGATATTTCTTTCTCGTGGACCATCGCGATGTCACTTATTAATTATTTCTTATTATTCTTTGTTTTTGAATTCCAATAGGGATCTAACGTCCTTGGTTTCCATAACTGGAACAGTCTGAGTACTCACAGAATTTTCCCCCACATTCTTAAGCTCATTAAGTTCCTATTGCTTAATATCAGATTTTCGATCATCTCTGCCAGCCCTATTGACTTTTCACTTCCTATGCCCATAGCCCCTTTCCGATACGGTTTACTTCCCCATGCTGTTCTGAAACACTGGGACACATTGCCCATGTCTTTCCCAGTCCTTGAATTCTGTCCAATTCCTCTTCTGTCCAGGTAGCTATCGCTCTACTCCTATTTTTTCTTCCTGTATTTGTGTAGTTTCTTAACATTGGCTAGCCTGCTTGTCCTGTTGATGCACAAATGCAGCGCACTTTTGAGACATAACCTCCTGCTTTTCGGATGGACCAGAATTTTTTAAAATCTAGTTCAGCTATTTACCTACATCACTATTTTCATACATATTCCGCAAGCCACTGTATGGTGCGTGATGGCGAGTATCTTGTGCCACTAGTAGACGTTTCCGTTCCTATTCCACTCGCAAACAGAGCGAGGGAAAAACGACTATCTACATGCCTCCACACTTGCCCTAATTTCTCTTGTCCTATTTTCATGACCCTTACGCGAAGTGTATGTTGACAGCAGTAGAAGCGTTCTGCAGTCAACTTCAAATGCCGTTTCTCTAAATTCCCTCAGTAGCGTTTTTCGAGAAGAAAGTCGTCTTCCCTCCAGATTTTCCTATTTGAGTCCCCGGAACATCTACTTATGTGTCGATCGAACCTACCGGTAACAAATCTATCAGCCTACCTCTGAACTGTTTCGATGTCTTTGCTTTATATGACCTGGTGGGGCTTTTCCTAAGTCTTGTTTGATCACTTTCCTAAACTTTGCTTTTACTCGTCTAATTACTTCGCATTTCTTTTCCTTTCTCTGCTCCATTTCATATACCTCCTTCTTCATTGCTTCCATACAATCCATATTCATTTCTCTTATAAATACAACCATGGTTTTAAGCCCAGGAGGTTCATTAGAAGACCCCAATGTTTGAGGAACAGTTTGAGTGCCTAATGGAGCATTGTCAGTGTGATGAGGTGTTGAAGATCCCTGAGCTAAATCCCCTGAATTCTCTTTGGATGGAGGACAGCATGTCTGCTGCGACAAGCCTGTCTTCAATGGCACTAATTGAATTAATAACTTCTTCTACTGCAACATCATTATCCATTCTGTCATGACCAGCCTGACTGAACCCTTCCCCAAGTGCGTTATAGTTAGTATATTTATGCATTTATTTAACCTGGCACAGTGAGTAAAAATTGCAATGAACAATAATAATAATAATATATAAATAACAACAATAACAGTAATGACTGTATGTAAAGTAATGAATATTTGGAATCTACGGAATGTTAGTCTTATTAGCAATAAGAATTTCCTCATTACTTTCCTGTATAATGTTAATAGTGTCATTTGGGACGGAAACATATTTCACCATTAGAGGAAGAATCAGTGAGGAGAAGAAATTGATTCGTCAGAGGAAGATCGATAAGATTAACAGATGACATGGAAAGAACAAAACAGAAGCAGAGAGTGATAAGAAAAGTAAAGAGTTTGCAATGTGACAACGGTACTGGTACGCCGCGAGGGAGACTACGTCGATGATAAAAGGCAGAGCTTCAATCTCCTCTTGTTTGCAGGTTGATTTTGGGTAAGACACAGTATACAGGGTGATTTATTCCATAGTAGTACCTCTGAAATGGAGAAGGATATGGAGAAAGATTTAATGTTATTTAAAAGTACCAGGCCCTTATTAAGGACTCTTGACGCACCTGGTCAAAAAAAATCTCTGCTGCCCGCCCCCTCCCCTCCCCACAACCTCCCCTCCAGTCTTGAAATACAGAAGTTTATCAAAGTTTGCCTAACATGTGCGCGCATCTTTTGTGTGTGTAGTAGTTAACTGTGAGTTGCAGACGTAAAATCATGCTTTTATAAGAAATACAAATAGAAAAACTTAGTAAGGTGTCATACAATACATACAAATGTAAACACTACAATTGTGCTTATATCAAAACTAACTAGAAATGATGCAAACAACTTATATTGCATTTGGAATGGTATGAGGTTGCAAAACATTGATTCTTTAAATAACAAGCGGTCCTATCATTTGCAAACAAGTTTATGATTTCTTCATAGTTCAGTTTCATTGTCAAGTCTGATCCAGTCGCATGGACACCCAAAATAACTAAGACGAATCTGTTTTAGTGATGGCCTTAAATAATTATTTATGCGTCTTACAGCAGAAAATGACCTTTCCGTGGAGAAATTGGAAGTATGATTACTCAAGTGTATTCTAAGAGCTATATTCAAATTTGGATAAAAATTTTCTTTGTTGCTACCCTTTAACATCTTGCACAGTTCTGGTAGAGAGTATGGCTAATTTTCATTCTTTTCATCAGCGATGCAGCTTGTGATGTGTGAACGTTCAATGAGTTTTCAACATCTGAACTGTAGACTTGCTGAAGCCTGGACGACGCTTCTTGGATATCAAGTGGACTTAACTTCTTCAGATCTGACAAATAGATAAATTGTTTACAGATGTCTTCATAAGAAGAAGCTCTCTTGTTCAGTTCTTCCTTCAATTTATCCAAAATCAGAAGGAAAGATACCCACATCTTGTCTGGTCCATTAGTTAGTTCAATGTCTGAATCAGATTCGTCAGAGAATCTTTTGTTTTTCTTATTAAATTTGTCATACTGAAGTTAAGTTTGTTGAATTTTAGCAGTATTACAGACAGATTAAAGTGTTTTATAAACTAGATTCTTGAAAGCTTTGTATTCCGTTTTAATTGCTTCTAAGAACCCAACTAAGGAACCGTACAACTTCAGAACAGTGAATACGTTCATTTATAGTGATTGTAATTACTTACGTACAACTTTAGATCTGTCAAGAATTTAGTCCCAAACTACAGTCATGAAAGGTGTCTCGAAATTATGCAATTTCTTCATTATGGCTCTGGCTTCAGATTTCAACAAATGTTTTTGAATTTTATTCCCAAGGACTGACAACAGTGCTGTGACGATTGCTTTACCATCTTCGTTCAACCTTCTGCAAGTTTCTTCTGTAGCAGACAATAGAGAGGAATTTTATAGGCAAGTTGTTTTTACTGCAAAATGTGCTTAAATGATTCTCTTGCTTATTAGAACCACTGAAAAAATTAAATATTTCTTGCAAAATGTCAAAAAAGAAGTTGCATAGTAAGAAAATTTTGCTGCACCACCAAATTCAATGTGTGCTCCAAGAAGGTAGATAGTAATTGTAAAGAGAGACAGCTTTAATTCTAGCTTGTAAGCCGGAGTAAATATCTGACATATTTTGCGCATTGTCATAGCTCTCTCCTCTGCAGTTCCTTATGTCCAATACATGTCCCTCAGGAAAGCAGAGTACTGCATCTGCCAGGCTCTGGCTACCGTGCCTGGAATGGATATAAATTCAACAAATCTCTGTTCTGCTAGTCCCAATTTATTGACATAACACAAGACACAGCTTAACTGATCCTTGTGCGCAGTATCAGGACTTGAGTCAATAATGACAGAATAATATTTAGTTGCAATAATTTCTACAACTACTCTCTTCCTCGTGATTCTGATTACTTCCTCACATGTATCAAAAGACAGGTAAGAAGTTCTTCGCTTTCCAGAGTTCTTATATTGTGGTATGCAGCTAGCTATAAATGGATCAGTTTCAGCAATAAGCTCCGTTCGTAAAAAATAACCACTATGAAAACTTCCAAGTACTTCATCATCACAACGGAAAGGTATTCTTGGAGAAGAACGTTTATTCACGACAGCAAAAACTCTTTATAAGACATTAAGCCACTGTTGCACTTCATTTTGAAGTTGTGTGAACGATTTTCCATCCGTCCAAGTCAGAGCTTAGCTTCTATTTTTAAAACGAATTCCACAATCTCGGTGCCTTTAACTGCTTTCATGAACTGCACTAACTTCTGGATGCTCCCAGTCCGAGGAGCCACGAGGTCCTACCAAGTCTGATGTTCCCCTAAACGGAGGATATGGTGCACAAAATAACGTTCCCCGACTTTCTAAATACGTTAAATAATCTCTATCAATAATTTCATTGTTTGTCAGCTTTCTCTGAAAAAATACGCTAGTAGAGCGTCTTGTGTTACCATCTTAATGCGTAAGTGGTTGATGTGTCCCACTAAAGTAATATGAAGTTTTGAGCATTGGGACGTCTATCTCTCATATCTGCTAGTGCTAGCATGTAGTGAGATGCTTTCGGGACTTGGTAAAAAGTACCATGGACTTTGCGGCGGGAATATAGAACGATATGAGCGATCAAATGTGGCGGCGTATGTTTATAGTGTGTCTGTTTCACAAAAATCAGATCATATCACCATCTTATTCATTCCTAGAATGTCTGAGGTAACTCGCTGTGTCTTCTTATACATCATAACAATTGTTTTGAAATGTTACTTCGCACCTCAGTAATTATGATGATCAGTAGATAATTTGTATGTAGTGCGACAAATACGACCGCGAAAACTTCATAGAATGTAGAAAACGTTGATACGTTATACGCCAAAGACGTATTCAAATGTTACGTTGAAAACTTGTGTGCGGTATTTCATGTTTTTCTTTGTCAGGGGAATAACTGTGTTTTTGTACTGATTTGTTCACTTCTTTCCATAATTTTCATCTTGATAAAATCATTCTAAAATTAAATATTTAATTCTGAAAATCCTAAGTGCACGTGAAAATACGGATCTAGTAAGGTTCAGCGGCCACATCGGCCCCACTTCGCCGATTTTCAAAATCAGTCAGCTTAAAAATCTGTTGGCAGTGAAAGTGTATTATTTATCACAAAGGGAGACAGGTTTTGACCCTTTATTTTTCAAATATATCCGACATAAATTTTAATCATGTAAAGATTAAAGTAGTATTTTGATTTTGAAAAACCACTTTCTTTACTTTGCCCTATCCAGTTCATTGCGATGTAGTACCGGGTTTTATCAGTTTTTCCACAAAAAAGGGGATCAACACTGAGTGTGAGAATGTTTCTTCACAACGATGGGCGTTTCATTTTCTCTTTCGTTTGGTGGAAGTGTTTCTTTCTTCATCTTTGGGTTCTTTTAGAATAAACGTTTCTTCCCGGTCTTCTTCAGTTTCACTTGGGGAGAATGTACGTCCTCTACCTGGATTCTTTGAGGATTTCATAAAAGCGTCAAGGCACGGAAGTTTTTTCGATGTTTTTTCTTCTCTTTTTCTTTTTTCTTTTGCCAGAAGTCGATACTGAGCCCCACTTAGTCGCTTTTTTCCACTCATTTTCTTGTGATTACCAAAATATCGTAAAACAGCATCCATTAACGACAGAGTAGAAATGACATTAAAAGTCATTTTACATTTGATTTAACGTACGGAAGCAAACTGTGTTCTATCGTCCGCTTGAAGATCATACAGGTTGCATCTGCTAGTCTCTGCTATTATACGCGCATGCGCGATATAAAAAGGTTAAAGAAAACGCCTCATTAATTTAATTCAGCATTTGGCTCACAGAAGTTAAAAAAATTCTGTTTATAAAACACGCCGGGAGAGTTTCTAGTTGTTTTGTTTATGTACATGCCAGGCCAAAAATATGGACGAATATGTTTTTTTAAGAGTTTAATAACAAAGTTTACGAAAGTGCGCTGATGTAGACTTGCCTTAACGCTATTTTAACCACATTGTAACATAATTACCACTCGAAAATGAAACATGTAAGAACGCTCGCTCGTAAGTTAGGAAAAGAACAAATTAAAGTCACTATACCAAATTATATCCTATCTTTGCTAGCAGTATCGGGAATAAACGTCACTAAGTAACACACTTCTGCGTGTACGTCAACTAGTATTCCCCGATGAACGAGAGATTTAAATTTTAGGAATGTGCTCGTGGCGTGCAAACTGATCAACATTGGTGATGTGCGACAGTTAATTTATCCGTGTGAGCGGGAGATTTAAATGTTAGGAATGTGTTTAATGGCCACAGTTTTTTCGCAGTTTTCCACAAATATTGCCGCCCCCTCTAAAAATTGCTGCCATAGGCAAATGCCTCTCCCCCCACCTCCACCCAAAAAAAAACCCGGCCCTGAAAAGTACAATCAATATAATGGATGTATGCGAACTGTTATTACAGTTATTGAACGACAGTAAGTATCTGATAGATAGATCGTAATGAAGTGGATCGAGTTATTTTACATTCACATCGCAAGTTTTTGTGTACATGGTTACATTCTCAACATTTCTAAGTTATTACGAAACGAAAAAAAAGATGTATAAATGTGAGTTAGTAGTTCTTCCCACCACGTCTTACACATTACAATAATAGATATGAGTGAAAATCACGCCGTCTATCGGGTCGCATTCAACCTAACTAAGTATGGGTAGGATAGATGTGATCTAGCAAATGAATGTTGCACACAAACTTGTCTCGTATTGAAAAGTCCCCTTTGAACAATTCTACATGACTGTGCTTAAACTGACACACAATATTTTGTTAGTGCAACGCAATCTGACTTTCAAAATTCGCTATGTAAGTAGGCTGTTTAGGTTTTTTTATTGGTAACGCCACCTCTGTATGAAAATCACTGGCTGTGCTGTGTGTAGTCTGTGGCTGTTCCGTATTTCTGTGTCCCTCTTCCCGTATTGGGGCGCGAGTATCCTCTGAAATACGTAATACTTGTATTACCTGTGTCAGCTGATCTTGTACTTCCCGGATTTCTCTTTTGTACTGTGTATTGATTTGATTTTGATTTTGTTTGAATTTTCTAATTTGTTCATACTCTTCTGTGTCAGTGAAGGCTACAGGTCTTGTGTCATTCAATCATCATCTACCTTTGTAGATAAGTTAGTGACCTGATCCGAAAGTTCGGCTACTTTCTCCGATAGTGAACACATTTCCTCAGTGTGTTTTTCTGAACCAAGTTTCAGAGTGTCCATTTGTGTTGAAATCGAATCTACTGTGTCCTTTAAGTTTTCCTGAGTTTTTGCAAGTTGCGTAACCGAATCGGTAGATGCAACTGAGTCAATTTTAGCCCACAAGGTCTCATGATTTTCATGAACAATGGTTTGCAGTTCTTTTATGGCTGCTTCGTGATTCTGTAATGCATTTTCATGGCGCGAAAAAATAGGTTGAAAATGCTCACAAATTTGTGTTTTTACGTCATTACAGACTTTTTGACATTTCGATTCAATGGTATGTAACTCAGTAGTTAAATCTTCACGTGTTTGTTCAAGTGTTTGTTCCAATGAGTCTAACTTTTTAAGATTTTGTTCCACTGTGTCTAACTTTTGAAGCTTTTGCTGTGTTTGTCTCTGATTTTGTTCCATTGTGTCTAACTTTTGAAGCTTTTGCTGTGTTTGTCTCTGATTTTGTTCCATTGTGTCTAACTGTTGCTGTGTTTGTCTCTGATGTTGTTCCATTGTGTCTAACTTTTTAAGATTTTGTTCTACTGTGTCTAACTTTTTAAGATTTTGTCCCATTTGTCTCTGATTTTGTTCCATTTGTTGCATTAATTACAATAATAATGTATTAGTGTCTGGAATCTGTTTCTCTACGCTTTTCGGCAGTGCATTTGCACCGGCAACATTCACATTTTGACAAGCAGAAAATGTGTCTTGACTTATTTGAGAAAACGATGATGACCCAAAACCTGAATCTACAGTATTTGCGAAATTGTGTCCTGTCATTTCGGATTCCTGAGGCGAGCTGTTGCCGACCGATCGATCGATAATGCTTCCCTGTTCACTACCTGTTTCACTGTCTACACCATTGTTTGCAGCCCGCTCCATTTCCCTATGCACAATTACCAAATTACTACTTTGAACATCAGTTAATTCATTACTCGGTGGCGCTAACACACTGCTTTCATTTTCACTGTCATTTCTCAGTTTACTTTGGAGCCTAGTATTACGTTTTTCACACGCCATTATTGTCACAGTATTTCACACGACAACACAGAAAAGCACAATTTTAAGATCAAAAATAAGAGAACACATTAACATAGCACTGAAAATAATATCTAGTTAATTGCAGCTGCGAAATACTTGGTGCAAATCTACATGCATGCCACAACTGTTTTACTGTACAACAATGAAAGACTGCAACCATAAAGGAGATTTTCTCTACAATTACGCGCTAGCAATAAACAATAGCTACACTAATTACACAAACTACAAGAAAAAATCAGAAGATTCCAGTGAGGTATCCTCGGCTAAGGGTCGACATATGAAACATCCCCTTTGAACAATTCTACATGACTGTGCTTAAACTGACGCACAATATTTTGTTAGCGCAACGCAATCTGACTTTCAAAATTCCCTACAAAAGAATGGCCCTGACTAACATTAAACTATACCTTTCACAAATCACTTACCTCACAAAAATCTTCGCTGCTCAAGCTACTGCAATACAGCGAGCGCCACTACTGCCAGCTAAATAAAAGATTCAAACTATGGAAGGCACTAACCACTGATAGGGATAGTTAGCAAATGAAAGATATTAATAGAGAACAAACAAGGTATTTACCTTGATATCATCATATATAAATATAGCAGTTCATGACAAATTTCAAAACTCCGCCATCTCTCTCCCCACATCCACCACTGCTGGCGGATCCCTTCCAACTGCGCAACGCTACGCGCTGTTCACAGCCAGCTGCCTAACACTACAATGGCGAGTATTACAACAATGCAAAGCAGCCACAGACTGCACACAGCACAGCCAGTGATTTTCATACAGAGGTGGCGTTACCAATAAAAAAACCTAAACAGCCTACTTACAGTATCTTATGGATGAGTTCATCACTAGCTGGGGCCGTCTGGAGTTTACAATATTCGTGCTATGTTGAACTATATCACAGTAATAAAGGTCTGGCAGGATTAAAGACTAGACTGATTTGTGTTTAATTTGAAGTGGAAATATTGTTCTAAATTTCTGGAGTGCGTGTAGGCAGGAGAGAGACTTCCTGTATGTTGCAAAAGTTTCTTCTTCCCAAAGCAGAAGCTCATCCAAGATTATGCCAAGGTTTTTTACTGTTTTTTAAACGTTATTTGGATAAAGTTGAGACTTAATAACCTATAACGTCTTAAAATTTAATTAAAGGAATAGATTTTTTGCCCATCGTGATACTGAACAAACACAGTCATCAATTCCCGATACTTCTGGCACTTGGCACAAGTGGATATCATCACTATAAAAATAGTAGTTACAGGAGTGAGCTATGAATGAAATATTATTGATACAACCCGAGAAAAGCAGTGGACCAAGGACGGAGCACAAGAGAACTCCAGAAAGCACATATTTTCCTGATGATTTCTCAGACTCACATATGACTTGTTCACATGTGTAACTGAAGCAGCTGTCGAGTTACACTATTACACTGTCTGAAAATTAGCTGTTTCGCTTTGACAAGGAATTTATCGAAGTCAACAGTATTAAAAGCGCTGCTGAAATCAAGCGGTGTTAAAATCGTCATTCACTTCTGTCCATGATACACACACGGAGAGCGGCAAGTTTCTATTTAGCTTTTCCTGTGTTATCTTAGTAGTATATTTCTTAAATTTCGTGAGTGTTTTTCTATTTAAGAAGTTTAATCTCGCGTTTTGTAACTATAAGCGTAAATTCAGGCAGACTGAAGCGCACTAGTTACTCATTTGTTTGTTTTGAAGAACCAGACAGTGTTCGTTTCATCCTAATAAGCGTCAATCAGGTTTCAACCATCGCCTGGTACACACCCCGAGCGAGATAAGTTACTTATTTAGCTTTTTAGTGTTTTATTAGTAGTAAAATTCTTAAATTTATTGAGTGTTTTTCTGTTTAAGAGTTGTAATCTCGCGTTTTTATAACAGTCAGGCAGCCTGTAGCACACCTGTCACTTCTTATGAACAGCTAGCTACACAGCTGATTAAAGCGACAGCCTGCATAGGTGACACGTCAGGAGGGTAGCAAGTTGCGTGTCTATGTTTCTGTTTCTGCTTTCATGGATTATTTCTTCAGTTAGCCCTGACAGGCTGGGTAGGATGTGTGTGCTGTATGGGGACGCAGGAGAAGCTGGCCGCGGTTTACGAACAGCTGAATGCACTTTTGGCTATGGTCAGCCAGAAGGTGTAGCGGTGGTGGAGAATCTGGTGCGTCGCATGTGTCACCTCAGGCGTCGCTTGTTTCGCCCACGGGCTCAGCTGCCGAGGCACCTTCCAGTATACCCGACGCAGTGGATCCGCCCTCACCGCAGGGTGAGCGGCGGGCCGTAAACGTTCGCGTCACTCGAGGCGGAGGGCCAATGTGGAGGCCGGCCACCTGGCCTCACCTATTAGCCCTGTAAGTGGACAGGTGGTCGTTCCTTCAGCAGGGTCAAAGCAGGCACACGAGGGAAGAGATTTGCTATCTATCTGGAGCTCCAACGTTAGGAGTGTTACGGAGCTCCTTAAGGGAAATAGCATTCAGAGGCGGAAAGAAAGACAACGTGCACTCGGTATGTCTGGCAGGGGGCCTTATCCGGGATGTGGAGGAGGTCTGGCCTGCGGCTATCGAACGTGCAGAGCGCAGTCGTTTGCAGATTGTGGCTCACGTCTGCATCAACTACGGCTGTCGCTTGTGCTCGGAGGCAATCCTCATTTCATACAGGAGGCTGGTGGAAGAGGTGAAGGCTGCTGGCCACGTGTGCGCGGTGCAAGCAGAGCTTCCAATTTGCAGCATTGTTCCCACAGCTGATCGGCGTCCTTTGGTTTGGAGCCAAGTGGAGGGACTCAATCAAAGACTTCGTCGACTATGTGACGGTGTTGGCTGCAGATTTCTGGACCTGTGTTGTTGACGGAGGAATTGTAGGACGCCCCTTGAAAGGTCAGGGGTGCACTACACAAAGAAAGCAGTTACTCGGGTAGCAGGGTACTTGTGGAGTGCACATGGGGGTTTCTTAGGCTAGGCGATAGTTTGAGGTACTCTAATGAACACTCACCAGAAGACACCAGATGGCAAAGTCAGCAACGTTCAGAGCAAAGACACTTTGAATGTCAAAATTTTATCAGTAATTTGTCGAAGTATTTGCAACGAAGTTATAGAATTTACTGCCCTCAAGGAAAGTTCTCACGCTCAGATTATGCTCGGGACAGAATGCTGGCTGAAAACCGAAGTGCAAAGCTCTTTGATGTTTATTGATTCACGGAATGTACATCGAAAACACAGATTAGATGACATAGGAATGGGAGTGTTCACTGCAGCGACAAAGATAGTGTCCCTATTGTATTAGAATTTGAGTTTAATAATGAAGTTATCTGGTTGCGTATAACAGTTCCAGTGAAATAAAGTTAAATGCTGGATATTTTTAACGGCCACCCGATTCTGCTGTGACAGTTTTAGAATCGTTTAAAAATAGTCTACCGCCAGTAGTGCAGAAATGCAATATTAGTTGGAAGTAACTTTGAACTACCGAGTACGGACCTGGACCTGTATGGATTTATTACAGAGTGTACAGACAGATAGTCTTACGAAGTATTCTGAGCATGTTTTGAGCAGCTAGTTCGACAGCCCATACGTAATGGAAATATTTTACACCTCGTAGTTACAAACATGCCTGACCTTATTGACGGCGTCACTATAGAGACAAGGATTAGTGACCATGGTCGTCGTAGCGATTAGGGTTACTAAAGCTAATGAATCAATCAAGAAGGGTGTGAGAGCATTTCTGCTAGAAAAAGATGGCAACCTGTTGTTAGCATCTCACTTAGACAATGAACTGACATCATTTAGTTCCAGTATAATGGGCATAGTGGAATTATGGGTAAAGTTTAAACTGATTGTAAATCGTGCTCTGGAGAAGTATGTGTTGAGTGAGTGGCTTGAGGATGGAAAAGACCCAACGTGGTTTAACGATGAACTGCAGAAAATGCTGAGGAAGCAAGGGCTGTTGAACTCTCGGCACAAAGAGAACTTGCAAATGACGACAGACAGGCTAAATTTAGTAGAGATTCGTGCGTCTGTAAAATGATCGATGCACTGAGCATACGGCAACTACCACCGTCATATCTTAGCAACAGATCTTGCTGAGAACACGAGAAAACTATGGTTTTACGCAATATCGCTAAGAGGGTCTAAGGCTTCCATCCAGTCAATCGTTGAGCAGTCTGGTGTGACAGTAGAATACAGCAAAAGAAAAGCCGAAGTTTTAATTTCGCATTTAAGAAATCGTTCACGCAGGAGAATCGTACAAACATACTATCTCTTGAGCATCGCACAGACTCCCATATAAAGGGAATAGTAATAGACATCCCTGGTGGAGGAATGGAGGAAAACAACTGAAAGAATTGAAAACAAATACAAGTCGTAAGTTGCCAGGTCTGGGTGGAATCCCAGTTCGGTTTTACAAAGAGTGCTGTAAGGCATGGGCCCCATACTTTGCTTGTATTTATCGCGAATCTCTCGCTCAGCCCAAAGTCCCGAACTACAAGAGAAAATCACAGGTGACTCCTGTGTATAAGAATGGTAAAGGAACGG
Source organism: Schistocerca serialis cubense (assembly GCF_023864345.2). Taxonomy (NCBI): domain Eukaryota; kingdom Metazoa; phylum Arthropoda; class Insecta; order Orthoptera; family Acrididae; genus Schistocerca; species Schistocerca serialis. The sequence goes on along the minus strand of NC_064640.1, from coordinate 575,735,166 downwards.
AACCTCAAAATTAAAGACCAATATCCTTGATGTCGGTTTTCTGCAGAATTCTTGAACATATTGCCAGTATGAATACAATAAATCTCCTGAGACAGAAAAGCTTCTGTCCACGAACCAGTACGGTTTTAGAAAGCATCGCTCATGCGAAACTCAGCTTGCCGTTTTCGCACATGATATACTGCAAACTGTGGATGAAGGGCAACAGGCAGATTCCATATTTCTAAATTTCCGAAAAGCGTATGACACCGTGCCCCACTGAAGTCTGTTAACAAAGATACGAGCATACGGAATAGATTCCCAGATGTGTGAGTGGCTCGAAGACTTCTTTAGTACCAGAACCCAGTAGGTTGTCCTCGATGGTGAATGTTCATCAGAGACAAGGCTATCTTCAGGAGTGTCTCAGGGAAGCTGGTAGGACCGCTGTTACTTTCTGTATTCGTAAATGATCTGGCAGACAGCGTGAGCAGCAATCTACGGCTATTTGTTGTCGAACTGTGGTGTACGAAAAGGTGTCATCGTGGAGTGACTGTAGAAGGATACGAGATGACTAGATATAATTTCTAGTTGGTGTGATGAATGTCAGCTTGCTCTAGTGCAGAGGAATGGGAAAAACCAACCCGTAATGTTCGAACACAGCATTAGCAGTGTGCTGCTTGACAGTCACGTCGATTAAATACGAGGGCGTTTAATAAATAATGCAACACATATTTTTCCTGAAAGTAGGTTGGTTTTACTCGGGATTCCAATACTTCCCTTTATTTTCCACTCTTTTCGGTACAAATCCCTATTTTATCACTCTTGTGGTCGACGTCGGAGTCAACGTCTAGTTGCATCAATAACCTCCCCATCATCCACGTACTGCTTCCCGTGGAGTGCATCAATCATTAGGCCAAACAGTCGGAAGGTGCGAGATCCGAGCCGGAGTGGATGGGGAAGAACAGTCCAGTTATGTTTTGTGAGCTCGTTTCGGGTTAACCCATTTGTGTGAGGTCTTGCGTTGTCGTGGAGAAGGAGAAGTTGTTTGCATTTTTGTGGCGACGAACACGTTGAGGTCATTTCTTCAGTTTCATGAGGGTAGCACGATACACTTTGGAGTTCATCGTTGCACCATGAGTGAGGACATCAAACAAAATAGCTCCTTCAGAGTTCCAGAAGACAGTCGCAATGACCTTACCGGCTGAGGGCGCTGCTTTGAAATTTTTCTTCGAAGCCGAAGTCGTATCACGCCACTTCATGGATTGTCCTTTTGTTTCCCTTTCGAAGTACTGAACACTTGTTTCATCGCCTATGACAGCGTTCTCCGCACAGATATTCTTTATGGTCTTTTATTAGGTGGCGAGGAACTTATAGGGCACATACCCTTGAGTATTCCAGCTGGTGGATAGGTGTGTCAGAACCACCGACAAAAATATCCAGTTGAACAGCGGGGTGTTTGATTGTGATCTGTCCATCACCTCGAATGAGAGTATCCGCACGTTCCCACATTGCATGAGTCAGAGCTGTGTGCGGCCGGCCAGAACGCAGGACATCAGATTTTTCAGGCTGAAGCAAACGTATGTGACGCTGATGTTCAACACATCGGTCATGAACAGTGCGAATAGTCTGTCTAATATAGGCCTTTCCACAATGACAGGGAATTTTATAAACTTCACGCTTTCTCAATCTCAAATCATCTTTAACAGATCCAAACAGGGTTCTAGTCTTGGCCAAAGACAAAAGAACACTTTTAACATCATATTTCCTGAGAATTCTAGAAATTTTTGAAGAAATACTTCCAGCGAAGGGTAGAAAGGCAACTGATCCAGTAGTATCCGGCGCTGGTTCACTTGATGGTCCAAATTGAAAAGCACTATTAATTTGGGGATCGGTGTATCCGTTGAGCTTGAAGACAGCCTTAAGGTGATCCAGTTACTGTGTCAGACATTCATAATCATAAATGGTGTACGTTCTCTTGACCAATGTACATAGAATTCCCATGCGCTGATGTGGTGGTTGACAGCTCGTAGAATGAAGATAGCTGTCCGCGTGTGTAGGTTTATAGTATACGCCAAGTTCCAAGGAACCGTTTTCTTTTTAGTGTACCAAAACACCCAAACAAAGGTAATTTGCCATCTTTTTCAATTTCCATCGAAAACTTGATGCGTGGATGAAGATAGTTAGTTAAAATGATCTAAAAACTGATTAAGAGCTTCCATTCCATGTGACCAAACAATGAAAATATCATCCACGTATCTACAAAAACGTGTAGGTTGAAGAGAAGAAGTCCTGAGTGCGATATCTTCAAAATCTTCCATAAAAAGATTGGCGACAATGGGTGCAAGAGAACTCCCCATAGACACACCGTCAGTTTGTTCAAAAAATACGTCATTAAATAAGGAATATGTCGATGTCAACACATGGCGACACAGCTCCGTAGTTTTATCATCCAAAAGTTGACCAATTAACAACAAGGACTCTTCCAAAGGTACCTGGGTGAAAAGAGAAACCACATCAAAACTAACTAAAAGATCAGATGTTCCAATGCATAAAGACTTCAACCGTTTAATAAAATCAGCTTAGTTGGATAAATGATGTTCACATTTCCCAACGTAAGGGCTGAGGACGGAAGCAAGAAATTTAGCTAAATTATAAGTAGGAGCGCCCACATTACTAAAGATAGGACGAAAAGGAGTTCCAGGTGTATACACCTTCGGTAAACCATACTGCCGCCCTTGGATGAAGTTTTTTGATGGTGTCCTTTGGCAGAGAGCTCTTCTTAATAAGTGAAATAGTCTTCCGCGTTGTCCGGTCTGTAGGAGCACTCTGAAGCTTACGGCAACCAGAAACATCCAATAAACAGGCCATTTTAGCTAAATAAACTTCACGAGACAAAAGAACAGTGCCAGTACCTTTATCATCAGGGAGAACTAAAGGATCCTTATCTTCCCTCAATAACTGAATGGCCTTCCTTTCACTGGAAGAAATATTACTCTGTGGTGGCGATGCACAACGAAGATGATAAGAAACTTCCTGTCTAATTTCCTCTGCCAAATCTTCAGGAAAGCGAGCAATGGGCTGCTCAACAGTACTAATGAAATCAATGATAGCCAGGTTCCGTAGTGTATCCGGTAGCATACTCGTGAAGCGTATAAACATATAAGACGCCGGGAAAATCTACGGAATCACGACTCATCGTGTTATTCACTGTTAGGTCTCCGTAGCCATTCTGGAAGCGCCTATGAATATCTATGATGCTACGTTTTTCCGCCAAAAGGAATTGAATGACATCTCTCTGCTTGGAATGCACTTCCGTTACATAGGCCATTTTGAAGACTATGCATAGCGCCGACATATGTCAGTACTTCATGAAACTATAGGAGCAGAAGCGGGAATATTCCACGATGTCCTACAACAAATTCCGTCTTTTTTCAACCGAAACTGACTAAGAAAAAATGTGTTATATTACTTATAAGACGCTCCTTGTATCTAGGCATAACGTTGCAAAGCGACGTGAAACGGCATAAGTATGTAAGGACTGTAGTAGGGAAGACGAATGGTGACTTCGGTGTATTGGCAGAATTTTTGGAATGTGTGGTTCATCTGTAAATGATACTACATACAGGACACCAGTACGACCCATTTTTGAGTATTGGTAGAGTGTTATGGTCCGTGCTAGGATGGATGAAAGGGAGATATAGAAGAAATTCAGAGGCGGGCTGCTAAAATTGTTACAGTAAGTTCGAACAACAGGCAAGTATTACGGAGGTGCTTCAGGAACTGGCTCTGAGCACTATGGGACTCAACTGCTGAGGTCATTAGTCCGCTTCAGGAACTCAAACAGGTATCCCTGGGGGAAGACGACCTTCTTTTCGAGGAAAAATACTGAGAAAATTTAGAAAACAGGCATTTGAAGATAACTGCAGAACGATTCTACTGGCGCCAAAGCAACATTTCGCGTAAGGACCAAAAAGATAAGGTAAGTGAAATTAGGGCTCATACGGAGGCTCACAGACAGTTACTTTTTCCTCACTCTGTTTGCCAGTGGAACAGGAAAGAAAATGCCTAATAGTGTTACAAACTGCCTGGATGCAGATTAGATATTGTCAGTCTCTTTGGTTAATGACGTGATGCACTACGTTGTTTTCTAAAACTGATTGATATTTTCCGTGGGTGTTATCAGTCTTAAGGTAGTCTGTCAGCTGTTCATGAACAGTACACTCAAAAGCTTGAGAAACTGTATGTAATATGCCCATCGGCCTATAGTAATCTGGTGATTTTGAGTTATCATTCTTAGGTATTGGTTGAAATAAACTTTGCTTCCACTTAGTAAGATATTTACCTCTAACAAGAGAGAAACTGAAACCGTTTGTGGGAACTAGAATAATAGCAGCGACAACGTTTTGAATCACACCTATGCTCACTCTATCATTAATTAGTGTCTCATAAGAAATTCCTATAGTTGTTTCCCCTGCCGTGTGTAGAAACACGTTTTAATAAAAACGCATCTCTCGAAAAGGTGCTGTCTTGTGACCAATAAGGCAGCTTGAGATTTGATTACTATTGTGAAAAATTCGCTTACTTCGTCCGCAGAGACTTAAAACCCAGTATTAAACTTGACCTTTCCTATGTCAAAATTGTGCAGTTTTTTCCACGGTGCTGCAGGATTCGACAAGGTGCGTGCAACACAGTGGACATGCCGGATTTCGGTGTTGTGCACGTTTTGTTTAGCCTTACTTCGCAGCTTTCTGCATACTTCCTACAGTTCAGGTGCTGGACGTCTCTTAAATCTGCATATGCAGAGTTTCATTTATTCATTAACTGGCATAGGTCTATAATCTTCCATCGAACAGGAGCTCCTTTCACTTTAACAGAACGTTTAGGACACATTTGTCAGAGATTGTAATAAGTCTGCAATTTCATACCCGGACTTTCCGTCTAATGTCGCTTCATTGCTTATATCATGCCATGGAATATCTGAACAGTCATTGTGTAGGGTATCAGAGTTAACTTGTTTTAAGTTTCTGTAGTTTAGGTGACAATTTTCTCTCGTGGTCTGAACTGAGTTCATTAAGAATATCACATCATGGACATAAAGTCCTGGGACAGGAGTCTGTTTGGTGTGAATTACTTTAACTGTCTTCTTCGTTGTTATTAATACCCTTCGTTGTTATTAATCTCCTTAGTTTTTATTATTCATAACCAAAGGACCCACCTGAAACTCGGGGAAATTAACAGTCCCATCATGACTAACCACCAACGAAGATAAACTGTTGCTTAACCTAGCACCCTTCCTACTCTCTCTCTGATTCTAGATATTCATAAGCGCCTTAAACTAAAGCGATTCACGGTTGTACTTCATATGTGCATTTGTCCGTACGTGAGTACACGAACACACAAATCGAGAAATAAAATCCGGCCAAAGTACAGCAAAGAGACAAAACCTCCGGAAACACAAAAAATACACTTAATATTAATACTGGAGGGTAGAAGTATGAAATAGCTGTGTGATCATCAAGAACGAACACAAGATGTACATGACTATCACGAGAAGTTTATGAATGTGTACAAGTCTTATACAAGTTAACAACACGGAATAATTCAACAGCGTTAAAAATCAGCAGTGCAGCCTACCTATAGCTTCAGCAGGATAAACGTAGTGGTGTACACACGATGTCCGAAATAGTAAACCAACTACACCTATGAAAAATATGCAGTCATCAGGTTCCAATCTTAGCACGAAATGCATAAGTAATCTTCTCTAAATTTTCTCTAAATTTCCATTAGTGCGAATGACTAAACATTTGATAGACAGCTAGAGAATCTCACACTGCCACAGCTGGACTCAACTACGAAAATATCAGAATCCCTAAGGAACATCAAATGTGGATTACTTGTTTCAAAGCAGCGAAATTTCATCAATGCTGACAATTGCCATCTACAACTCATTTGAAATCGCCCCTCACTTCAACAAACTAGCAAGTCACACTTCGACACTGGTCAAATTTCAAGAAAATTATCTAACGTTTGTCCAGAGCCATTTCCTAACCAGATTACAGACATTTCGCGATAGTTTTACACCATTACCCCAGGATAAAGCCACAAGAGAAGGCCTACAACTTTTATTTCACTATACGTAAAAAAGTCCTCGCTACCACAGCAACTGAAAAGCATAAATACATTTACAACTCTTACTCGAGATAGCATGAATTAGCCACAATAACAGAAATGCTGACAATATGGTCAAACTACATAATCCACAAAATAATCAGTACATTATCAATTTAATTACAGTTTAATCAGACCACATCACATCGGACTACTATGGATTCAGAATCCTAGGCTATGGTCGCCATTTTGCAAATTCACTTTTTTAAAAAACTGCGATTAATCAACCATCTCAGTTGTTTTGGACCCTACCAATTGAGGAGTGCAACCATATAGTTCTTTCTAATCGTAATCTTGCACAAGTTATAATGAATGATCTAGCATACTGACGGGAGCACAAAGCAACCATACACGTGAACAATCACATATAAGTTCTTGCTACCCTGATGCTGCTCCACACGCAATCGAGGGGGTCAAATAGAATGACTGATTCGATTCTTTCTATATTAAGGGCAACAGAAATAGTCTTTGCTTCCGGGATGGAGTGATGGGAATTGGATGAAAGTGAGACACTGGAAATTAAAATGCTGTTTACTGTAAAGGAATCTAACATCTGTTACCCATGTAGGATATACTGAAACAAGAATGCATGCTCAGTCGTTGATACACATTAGTTAAACTCTTAAACAATGGAGCAATATATCGTACAAATTGATAAAGAAAGGTGTGCCCTCCAGATACATCAGGAAAACTTAAGTATAAGAATCAGAGGAGGCTCTCAATTATACGACTTCAGTCAAAGAAATTACTCACTGTGATAATACATGGATAAGGAAAATGAAAAAGCTACAACACGCACACACTAGTTTCACAAGCTGAACGTTAGAAGAGTTAGACTAACTGCAACTTGGAAAATAAATGACTATAGGTCGTAGCACAAAAACTGGACTATCGTGAGACACAGACCACGTGGATTTCAGACAAAGAAACATCCTGGAACTGATTAATTAACACGGCAATTTTGTACAATTATAGCGAACAAAATCTATTCTGTACCGTCTAAGGAGAAGGAGGAGACACTATGAAAGTACTGATTTAGTGGATGTGGAGCACATCTGACTGAATATGTGGCACATCACACAATCACAGATTTGAAAGTATTTGTAAGTGAAATGTAAATGAAGTGTTAACCTGGTATACACTAGAGTTTTGCGCTATTCCGAGTAAAACACAGTGAATTTTGATGGTAGACTTGTCTGCTACGTCAAGGAACGGCATATGCAATAAACCAACTTCTATCACCTGACGTTTGTAGAAGTTTTTTAGTAATGCTTCAACTCACTAAGAACCATTTTAGGGGGGCAGAAAGTAATGCATCATGTTGTACACTAGAAGAATGAAGCTGATGTTATTAAATGGCTAATATAGCAGTGGTGGATTATGGACCTAAATTCTGGGGAGGACAGGAACATATTGGAAATTCTCCATTCTTTCCCTTTTAGTGAATGCACACCTAGCGTTCACTACGACCACTACCACCACCACCACCACTACTACTACTACTACTACTACTACTGCTATTACGACAACGACTACAACCACCGTCACCACCAGCGCCACCACTAATACTACTACTACTAATAGTACTACTATTACTACTACTACTACTAATAATAATAATAATGGTAATGATACGACACTCACTTTTATTTACAAAGGAACTGGTGGAGTGGGCGTTTCAGCATTGTTACTTGTAAAACAAGTTAACTCGACGATCCTTCTTCTTCCCGAATCTTTCGATGACATCGTCATACCATATGTCTTGGCTTTCAGGTATTCACAGAATTGAGTTTTCAGTTGATGTACGAGCAAGAGCTGATAAACAATCGTCGGCCATACTGTTCCTCAAATACATTTTTACACGTTCTAGACAAGAAAAATTCCTCTCAACTGAAACACTTGTTGCAGGAATTGTAGCAATTAGGCAAAATAGTTTCAAAGCTCCTGGAAGAATTTGGTCCGTTTTAGGCTGAATCACTCTTTTGATAACGTCTCCAAAACTGCGGAGTGAAATGTTTCTTTATGCTGGGAAGAAAATACGGTGTACAAAGCTACGCGCATTTGCGAGCGCCTGAAGGACGCACCATACGTTCGTAATAACGAATCCAAACCGTCTACAGGGAAGTGATAACCATAATTGCAAACTGAGCAATGTCGCCTAATTTAAGAAAGAGCAGTTTATAAGGATGTGAAAATCTTGTTTCCAGTTAGCCAATATCTCGAAGTACTCTTGTTTGTATTCTGGCATCAGTGGATTGCCAAAGCATTCATCCATCATTTCAAGTTTATTCATGGAAGCTTTAGCTTGCGAATTAGTTGAAAGTAGTCCATCAATTTGTCTTCATTTCTTACGTTTTTCCCGTAAACTGCGCATTCTGAGACAGCATTCTAGCAAAACTCTGCATCACTGTTTTTTTTTTCTGAAGAATGTTGAAAAGCAGTTCAGTCTCTAAAAATATCCTTTGAGAAACAGAGAAAAGGAAAAACAAAGTCAAAGTCTAGGAGACGATTTTTGAAACCACAAGCTTCTCTCGTCGTCGTTGCACTGGAGTCTGCACTCTCAATTGTTTCACTTAAAACACCAATCAGGCCCGGACGGTTTTCATGAATGGCTGATGTTATTCTGGCGCTACAGTTCTATCTAGTTTCAACGAATATGTTTACCAATAATACTGTCGAGAACTGCTGTGCGTTTGGAAGACCTTTGGAAGAAAGCAGGAGTATTCAGAAATTCTTAGAGATTTTGTGCAAGAACAGCTCTCCAAAACTAAATCTAAGTGATGTGCAAAACAGTGAGTAAAAACAGTTTGCCGAGCAGTTCTAGGTGCTTCAGTCTGGAACCGCGCGACCGCTACGGTCGCAGGTTCGAATCCTGCCTCGGGCATGGATGTGTGTGATGTCCTTAGGTTAGTTAGGTTTAAGTAGTTCTAAGTTCTAGGGGACTGATCACCTCCGCTGTTAAGCCCCATAGTGCTCAGAACCATTTGAACCATTTGAGCCAAAAACAGTTTAGGGACTAATCTCACGGACCTTAGAATGCAGGCCCTTTAATTCTCCTGCCATAACGGAAGCATCATCATAGGTTTGGGCCACAAGGGTGCTCTTCGTATCATAATTCCCGAACATGCCAATCACTACAGCGAACAAAGCAGCAGCAGTTGTAGTTCCACTTATATCACGAAAACCAAGAAAATGTTGTTGAATGTCGCCGCTGAAGCAGGGCCGTATCCAGAGCTGGGGGGGTCCCGGACACTCCTACCACCTAAATGAAATTACGCACGACCTAGCAGCCGTGAAATGAGATTGGATGTTACAAGGGGCGATAAAAAAGTTTAGGTTTGATGGTATTGCTTCAGCGTATATGCAACGTAGCACGATTCCGATGCTGGTGTACAAGCACCGATTTGTCGGCAAGGGATTAGTCCGTTATTCGTGTCTTTTCGGAGTGCGTGAGGTAAATGAGGAAACATAAACTATGGCGACGTTGCTACCAAATGCGTCCAAGCACGACCAACGTGCTGTTATTCCTTTCTTAGCTGCTGAAGGGTAGATACTGGTAGACTTCAATCGGGCAGCATGTCTGTCGAAAAGCACCGTTGGGAAATGGTGCGACAAGGGGTGCCGCTGCTTCATGATAACTTACGTCACCATATCGCTAATGTTGTAACGAGGACGTTACGTCAACTCAAGTGAAAGGCACTCGAGCACCCGCCCTATAGTCCTGGTCTCTCCCCCCACGCGGTCATCAGGCTTTGGTACTCAACTACGAAAACCGGTTCCGATACGGTACTCTGGGGAGGGGTTTGTGGAGAACAGAAGTAGTATTTCATGACAGCACATTCTATAGTTCGTTCGTTCGTTTCAGCGGACTGCTTGAATTCGTACGAGTCGACTGCATCCTCCATCGCCAACCCCCCCTCCCCCTCCCCCCACCCACCGCCCACACACACACACACACACACACACACACACACACACACATACACACTCCCTTTCTTCGAAAATCTATATGCGCTCTTGTAATACTATAATAATTGAAGCCAAGAATGCTTTGCACAATTAAATTTTAAAATGCATGTATTGATGCACTATCAAACGACGAAACATGCACAATCACAATCAAAGGGAAAACGTGCAACGCGAGAATTCCACCTCTTGTTATGATGCATTTTCCTTGAAAACAATGTACAGAAACCTGTTTTTTCACCTTCTTCACCGATCGGGGTAGCCTGGATTCGGGAGGCGAGGTGGTTCGAATCCAATAGCCAACAACCATGAATATGGTTTTCTGTGTGGTTTCCCATTTTCAGTTCAGGCATTTGCTGTGGTTAGCCCATTACTGTAGGCCACAGTCAATTTCTTCCCAATTTCTTCGTTTCCTGTCACATCCCCATTCCATTAAGATGCAGCCTGTCTGCTTAAATGAAAAGAGCGGCATCGAAGGCGAGACGAACATCACATCGCAGACTTCTGACACTATAAGCCGTATTTACATTGGGAGGCATCTAACGATCGTCATTTTGTATTATGTTTCTGTGCATAAAGACGGCTTACTTGTGGAACGGCGCTGTATCATGACTTCAAGTTTTACTACAAGAACGATGTTCTGTTGTGAAATATCATATTCCTAATATCCTTGGAACAGAGAGTCCAACCGTCACGACTCTAACGTATTTGTACTTAAATGTCATATAACAGACAACGTATGTTGTACATCGCAGCGGAGTTTACAAGCATCAAAGACTTTATAACCATATTATCATGGATAAATACAAACTCTTTATGAGATCGCATACATTAGAAGGCGGGTTGAAATTCCAAAATTGTAGCTTATAGTATCTGTCTATTCCGTTTTGTTTTATAAATGAATCTGTTTGCTATAGATGATTGTTGATATAGTAATTTTAAAATAGTTCTTGGTCACTTAAGGATTTGAAGAATTTTAATGAAATGGAAGATACTTTAATAAAAATTGAGACTGAAATGATGAACTTGGGATGCTTTGATGAGGCGAAGAAATTCTGAGTTAGTTTCAGGTAAGTCGTAAATTTGAATACACGGTTATAGAAGGAAGGCAGCTGTTACCAGAAAAGATTTCAACCATTTTAACTTTATAAGTTATTCAAACCAACATTAAGATTCTTCTGCTCTGCGATAGTGAACCCTATAGTACAAGCCATGTTTTGTTATTCTAGCAATGAGGCAATATAATACATTTGAATTTTAATTCGTTTGGCAACTACTGCCAGATAAAGAAATATTTTAAGTAGTTTTACCCATAATTGTCAGTGTATCTTCCGTGACTGTATTACTTTCGTAAAATAAAGAATAACCGCCTTCAGTCACACTCGTGATTTTATTTCAATGCACGATGATTTTCGAGCCCTGAGTACCCATCTTTAGGTGCTTTAACAGTCTACACCTTTTTCTCTTTTTTCAGATTTAGGTTAGTTCTGGTCCTAGTAAGATTACAATGACATATTACAAAATGGCGCATTTGGATTATAATTTTACAAATTAAGATAAACTGAAAAATAACTTATTGTTTCCAGCAGTGGATACATGGTTTTGAAGCACAGAGTGAGTAAACACGTTTATGTACATTTATAGACTAATGAATAAATGCGTGTATATGCACATAAACATGTTTACTCATACTATCCTTCAAAATCATGTATCCAGTCTCAGTCACATAATGCATACGTGTATACATGCACATAAAAATTTTTACTCATACTGTGCTTCAGAACCATGTATCCACTACGGGAAACAGTAAATTATCTTGCAATTTGTATTAGTTCTGCAAACTTTTATTTTGACTCATTAGTCTTCTGACTGATCTGATGCGGCCCACCACGTATTCCTCTCCTATGCCAACTTCTTCATCTCAGAGTAGCACATGCAGCCTACGTCCTCAATTATTTGTTGGATTTATTCCAGTCTCTACCTCCATCTACAGCTATTAACCTTTACAGCACCCTTTAATACCGTAGAAGTTATTTTATGATGTCTTAACAGATGTCCTATTATCCTGCCCCTTTTTCTTGTCTGTGTTTTCCATACATTCCTTTCCTTTCCGATTCTGTGGAAAACCTCTTCATTCCTTGAATTTTTCTTTACCTTAACTGAGAATAGCAATGTCATCATGGAATCTTATTAACATCCTTTCACCTTGAATTTTAATTCCACTGTTGAACTTTTCTTTTATTTCCATCATTGCGCCTTCGATGTGTAGATTGAACAGTAGGGGCGAAAGACTATATTCTTGTCTTACACACTTATTCATCCAAGTATTTCGGTCTTGGACTTCCACTCTTATTATTCCTAAATGGTTCTTGTACAAGTTGTATATCACCCATTTCTCCCTATAGCACAGGACCAGCGCCCCAAATGGGGAGAGCCTAACACCTGCAGAAGGGCCGTGTTGAAGATGCCTGCCCCAAGGATAGGTAGCCAAGCGGCCCCATTATCACCGAGAGGCCGCCATTTGCATCTACTCACTCCGCATTTAGATGTCCCAATCCTACCGTGTGGGCACAGTCAACGTTAACGCCATACGCTCTGTCGTCAAAACGAGCATTTTCCATGATATGCTCCGGGCAGCAGACCTGGATATCACCCTCCTTCAAGAAGTCCATCCAGAGCTGCAATTGAACATTTATAGATACACAGCCTACGGCATCCCATCAAGCGACGGTGCCGGCGGAACTGCCATCCTATTATGAGACAGCATCGAGCCATCGGAAGTTACGTATCTGCCATCTGCACGAGGTGCCGTCAAAGTGGGAGCAGTCCGCATTGTCATTGTTTACGCGCCCTCCGGGTCATCTCCTCGAAGAGAAAGGGTCACCTTTTATTCCGACTAAATTGCTCCACTCATGAGTGGGGATACGGAACACAACATCATAGGCAATGATTTTAAAAGCGTCTTGGATTCAGCAGACCAAACACCGCACTACTCTACCTACCCGGCACTACGGGCACTCGTGCGAGGTCTGGAGCTACACGACACGTGGCGTCTCCTTTACGAGGACCGCCGTGGCTACAAATATTTCACCGACCACTTTGCCAGCTGCCTCGACCGGATATACGTCTCACGAGCACTCCGCGCCGCGACAAGTTACGTAGAACTGTGGCCGACAGCCTTCACCGACCATTTGGCATACATCTGCTCGGTCACACTCCCCCGACAGCTCACACACCGCAGCCGTGGTCCATGGACGCTAAACGTTTCCTACCTGTATGAGGACGCATGTCGGCGGGAGATCGCTACTACGTGGGACCGCTGCATCCAGAGTTTGCATGCACATCCTTCCTCCTTACATTGGTGGCTCGACCACGCCAAGCCGGCCCTCCGACGGACACTCAAGGGATATAGCTGTTACAGAGCGTGCTGGTGTCAGGTGACGTCGGAATTTTATTACACTGCGTCGAGGGAACTAATGACCCAGCCGCCACCATGTGAACGGCAGGCAGCGGTTAATCGTCTCAAAGTTCGCCTACTCCGTCTCACCGCGGAACAGCTTGAGGGAGCCCGAGTCCGGGCGAGGATGCAGGATACCATACACACCGAAATGGCATCCGTGTATCACGTTATCCGAGAGAGACGCCACCGCAAACGCCACCTTATAACATCAGCAGAGGTAGTTGAGGGTCGACGTGTCGACTCGCAGCGTGCCATCGCTGTAGCATTCGTCCAACATTACAGGACGTTTTATGCTGAGGACCCGCAGACTGTTCGCGAGAACGTAGACATCCTCTGCGGTCTGCCTGATCCCAGAGTAGTGGCCAAGGACGACGCCCTGCTGGCTCCCATAACCGCTGGAGACTTAACAGCGGCCTTGGCACACGGCGCCCTGAACAAGTCACCGGGCCTAGACGGCTTACCGAACGAATTCTAAAAATGGTTCAAATGGCTCTGAGCACTATGGGACTTAACATCTGAGGTCATCATCCCATAGAACTTTGAACTACTTAAACCTAACTAACCTAAGGACATCACACACATCCATGCCCGAGGCAGGATTCGAACCTGCGGCCGTAGCGGTCGCGCGGTTCCAGACTGAAGCGCCTAGAACCGCTCGGCCACTTCGGCCGGCTCCGAACGAATTCTACCGCGCCTTCTATCCCCTGATGGGCATTCAGTGGATTCAGATGTTTCATGACCTCCTCCGCGATGATTTTACCGTCCCCACAAGTTTCCTCGAAGGCATCATGATACCAGCTCTCACCATTGTCGCAACTATCGTCCTCTTACGCTCCTGAATGCGGATTATAAACTTTTCACCCGTATCCTCCGCACTCGTCTTCAGACCACCATCGGACCCATGATCCATCCTGACCAGACATGTTTAGGTGGTGACAACAACATCCACAGGGCGCTTGGCGCCAACCGCGACGTCACGGCGCTGGCCGCGGCCTGCCACCCGCGAGGCGCCCTTGTCGCCGTCAATTTTGATCACGCCTTTGATCGTATCGACCAGTTTCCCTTCGTGCTGTGCTCGAACGCATGGGCATCTCAGAGGCGTCAGCAAGGGTGATCTTACGCTTAATACGCGGGACGCGCTCCCGGATTATGGTCAACGGCCACCAGACTGGACACACAACTCTTGGACGGTCGGTGCGACAGATATGTCCTTTATTAAGAGCGTTATTCGCGGCGGCCCTCGAGCCTGCACTGCACGGCCTTCGCCAGCGACTGGAAGGCATCAGCATTCGAGACGTGACCTTCCGATGTGCTGCCTTCGCTGACGACGTGGTGCTCTGGTGCAGTCGGGCGACGAAATCCAAGCGACGCTTCAGTGGTTGTGCCGCTACGGCGCGGTATCGGCCAGCGTCATCAACATGCGCAAGATAACATACATGGATGTCGGGAGAGGCCTTCTGCAGCCAACAGCGATCCCCTTCCAAAAGGTTCGCATTGGGGGTGCAGTTCTGTAGTACAGATCGCCGAACTGCAACAGCCACATATCGCCGACTACTACAAAGGATACTGGCGCTGCTCTGTGATAGCAGATTCCTCAGTATGGTTATGATTCTCCGAACGCGTTACTTCAACACTTACCTAGGGTCCAACCTTAATTATTTTGCGCACATTCTTCCGCTAACAGTCGCCATGGCCCACAATTTCCAGGCGGCATACGGACAATTTTTGAGTGCAGGTAATATATTCAAAGTTCGCTACACTACTTTAACGAGGCCTCCACTGGCAGGGGGCCTGGGGTTGACTAACATCCACAACCGCGCACGGGCTTTGTAAGTACGGACGATGCGGCTCGCATGGACCGCGGCCAACAACAGCTTGACGGGGACGCTGCTACAGATCTTCGCTCACCGTCTCTTGCCAACATCCGCGGTTTCCTGGTCGAACTAAGCTACGTGACCGAGGATCTACTGGCGACGAGGGCACCGAGCACGAGAGATTAGAGAGATTACTACCGCATCTATCAGGCACCACAACCCCGTCACAACATCGTACAACACCCAACCATCCGCTGGCCAGCCGTCCACACCCCATACCTGCCCACGTACGCTCGTTCCTTGCGGTATGTGGTGGTGAACGGAAAATTAGCCACACGCCAGCGCCTCCATTCCATCCATCTCACTGACGACTCTCTGTGTACGCACTGCACAATCGTCGATTCGGACGCGAACCGCCTGCTATGTACTGTGACAGGCAGCTGCTGGGATCTTGTACAACGTATGCTGGATTACCTGATGCGACGACAGCCTGAGTCTATCATGGCGGTCGAACTCCTACACCCAGATCCGTATACTTTCCCACTACCAGAACGTACGCCATCAACTGGCTGAAGGGCATGGTGCTGTATTACATTTTGCAAGCCGCGCCCGAAAGCGCTCTGAACTTGTGGATCCACCCGACGCCGACTCGTGAGGTGTTGTGCCACCATGCATTGTTCCGCACACGACTATCGAATTATTTAGGCGCATTATTCAAGGATCCTCCTGCCCATTGGGGCGTACGGAGTGCTAGAAGGCACACTTGAAAATGATTCACAGCACACGAATGATCCTCTAAGAAAATGGTTTAAAGAGAGTGCCCCTTACATTCATTACGCGAAGACGACTCGGAAGGTTCTGGTGGTTGTTGTAGGATCCCGTTAAAAATAACAAAAACAAGAATTAAAAAAAACACCAAAAATATAAAAATAAATAAATACATGAAAAATATATACAGGGTGTCCCATTTATCTTGACCACCCTAAATAACTGTTTCTCATGATGCAAATTACAAAATGTTTCAAGCAAACATTCTTTAGCCGACAGGGGAACATCAATCAGCGTGATTGCCTTTGTTGTAGCTCCGTTTTTTACAAAGATATGAACAGCGGTATGACCTTTTTAAATAGCACCCTGTATTTTTTATTTGGTAATTCATTTCCTCTCCTAAAGACCTATTCAAAAATGTATCACAGTGTATCATCACTGAAACACAACATTATTAATTACATAACACAACGCTGGCCGGAGTGGCCGAGCGGTTCTAGGCGCTACAGTATGGAACTGCGCGACCGCTACGGTCGCAGGTTCGAATCCTGCCTCGGGCATGGATGTGTGTGATGTCCTTAGGTTGGTTAGATTTAAGTAATTCTAAGTTCTAGGAGACTAATGATCTCAGAAGTTAAGTCCTATAGTGCTCAGAGCCATTTGAACCATAACACAACATTCACTTTGAGCCCGGGATCACAAACTCATCCACTTGCTGGAGTTGTGAGAAAACAAATGAAAAGTAAGTAAAAACGTATCATAAAATTGACTCTGACTCTCCTGTACCATTGCCCCCGAGTGGAACATTCAAATGTGCTCAAAGTGGTGAACCTGGACACCGATACACAGGCGCACTCGTTGAATGAAAGAATTATTTACTGCTTCCAGTTTTGTCAGCTGAAATAAATTACATGCAAGCACGATGCGTTCCTGCATGTCCTCTGGAGTTGTAGGAAATCACGTTGGACAACGTCTTTAATGCATCCCAAAGAAAAAAGTCCAGAGGATTTAAATCAGGAGACCTGGCAGGACAAGTAGCTGTTCCTCCTCGACCAATCCATCTGGCATTTCTTGATGCAATATGGATCAACGAAGATTAAAAGAATCTATCTGGCAGGATACCTTCGTTTCAGAACACGACGTGCACGTAAGGTATTATGTGCTGGACATTCATCGTGTTGATACCACATAAAGCATTCTGGTTTTTAGCTGCATTTCATCCAGAAGAGGAGGAAGAATTCGTCTGAGGAAGTTGGCATACGCTGTGCCGTTTAGACTACCATTGATTAAATAAGGGCCTATAATTGTAGTACTAAGCATCCCACACCAGACGTTAACTCTCCATTGACGCTGATGTTCCACCTGTCTAAGCCATCGTGGGTTGTCGCTGGACCAATAATGCATGTACCTTGTGTTAACCTGTCCTTTATTTGATAAGGAAGATTCATCGGCAAATAGAACATTGGAGAAGAAGTTCGGGTTGGCGAGGATTTGCTGCTGTGCCCACTGACAGAACTGTACATGATTCTGGAAATCATTCCCATCCAATTCTTGATGTAGGTGTACTTGGTAAGGATGGAACAGGTGACGTGTAGGAATACGATGTACACTGGTTTTAGGAATGCCAATCTCGTGTTCAAGCTGTCGTGTGTTCACATGTGGATTCATAGCAACGGAAGCGAGAACAGTAACTTCGGCAGCTTCGTCTGTGCGAGTGCTATGACGATTGCGTTGTCGTGGACTGAAACTTCCCGTTTTCCGAAGCGTACCAACAAGACGAGAAAACATCCGTCGGGAAGGTAGGGTCTTGTCAGGCTATCGTTCCCTGTACAGTTCCGCTACCTGCGTAGCGTTTCGCCTACCTACAACAACAACAATAAAAGAAACGTTATGTCGATGGAGTTTGTAGGAAGGACAGGCAGCCTTTACTGTATGCTTATCCTACACAACGGTATTTAAAAAGACTAAATTACTGTACTAAATGTACCCGTACATACGAAAACAGTATTGCAATTACTGTTCTGCTAACTTACATTCCCCGTAGGTGAGTAGCATTTCTACCTTCTCTTCGTTGGTGTACATTCTCCTCACACAACTCTTCAGCCGACGACGGTTGACGGAATGACGGGTGTACATTCTACTTATGTTTACATTTGTCATCTATCAACGTCAGCACGTGGATGTGTTCCATTACCCCGAGTACCTGCACTAACTGCTGGTAGCGTCAACATCAATGTTGTGTTATGTAATTAATAACGTTGTGTTTCAAAAAATGTTCAAATGTGTGTGAAATCTTATGGGACTTAACTGCTAAGGTCATCAGTCCTTACGCTTACACAGTACTTAACCTAAATTATCCTAAGTACAAACACACACACCCATGGCCGAGGGAGGACTCGAACCTCCGCCGGGACCAGCCGCGTAGTCCATGACTGCAGCGCCTAGACCGCTCGGCTGATCCCGCGCGGCAACGTTGTGTTTCAGTCAATGGTAGACCATGATACATTTTTGAATAGGTCTTTAGGAGAGGAACTGAATTACCGAACAAAAAATACTGGGCGCCATTTAAAAAAGTCATACCGCTGTTCGTATCTTTGTAAAAAACAAAGCTACAACGAAGGCTATCATGCTGATTGACGTCCCCCTGACGGCTAAAGAATATTTGCTTGAAACATTTTGTAATTTGCATGTGAACAAACAGTTATTTAGGGTGGTCAAGATAAATGGGACACCCAATATATATATATATATATATATATATATATATATATATATATATATATATATATATATATATCCTATAAAGTTCTCTTGAACCTGTTGAACCCCTTTCCTTCCTTGGCTTTGGGACGGCGGGGATGGGACATTGAGGCCATGCCTCGGAAGACGACCCCTGCCCTCTTTGCCCAAAAATGTGGTCATTGCGACAGAATGCCGTGCAAAGGGCCCGGGTTCAATTCCCGACGGGTTTGGAGATTTTTCTTCGCTCAATGACTGGGTGTTTTGTTGTTTTCATCATCATCATCATATCATCCCCATCGACACGCAAGTCACCGAAGTGGCGTCAACTCAAAAGACTTGCACCAGGCTACTTGCACCAGCCACCGACATTACATTTCCCCTCCAGCTGTATCTAAATGCAAAAGCAATAAACTTTAACACAGCTTTCTAGATTTTCAGTACTGATTTGCGTGTACTTTCGAAATGGTCACAGAATATAATGTTAGAGCTCAATTTAATCAAAACCCAAGTGGCCCTGGCAGATCATAGTAGGCTCATTGTCCCGAAGTATCGCAAATCTCCGACACCTTTAATGCTATATGATACAAATATCAACTTCTATCTCACAGCAAAAAGTTTAAGAGTAATAATAGATGAAAAACTAAATTGTGCTGAGCATACAGTGGTGATGTGCAAGAACGCATCATTATCTCTCCACGTCCTACAAAAAAATAAGAAGCTCTTCTCTTTCGATATGAAAAAGAAACTTCTCTAAACGCTTATACTTTCAACTGTTCATTACAACGACGTTGTCCCTCAAGGTCTTTCTCAGGAATGTTCACGGCGCCCGTAACTGGTAATGAACGCCTACCTACGGTATATTTGGGACGTTTGACTCTTTGATCATATTTCACCATCTTATACACGTCTATCCTGGCTACGTGCAGACAAACGTAGAGATTTACATGCTCTCTGTCTTCTCTACCATCTTATCAACGTACACTGTCCTTCATATATCTCCTCGACCTTAACGCTTTTGTCTGAAAGATATAGCAGAAATATTCGTTCCAAATCAGAATCAAATAATTGCTTTCCCACTCAATCACTCAGCCTCTTTCTCGAAGCTCTTTTTAGTAACAGGAACCAGACTCTGGAATGACCTCCGTCCTTATAGTAGAGAACTGAATAGTATCTCGAACTTCAGAAAATAGTTAATGGAATACTTACTAAAGCAAAAGTAATGTCTATCTTTGTCCCTGGGCCGGACGGTGTGCCGAGCGGTTCTAGGCGCTTAAGTCTGGAACCGCGCGACCACTACGGTCGCAGGTTCGAATCCTGCGTCGGGCATGGATGTGTGTGATGTCTTTAGGTTGGTAAGGTTTAAGTAGTTCTAAGTTCTAGGGGACTGATGACCTCAGATGTTAAGTCCCATAGTGCTCAGAGCCATTTATTTTATTTTGTCCCTATTACTATTATTATTATGACTATTATTGCAGCAGCGGCAGTAGAAGCAGTAGTAGTAGTAGTAGTAGTAGTAGTAAAGGTATTGCTGATAGTAACTTTATTAGTTCTTAGACAGTGCCATTATTCACATTATCTCTACATTCGTTTAAATCATTTTAATTATATCCTACTAATACTATGACATTACTATCTGCCATATTATTCCTTAGGTAACTACAACGTTAAAAAAATAAGTACTGTATATGTGAAACGTTAGTCCGATGTAAGAGAGGCCTAAATACACTCCTGGAAATGGAAAAAAGAACACATTGACACCGGTGTGTCAGACCCACCATACTTGCTCCGGACACTGCGAGAGGGCTGTACAAGCAATGATCACACGCACGGCACAGCGGACACACCAGCAACCGCGGTGTTGGCCGTCGAATGGCGCTAGCTGCGCAGCATTTGTGCACCGCCGCCGTCAGTGTCAGCCAGTTTGCCGTGGCATACGGAGCTCCATCGCAGTCTTTAACACTGGTAGCATGCCGCGACAGCGTGGACGTGAACCGTATGTGCAGTTGACGGACTTTGAGCGAGGGCGTATAGTGGGCATGCGGGAGGCCGGGTGGACGTACCGCCGAATTGCTCAACACGTGGGGCGTGAGGTCTCCACAGTACATCGATGTTGTCGCCAGTGGTCGGCGGAAGGTGCACGTGCCCGTCGACCTGGGACCGGACCGCAGCGACGCACGGATGCACGCCAAGACCGTAGGATCCTACGCAGTGCCGTAGGGGACCGCACCGCCACTTCCCAGCAAATTAGGGACACTGTTGCTCCTGGGGTATCGGCGAGGACCATTCGCAACCGTCTCCATGAAGCTGGGCTACGGTCCCGCACACCGTTAGGCCGTCTTCCGCTCACGCCCCAACATCGTGCAGCCCGCCTCCAGTGGTGTCGCGACAGGCGTGAATGGAGGGACGAATGGAGACGTGTCGTCTTCAGCGATGACAGTCGCTTCTGCCTTGGTGCCAATGATGGTCGTAATGTGTTTGGCGCCGTGCAGGTGAGCGCCACAATCAGGACTGCATACGACCGAGGCACACAGGGCCAACACCCGGCATCATGGTGTGGGGAGCGATCTCCTACACTGGCCGTACACCACTGGTGATCGTCGAGGGGACACTGAATAGTGCACGGTACATCCAAACCGTCATCGAACCCATCGTTCTACCATTCCTAGACCGGCAAGGGAACTTGCTGTTCCAACAGGACAATGCACGTCCGCATGTATCCCGTGCCACCCAACGTGCTCTAGAAGGTGTAAGTCAACTACCCTGGCCAGCAAGATCTCCGGATCTGTCCCGCATTGAGCATGTTTGGGACTGGATGAAGCGTCGTCTCACGCGGTCTGCACGTCCAGCACGAACGCTGGTCCAACTGAGGCGCCAGGTGGAAATGGCATGGCAAGCCGTTCCACAGGACTACATCCAGCATCTCTACGATCGTCTCCATGGGAGAATAGCAGCCTGCATTGCTGCGAAAGGTGGATATACACTGTACTAGTGCCGACATTGTGCATGCTCTGTTGCCTGTGTCTATGTGCCTGTGGTTCTGTCAGTGTGATCATGTGATGTATCTGACCCCAGGAATGTGTCAATAAAGTTTCCCCTTCCTGGGACAATGAATTCACGGTGTTCTTATTTCAATTTCCAGGAGTGTATATTTACCTGCGTCATCCCTATCTTTCGACCGGCGGGACCGACGAACTGTACTGTGTCACAGGTTGGAAGAAACAGTGCTTCATCATGTGGATGCTGGACCTTCAATCTGTGGTAGATCAGTTGCACGTGAAATGGGTGTCGTGTACAGTACTGTGTGGAAGATCATGCGGGGACAGAAATTCCACCCAAAGCATAAACGGGAAAAGATGACTCCGGACCTCGCGTCGTGTTGAGCCAATGCCAATGTCTGATGAACTGCTGTACGATCGACCCTTCCCTACCACTGTACTCGTACTTTCTCATAGGAAGAAATCTTGCTCTGTAACTGTGAAGAGCCATTAACACCAAGTTGCTGAAAACTTGTGGATGGGAATAGGTAATGGTTCCTTAACAGGCTCGCATTTGCTTTCTTCCCCCTTAACTGCACAGGTGTACACTGTGTTTTTGAGAGAAATACATTCCACATTGTTTTCCAGTTGACCTTTTTACATGCATGTGGCTGCATATCCTGCTCCTTAATAACTGCACCAGACGTTCCACAAACGGTGGATAGAGAGACAAGCTCCTGTTTCGTGGCCAACATGTTCACCTGATATGACCTCATTTGATTTCTTCCTTTGGGTCATGTTTACGAAACATTTGTGTAGATTAACGAGTAGTCTCCTGTGTAGATATCTGGATGTATGTGATAAGACTTCCTGCGACGTTGTCACACGGCCTTTACTTAGGGGGTGCCATTTTCAACAAATATTGTCACTGTAGCACAGTGTGTAAGTTGTCCATATGAGTATAATTCTCACATACGTATACCTACTTTCTATCAGTGTCACCATACCAACAGAAAATTTGAATTTGTTTTCTGATTATGAATTTCAACTTCGTTGCTTCGAGAACAGGATTCCATACCTCGAACTGATACATTTGCCTTTCCCCAATACCTCTGAGAATTTGTGTTACCATCACGAATAATCCCTGTACATTTACTTGTATCTTGGCCATTTCTTGCAAGTGAACACTGTGTGCAGATACAGTACTCGAAGCCTAAGACTTACGTTGGGGAGTACATCTATTACGGAACTTCTTCAGACAGAAATTAGGTGTCAGGTTGTTGTATATAGCCTCAACTGTGCGAATAGTTAGGCCGTGAATAAAACATGTATTCCGAATCTCCTATCCCATTAGTAACTGTAAAAGAAAGGGAATACTGGAGTAGATGTGAACTGATAACACGTAAAAGTATACAAGCTTAGCTTGAGAGTTAGTGAAAGGATTGTGATAGATTACACGGCTTGCTTTTTAATATTTTAAGTACACCTCACCAGCGTCTTCAGATACAAGGGTTTCTTGCGGATTTCCTGAGGGAAATCTCGAAGATTACAGAGTACTCAATAAGTTAGAAGCCCATCTTTTACCTGCTGCGGAGTCGCGCGCGGCGGAGAGTGAAAAATCTGAAAACTCTTGTCTGCGGCTGACGACAGCTCTGCGCGTGACCACTCAGCAGCCGCTGCATAATTCATCTGTCTCGAGGAGAAGCTATCGACAAGCTGCAAAAACCGATACTAACTGCGTATCCGCTGACGCCTCACATGGACCCCACTTTAATAATTCACTTCGACGAAGTCCCAACAGAAAAAAGCATTTTATAGTGCATCACACACAAACCATAGAGAGAGAATGGTCGTCTACACAATACAATAGCAATTTCTGAGACAAATTTTAGTAGTATCATGTTTACGAATTAGGTTTAATAACGTACTGTGGATTTTGTGGTAAGAGTTAATCAGCAGGTAACTTTTTCTAAATGGTTAATTATTTATGGACGGTAGAATAATATTTCATACTACAACTGGAAAGATACAGTACGAATTGTCAGTAGATTTCACTGCGAATCTTTGTAGTCCATACACTATTAGTTACCTGTCATAAGTTAGAACTTTCAAAAACTTTTTATGAGTAGTTGGTGCTTCTGTGCAGCTGATTAATGTTTTAATTCTTCGAATGAATTTTAAACGATTATTTGTGTGTTTATTATGTTTCAGAATGCAGTTTTAATGAATTCACCTTCTTACGTTGATGAATCTTTATTGTACGACCTTCTTAACCGATAATAATTCGCATACCAACACTAAAAAGATGCAGAAAATCATGAAACATGTTATATTATGAACTGACGATGATAATGACGGAATTTTTCCTGTGGCTCGCAGCAAACTGATCTTTAGTGCCTGCTTCTCTTCCACACACATACACATACAACAACAAATAATGCACATACAAGTCTTTATGAGCAGATATCTACAACGCTTCAACTAATATTTTTATAACATTTGTGCAAAAACCAAAAATTACTAAATAATGAAGAGGATAAAACAATAGATTAGATACTTGTGGCTGAAGGGAAATATCAACTAATCGAATAAAACTTGAATTATATATACCAGCGGAACTAAGTGAAGTACGTGGTGTTTATTAGTGGCACATTGCTCTGACGTCGATTGTTTGTGCTGCTTGCAGAATCACGATTTTTTTTACTTTGAAAAGACGACGTAATTATTATAAATCAGTCTGCCAAGTAATAAATATGGTAGCTGCATGGAGGTATTTTTTCCACATAACAGGTAATTAAAAAAGTTTCTAGGCGTAATTTTCGATACAAAGTCACGAATGTGATCACGTTGTCTTATCCATTGAGTAACTGGAAGAATATGAACATCTTGAGTCTGTAGGGGCATCCCAGCTGACAAGATCAGTCACACTAGGTGTCACTCTTCCCACACTACCAAACTGCTCTTCCTCTCAATTTCAGTGTCAAAGCAGTATTATAGGTTTGGGGCCTTCAGCACATTTTGATTTGACTAAGATGACAAAAGTCATGAGATAGCGATATGCACCTATACAGATGGCGGTAGATCCCGTACACATGATATAAAAGGGCAATGCATTGGCGGAGCTGTTATTTTCACTCAGATGACTGATGTGAAAAGTTTTCCGACGTGATAATGGCAGCAGGACGGGAATTAACAGACTTTGAACGCAGAATGCCACTTAGAGCTAGACGCATGGGATATTCCATTTCGGAAATCGTTAAGGAATTCAATATTCTGAGATCCACAGGGTCAAGAGTGTGCCGAGGCATTACA
This sequence comes from Schistocerca serialis cubense, assembly GCF_023864345.2. Lineage (NCBI taxonomy): Eukaryota > Metazoa > Arthropoda > Insecta > Orthoptera > Acrididae > Schistocerca > Schistocerca serialis. The sequence goes on along the minus strand of NC_064640.1, from coordinate 575,709,985 downwards.
TCTCACCACGGACAACGCGTTGACCTACATTCACTTAACGACTGAAAGCAGCGGCGTTTGCCAAGAGTTGTCGGAGTTAAAAGACAAGACACTGTATGAAATAACCGCAGAAATCTAAGTGGGGCGTACGACGAAATATGGCGTTTATGGGCTATGGAAGCAGACGACCGACGCGAGTGTCTTTGCTACCAGCACGACATCGCCTGCAGTGCCTCTCAATAATGGTGTGGCCTGTGTTTACATGGAATGGCCCAAATGGACTGTTCAATGACTGGAAATGGTTATTTTCAGTTACTTGGAGATCATTCTCAGCCATTCATGGAGTTCATGTTCTCAAACAATGATGGAATTTTTATTGATGACAATGTGCCATGTCACCGGGCCACAATTCTTCGTGATTGGTTTGAAGAACATTCTGCACAATTTGAGCGGATGATTTGGCCAGCCAGATGGCACGCCATGAATTCCATCGAACATTTATGGGACATAATCAAGAAGTCAGCACGTGCACAAATAGCTGCACCGACAAGACTTTGGCAGTTACGGACGGCTATGGAGGCAGCATGGCTCAGTATTTCTGCAGGTGACTTCCAACGACTTGTTGAATCCACGTCGCGTCGAGTTGCTGCGTTAAGCTGGGCAAAAGGAGGCCCGACACGATATTAGGAGGTACCCCATGACTTTTGTCACCTCTGGCGCACTTTGTTTACATAATTTGACGAGGTCATTAACCTAGTGACTTCATCAGTCTTACCACAAACATCATCATATTTATCAATGGCAAGCTGCTCCCTCTTTCCCCTCCCACTCTCCCCCTACTGCCTCTACGTTACCTACCCCTCCACACCACGCCCCCTCCGCCTCGTCTCCCCTTCCCCTCCACCACTTATCTCCGACCAATCACTGTGAAATATGAAAAATGAAAGAGCCAATAAATAATTGAAGATGGAGGAACTAGTTCAAATTACCCTTGTGCCTCATGTCCCTTCTCCTCTTTCCAATCAGTCACAGGTAAGTATTAAACTTGTACATCCAATCAGAATGTAATTTCAACAAATAAATTCAAAAATACCTAACTAACCCACTTCAAGTTTGTACCCCAATCCCCTCTCTCCGTCCTTTCCAGCCAACCAGATTATGTCATTAAAATAACACGAGAAAATAACACCAAGTCGTATTATTTCCGGGATAGTTGCGTAAACACACATTGCATAAATAACACCTCCCACCGCTTCCTCCAGTCAGAGACTAGTATTTTTGCGCTCATCACACTGAAAGAGCCAATTACACTGTAGCCTCTTTTGGGCTGTACTCAAAGGTATCTGAACGACATGAATTATTTATCACGAAAAGTATGTAACTGAAGTACGTAAAATGACGAAAATGTTGCCAGGTGTGTTTGCATCAAATGGTTCAAATGGCTCTGAGCACTATGGGACTTAAGCTCTAAGGTCATTAGTCCCCTAGAACTTAGAACTACTTAAACCTAACTAACCTAAGGACATCACACACATCCATGCCCGAGGCAGGATTCGAACCTGCGACCGTAGCGGTCGCGCGGTTCCAGACTGTAGCGCCTTTAACCGCTTGGCCACCCCGTCCGGCGTGTTTGCATCACTGACTTCAAAAAGTCATTTAGGGACTGGCTCATCAGTTGCGTTGGTAAAGTACATCAGAAGCTATGTATCGTTGGCAACAGTATATAACACATTCTCCGTAAAAATTAAAAACCAGTATTTATTCACGAAATGTAACTGATGAATTAGAAATACGTAATTGTTGTAGATGAGTTTTATTTTAAATACTATTTCGAAAATCAATTCAGTCCAAGTACTACTCATTAAATTCATCTAAATATGTATAAAGTGGTCACATATGATCACAACTGCAGATCTAACTTACAGCCGAGAATTAAGAAAGTAATTAATGACAACATCGCAGAATGCATAGGAATATGATCATAATGCCTACCAGCTCCATAGCACGAAATGATCTGCTGTTACATAGAGGAAAACTGTGTTCCCTCTGTAGTATATTAAAATAAACAACATTACAGCATAATATACTTGTATTTTATAATGCTGTTACCTCATTAAAGTAATCATTGCAGGGAGAGAGAGAGAGAGAGAGAGAGTTTTATTCATCATAATCGTAATCAAGGTTATACATACACAATAAAATCGACTATCTCCTTCTGAATGGTTAGTGTCACTGACATTGGTGCAGAGGGATCCAGGTTCGATTCCTCATACATCCTAAGATATTTCCGAAGTACTCATAGATAGTCAAACCCTGTAATACGTTCGCCAGCCGAATATTGCCTTCGTTATTTGCTGGGCATCCGAAGCATTAAACTTTGTCTGCACATCACTTCTGACGTCATTGTAGAAATTTAGAGTTTTAATGTGATCGTCTAATTTACCGGTGTCTGTGTAGCAGCTGTAGAATTGAGTATAACTATAAATATTATTATTAGTAGAGTCAGTTTACGTTTTCCGACAGAACCGCAACACCGTCATGAAACGTATTCCTTATTTATTAGTTGTTTTTACACTGCAACAAACCACAACAAACTGTAACAAATGACCCATACACTATTATACTATACACTCTGCAGAAAATGGTTCAAATGGCTCTGAGCACTATGGGACTTAACATCTGAGGTCATCAGTCCCCTAGAACTTAGAACTACTTAAACCTAACTAACCTAAGGACATCACACACATCCATGCCCGAGGCAGGATTCGAACCTACGACCGTAGCGGTCACGCGGTTCCAGACTGAAGCGCCTAGAACTGCTCGGCCACACTCTGCAAAATATGACATGCTTGAAGACGGCATCACACTACATGTGAAGACATCAGGAAGTCTAATCATGATGTCAACTAAGCAAGTTGAAACAAAAAAAGAGAGTCGATAATTACCACGTTGATACCTGTTCCCATAGTGTAGTGGGTGTCAGCTGATGGAGGGGAAAACTGTATTCTCTTTGTAATATGATGTTGACTGCAAATTTACTGTATAAATGAGAGACATATCCATGAGACAGATGTGAAATACTGTACATAATAGTACTCGCCAGGTGGGTCAGCGAGTGGCGAGGAGGGATCTCGTCAGAATTTTTATGTTTGTGTGAATCAGCAGGACTGAATTCCCCACTGGAAATTCTTATCTCCACTTGTCTCCAAGAAATATGATCTTGAAAGCATCGGTGGCCTCACACTATCTTCACCTGAGGAATATCTTAGAGGAGGCGTTTTGCATTAAAAAATAATCGTGGCGAACTAGATCGGGGCATCAACATTTATTGTAGTATCTCAAGAAATACGAGACAGACAATGAGTGCATGCAAGCGCTGTGACATCAGGACAGTTAGATATACTACTAGTATGCTTTGAAACTAAGTAATGTTGGGCACTCCGTCATTTATGATGGTGAGTGCTCCAGTCTTCTGTATTTAAGAGATGTTGTGTTAGCTCTCTCGTCAGCTGCAGTTTGGACGCTGAGTGAGCAAGACTGTTAGTACAGTTCACAATTAACTGGCTTATGTTATTGATTAGACAGCAACAAGGAACTCCTACTTTGTATCACATAGTTGTTTATTAAAGATTTTAAATACACAGGTTATTGGCAGTCACTCTGTAAAATGTCCCGCCCAATAGTATGTAGGCGTATGGTGACCATCAAAGGGGAAGGGGTCCTCCTAATAATGGAATGGTAGAAACCTACGGGAAAAATGGTGGTCATCCAAGAGGGAGTGGTGGTGACGTAGTGGGAATGGTGACCACCCAAAGGTGGAATGGTGGGCACCGAGCGGAAATGATGGGCACCTACGGAGAATGGTGACCATATAGGTGCAATGGTGGACACCCTGCAAAATGAGAATGATTATCATTATAGCATCCATTTTCTTTACGTTTCAGATGGGTAAGATGTATGCAGGGTGAGGCAGCTAAGTCATAACGCCCCATGTATCTCCCCAACCGTAATAGATAAAAAGATGCCGTTTGGGCAATGAATTGCAGGGACAGGGGCTACCTGAATAAATCATGTTTCATATTTGTGTTATTTTTTATTACAGAGATATGGGGCCATCTTTGGCATTTTAAATGGAACCCTATGTTAAATTTTAGCGTAACGTGATGTGATTACAAAGACGGTTTCAAATATGTGTATATTATAATATTTAGGCGTATAGTTTTTGAGACACGTATATGTTCTCGTATCGTGTTCGTCCTTCGAAGTGGCGTTGTCCAATGCGACCTTTCCTGTTGACCACAGGGAAGGCGTTGTTTTCCTGCTTCTCAATAACGCCGTAAGGTGACGCACGAGGTAGGTGGAGAGAAGGGTATAAATGTGCTGCTGCGGTAATGAGACATGGCATTTCAGTCACAGTTTCTTGGAGCAGACATGTACACCAACGAAGAAAAGTTAGATATGCTTCTAGTGTATGGTGAAAGTAGACGAAATGCTTTTAGAGCAATAAAGCGATATGGAGAGCTGTATCCTGATCGTGAGCGTCCTACGCGCCAGCTTCTTGCACGTATTTGCAAGAAACTACTTGAATCGGAATCATGGAACGCCATACAGAAAACAAGGCAGAAAACTGCAACTGACGAGGAACATGAAGAGGGTGTTCTAGCGTTGGCGCATAACGACCCTACTGTTGCGTCGCGACGTATCGCCTCGGAATGTAGTATAAGTCAGAGAAGTGTTCTACGCATATTGAACCGACATAGATTTCACCCGTTTCACCTCTCATTACATCAAGCACTCTCCGGTGTGGATTTTGAACGGCGCCAGGAATTTTGCCGGTTTGCTCTGCAGCGCCTACAAGATGATCCAACGTTTTTCCAACGGGTGCTTTTTACCGATGAAGCGACTTTCCCCAACCACGGTAATGTGAATTTGCATAATATACGTTACTGGTCAATAGAGAACCCTCATTGGCTTCGACAGGTACAGCATCAGCAACCGTGGAATGTTAACGTGCGGTGCGGCATCGTCGAAAATGTCATTGTGGGGCCGTACGTCATTCCGGGTATACTAAATGGCAATAACTATGCACATTTCCTGCGAAACGCTCTGCCCATTTTGCTGGAAGAGGTACCACTAACTACGCGTCAGTGCATGTGGTTCCAGCATGACGGCTGTACTGCTCACTCTTCCCGTGTGGCTACAGAGCTATTAAATGAAAAGTTGCCGGATTGTTTGACAGGACAACGTGCTGAAGTGAAGTGGCCAGTTCAGTCTCCTGATTTGACCCCTCTTGATTTTTTTCTATGGGGAGCAATCAAACATAAAGTGCATGCTCAAATACCAACTACGCCAGATGATATGAAGTAACGTATCATCGAAGCGTGCGCTGATATCTCACGTGACACCCTCGCAGCCGTTCACAAATCATTCGAACGGCGACTACAAATGTGCATTGCAGCAGAGGGGAAGTATTTTGAGCATATGCTTCAGTAATGTTTTGTATCACGTACTGTATGTATTTTACACCTTTGTGTGCATTTGCTTCATATTGTGATCAATAGTAAATATTTTCAAATAAAAAACAAATACGTACGAAATAATTGTGACCAATAAGAGCCTCCTCATTTAAATTTGTATTTCTGTCACTTAAAATGTATTAACATCTTTTAGTGTTTTAATACTGTATGCTGTATACTATTTGGCATCACAGTTGTCAAATAACTGAATAATGGTTCAAATGGATCTGAGCACTATGGGACTGAACATCTTAGGTCATCAGTCCCCTAGAACTTAGAACTACTTAAACCTAACTAACCTAAGGACATCACACATCCATGCCCGAGGCAGGATTCGAACCTGCGACCGTAGCAGTCCCACGGTTCCGGACTGCAGTGCCTAGAACCGCACGGCCATCGCGGCCGGCAACTGAATAATATCTGCGCGACATTACCAGTTAACTTTTGCGCAAAATATCGCAGTAAGTTTTACTATTGTCGGGTAAATGGGCGTGTTTGTGTAAGGACGGACTCGCGACGTTTACCATGTACTCTACACAACGGGAAAGGTCGCATTGGACAAGTCCGCTTCGAAGGACGAACACGATATGAGAACATAACTGTGTCTCAAAAACTATTCGCCTAAATATTATGATATACACATATTTGAAACCGTCTTTTTATGCCCATCATGTTAAGCTAAAATTTAACATAGGGTTCCGTTAAAAAAAAACAAAGATGGCCTCATATATCTGTAATAAAAAATAGCACAAACACGAAATGTGATGTATTCTGGTAGCCCCTGTCCCTGCAATTCACTGTCCAAACGGCATCTTTGTATCTATCACGATTGGGAAGATACAAGGGGTGTTATGACTTAGCTGCCTCACCCTGTATAAGGAAGACAGACAAAGCTAAATGGACTGAGCGGTATACTTGAAAACGACAACACAAGCCGTTGCTGAAAGTTTATCGATTAAATAGAATGCTGCAAATTTTAAAATACCTTTTAGCACACTGCGAATCAGATTAAGCAGTGGAACTACACTGGAACCTACCTTAACAAGGAAATGTGCACAATATATTAAAACACCTGAAGCTACAGTGTGTTTAATGAACCATTCACTAAACTTTTCATGAGAGTCAGTGAGTAGAATTGTAAAATAATAATATTTATATAGTCTCTTAGCATTACTGTTAGAGATGTTAATGAGAAATTATTTTCAATTTCAGGTACTAATCCTACAGTGCCTAATGTTGGATAAAAAGTATCTCATCAGATTTTGGCAGAGGAGAAGAAGATAGGGTCCAAGAAACAGGCATTTCAACTTCCCATCAGGCCCCTATCTCAGAGATTGGGATAACTATTCCAAAAGAAGACGGATGAAGATGTTAAAAACATTGCATGTATGAAGACAGAAGATGGAGAAGAAGAGGATGAAAGTGATGAGGTACGTGATGATTATGATCAAGAAGAAGAAGAAAATGTATATCAAGAAGAAAAAGAGGAAGATCATCCTTATGATGACGAAGAAGATGACAGAGTATAATGGCCAACAGATTTTTTTGGATGCGTTTGTTATCAAGCGAGGAGACGGGACGTTGGGAATACGGTGTATAGAAAAACCACGCTTACTGACAGTTACCTTCATACATAGTCTAACGACCACACCAGACAAAACAGAGGTGTGATTAAAATCTTGGTAGACATCGGGTACAAAATTTGTGAATCAACTTATTTAAAAGATGAGATCGAAAATCTACGATCGACAATCAAGAAGAATGGTTATCCTAAAAAGCAGATAGATCGAACACTTCGCCCTAGTGAGAAAATCAGGATCAACGAGGAACAACAGCCGCCCAATGTGAAAGTTTTCCATCCGCTCATCAGTAAGATTACAGATCACAGTGAGAAAGTGTTGGGCAAGTATGGTGTGGAAACTACCTTTAGACCCACCAGGAAGGCAAAAGATCGGCTAAGGGTATACGATATTCTCTGGATACACCGGGTGTATATAAGATTCCTTGTAGTTGTGCACTGGTTTAAATTGGTACCACGCAAAGAAGTGTTGATACCCGTCTGGTTGAACACAAGAGGAACATGTTTACCAATAGGTTGGTCATGAAATAAAATTCGTCATATCGAAAACATCACACAACCATGCGCACATGTATAGAGAGCCTATTGAGATTTATAAACACCGTAATAATTTTAACAGAAAAGAGGAAGGTGTTGAATTAGATAAAAGTTGGATGTCAACTTTGCAAAGTAAGAATAATGATGGATTACTTCCAGTCGAGAATGTTGGCATTACCAGCGATAATCTCACAGCCGACATCACATGATGGACTGATGTGCCCTCTACACTGTCCATATGTTCGGCGCTCCTTCGAGTTCTGGTTGCAGTTCGCTGCTTTACCGCTGAAGAAGTCTCTCGCAGTCGGAGAGGAAAATTTTATACATAGACTATGGCCTATTAGCCTAGAAGTTTTAAGTGATGTTCCCTGTATTATAAACCTATGTTTTAATTAAAAAATTTGTGACAGCATTTACTGTCTCACGTTTGAAAACACGAAACCAAACAAAATATCGAATTCACTGGCCACTACAATCTTAACGAACATTCTTCCCATGCCAAAGTTTTAGTAGTTCTTGGCTTTTAAATTTTTCCTAAGATATAGTTTACCACTCTAAGTGTGTTACTCTGGTACCTGCAGCTCGCTAACTCTGCTGTTGAGTTCTGTATTCAACGTCCTCACTCTACTGCGTCGTCTAGAGCAGCGGTCCCAACCTTTTTCGACTCGCGGACATTTAGTAGACATGCAAAAAATTTAATTCCAAGCAAAACATTTATTAACGTTAAATTAATTCAGCCATTAACAGTTAAAACCTAAAGTTACTCTAGTTCTACTTTAAAAGTTACAAAGCGTGTGCGCCTAGGTGTAACAATAAATATAAGTTTTCATTGAAATTATTCACCTCTTCCTTGGAATCCAGTGAGAAGGTTGCGCCTGCTTTCTGTGGCACAAAGATTTGAAGTCAGGCACCATAGAAGTTAAATAAAGTCTCAAATCGCTTTCAGCGCTAAGTCTGCTTCTGTATTTATTTTTTAAATAGGCATATGAAGAAAACGAATTTTCGCACAAATATGTGGACGAAGAGGGTAATAAAGCCGTTATATCTTTATTTGCTAACACTGGGAACTCCTTTAAACTTAATCAAAAGCCAATTTGTGATAAAGATTTACAACTTTTCTGTAACTGAAAATCAGTGGAAATTTCAAGAAGCTGCCCTTTTTCATTTATGCTTAATGTGGATTCTAAAATTGTAGTCTCTTCGTAGGGATTGCGAATCCAATTGTTATTATTGGACATAGCAGAGAAATATTCCCTGAAGGTTTTTCTTAGTCCTTTCAAATGTTCTTTCATGTCCTTGACATTTTCGTGCAAAGTAAGATGATTTTCCACCAGGAAGTCGTGAAGGGTATCAAAGCACTCTGTTTGATTCCTATTTAAACACGGTTCCCAAAAATTAAGTTTTTTAATTGATAAATCGATAATGTCTTACACAATTTAGACTTTTATATTTGACTTTCGAAGAGATCAGTTTAAACTATTTATTTTCGAGAAAATGTCTGCCAAATAAGCTAAAGTCAGGAGCTAAATTTGATCTTCCATGCACGTTGCTTCGTAAAAGGCATGGCTGCTGAAAATGGCTTTAAGCACTATGGGACCTAAGGTCATCAGTCCGGTAGACTTAGAACTACTTAAACCTAACTAACCTAAGGACATCACACACATCCATGCCCGATGCAGGATTCGAACCTGCGACCGTGGCAGCAGCGCGGTTCCGGACTGAAGCGCCTAGAACCGCTCGGAACAGCGGCCGGCCATGGCTGCTAACAAAAACGTAAACTTCGTCTTAAATCACATACGGTCTGGAAATAGATCTTCCTCGATATTGCCACCTAACTTCAGTGTGAGACAACAAACACTTATACAAGCTTCCCATTTCCTCACAAAGCGCTGCAAAGATGCGGGAATTTGTAGGGCAAGCGTTAATAAAGTTATTGTTTTTCACTGTGTCATCCAGCACAGATTTCAATCTATCGTACATGAGTTTAGAAACAAGAGTCTGTCTATGACTGCTACAATGTGTCCAAGAAGCGTTCGACTCTACGGATTCAACTTTGGCAACAAATCCAACATAACACCCTCTCATAGATTTCGCACCATCTGAACAAATGCCTACGCAGCGAGACGAGTCTATTCAATTTTCGCGGCAGTATTCGTCCATTAACTTAAATATATGTCCTCACGTAGTTCTCCCTCTTAAGGGTCTGCAGAATACTAGGTCCTCTTCTACAGACACACCATTAGTATGACGGGTGAAAAGTAACAAAATGGCTAAACTGGCTGGCAACATCAGTTGATTCGTCAAGCTGAATCGCAAAAGAAAGACTGGCACGAACTCTTTCCAAAATTTCGTTTTCGACATAATTTCTTTAATCCAGCGGTTGATTGTATTGTCGGACAGTGGTACCATATTGACTTTTTGTGAAAGATGCTTCAAGCATTCACTGTGTTGTATCATTTATACATGGCCACACTAAATCTACAGCTACCGAATGAGGTTATGTAGTTTTAGCAATTCTGTAGCTAACGCAATAAGATACTTCAACAGCATTCTAGATGTCACTGTTTACAGTGTATACAATAGTAGTTAAATCATTTTTTGCACTAGTTAGCTTTTCGTGTAAAGTTCAGCAGATTGAGTTACGTGGGTGGGATGTTTAGTTTCTAAATGGCGTTTAAGCAGAGAAGGTTCCAGATTACCCTTAGCAAGACTGTCGCCACATACAAAACACTGTGGTCTTGGACAGTCCTTGTCACCTACATATGAAAATATAAAACTAATGTAATTATCATCGTACTTTCTTTTCATTACATGCGGTACACTTTTGTAGGATTGACACACACACACACACACACACACACACACATAACTAGAAACTGAGTGACCTGTTGACACAACACTAACTTGCGATTTTGTTAAATCCCGTTTCCCTTTCAGACTTTCCCGTTTTCAACAAGTTATTCATTTTAACGTGAACGGAAACGAATCTGATATACAACTGACAACTTACTCCACTTGTCACAAGGAAAGAAGAAGTAGGCAGTTGTTGAATATCAAAGGCCTGACCGCCATGTTCGTTAGTGGGGTCGCGGTACTGTTGATAGTATTGTTAGAACACAAAGAAGGTGGCAGACTAAATTTCCATTCTAGCGAAATCAAATGCATTCCTGACGTTGTTACATAACTGTAAATCAGTATTTGTGGTAAATGCATTCCTAACGTTGTCACATAACCGTAAATCAGTCATTCGTGATGAATATTAATTTATTGTGGAAATAATGTGATAAATTCCCTATGTTCACATATGTAACAAGGGCATTATGGGGTAATTTAATATTAAAGTAATAATGATGGTAGTAATTGTTATTATTATTATTATTACTATTGTTATGACAATACGCTAGAAACTAAGGAAACAGTAATACGTCTAACCTCAAAACGTGTGATTATGGAAAAGAGTTTTGGCGAACACCTTGAAACATTTTCTGGCGAGCGTAGCCAAGTGTGGAGTAACGTGAACTTTTTGGAGGATGGTTATGTATCGGCTATCACAGTGCCATCTTCTTTATTACCCTAGCACCTGTATTTCATTTCCACACTGTCCCACAGTGTGTTACATTACAATTTAACCAAGGATATGTTATTTGTCAACTGGTAACTCTGGAATATGACAAACATATAGGGTGACAATTATTAAAGTATATGAAAAAAACGTAAATTAGTTACAAACTACGGCGTGCACACACTTTATTCAACATGTAAACGTCACTAAAGATATTCATATTTAGGTTACGACATGTTCTATATGTCTGCCATCATTGGCGATGATGTGCCGCAGACGAATAGCGAAATTCTGCACGACCCTCAAAAGTGTTGGAACATCGATGCTGTCGATGACCTCCTGAATGGCTGTTTCAGCTCAGCAATGGTTTTAGGGTTATATCTGTACACCTTGTCTTTAATATAGCCCCGCAAAAAGGAGTCGCATGTGTTCAGATCTGGAGACTATGGCGGCCAATCGAGGCTCATTCCAGCGGCCTCTGGGTACCCCAGATCCAGTATGCGGTCCCCAAAGTGCTTCTCCAGGATATAAAACACTCTCGTGCTTCGATGGAGTCGAGCTCCATTTTGCATGAACCACATATTGTCGAAATCAGGGTCACTTTGGATAAAGGGGGATGAAATCATTCTTCCAAAAGCTTCACGTACCGTTCGGTAGTTATCGTGCCATCAAGGAATATCACACTGATTATTCCGTGACTGGACACTGCACACCACATAGTCATCCGCTGAGAGTGAAGAAACTTCTCGACCGCGAAATGTGGATTGTCAGTCCCCCAAATGCGCCAAGTTTGGTTATTGACGAGCCCATCCAAATGAAAGTGGGCTTCGTCGCTAAACCAAACCATGTATGCGCATACTAATTCGCGTCTTGCCCCAAGGCTAACTGTGCAGTTTGAACGTCCTAATGCGAACCGTTCAGAAGTTATGACGATTTTATTTCATATACTTCAATAATTGTCACCCTGTAAATTAAATATTTTATAACATCGTCGCCACTAGGCTTTACTACCTACAGAAGAAAGAGACAAGTTCTGCTCTCTTCATGTCTACTTCAGAGCAGCGAATCAGCTTTTCTAACTACACTCCTGGAAATTGAAATAAGAACACCGTGAATTCATTGTCCCAGGAAGGGGAAACTTTATTGACACATTCCTGGGGTCAGATACATCACATGATCACACTGACAGAACCACAGGCACATAGACACAGGCAACAGAGCATGCACAATGTCGGCACTAGTACAGTGTATATCCACCTTTCGCAGCAATGCAGGCTGCTATTCTCCCATGGAGACGATCGTAGAGATGCTGGATGTAGTCCTGTGGAACGGCTTGCCATGCCATTTCCACCTGGCGCCGCAGTTGGACCAGCGTTCGTGCTGGACGTGCAGACCGCGTGAGACGATGCTTCATCCAGTCCCAAACATGCTCAATGGGGGACAGATCCGAAGATCTTGCTGGCCTGGGTAGTTGACTTACACCTTCTAGAGCACGTTGGGTGGCACGGGATACATGCGGACGTCCATTGTCCTTTTGGAACAGCAAGTTCCCTTGCCGGTCTAGGAATGGTAGAACGATGGGTTCGATGACGGTTTGGATGTACCGTGCACTATTCAGTGTCCCCTCGACGATCACCAGTGGTGTACGGCCATTGTAGGAGATCGCTCCCCACACCATGATGCCGGGTGTTGGCCCTGTGTGCCTCGGTCGTATGCAGTCCTGATTGTGGCGCTCACCTGCACGGCGCCAAACACGCATACGACCATCATTGGCACCAAGGCAGAAGCGACTGTCATCGCTGAAGACGACACGTCTCCATTCGTCCCTCCATTCACGCCTGTCGTGACACCACTGGAGGCGGGATGCACGATGTTGGGGCGTGAGCGGAAGACGGCCTAACGGTGTGCGGGACCGTAGCCCAGCTTCATGGAGACGGTTGCGAATGGTCCTCGCCGATACCCCAGGAGCAACAGTGTCCCTAATTTGCTGGAAAGTGGCGGTGCGGTCCCCTACGGCACTGCGTAGGATCCTACGGTCTTGGCGTGCATCCGTGCGTCGCTGCGGTCCGGTCCCAGGTCGACGGGCACGTGCACCTTCCGCCGACCACTGGCGACAACATCGATGTACTGTGGAGACCTCACGCCCCACGTGTTGAGCAATTCGGCGGTACGTCCACCCGGCCTCCCGCATGCCCACTATACGCCCTCGCTCAAAGTCCGTCAACTGCACATACGGTTCACGTCCACGCTGTCGCGGCATGCTACCAGTGTTAAAGACTGCGATGGAGCACCGTATGCCACGGCAAACTGGCTGACACTGACGGCGGCGGTGCACAAATGCTGCGCAGCTAGCGCCATTCGACGGCCAACACCGCGGTTCCTGGTGTGTCCGCTGTGCCGTGCGTGTGATCATTGCTTGTACAGCCCTCTCGCAGTGTCCGGAGCAAGTATGGTGGGTCTGACACACCGGTGTCAATGTGTTCTTTTTTCCATTTCCAGGAGTGTATAAATTATCACCTGGCAGCACTTACAAGATACAATGACAGTAAAAAGTATCTTAGAAATAATAAAAGAAGTAACTAAATAGCAGTAGACTGTCTACACATATAATCCTAAGTACTCATCCATGTTTACTACCGCACTTCCATGGAGTTCAATTTTTCTTCCTACGGTTTCTCGGTTCATTCAAAATCTCCCTCCTCAAGACTATGGGGAAAAGAGTGACGCCCATTTTATAGCACCTTCTTCGAGAAATCAGCACTTCATCGATGCTGTAATAGTCCTACCGTGGGTAGCAGCTTTTTGTGGCCGGACAAGTCCTCCCATACCGGTGCCAGGCACTAAGGCACCAGGCCGGCTTTGACTGCTTAAAGAACAGCCTGAGAGTGCATAATTTTTCAAAATGTTGCCAACTCGTTATCTAGCACACATAACGACAAAAAAATGTACTTACGAAATACGAGACTAACTTTACGATTGGATTCAGGACTTCCTTAATAGTAGAACACAGCATGTTACTTTTAACGGTGAGAAATCTTTAGATGTAAAATTAACTTTGGGTAGACCCTTAGTAAGTGTTATAGGACAATTACTGTTCACAATATGTTTGAATGTCGTGGTAGATAACGACAGAAGGAGCAAAAGAATTTTTGAAAATAAAGCTGCTGCATACAGAAATGTCTCAAAGACAGAAAATATAGAAAAATACAGAAAGACTTGCAAAAGATCGATGCGTTGTACAGGGGTTGGCAGTTGACCCTCAGTATAAAGCAGTGTAACGTTTATTGCGTTAAACAGGAGGAAATATCCATTATTGTTGGAATACGTGGTTGCTTAACTATCACTAGAAGCAGTCATATGTACGAGTATACAAAGGGAGTGATTTAATTATGAGTGGCTGCATAAGACTAATACTTGGAAAGGCAGGTGACAGACAGTGATTCACTGGAATACTCCTCAGGAAGTGTAGCCCATCTACAAAGGAGATAGTTCACAAAAACCTCGTCCAACCGATAGTTGAGTTTTGCTTTTCAGCCTGAACGCTTACAAGACAGACTTAATCGATGAAATAGAGAATATCGAAAGAAGAGCAACGCGTTTCGTGACAGGTTCGTCTAGTAAGCATTGGGATCTTCTCTCAACTTCAGAGGAAGATGCTACAAGAAAAACGTTGTGCTCGACAATGTGGTTTACTGTGGTCCAAACCAAAATTTACATCAAATGAATTCTTTTTCTTCCTTTTCATGAGACATACTCATTACAGCATAACATTTGCGATGGCTTTGTGGTTCCATAGGTATCACGCAGTTCGTTCAAAATTATTGTACATCTACAGGTCACCACGTGTCCTAACTTGTATGGGTTAAAATGTGCACAGGATAAGAACAGATAAGAACTATTTTTAGACACAAATAGTGAAGTATTTTCTGCGTTTTACTGTGTATTTCCGCTGCTTAGTCTTGGAGCAAAATTTATACGCCTTTAGCAAAAGTAATAAATAGTAACTGGAAGGCCACCGTAAAGCGTTGCGTTAGCAGATGTGTGCCGGTACCCGCCAGTGTGGCAATATGTGGGTCACAGTAAGAAGCAAAAATAACCAAGTGCAGCAGTACACTGCACAGCACAGTGGTAACAAGTAGCAAGCGTGGAAATGTCAACATAACAGGGAAAACCTCTTGTTATGGGCGAATTGACTAGGTGCTGGGTTTCGGTGTAACAAATGCACGCAAGAGTCATGTTAGTGGCTGTGCCGCTGCTGGGTGCAGCTAGGTTGCGGGCGGAAGTAGGGGTGTTTCCACTCCTGTTACCTCCCGCCTTGTTGTCGTCTTCTTCTCAGCGCGTTTTCCGCTCGGGAGAATAAACGTGCATTTCTTATGGGGTGCCCTCTCGAGCACGTTTTCCAGCGCGGGCGAGCCATCGTCTGACGCCCTCAACAGTGGAGGCCGCGGCGGCAGCGTCAGCTACCCGCTTCGCCCTCGTGTTTGCCAGCCTCCTCGCCTCTGTGCGCCTGAGAGCGGGCGGCGGACGGAGCGGTCGACAATCTACTTGGGCGGCTCTCCACATTGGCGAGCTACTGCGGCCTTTTGACCTCACAGCCGCGGTAACTCGCCACGTGTGGGCCGCCACACTTAGCACACCTTGGTGAGTGCGTCCTGGGTAGCGGACAGCTCCTGCTGGCGTGGCTTTCCGCGCACTTTAAGCATACCTCGGGAAAGGAGTAGTGACGAGCCACATGCCCCATCGCCTGGCAGCTGAAGCATTGGCTAGAACTTTCTTCTGCTTCAGTGACCGTAGTGTTGGCCACCCTCTTAATCTGGTGGAGCCACCTGTTCTCCTGAGTGCCGGCAGATATCGCCAGCAGAGATGGCGACTCTTCTTCCGTGGCGTACCATTTCACGCCCGTCACGTACCTCACGCTGAATTTCAGCCGTGCCAGCTCTTCTTTGAGAAAGTCTGGCTCGGTTGCTCTGTGCAAGGCCCAGAGGATTATCGTCAGCAGTCTCTCAGGGACGGCCGCGTGCGTGTACAAATACATAGATTTGTTTGAGGCCTCGTCTATCACCTTCATGAAGTGTCTGGTGTTCGCGCCTTGTACGCGAACGAGGTTGCCTCCTGAAGCCCGCACGGTGTAGTCCGCGGTTGTCCACTTCGTTAAGGCCGGTTCCCACTAGAGCGCGGCAGCGCGTCGTGCGGAAACGGCAGCGGCAAGCGTTTTCCGCTTTGACGCGGCGGCTCGCGGAACTGGCGTTCCCATCTGGAAGCGGCAGACGCTAGCGGTAGCCAATGACGAACAGCCACTGAGGTACGGGGTGGGACCCACCGAAACGACCGGTGTGTTTGAATAACTATATCTTATACCTACATGAAGGAAAGACGAAGTTGGGTGAAGACATACAAATTTTTCATTTTCTGTACAATGTACTCTTTTATATATTTCATTATTCATGTTTTCTCATTTCAACATAAACAGATTTCATGACTACCGTTCATGATTGTTCACTATCTCCTTACACATTGAAACAATGTAGGATAAAAGAGATTATTCAGATAGTTAAGCGAGACAAAAATTTAAAGTGTGATACGGTAGCAGGTACAGGAAAACACTAAAAACACAAAGGCTTGGGGGAAGGGATGAAAGTGGAAGCCACCTGATAGAATTTAGCACAGAGCACAACGTAATCATCGCCGGCACCTTGCTTAAGAATCATGAAAGAATAATACATACTTGGAACAAAGTTTTCGAAACCAGATTTTAAATTATAAGATATTTCCTGGTGCAGACGCAAACCTACAATAATTTATTGGTTACGAGCTGCGGTTTACAACTAAAGAGACAGTAAACGGTAGCAAATTAAGGAAATGGAACTTGAATAAGTCAAGACCCACAGTTTTTCGATAATCTTAAAGTTACCGTAATGCAACGACTGACTGAAACAGAGAAAGGAATCCGCTAGAATACGAATGGATATCTTTGAGAGAAAGAGTGGTGAATGCAGCAGAGTATGTGAACGGGAAGAAGGTACAGTAGAAATCGTTAGATAAAACGTGATATATTAAATTTGACACGAGGGAAATATATAAAAATGCAGCAAATAAAGTAGGCCATGGGAAATAGAAATGTCTAAACATGACGTTGACAGAAAGTCCAAAATTGCAACGCGATTTTGCACTTGGAAAACAGGGGAATGAAAATGAGAAAGAACAAAGAAAACTTTGCTCAAAGGAGAAGCAACTGCCAAGGACTCATCTGGCAAGCCAGAACTAAGCAAATAAGAGAAGGCTAGAAAGTGGAAGGAATATGTAGAGAGGAGAGGGGGAGGGGTTGTACAAACTAACATAAGCACAATGTTAGATTCCTGTGAAATGTCTGAACACGTAAGGCAATACTGATCCTACCACTTAGTTAAGTAGACACACTGAAGAACTGCGAAACTGTGTTATAGCATTTGCATGTTTAGAGAAAGATTTTGACAAACTTAATTAAAACATTCTTTGAAGCTCTAAAACATAGGGCCACAAGATTATCTACAACTTGTACAGAAACCAAATTGCATTTCTAAGACTTTAATGACTTGCAAGGGAAGCAGTAATTGAGAAGGCAGAAGTAGAGAGGATATACACTCCTGGAAATGGAAAAAAGAACACATTGACACCGGTGTGTCAGACCAACGCCGGCCGCGGTGGTCTAGCGGTTCTGGCGCTGCAGTCCGGAACCGCGGGACTGCTACGGTCGCAGGTTCGAATCCTGCCTCGGGCATGGGTGTGTGTGATGTCCTTAGGTTAGTTAGGTTTAAGTAGTTCTAAGTTCTAGGGGACTTATGACCTAAGATGTTGAGTCCCATAGTGCTCAGAGCCATTTTTTGTCAGACCCACCATACTTGCTCCGGACACTGCGAGAGGACTGTACAAGCAATGATCACACGCACGGCACAGCGGACACACCAGCAACCGCGGTGTTGGCCGTCGAATGGCGCTAGCTGCGCAGCATTTGTGCACCGCCGCCGTCAGTGTCAGCCAGTTTGCCGTGGTATACGGAGCTCCATCGCAGTCTTTAACACTGGTAGCATGCCGCGACAGCGTGGACGTGAACCGTATGTGCAGTTGACGGACTTTGAGCGAGGGCGTATAGTGGGCATGCGGGAGGCCGGGTGGACGTACCGCCGAATTCCTCAACACGTGGGGCGTGAGGTCTCCACAGTACATCGATGTTGTCGCCAGTGGTCGGCGGAAGGTGCACGTGCCCGTCGACCTGGGACCGGACCGCAGCGACTCACGGATGCACGCCAAGACCGTAGGATCCTACGCAGTGCCGTAGGAGACCGCACCGCCACTTCCCAGCAAATTAGGAACACTGTTGCTCCTGGGGTATCGGCGAGGACCATTCGCAACCGTCTCCATGAAGCTGGGCTACGGTCCCGCACACCGTTAGGCCGTCTTCCGCTCACGCCCCAACATCGTGCAGCCCGCCTCCAGTGGTGTCGCGACAGGCGTGAATGGAGGGACGAATGGAGACGTGTCGTCTTCAGCGATGAAAGTCGCTTCTGCCTTGGTGCCAATGATGGTCGTATGCGTGTTTGGCGCCGTGCAGGTGAGCGCCACAATCAGGACTGCATACGACCGAGGCACACAGGGCCAACACCCGGCATCATGGTGTGGGGAGCGATCTCCTACACTGGCCGTACACCACTGGTGATCGTCGAGGGGACACTGCATAGTGCACGGTACATCCAAACCGTCATCGAAGCCATCGTTCTACCATTCCTAGACCGGCAAGGGAACTTGCTGTTCCAACAGGACAATGCACGTCCGCATGTATCCCGTGCCACCCAACGTGCTCTAGAAGGTGTACGTCAACTACCCTGGCCAGCAAGATCTCCGGATCTGTCCCCCATTGAGCATGTTTGGGACTGGATGAAGCGTCGTCTCACGCGGTCTGCACGTCCAGCACGAACGCTGGTCCAACTGAGGCGCCAGGTGGAAATGGCATGGCAAGCCGTTCCACAGGACTACATCCAGTATCTCTACGATCGTCTCCATGGGAGAATAGCAGCCTGCATTGCTGCGAAAGGTGGATATACACTGTACTAGTGCCGACATTGTGCATGCTCTGTTGCCTGTGTCTATGTGCCTGTGGTTCTGTCAGTGTGATCATGTGATGTATCTGACCCCAGGAATGTGTCAATAAAGTTTCCCCTTCCTGGGACAATGAATTCACGGTGTTCTTATTTCAATTTCCAGGATTGTAAGATGAAGACTGTGAATAGCAACAAAAGCGTTCTGAAAAAGAAACTTTGTTCACATCGAATATAAATTCTAATGATTGGGTACAATTTTACGAAGGTATTTGTGTGGAGTGCAGCCTTGTATGTAAGTGAAACGTGGGCTATGAACAGTTCTGTCAAGAAGACAATGGACGCTTTCAAAACGTGGTGATCAATAAGAATGCTGAAGATTAGATATGAGGATCGTGTAACTAAAGAAGAGGAATGGAATTAGAGCAGGAAGAGGAAGAGGAAATTACGGCACAACTTTGACTACAAGAGGGGTAAGTTGACAGGACACATTATGAGGCGTCAAAGAGTGAGGACAAAGGAGTTGGGTGATAGTATTATGATAATAATCATCTGTTGAAATGCTTTTTATCGATTAATGTAAGCAGTGAATTTACTATTCCATGCACTTCTCCACGAAACATTTAAACCAGAACTGAAATCAGCTGAACACCAAATCTTTCAACCACTGTCTGACAACTACTGCATTCACTTTCAACTTTCTATAACTATCACTGGCTAGCCACACACACATACAGATATAAGGAGGACAGAAATAAACAAACATTAGTTTTCAACATATAATTCTTTGGATTGGCAACATGCACATAAACAAACCAAACAGGAAGGGACATGAGGTGAACACACTGTAGTTATCTCTTCAAATCAGTGTTTTCGGTAAAATGTCTACAGCTAGTGACAGTAGAAAAAAGAGCGAACATGAAAATGTGCTTATGTTCCATAATCTAAGTTTTAGTTCAACCTCCAGCATGTGACCAGGTGAGGGGAAACGCAGATGTCCGCCAAAAACTCGATTCACTGTAAGTAATCAGTTGTTGTTGTTGTTGTCTTCAGTCCTGAGACTGGTTGATGCAGCTCTCCATGCTACTCTATCCTGTGCAAGCTTCTTCATCTACCAGTACCTACTGCAGCCTACATCCTTCTGAATCTGCTTAGTGTATTTATCTCTTGGTCTCCCTCTACGAGTTTTACCCTCCACGCTGCCCTCCAATACTAAATTGGTGATCCCTCGATGTCTCAGAACATGTCCTACCAACCGATCCCTTCTTCTAATCAAGTTGTCCCACAAACTTCTCTTCTCCCCAATTCTATTCAATATCTCCTCATTAGTTATGTGGTCTACCCATTTAATCTTCAGCATTCTTCTGTAGCACCACATTTCGAAAGCTTCTATTCTCTTCTTGTCTAAACTATTTATCGTCCACGTTTCACTTCCATACATGGCTACACTCCATACAAGTACTTTCAGAAACGACTTCCTGACATTTAAATCTATACTCGATGTTAACAAATTTTTCTTCTTCAGAAACGCTTTCCTTGCCATTGCCAGTCTACTTTTATATCCTCTCTACTTCGACCATCGTCAGTTATTTTGCTCCCCAAATAGCAAAACTCCTTTACTACCTTAAGTGTCTCATTTCCTAATCTAATTCCATCAGCATCACCCGACTTAATTCGACTACATTCCATTATCCTCGATTTGCTTTTGTTGATGTTCATCTTATATCCTCCTTTCAAGACACTGTCCATTCCGTTCAGAGTAATCAGTTATTCACGTAAAAAAAGATGTGAACTGTTTTATAATCTGCAAGTATCACATATCAAAACAAAACTGAATCATTCTAGATTCCACCGAAGATGCCTTAAAGTAAAAGGCGAAACGCGTCTTGAACCAATAAAGTACACTGGATAAAGAAAAAAACCTTTGTTACTTCCAAAGGAAATAATCAATAGCTGTAGATAATTAGCAAATTACATCTTATGACATACCAGCAAATTAGTCTCGGTTTAACTTCTCATTACACATGCTATTAAATGCTGTTTAAAAAAATTCATCTATCCCTTCCGAAAAAACTGTAGTTTCTTTCATATCTTGGTAGTTAAACAGATTTTGGATATTTATCATGCAGCGAAATACATGAGTTTTTACAAGTTATCGTTTGCAAAAAAACACGTTTCGATTTCTTGAACCGTTTACGAAATTTGCAGTTGATACAACCACATGGTTTACGACGAGCAGGACGAAAGTATCGGTCGCGTCGCGAGCGACCCGCGCGCGGTCACCGCACAGCCCGTCCGCCGACATATCATTCAATATCTCGAGAACGGTGATAGCTATCGTTCTGCTCTCAGCTTTAAAAACAATTTCGATATGTTGACTAAATTTCATATGCAAAAATGTATTACCTAAAATGAACTATACGCAAAGTCCACGCAATGCGTATTTACCTCTGCACACTCATTCAAATTTCGTGTAAAGGTTTACGTAAATGCGATACAGCAAGTAACCACGACGAATAACGAAAAGAAATTCGGTCCTTTATCGAGAGAAGATATCAGGCTGTAACATGCCCAAGAATCAAATTTTTCTACCGAATAGTTTCCTTGGAATCGGATGATAAGTATTTCATAGCTGCCGCCGAAAGTTCGTGTGGCCCGGGGGTCCGTAACTGACGTCACGCTCAGCGCGTTCAGTGATTGGCGGCGCGTACCTGGAGCGCGGCACGCGGCAGCGGAAGCGGTTCGACATGGTCAAACCGCGACGCAGAGCCCGCCGCGCCTTGCCGCTGACGCCATTTCAATGGCAACCACGCAGCTGACGCGCGGTTTTGACGCGCGGCAGCCCTAGTGGCAACCGGCCTTTAGACGCTGCAGGAAACCCTTAAGTCTTCTGCTATCTCGAAGACTATGAGAGGCGGCCATTGCTACGACCGACCAGCTTTTGTTGCCGGTTGGGAGACGACCGCGTCTTCATCTTAAGAGTAGACGCCTTGGGCAACGGTCGTGGTCTGCTGTTGCGGCAGTGGTGACTGCTCTTCCGTCTTGACGTCTTCCAGCTCGCCGAAGCGGATGGCAATCGCTGTGGGTGGCAGTGAGGGCGTCGCCCTGAGCCTACCCATACGCCGAGACGAGACGGTGGTCCAGGCGAGGCTTGCCATGCTGTCGGCGCACCTTCTGCCGCCGGTGGTTGAGACTGTAAGCTGCCTCTTCTTCTTGGGTGCCTTCTTGACCCCTGTTGGCGCTTCTGTTCCCGACCGTTTGCGCCGTTTGCCATTAAGGCGGAACAGCCATCTTCCAGTGCGCCCACTCTTCTGTCGGGAGTGACGTGGCAGGTGTGTCGTGTACTAGTACATCGTCCTCTACTGACGCGTCTTCCATCTCGTAATCCATAGACGGAGGTCGGGTCGTTGTATGTGGTGTGTCAGAAGGGGTCGTCGGGGGAAGCACGCTCCTCCGAAAGGCGGTCTGCCACACCAACATCGCCAGTCGTCGTAAGCGGGGGGACAGATGAGGCTGTCGACCGAGCAGGCTCGGCCGAACGGCGCTCCTCCAAACTCCGGGCGTGGCCACGACATCTCTGCTAGCTACCGGAGCGACGACTTGGCACAGTCAGGTCTGCGGCGCTCCCGCCGCTAGCTCTGAAACATGAATGGGATTTGGTGCCACAGCCCTGTCGACTTTCCGTTCATGCCTGCTGCCGCCGACGCTGAGTGCCTAGTAAACTCCTGCCACAGAGCAGTGAGACGTACCCCGTGCACAGCCGTCTTCAAGCGCTACCGGTGACGCGCGTGGAGGGAGGGCCTGCGAGGACTCTAAAGCACAAAGGAAAGCAGCGCGCTGCTGACGTCAGTAGCCGTGGCCCTTAAAAGCTGCCGACCTACCACGGACCTTCCGTCAGCATCGTGGAGTGCCAGCTCTGCAGCAATGGTGGAATCCACTGCCCATACATCAGCGCCGGCCGGAGGCAACAGACATAGGCATGTTTGTCTCGATATGTCATGTATTTAAGTTAATAAAATTCATTCCCAACTGTCAACAGTATTTCCATTGGCCACACCAGCCCACCAATCACCCAGCTGCTCACATCAGAAAGGTGTCAGCAGGGGATCTTTGAGCCTGTCACTGCACGATTTGGTGACAGCAGATGGAGCAACAGCGCCTATAGTACCTTCATCGTGGAGTGAGTGCAGTCTTTTTGTTTAGTTTGTTGTCTGACTGCGAGAACACAAGCCATTAGGTTTTGCCAGGAGTTGAGTTATGCTTACAAGTTTAGTGGATGGCAGGTAAGTGCAGACAATAATAGGAGTAGGTGTGAATATAAATGTAAGTTTTCACCTCTTTGTTGTGGGCAGGTATTGATGTCATGAACACGATGTGTGGCTCATTGTTGAGTAGAATACACTAATCAGCCAGAACATTGTGACCACCTACCTAATAGCCGGTATGTCCGCCTCTGGCATGGATAACAGCAGCGACGCATGGTATGGAAGCAATGAGGCCTTGGTGGGCGCTGGAGGGAGTTGGTGCCACGTCTGCACGCACAAGTTAAATAATTCCCGCTAATTCTGGGAGGGGGCTATGAGCTATGGCGCTACGTTCAATCACCTCCGAAATGTGTTCAGTTGGGTTCAGATCTGGCCAGTTAGGGGGCCAGCACATAAATTGGAACTCGCCATTGTGTTCCTCGAACAACTCTATCACACTCCTGGCCTTGTCACATGGCGCATTACCGTGTTGAAAAACGCCACTGCTGTCAGGAAACACGACTGTAACGAAGGAGAGTACGTCGTCTGCAGCCAATGTGCTATAAGCCTTGGCCCTCATGGTGTCTTGCATGAGCTCCACTGGACCCACGGATACCCAGGAGAACGTTTCCCAGAGGATAATGGAGCCGCCGCCAGCTCTCTCCATCCCCCATAGGAACTGTTCCTATGGAAGATGACGGATTAGTGCCCTCCCATCGGCATGATGAAGAAGATATCAGGACTCATCGGACTATGCAACGTTCTGCCACTGCCCCAACGTCCAATGCCGATGGTCACGTGCCCATTTCAGATTTCAGTCGTTGTTGCCGATGTCATGGTGTTAACGTTGGCATATGTATGGATCGTCGGTTGCGGAGTACCATCGTTAGGAGTATTCGGTGCACTGTGTCTTCAGTCACACTTACACTCTGTCCACAGTTCGCCATCTCTCCTGTTTTGCCAGTTCGCCCAGTCTACGACGTCTGACATCTGTGATGACGTGTGGCCTCTCAACTGTACGAAGTCTGGACATGGTTTCACCGTGGTTTCGGCATGTGTTGAAGACACTCCTGGAACACCCGACAAGTCGTGCAATTTCCGAAATGCTCGTGCCGAGCCTCCGGACCATCACAGTCTGCCATCGGTCAGACCCAGATGGACTGCGCCTTCCCGTTTCTAAACACGTACAGTACGCTCAGTGATACTACATGCACCACGCCTGTGTCTGACAAGCAGTCGTCCCTTGCCTGGACGGGTTTATATCGATAGTAGGTCGGTGGTCATAATGTTCTGGCTGATCGGTGTATAAGCTGTTAACCATGAGTAGTTACTCAGGAGGTGAAGCTGAGTTTACTTGTTTGTTGTTTCGGTGTATAATAATAAGTACGAGCAGCCGCTAAGGAGAGAATAATTACGTCGTAGTAAGGAGTAATGTATAATAATAAGTACGAGCAGCCGCTAAGGAGAAAATAATTACGTCGTAGTAAGGAGTAATGTGATAGTGTTATGGTTAAATGTTCTGGTAATTTGATTCTGTTTTGCGCAGAACAACAAGTTGTCCCGGTATTTAAGCATATAAGGTAGTGAGAAGTGTTAGGACAGCGGTATGTTTCAGCGCTTTTTTTCTCTCTAGTTTATGACTGTGTAACAGATAAAAGGTAATCATGCCGTGGTCAGTAGTACAGGTAGCATGGTTGCCGTTCGCCCCTGGCAGCTAAGTGGTCAGCGCGACCGACTGTCATTCCTAACGGCCTGGGTTCGATTCCCGGCGGGGTCGGAGATTTTCTCCGCTCAGGGACTGGGTGTTGTGTTGTCCTTATCATCATCATTTCATCCCCGTCGTCACGCAAGTCGCCGAAGTGGCGTCAACTCGAAAGACTTGCACCAGGCGAACGGTCTACCCGACGGGAGGCCCTAGCCACGCGGCATTTCCATTTAGCATGGTTGCCGATACCGCAAAGAGCTACCTAGGAGGAGCTAACGGGAATCTTAAGAGAGGAAGTAGGTAAGTTTCAAGTGGAAAAGATGGAGCAGGATAAGGAATTAAAAACACTTGATGCTGAGATGAAGGAAAAGACTTATCACATAAAACGAGAGTATAGGTAGAAGTTGTGGAGAGAGCATGAAGAATGGATAATGAAAGATGGGCTTCTGAATGTAAGGAATGTGTTTATTACTGAGAGAATGGAAAGAAAGAAAAATAGGAAGCAGAGAGGAGTGAGAGGTAGGAAGCTGAATTGGAGAGGAACAGGTTTGTGGGTGAGTTACCTGTTCCTGAAGAACGGCCGTCTACCGTTGATGTGGTTAAACTTGACGATTCTGTCAAGAGTAGGACGGAATGTCCCGGTTGGTTAGGAAACTGTTTTGGAGGAAAGATTAAATTATTGTAAATGGTGTCGCAATACAAGTTCCTGAGAATTTATGCGAGGTACAGGGCAATGACGTAGCTGAAGCTAAGGAGACTACCTTCGATATCCCGAAGAATCAAGGAGTCTGAGGTAGCAGGAATAAGAGTGGGTTGCAGTGGAGTGACTAAGTGTGGCGATAGCAACATGGGTGATTAAAGTGCAGTAGCCTCTGTCCCATTGGCTGATGATGAGTGTTGTGTTAAGGCTGGAGAGCCTGGATCGGACGCACCCGTAAGTGCATGTGCCCGTGACGTTTGCGCTGCTCCGAGTGGAACTGCAGACGATGATGTTTTAGATACTACAGGGAATGTACAAGAGATTATTGTGATTTGTGTTAAGACGTTGTGGCAGAAACATATTTCCCGATAAGCGGGATGAACAGAGGAAAAAAAAGGGGGGGGGGCGAGATCGTAGAGTGGAAGGTCAAGTCGACGTGGCTGAAACTATATGGACGTGTGGTGTCTGTTCTTTCGCAAAGAACAGATACCTTGCAGAACCGCAGCTGTGATACATAATATGTAAACTGAAGGTGGAGGGGAGAGAAAGTAAAGGGACTATTGATGTCAGCTGCATTGAGACTTTATACGGAATCAGCGACGAGGAGTAAGAAATGTATGCCAGACAGGGATTCGAACGCGGGATCTCAGCATTACGAGGCAGTTGCGATAACCTCTGCACCACTCAGACACAGTGGTTGCCACAACTGAGTAGACTGTCTCGGCACACCTCTCGGTGGCCCCGCATTCCCAAGTAGCGCCGCCTATCCGTAGCCCATGTCCATGTCCTCCATGCTCGCTACTTTGAGATTTCCGCAGTAGTTGTGTTCACACTGAAGATGGTGGATTTATTGCCCATCGAGGCAAATCAGTTATATGAGTTAAGGTCACAGACCGTTATGACATAGGATTTTAATGAAATATAAGGATTGTCTTTCTACAATGGTGAGATTCAGCAATGTTATGTCACTTTGTGGCTTGTGTAGTGACAACGAACACTGAGACTATTTTTAACAAAGACATATAGAACAGAAGACAATTTTTAAATGTGGGACTGATGACCTTAGCTGTTTAGTCCCCCTTAAACATCCCAACAACCACCACCACAATTTTAAAAAGGTTTAGTAAAACCTCGTAGCATTCTTGAAGCAATAATGAATATTTTAGTACATCTCTGACAGCTGTAAGTAATACTCAAGTCCATTATGTAAGAATTTTTTTCGACATATGCGCACGACTGATCTCTCCGGCGATATCTTTGTCTCTGCAGAGTGACAGATCTTTGCATACTCTCTGGATGATGCATGTGTCCCGGGATTTGTAACAGTTATGTTTTTATTTGCGTGCGTAAAAGTACACGGTATGTCTTTGGTGTGACGTCATAAGCGCGTGACTGCGTGTGAGATCGCTCTCTAAGTTTTCATCTATTTTTAGGTTTCAGATATATATTTTAACTGTTTTTGTGATAATATTTACTATATAAGTGACTTATTAGTGGTTTCTTCATTCACCTCTGCATTTCTTGTGTTGTGGCCTGATATTTGTGAGTGTTTCGTATCGAGCAACTTAACCTCTTACCCGTGTTTACATTCCGCGCTGACCAGTTGCAGCTGTAGCGGCGCATCGAAAGCTAAGTACTAATTAATTGTTTGTGTATAGTAGTTTATTTAGGAACTTTAGTAGTCTTCAACCGGTGTTCTTGGTGTTTTCCGGTGAAATAACTTCAGAAGAAATTTTTGCGAACTGCTTTCAGTTTCGTTACTATCATTAGACGTTTGATTTTCTTTCTGTGTTAGTATTTTGTTATATTCTCATTTGTTGTTGATTAATACTGTCAATAATAGTAGTTACTTCCCTTGTAGAGCAAGTTTGTGATAATTGTAGTCAGTTTTTAACATCTTCTTATTGTAGTAGCGGAACTTAGATAAAGTTGTTTTCTTGTTTCAATAATTGTAAAATTTTACCATGAGTGAGAAGTGT
The DNA here is from genome assembly GCF_023864345.2 of Schistocerca serialis cubense. NCBI lineage: Eukaryota > Metazoa > Arthropoda > Insecta > Orthoptera > Acrididae > Schistocerca > Schistocerca serialis. Next base: position 575,682,112 of record NC_064640.1, on the reverse strand, counting down.
GGGCTTTGCCGTAGGTTCGTGAGTAGTGGATTGCGGTGTGAGACTTGTTCGAAGTATTTTCACTGGGGGGAATGCAGTGGGAAGCCAGTGGGCATTCTGGTGAGATCCTCTCCTGGAACTGCAGGTTATGTAGCAAGAGTAAGTTGATAGAGGAGCAGGAGCGTAAGATCTGTGCCCTTCAGGTGCAGTTGAAAAACGCACAGGAGGAGCTAGATAGGATGAGGAGGGAGAAGGGGGTTGGGGAATGGGAGCTGGCTGTTGGCAAGAGATCTGCTAGGAGAAGGAGATTTTCAGATAGTTTTACTATTGGTGTTTGTAATAGATGTGACCAACTGTCAGAGTCTAGTGGAGAGGAATCTCTAGTAGCTGTAGATGTAGGAAGTATGCAGCAGACCTCAGCAGTTACGGTGGCTAGGACAGTTGCAAAGTCTAAGAGAAAGAAGAAGGTTCTGCTGTTAGGTAGTTCTCATGGTAGAGGTGTAGGCCAGCAGTTGCAGGAAGTTTTGGGGAGTGAGTACCAGGTCACCAGCATTGTGAAGCCTAATGCAGGATTGGCTCAGGTGACTTTTAACATAGGAGGGTTATGTAGGGATTTTACTAAAGAGGATCAGGTAGTGATTGTGAGTGGGGCTGGTAATAGTATTGATGGGGATGGGGAGTATGACATAGATGGTGACCTGGAAAAGATAGCCACTCAGACTGGCAACACGAATGTGCATTTCGTGGAACTGTTTCAGCGTCACGATCGGCCTCATCTTAATACAGCCGTCAGGCGTAATAACATGAGAGTTGGGGGTGCGCTGATGACAGAAGGCAAGAGTCACATTTCAGTGGTGTCGGTGGAGTCTATCAGTAGGACGGGTTTCACTAGACATGGCCTGCACCTCAACAGGTATGGGAAGGGGAGGTTGGCAAAACTTATAGGTGACAGCATAGGTGGGGGTGGTGGGATCACATGGGAAAATTCCGGTAGTTGTGGGTGTTAGAGCTGTACCTTTTTTAGATTGAAGTCAGCTGATAGGTATTCCTGCTTAAGGGAAGTCTCTCTAACAAAGAAACCACTTTCTACAAAGCTTGGGTATCCGATTAATGAGGGAATTAGTATATTTCATCAAAATATACAAGGTATTAGAGATAAAGTTAGTGAACTGCTTATAGATGTTGACTCTGAAATTATTGGTATATCTGAACACTTCTTAAATAAGGAGATAATTCAGAGGCTTCCTTTACCAGGATACAGGTTGGCTGGCAGCTTTTCTAGGAGCTCTTTGCGGTGTGGGCGAGTAGCCATGTATGTGGAAAACGGTATCCCATTTGAGTCAATTGATGTTTAAAAGTACTGCACTGAAAAGGTGTTTGAATGTTGTGCAGGTGTGGTTAAATTTAGTGGAGCTAAACTTATTACTGTTGTTATTTATAGATCCCCAGACTCCGATTTCACAACATTTTTGCTAAAGCTAGAGGAGGTTCTTGGTTCACTTTATAGGAAATACAAAAAGTTAGTTATATGTGGTGACTTCAATATTAATTGTATAAGTGATTGTGCAAGGAAAAGGATGCTGGTAGACCTCCTTAATTTATATAATCTTATGCAAACCGTATTCTTTCCAACGAGAGTGCAAGGGAACAGTAGAACAACCATAGACAATATTTTTGTTCATTCGTCATTATTAGAAGGGCATTCTGTTAGCAAAAAGGTGAATGGCCTTTCAGATCATGATGCACAAATTTTAAGTCTAAAAGATTTTTGTGCTGCAACACATGTTAAATATAGTTACCAACTTTTTAGGAAAGCTGATCCAGTTGCTGTACAGACTTTTGTAAACCTTATCAAGGAACAAGAGTGGCAAGATGTTTATAGTGCTGATACAGTAGACGATAAACATAACGCTTTCCTCAAGACTTTTCTCGTGCTCTTTGAAAGTTGCTTTCCGTTAGAACGTTCAAAACAGGGTACTAGCACAAACAGGCAGCCTGGGTGGCTGACTAAAGGGATAAGAATATCTTGTAGAACAAAGTGGCAATTATATCAAAACGTTAGAAACAGTCAAAATCTAAATGCAGCAGCCCATTACAAACAGTATTGTAAGGTGCTTAAAAAAGTTATTAGGAAGGCAAAAAGTATGTGGTATGCAGATAGAATAGGTAAGTCTCAGGATAAAATTAAAACCATATGGTCAGTCGTAAAGGAAGTGGCTGGTCTGCAGAGACAGGTCGAGAATATAGAATCAGTGCGTAGTGGGGATGTCCGTGTTACTGATAAGTCGCAAATATGTACAGTACTTAATAATCACTTTCTGAATATAGCAGGTGAACTAAATAGAAACCTAGTCCCAACAGGAATCATATAGCGCTCTTAGAAAAAAGTGTTCCGAGACTGTTACCTGAAATGCTCCTCCAAGATACTGACAAGAGGGAGATTGAGTTAATAATTAAATTACTAAAGACCAAGATCACTCATGGATATGACGGGGTATCTAGCAGAATACTGAAGTATTGTTCCACGTATGTTAGCTCAGTACTTAGCCATATCTGTAACTTTTCCTTTAGGAGTGGTCGGTTTCCTGACCGATTAAAGTACTCGGTAGTGAAGCCACTTTATAAAAAGGGAGACAGGGATAATGTTGACAATTATAGACCTATTTCTATGCCATCGGTGTTTGCTAAAGTTATCGAGAGGGTTGTATATACAAGGTTACTGCAGCATTTAAATTCACATAATTTGCTGTCAAATGTACAGTTTGGTTTTAGAAATGGCTTAACAACTGAAAATGCTATAGTCTCTTTTCTCTGTGAGGTTTTGGACGGATTAAATAAAAGGTTGCGAACGTTAGGTGTTTTCTTTGATTTAACGAAGGCTTTTGACTGTGTTGACCACAAAATATTACTGCAGAAGTTGGAACATTATGGAGTAAGGGGAGTAGCTTACAATTCGTTCGCCTCCTACTTTAAGAACAGAAAGCAGAAGGTAATCCTCCGCAATATTGAGAGTGGTAATGATGTTCAGTCCCAATGGGGCACTGTTAAATGGGGCGTTCCCCAAGGGTCGGTGCTGGGGCCACTGCTGTTTCTTATTTGTGTAAATGATATGCCTTCTAGTATTACAGGTGATTCAAAAATATTTCTGTTTGCTGATGACACCACCCTGGTAGTGAAGGATCTTGTGTGTAATATTGAAACATTATCAAATAATGTAGTTCATGATATAAGTTCATGGCTTGTGGAAAATAATTTGATGCTAAATCACAGTAAGACTCAGTTTTTACAGTTTCTAACCCACAATTCAACAAGAACTGACATTTTAATCAGAGAGAATGGGCATGTTATAAGCGAGACGGAACAGTTCAAGTTCCTAGGCGTACGGATAGATAATAAGCTGTAGTGGAAAGCCCATGTTCAGGATCTTGTTCAGAAACTAAATGCCGCTTTATTTACCATTAGAACAGTATCTGAAATAAGTGACATTTCAACACGAAAGGTAGTATACTTCGCATATTTTCATACGCTTATGTCATATGGTATTATTTTTTGGGGTAATTCTTCTGATTCAAAAAGGGTATTTTTGGCTCAAAAACGGGCTGTTCGAGCTATGTATGGTGTAAGTTCGAAAACCTCTTGTCGACCCCTATTCAATAGTCTGGGAATTTTGACATTGCCCTCACAGTATGTATTTTCTTTAATGTCGTTTGTTGTTAGCAATATTAGCTTATTCCCAAGAGTTAGCAGCTTTCACTCAGTTAATACTAGGCAGAAATCAAATCTGCATGTGGAATGCATTACCTTGACTCTTGTGCAGAAAGGAGTGCAGTATTCTGCTGCATCCATTTTCAATAAGCTACCAGAAGAACTCAAAAATCTTAGCAGTAGCCCAAACACTTTTAAGTCTAAACTGAAGAGTTTCCTCATGGCTCACTCCTTCTATTCTGTCGAGGAGCTCCTGGAAGAGCTAAAAAATTAAGCAAATTCCAGTGTTACATTCTTGATTTTCTTTATTTAAACTAACGACTTGTCGCCTGAATATGTTTCTTATATTTCATTTTATCTGTTTCTACAATCGTGTTATAATTTCATGTATTGACTCGTTCCATGACCATGGAGACTTCTCCTAAATGTGGTCCCACGGAACAATAAATAAATAAAAAAAAAATATGCAAGAACTAGTTAACCAGCTCTCAGTAAGGATTTCGCCTACATGACCTGTTGTGAAAGTTGTGCTTGCAAGCATATGCTCGCTCGCGCGCGCGCGCGCGCGCGCGCGCGCACACACACACACACACACACACACACACACACACACACACACACACACACACACACACACTAATTAATATCACGTAAGTAATTTAAATTACAACTGTATTACGCAAGCTACTTACTGTACTTTTGGTACTATATTTCAGGCATTTGAAAAAGATCTGAGACCGAGTCATAGTTGGACTGCACAAATTAATATCATCGTCGTTTGGTTGTCACGCAGTGATATTTTGTAGCAATCAGTAGGCATAAATCTGTACTTAAGATATCTGAAGTTACCACTCCAGAGCAGTCCATACGTATTTTAGCATATATAAGTGTTGACTTTTGCAGTTAACATTTTGCGTTGACAGAGGTTTTTTATTCTGGGCTGACATCTGGCAGGAGAAGAGGAACAAATGATCTTGTAGACACTTAGTAGATTCACTCTTGCTTCGGGGAGAGATCCAAATCACTGTTGGATCCTAAAGAAACTTGGTAGGGTACACAATAAGAGCGTAGAATACTTGAAATATATCAAAACAATAAAAAATATGGCAAAAATATGTAAAAATATGGATACGAAGTGGAAGTACAGGACATTCTGTATTTATACAGAGAGAGTAATCGAAATATGTGGCATAAGCACTAGATATGTAGGAGATGAATGACGCCACAGGTACACGTAAAAAAAAAAGTATTATATGGAGGGACTAATCGGGATTTGTGGCTGGACTTCTAATGTAACCCCTAGATATATGCTTTAATAGTGGAAAGACTGTACATACTAGAGACATGGTGTCAAGACGAAACCGTCATAATTCTCTACACGCGGGCCATACTGCATCACCTATAGGCATATCGGAAAAATAATTTAGCAGGCATGCGTTGGATGCCATTTGGAGCAAATATAAAAAGAATCTATGATTATGTGATGTTTTTAAAAAATGGAGCTGACCGACGATAAAATGTATGTTCTAATGGATCAAATGTCTGGAATATTCCACCAGCTTCGTGGATATAATACGAATCTTTGCTGAGATTTTAACAAAATGGAGCTCTGTGACTACCAACATCAAACCACGACTTCTGTGACTAAGAGGAATACTACTAAGAAAGTGGTAATGTTTTCCACAATTCATGTGTGGGTTTTAGTGCTTATGATGATTTGTTTTGGCAATTAATGTTGTATATTAACAGGTATTTTTTCTCTGGGTTGACGTTTTGGGAGAAGAGGAACAACTGATCTTGGAGATACTTTGAAGATTCTCTCTGGGTTGATGGGGGATTCGAATCACTGTGGGATGCCACAGAAACCTGGCAGAGTAAACAATAAAAGCATAAGCATTGCTGAACATTCACGCATAGAATATGGAAAAAATATAAAAATATCGACAACATGTAAAATATGACAAAAATATGGAAAAGACGAAAAATATGAAAATATTCTGAAAATACGGTTCATGAGTGAATAATGAACCTTGATGCTGATAACTGCGTTTTAGTCACTTTTCTCTTAGGCTATTACCAACCTGTTAAGGATAAAACGTATCCTTAAGTACTATAAAGATGTTCAGAAGTTATAGCTTAGCTTGTAAGGTGCTAGATTACAAAACAAAGAAAAAAGGTTACCTCCATTGCAATATCACAACTGGTGGTAAGAGATTCAAATAAATTCATACAATAAATAGTTTTCCATTCCCTTACCAGCATATCCATGAATTACATTAACAAAAAATACTTCTTATCCAGAGTTTAGCCATTCTTTCGGTTTTACGATATGTACATTAATTTACATGATACTTCGAACATGGGAGGGGCATAGAAGATACGTTTTTTAATATTATGCATTAGAGATAAATATTCATAGTCTCTCTGAGATGACCAAAGATGCGGTCCGTACGAGTACTGCTGATATCGCACTGCAACGTCGCAGGCCAGGGATCCCGTTACTGAATTGTATAGGCTGCCCGGTCTTCGCTGTGTATTTGGTAGCCAGCGTATACCTGACTGCGTCTTATGGTTTTGATGTTTAGCAGTTAGCACAATGCCACATATACACGCTTGCTCTGTTCGAGTCTAGTGCTGTTATCATTCTGCAATAATACTAGAGAACTCAAAAGCTGTGGCGGGAGTCAGTGCCAGACACAGAATTACTCTACTAAAAAGATATGACTGACATGTGTATTGTAAAGTATGTCTTGGTGGTAATCTTTGTTACATCTCTCTGCTGGAGGACTGGTTTCTTGTCGTAAGAAAATTGCATTTCAAAGTCAGTATGATGTGTACATGCCATACTTTTTCTGTGGAATATTTGTTAATGGTGAGAAGCAGTACCACACACAGCAGTATTGCAGCTAGAAAAAGGGGTCTGATAGAAGTATTTTAGACGATTTTTTGAACATATATTCCAACATAGACGATATAGGTATTATCTTCAAGCCACAGAAACGCACGTTTTTCAATTCAGGACATACTTCTCCATAATACTGTCAAAATATGTCCAAGATTTGTTCGTCATGTAGGACGATCCAGCTAAACTATAGACAAAATTACTAGGCTCGATCCAGGTGATAAAGTACCGCAAGGCACCTGGAAATTATCGTATGAGTGCTAGACAGCCCAAATATGAAGCGTGACCAAAAGCATATCAGCTATACTGTATGGCTGTAACATATTACTTCCTTCCACATACATCTTGCAACGGAAAAATACGGGATATTAGAGCCAATATATAGGTTTACTGACAATAACTCTTTAGGTTCATTGCCGAGTTTGAAATGCAACACATTATTTCCTGAAAGCAGGTTGGTTTTATTCAGAATTTCAGTATACCATATTGTTACCCTCTCTTCTGGCTACAAAACCCTAATTTTCAACATAACCTCTGTTCAATGCGACGCCCTTGCGCCGCCTTACTGGGAAGGCCTGTACGCCCGCACGGTACTACTCTACAGGTCGACGTCGGAGCCGTCGTCTTGGTCCATCATTGGCGTCCCCATCATCCAGTAACTGCTTCCTGCGGAGTATATCCTTAATTTGGCCAAACCGATTGAAGTCGGAAGGTGCGATAACTGAGCTGTAGAGTGGATGAGGAAGAACAGTCCAATGAAGTTTTGTGAGATCCTCTCGGGTGCGCAGGCTTGTGTGAGGCCTTGCATTGTCTTGGAGAAGTTCCTTTGCATTTTTGTGGCGACGAATACGCTGAAGTAGTTTCTTCAGTTCCCCGAGGGTAGCACAATAAACTTCAGAGTGGATAGTAGAACCATGAATGAGGACTTCAAACAGAATAACCCCTTCAGACTATCCCAGAAGACCGTCACCATGACTTTGCCCGTTGAAGGGGCGGCTTTGAACTTTTTCTCCGGAGGAGAGGTGGTGTGGTGCCACTCCAAGGACTGAGGTTGTTTTTCCTGTTCGAAATGCTGAATCCATGTTTCATTGCCTGTTGCGATTCTCGACAAAAAATTGTCGCAATCAGCCTCGTAACGCCCAAGCGATTGTGGACAGATGGTCCTTCGTTGTTCTTTATGGTCTTCTGTTAGATGGCGAGGAACCCAACTGTGTGCGGCTAGCCGGCACGTAGGATATCGGACAGGTTTGCGCGACCTTGTTGCGATGATGACAGACGCCACTCCTAACACTCACTGCGCTTTTGTCCACTGCCAAGTCTTCGTAGACTCTCTGCAGAAACTCAATAATAGTTCTCTTTTAGAACGTACCTCCGTTACACACGCCATTTTGAAGGCTAAGTATAGCGCCGCCACCTACTGGAATTTTATGAAACTATAGGGGCTGGAGCGGGAATATTCCACGATGTCTCTCGACAAATTCCTAATTTTTTCAACCAAAATTGGCCAAGGAAAAAAATACGTTGCATTACTTATTGAACGTCCCTAGTATATTTAACGACAATTTGTTTTAGTAGTGTGGTGAACTACGTGGAAATGGATTACACTGACTCCAAGAATATTTATCTTTCGGCAGCCAACATACAGGGTTTGAATTCTTGCTAATTTGCCGACTCAACCAACTTTTCAGATCCTTTCGGGCTTGGATGACTGATCCAAATCTCCATTGGATGCTAAAGAAACTTCGTAGGGAATTCAGTAAGACCATCAAAATTCTTGTATATTTACTCACAGAGTATGGAAAATATGAAAAAATATGGGAAAATAATATATATATAATACGGAGCGAAATACAAAAAATCGGGATACGACAATGGGAATACAGGATATCTGTATTTATACATATGGAGTAATCGAAATTTTCAATATAAGCGCCGGCCGGTGTGGCCGAGCGGTTCTAGGCGCTTCAATCTAGAACCGCACTACCGCTACGGGCGCAGGTTCGAATCCTGCCTCGGGCATGGATGTGTGTGATGTCCTTAGGTTAGTTAGGTTTAAGTAGTTCTAATTTCAAGGGGACTGATGACCTCAGATGTTAAGTCCCATAGTGTCCAGAGCCATTTGAACCATTTTCAATAGAAGCACTAGGTATATCAAAGAGGAACGACAGAGCAAATACACTTAGCAAAACCGAAAATCATTATACAGAGGGAGGAAAAGGACTTTTAATTTTTTAACCACTAGACAGATGCGTGAGAGAGTTGACACCCAATATAAGTACTTTAGTAGCGGAAAAATGGTAGATTCTAGAGACAGAACTATAATATTACCCTACACGTGGGCCATACTACATCAGCAATAGGCGTATGGGAGAAAAAAATTAGTAGGAAAGCGCTGGAAGCCATTTAGAAGAAATATTTAAAAAAGTATATTTATATAACATAGGTAAACATTAAAAGGAATATTCTAATGGGTCATGTGGCTGGAATACTGAATCATATCCGTGGATATAGTGCAAAACGTTGCAGGGAATGTTAACAAACTAACATCAACCCACGACTTCTGTGTGCAGGAGCAAGAGCACCAGAGAAGTGCTAATGTTATTCACAGTCCATATCTGTTTGCTTAGTGTCTATAAGGGTTGACTTTGGTAATCAGCATTCTGGGTTAATGGTAGTTTTTTTCTGGGTGGACATTCGGTTCGGTTTAGCTACATGCACGCTAAGTTCGATGATACTTTGGACATGGAGGAGATAGAAGATAAATTGATGTTTTGAATATTCCACATAGTTTACATTGCATTGCAGATGCGCATTCGCAGTTTGTCGGAGGCTGCTGTAGCACGCCGCACGTTGTTGTGCCCGGCAAACCTCAGTGCTTTAGGGCTGCTGCCTTAGCAATCACGAAACTGGGCTCTTGCCAGAGTTGCAGAGATATCTGCCACTATCCCACCGGTTAGTAATTGTTGCAGTGTTTTATTTAAACATTGAGATACACTCTGGCTGCTGCGTGGAACCGTCTGACGTTTAAATGGAGCACCTACATGGAACGATATCGTTAAAAATGTGGAAATTACCGAATTAGGATTGGCGACTTTCGCGAATAAAATATATGTATAATATATAATAAGAGCACATCTTCCAAACGTGGTTGGTTGGTTCCTGCTGTCTTCATCGGTATACCAGAGTACTTTCTGCTTTAACGAAACTAACACTTAACGGTATATGTGGGAATTATATTATTTGTAATAAGCCTCTGGAACGCTAGCAGCCGTAAAAGAACCTAAACTAGAATTATACATCACCTGCATGATATGTTTTGCACGTTTTCTCGATGTGTTAAGCACTGTCTACACCATATGCCAGAGTCCCTTATCATCATATTACATGAGTTTATTGATGAATTAGAACAGTAGTCATTCTTGTATACTGTTCGAGTGTTAAGGGTAAAAATTAATTTCTTTGGAATACTGTAGGTTACCAGAATTTATCAGAAAGTTAGCACACTCACAATGATCAGTTCAAATGGCTCTGAGCACTATGGGACTTAACTTCTAAGGTCATCAGTCGCCTAGAACTTAGAAATACTTAAACCTAACTAACCTAAGGATATCACACACATCCATGCCCGAGGTAGGATTCGAACCTGCGACCGTAGCGGTCGCGCGGTTCCAGACTGTAGCGACTAGAACCGCTCGGCCACCCCGGCTGGCCAACGATCAGTAAATGAAACCATGCATTTGTTGTTGCAAGCTTACTAATATACTAGTACATATGCATCAGTGTTTATTTCACTCCCAATTGGAAATCACCTTTACCCAACTCTTTGAGAATTGTCGATCTCATCCACGATCATAGGAAATGAAAATGGAAGAAAGCGACGCAATCAGTCACAATATTACTGAGGCTCCAGTAAAAATTTTATTATTTATTTCAGCCTTTTTAGGTAATAAGATTTGGCAGTACCTTGTGGGAAACAACATGCGAGGGCGCATCTTGCATGATGATACGTGATACAACGATCGTAGTTTACTACTGCAGGCATAAACAGTACGCAGCTGCTTTTAATGATTACGTTGCGGTGGTCGGATTATCAGTATGAAATAGCTCATCGTATACTTACTATCTTCGATGTGCCAGAAGGTTTTATAATGCAGTCGATGTAATAATAATAAAAAACGGTTGCAGTACAAGAGTACTTTGCTAACGGTAGTAGGATGTTAATAAAGTTTAATTTATGGAAATATTGATAATTAGAGAGATATGTAATTAGAAAATCAGAGTTTTTAACACGCCGTGCGTTCTACTCCGCTGTTGTGTGCTTAGACCGATGGCGCCCTGTCATCCTTATGAATCTCTTCTTCCGGCGGTTAACAACTCATATGCGATCACAGGTGCTGCCGGCACATGACAATTGTTGGTCTTGGTTTGTTTGGTTGAAGTTATTTAGGAAAACTGTAATTAGTAACTCCACTTTTGTGGCACTGTTGTCTGTAACATTAGCTTCGCTATCGCACTGTGCGATTGTATTGACTGTGTCTTAACGCTGGCGTACTTTACATACATCCAGAATCTCTTTGAATTTTCTATCAGATTTCGATACAAAGTTTCGTTCTGGAAGTTATTAAAAACATCTCTCATTCAAGTCCCCGTTAAATTTCGAGCTTATATAAAACTTTACCAATTTTACAGATTTTCCGTTCTTTTAAAGGTGATATGCATTTTTCGTTGCTTCTGCAACAATATTCTGACCTGTTATGTGTACCATGAGGTAGCAGTCCCCTATCTTATTAATTTATTTCGTATAAATCTCTCTGCTCCTGAACATCTTGTTTCCTTGAATTCAAGCCACGATCTGATCTACGCTTACATAAGTAGTTCAGGAGTGGAGACTGTCTGGGTGGAAGTCCTGATTTGCAAGATACAGCTATTCACTTGGCAATAACTGTTTTGCACCACCACCGACTCAGGGTGAACGCGTGGTCATACAAGGAAGACACAGCACTCTTTCTGGTGGGACTTCGTAAGTGATGGACACGCTTCTGTGAACAGCATTACGTACAAAGCATTCAGTTACAACAGCTCAGTTTCAGTTGGCATTTAATTTGGTACACCTCTTAAGGGAGATAATGCAAAAGTTTTGTGAATCTCGTTTATTCTAAATCTATCTCTGGATAAGTTCATGCGTTTTATCCAGTTCTAGGGTACTACTTTTCCTTGAGAGGATGACCATTAAATTTGCAGCTCTGCTGTTGAAGATGGTGTAAAATGGAGTATATTACGTGCAATATGTTTCCATGTTCTTACTATTCACATCTTTGAGTGTATCTGTTAGATTTTTCTTATTTTTAATACGAGCTCTTTTGTGAAAGTGAGACTGTGTCCCGGCCACTAACCAACTATAAGGTCCTCAACCCGACATTATCAGTCCATGGCTATGTTGCAACGTTAGATCCAATTTTCCTGAGTTTAATGAGTTCCCGCACACATCTGTAATTATGAAAAATTTAGCAGTTTCTGAATTTATCGAAGTTATAATGCATTTCGGCCGTCAGCTAGCCCTTGGTGTGATTACAAATACTGCCGCAAAATGACGCCAATAGTCTCTTGTTTCTGTTCCAGAGGATGTAATGCGGTCATATATATTTGTGGAAAGATCTATCCGGCAGTTTATTTTTATAATTTTGTATCCTTATACGAAAGGCGATTAGTAAGTAAGCTTTCCTTCTGAAAGCAGCTTGGTTTTAATCAGGATTCCTATATACTATATTATCCCCCACTCTTTTGGCTACAAAATCCTATTTTCAACGTAATATCCGTTCAGTGTGACGCCCTTAAGCCACCTTTCTGGGCGGTCCTTAATGCCCACATGGTCCCACTCTATTGGTCGACGTCGCAACCAACGTCTTGTTGCATCAGTAAGCTCTCCACCATCCACGTGCTACTTCCCGCGGATTCCATACTTCATTGGGCCAAACAGCTGGAAGTCGGAAGGTGCGAGATATGGATTGTTAGGTGGAAGAGGAAGAGCAGTCCACTGAAGTTTTGTGAGTTTCTCTCGTGTGCGCAGACGTGTGTGACGTCTCGAGCTGTCATGGAGAAGGAGAAGTTCGTTTGCATTTTTGTGGTGACGAACACGCTGAAGTAGTTTCTTCAGTTTCATGAGGGTAGCACAGTACACTTCAGAGTTGATCGTTGAGGGAGGCCCAGAAGGCCGTCGCCGTGACTTTATCGGTTGAGGGTGCGGCTTTGAACTTTTTCTTCGGTGGAGAGGTGGTGTGGTGCCAAATCGTGAATTGACGTTTTGTTGATGGTCCTACGTTGCCTTTTATTGTCTTCTGTTAGGTGGCGAGGAGCCCAGCGAGCACACACCTTTTAGTACCTCAACTGATGGATAACTGTGTCAGTATTATTAACAGATATGTCCAGTTAGGCAATGAGGGGTTTGATTATGATCCGTCGTTCACCTCGAATGCGAGTGTCCAGACGTTCCAACGTCGCAGGAGTCACACCTGTGTTTGCCCTGCCAGCACGCAGAAGATCGCGACCTTGTTGTGATGATGACAGATGCCTCACTCAAAAGCTCACCATGATTTTGTTCACTGCCAGATCTCTGTAGACATCCTGTAAGCGCCTTTGAATATATGCTGTGCTCTGGTTTTCCTTCAAAAGAAACTCAATGACAGCGCTTTACTTAGAACGCACCTCCGGTACAGTGTCCATCTTGAAGACTACGTATAGCGCCGCTACCTATCGGAACTTCATGAAACCACAGGGGCTGAAGCGGGACTATTCCACGATGTCCCACAACAAATTCTTTAATTTTTCTACCGAAACTGGCCGAGAACAAAAATGTGTTGCATTGTTTATTGAACCCCCCTAGTATATTTAATGACCATATGTTCTGATAGTGTGGTAAACTCCGTGGAAATTGATTACGCTGACTCCAACAGTGCCGCGCTGGATTAGCCGAGCGGTCTATGGCTCTTCTGTCATAGACTGTGCGGCTGGTCCCGGCGGAGGTTCGAGTACTCCCTCGGGCATGGGTGTGTGTGTTTGTCCATAGGATAATTTAGGTTAAGTAATGTGTAAGCTTACGGACTGATGACCTTAGCAGTTAAGTCCCATAGGATTTCATACACATCTGAACAACTCCAACAATTTTTATCATTCGGCAGCAGTGTGTTGGTTGTCAAATACAGTAGTCCACCTAAACGTATCCCTCTGGTACTTTCTATCGGATGAGATGACGTATGCGTTATTCTACAAGTTATTCGGATATGTACCCCATACTGTTTCTACACCATCCACCCCTCCCCACATAGCGTATGTATTTGATTATTTTACCTTCTGTATTTAGATACCTTATATGAATATTGTTCGCTCCAAGTTTGACAGCATCCAGACTTAGCACAGGCGGAAGACAGTCTGACGATGATAGCTACTTAATTCACCACGATTCGATCATCGTGGACCTCCCCGTGAGGTTAAAAGCCGCTGATGACTGCACAGTGCCTGTCTGAATTAGGTAGTATGTATACAAGCACTGCACATGGTTCAGAATGGAAGATTGCACTGAGAGACCTCTGTTTATCTGAACACACATAGATATGCTAAAGCTTCAGGAGCAACAACGTATCTATATACGTTTCCAGTCTTCTCACTGCACATTAAATTTTAAACGGACGAGAGATTTATGCAGATACTGACACCTCTAAACTGCGACACGGAACACAGCAGCACAGGGGAGGTAGTAGGGCGACTGCTGACCGAATGGGTCATCCGACGAGTGCATTCATGGCTACAAACCAACAATGTGACATAACGTGAATAGTTATGACCGCTGAGTGGTTTACAACGGGGATGTCTCAAGGAGATAATGTGGTCAGTTATAGCATTTCTCTCTCGTCTTGATAATTATAGGGACGATATCAACCCTGTAACTGGCATAACAATTCTCTAGTCTAATTAGTTCTAGCGCTCAGTGCAACGCGCTCGATATTCAAATTCATGGATTCAATTTACTTCAAGATTTCACAATAGTTTTGAGAGCCTTTTCTTGAAGTGGTCAGGACAGACTCAGTGTAAATTAATTACACAGGCCAAGGATGGAAAATTTTTTTTGCTGAAAATAACTTATTCTTATGTTTTTTTCTTGGGAAATCCAAATATGATATTTAAAAAACTGTATCACCCACCATTTCTTCACATTTTACAATTAAATTTATTAAATTAAGCGATTTTTTTAAAGAATTCAACAGCTTTTAAATAGTTAAAATGATTTAAAAAGGAGGTGTAACGAAGGTAGATGACGTTGGTAGCAATGGTGAAACACATTTGCTGGCAAAAAAAGGTGGATTCTATTTTTGTGTCAACAGATGGTGTTTTGTTGACTGTCAACCTAACCTCACTTTCCCGTTTCCCGTTCGTGTGCTCAGTAAAATGTCTAATCGTGGTTGTAAAAACTCTGCTGACAGTTTTTGTTGTATTTGTGGTGAATTTGTGATTAAAAAACACCAAAGAAACATTACAGACTTTGTGAAAAAGGTTTATCTATCATACTTTGGATCTAAACTTGGTGATCTAGATAAATTTTGGGCGCCGCATAAGGTATATTGTGTGTGTATTGAAGATCTGAAAATGTTCAAATGTATGTGAATTCCTAAGAAACCAAACTGCTGAGGTCATCGGTCCCTAGACTTACACACTACTTAAACCAACTTAACGCTAAGGACAACACTCACACCCATGCCCGAGGGAGGACTTGAACCTCTGTTGGGAGGGTCAGCACGGTTAGTGACATGGCTCCTCTAACCGAGCGGCGTCTTAGCGCGGCAGAAGATCTGAGAAAATGGTTCAAAAAGGAGAGGAAAGCCTTTAGATTTGCTGTTCCTATGATATGGATGGAGCCAAGAAATCATTCCGATGATTTCTACTTTTGCAGTGTTGATATTACTGGTCATAATTCGAAAAACAAGAAGGTAATAAGATACCCTAACCTTCCGTCCGCCATCGGACCAGTAGGGCATGGTGTAGATTTGCCGGTTCCTTAACCACCAGATGATTTAAATTCTATTCCAACAGAAGTATTTTCTGATCTACAATGTGATTTAGATGAACCAAATAATGATGAATTCCATTGTTTTTCCAGACTGAGCTTAACGATTTGGTTAGGGATCTGGGCTTAACGAAAGAAAAAGCTGAATTGCTTGGCTCTAGATTGAAAAAAAAGATCTTATTGGCAGTTAGAACCAGCATATACATGTACAGAAAGAGAGTGCAGCAATTTTCCAAGTTTTTTCAACAAGAAGGTCATTTAGTGTACTGCTCAGACATTCCCGGTCTGATGAATGAATTTGGTATTGAATACAAAAAGGAAGACTGGAGGCTGTTTATTGATTCACCCAAAACTAGTTAAAAGGCTGTTTTATTACACAGTGGTAACATCTATCTATGCCTGCTGGACATTCTGTACATATGAAAGAAAGCTATGAAAACCTAGAAATAGTGCTAAATAAAATAGGCTGTTCTGCGCATGGTTGGATGATATGTGGCGATCTAAAAGTAACATGCATGCTCCTTGGTCAGCAAAGTGTCTTTACCAAATTTCCATGTTTCTTATGTGCATGGGACAGTAGGGCTAGGGATCAACATTGGTGCAGAAAGAACTGGCCTGTGAGGGAGACTTTAAAACCTGCTGAGAAGAACATTCTACGCAAAATCCTTGTAGGTCCAAAACATTGTACTCCTACCACCTCCACATATAAAGTTAGGCGTAATGAAACAGTTTATAAAGG
Organism: Schistocerca serialis cubense; assembly: GCF_023864345.2. Taxonomy (NCBI): domain Eukaryota; kingdom Metazoa; phylum Arthropoda; class Insecta; order Orthoptera; family Acrididae; genus Schistocerca; species Schistocerca serialis. Next base: position 575,665,732 of record NC_064640.1, on the reverse strand, counting down.
CTTTGCTTAAAGATGGACCATGTTTTAAGAATCTCTGCCAAAAGTTTCCACACCTTTCAGAAGCAAAACTAAAAGAAAGCATCTTTGTCGGACCTGACATTAGAAAATTGATGTTTGATGTTTACTTTGAATCCACAATGACCTTAAATGAGAAAGAAGCATGGGTATCATTCAAGCAAGTCGTTACAAAGTTCTTAGGACATGAAAAAGATCCAGAAGATGTTTCTATTATAGCTACAATGTTAAAGAAGTTTAAAACTTTGGGATGTTTAATGAGCCTAAAATTTCACTTTTTGAACAGTCACCTTGATTACTTCCGGGGCAATATGGGAGATGTTAGTGAGGAGCAAGTAGAGCGTTTTCACCAGGACATTAAAGTGATGGAAAAACGCTACCAAGGCTGCTGGATCACCAACATGACGGGGGACTATTGTGGGTCACTTCACTGAAAAGTTCAACAAGCGACTCATCATAGAAAAAGCTACACAAAAAGTTTCAAAGAAAAAAGACAAAGAAAATACAAACCAATTCCAGCTGACAAGTGAAACCTCTATTAACACATATCATTGTTTTAAGTAGCTTACTGTAAATACAAACCGTGCTTATGTTGTAACAAAGAGTTTTATTAACTTCCCAGTTACCGTGTAGCATAGGATTTTTATACTATATAATGCAAAAAAACTAAGGCTATATTTGGATTCAACTCAAAAAAATCTATAAAGATCAGCTATCAAAGTAAAAAAACTTTTTCAAAAAAATTTTTTCCTTGGCCTGTGTTAGCGCTCATGAATTTGTGTGACTAACATTGTAGCTATTATAGTAACATAATGAATCATATCGAGTGAAGAATGTGTAATGCAGAAGATTATAAACAGAGCATTAATCAGCCACTAAGATTTATGCGTTTTTCCGACACGTTTTCGAAATGAATAAATCTTCCCTTAGTCATCTGAAAAGCGTCATTTCTCTGTTCACTACAGCATTTCGTATGGATTAAGACGATCTTTCTTCAGTTGCACTATGGTTAGTTTGGAAAGGGAATTAAAATTTGTAAGAAAAAACTAAAAACTTTGAGGTTGCCGATTACATTGTAATTTTGTTAGAGACGCTAAAGGACTTGGAAGATCAGCTGAACTTAATAGTGTCTTCAGAAGGGATTATAAGATGAAAATCAACAAAAATAAAATAAGGTTCGAATGGTTCAAATGGCACTAAGCACTATGGGACTTAACATCTGAGGTCATCAGTCCCCTAGACTTCTAACTAAGTAAACCTAACTAACCTAAGGACATCACACACATCCGTGCCCGAGGCAGGATTCGAACCTGCGACCGCAGCAGCCGCGTGGTTCCATACTGAAGCGCCTAGATCCGCTCGGCCACCGCTGCCGGCGTAAAATAAAGGTAATGAAATGAAATGTACTGGGGCAATAACCGGCGTTTCGAAACGTGTCGGAGGCGCTAGGCAGGCCACTTGCATGGCCTCAGGCACAGCAAGACCTGCCTTGTCGTGTATGAAAGATGGATGTCCGCCCAAGCCGGGCTTGTTGCGACAGCTGGACTTTGAAACAGCTTCAGCTCTGCGCTGGCTAACGCTTTTCCGACATCCCGATGGATGGGACTGGCAGTGGAGGATCCAGCCTCATCCTGGATAGGCTGGGGCTCGATCTAACGTCCTCTGAGCTCCGAGCCACCACCCTCCAGCCACCGGTTCTGGTTTTCACCTTTGGCCACCACCAACTATTATCACGGCAGCACGGCTTCTTCCGACCGCAGTTACGAGAACAAAATCGCCGCTGCCTGACAGAGCACCGAGGCAATATTATGTACTGTTAGCAAGATCGTTTCCGAGCCGTACTGACGAAAAACGCTGACTCCGGAGCACCATCACCAGCATGCCCTGGCGAGAGGTTCACTATCCGCCGCCACCGTCCACGTTCTGTAGGTACTGTATCTACAACTGTCCAAATTAGAAGTAAAAATCTGTTGTCACCATCTCTTGTCAGCAGTGGCTCTCTTCCTTCACTTTCTGCACCTACTGCCCTCCTCCACCAAAGGACCACACTTCCACATCTAGTCTGCACCTTTACATAATTTAAATCAGGCGATTTTGAGGGAAATGAATTACGAAATGAGATTGTAAAACTAACAGATAAGTTTCGCTATTTGGAAACCAAAATGATTGATGATGGGCGGAAGAGAGGAGATATAAAATTACAGAATGGCAATAGCAAGAAAATCATTTATGAAAAAATAGGGATTTATTACTATCTAATCTAAATGTGTTAAATAATCTTATCTGAGGGTGGAGTGTAGCCCTGTACGAAGGGAAACGTGAAGGATATGTTCAAAGGAAATGAGAATTGAAGCTTTTGAAGTGTGGCGCTACATATGAAGACTGAAGATTAAATGGGTAGACTAACTAATGAGGAGGTACTGAAAAGAATTGGGGAAAAAATTTTATAGCACAATTTGGCTAAGGGAAGGGAGCAGCTGATAGGACACATCCTGAGATATGAAGGAATAATCATTTTGGTAATAAAGCGAAGAGTGGGAGTAAAATTTGTAGAGAGAGACCTAGGCATAAATACAGTAAGCAGGTTCAAATGGGTGAAGACTGCAACAATTCTTCACAGATAAAGTGGCCTGCTCAGGATAGACTAGCGTGGAGAGCTGAATCAAACCAGTCTCTGAGCGGAAGACCGCACAAACAACAGTGATGAAATATAGAAGTAGACGATCACAAATAGTTCTTTATGTCATTTCAAATGCAGAAATACTTCACTAAATTTTTAGCATACATTTCCTCTTCTCTGGTATCAACGACAGTTTGTTGTCTGGGTCGACGCAGAATAGCTGCTTGGCTGCAACTATAGTTATTTAATAATGAGACGCAAATGTATGTGTCTCTTCCTTCAACACAGACTAATTTGGAAACTCCAGGATCATTTCCATCTTTATAGAGACCATAAATAATTCCGTGGTAAACTGTAGCTTATAAGCTATCAAAAATTACTTAAGAGGGAACGGCAGGATGACGGTCGAACACTCGAAATTTTTTTATTGCGGAATTTGAATGTATATTCATTGAAGAATTATTCCCCAAAATATTACGCGCGTATTCCAAAAAGTAACGATTCCGTGAGTGTTTGAAGCCGAGCAATCACTGCACGCCTCGGCGTTAGAGAACCGTTATCGATGCCATCATCCCTATTTATACCGAAATGAGTAAACCTGATTCACTGGAACGTTGTTTGGACGGTTTTGCTCAAAATGTGAACGAAAGTTTCTTCAATAGTCTCATTTGGAGATGATGAGGTTCCATACTCCGAGGAGCATAGGGAACGATGTGGGAGACCCGCACCGCCGACTAGGCAAGGTCCTCACGGAGGTGATTTGCAATTGGCCTCCTCCGACCGTAAAGTGGGTTAATGATGATGATGAAGACGACACAACAACACCCAGTCACATCAAGACAAGGAAAGTCCCTGACCCCGCTGGGAATGGAGCCCGGGACCCCGTGCGCGGGAAGCGAGAACGCTACCGCAAGACCACGAGCTGCGGACCATTTGGAGATACGCTCCAAAAATGCAGCAAAAGAGAAATTGTCAACATTGCTTCAAATTTTGTCGTATGTCTATTCACTGTAGACCATACTACACTAATGCACGTGGCAAATGCCCTTCAAATAAAAATTGGCGATGAAATACCCCGATTCTCTGAAAATAGAGACACCAACGGTGATACGCTCAGCGACTATAAGGATTTTTAGGACGAAAATGAGGGCTTATGAGGTCAAAGTAGCAGAAAGCGACCATTCACTAGCCAAAGCGATAGTTATTATTAATGATATCCCGTTAAGTTTCAAACTTTGTCCCTTTTTTATATGATAAATACGTGTCAAAATTTAAACGTGTTTTTCTCAAAATCATGTTTCTCGGCATGGTTGTCATCGCTCACTCTACAACCTTCATCCGATTTTAATGATTTTTGGTCCCCCCTTGAAGCAAACTGAATTCTCTTTAGTTCATCGTAGTCGATTTTTTATGTTGATATTTAGTACCTTTCCAGCCAAAAAAGAAGGGTCCAAAAATGGCCTTTTTTCAAATATCTGTAATTTAGCCAAAAGTTTTTTTGCAAGTCCTTACGATGAACTAAAATTACATCTGTAAGGATCAGGGTGATATGTTAATTTCATCTTTCAGATGACCCCAACCCGAGTTACAGCGACAACTGTCGATCTGCCTCCTTTCAGAGTTGCCTCGGGAAAACCCCAATTACACAATTAAGATGTTAATATTTTTCAATAAAAATACAAATAAAAACTTCAATGTATGCTTTATTCATTGCAGCAAACCCCATTTGTCTGCTACATTCCAATACGGAGAAAAAATTCCTGAATTTAAACAATATTTTCGTCCGTCATCCTGTCGTTCCCCCTCAAGCAAGAATTTTTTATCTTGCTCACTCATTTACTAAACATTTTGTAACTTACGACTTTCTTATAACCACGGAGGGCTACTATAGATTTAGACAAGTGTTATATAAAACATTATCGCACACTAGTTCTTTGCTGAATTAAACTTAATTCTGATGCTTATTGTCTGTAGTATTGAAACTTCCTGGTACATTAAAATTAGTAGGGATACCACTCCACATATCTATGCAGGAGAACCTCTGTGGAGATACGAATGCAGGGGAGAGATACTCATCGTTTCAAAGGACGAAATGGGGCTGAAGAGAGGCACTCCTGGATATTCCATCCGTAAAATAAATTCTTGTGAAAAGATAGGAGTCAGGTTAGAGTTTCGAATTAGCAAGTACTTATCCTCCAGGAAGGTATTGTTTGGTTCTAAGTATACCCAGAGATGAATCATTATTGATTAATACACTTATAATTCACATTTCAGTCAAAGAGATTATTTACTTTCACTACAAGAAGAGCAGAAAATAATAATAACAATAAAAATCAGATTAAATCAACTAACGAGGATTCACAAATTCTTGAACCTTTTTGGATCTACACAACACTCAGACATAGTCATGTAGTCATATCCCAGCTTTTGTTATCAAAACATGACTGTGAACAAACTGTTTAACTAACACGAAGTAAATGTGCTTAAAACACTTTTATAGCTCAAAACTTCCCGCTTTCGAAGATTGTCTAGTAACAAATTGATGTGTTAGTATACTACCGTTCAATCGTCAAGGATAATAAAGAAATCAGAGCATATTCCACGAACAGGATTTTGGATACATGAGTAAAGAAGAAAACAAAGACTGTTGGCATAACATGGATTCCAAAATTTTTTAGTAAAAAGATATGAAACCAAACATGTGCGTTAAAAGAAAACTGACGAATGTAGAGAACCTATACCACGGCAACAAAATAAGTTATGGGGGATAGGGTTACCTGCAACTGTGACATATTCGTTTTATTATCGGTACTGTTACAACGTTCGCACTCTGGAGTTAGCTGTGCCACTGTCTTCTGGCACTGTCTTCTGGCACTGTCTTCTGGCATTGTCAGGGTTTTCTTTCGCTCTGGAGCGACTGAGTATAGTGGACTCCACGACACTTCTCCGACCCCCAATCTCCGGCTCAACATGTGTGAGTCCTTATCTCGTTCAATCTTTCCCGCTGAGATTTCTTCTATTTCACTAATGTAAGAACATTTTTGTGTAAATAATGCTCTGTGGACTTCATTATTGGAGTTAGTTCATTTATAAATGTATTACTTTTATGTGGAAATAGAAAACTTTTGCTTTCGTCGGACGCTATTCTTCACGTCGGAACGTTTCTCATTCTGTTTGCTAAAAATGGCTGACTTCTTTTTACACGTGGTGGGGTAACATCTTAGTGTCGTAACGGAAATCTTATCTTATCATAGTCCATTACGGGTATTGTTAAATGTCATGATTAGTCTTGAATGCCCACCTGATCCACAAATGTAGTGCCGATTTAACTGTGTTGATCTTGGACAACATAATCATATCTCTGAGTGCAAAATTGCTAACAAAGACACCAGAAATGGATTGCGTCCACGTACAGATACCTACAGAGACTAAAGCATTAATGATGAAATCGACAGCGGAAGCTAACACTCGATCCTGATGCGTATAGAGACATCTTAGTAGTTACTGTGTTCACACAGGTATTATTCGTAAACATGTGGCGGTCTGTCTAAGAGTCACATCCAAGAAGCCAATGTCGTGAACATCTCAAGACTTCAGCATCTCCGGTACTACATGCTGTAATGCGTGCATCCGTCCGCCCCATCGATAGGCGACTCCACCACAATTCCGAAACCTGAATATATTATCTTATCTTATTAGACCCATCTTTCAATTGCGCGTTTCCGTATTATTCAACAACTCGCAATGGCCGCCCATCCGGCAGTCCCCTTAAATTCCACCGCCGCATACTCTCAGAACGGCTCTTATTTCTTATTTCCGTGTAGATACGCAAGTGTAATTCCACTCCCACTAATTCTAGCGTAGAATATTCTGTCCTACAAGAGCGAAATGACATAATAAGAACATCATGACCTTGTCGCCTTGCGACAACCCTTGCAATTCTCGCCTAACTGATCTCTTCTGCACCCCATACCCCTAAAATCAGTTCTGTTCTCACATCTTACTTATTATATCTTCTTCATGTTCTCATTACATAGACTTACTTTACATGGAGCGTGTTGGCAAAGCTACAGTTGACCACAGCAAGGCCAACGCCAACATCATCAACAACGGCATGAACACAACGTCACTCACCACTGAAGTCATCAGCATTACATAATGATGATCTGTTTATTATGTATGTCACGTTTAATAATCTCTTAATGTTTTAATACTTACTTTTTAATTAGAGTAATGTGTATGGATGCAGAACTGCTAATTAGTGTGCGATCGCCTCCCACGATCGAATGAAAGACAATATTAGGGAAAAAGGAGACGCATAACGAATGGCCTACTGGTCCGTTTTCTTTATATTCTTCCATATACAGCTGTACGTGAGAACACTCGACAGGTGTTCAGTTTGTTCAGGATTTGAAGACTGTAGTGCCACAAAAATGAAAACTACCCCGTCTTGCAAAAAACTTCCTTTTTAAGATTATTTCGAAAATGTATCATTGCCAAAAGATCCCTCTTTTATTCGCACACGCACACATACGCAGCTGACTAAAGGTTTATAAAAAGAATTCAAAAGTAACTAAATACCGAGAAAATTCCTGGTTAGGTAAGTCTAATAAATGCGGTAAAATGAAGTCGAAATAAAACACTGTATGACTTTGGCAAAAACCAAACTACATTACCTGTAGAGATACGAAATAGCAGTTACATTGTATGTAGAACTGGAAATAGTATTTTCCGCAAAATGTCTGGGATCCCTGAATTTCATGTAAAGTCACATACACAAAAAATGCCAGAACTATTCTCATAAACGTTTCATTAACCAGAGAGGAAGTAAGTTGAGCACGAGACTACGGAATTTGTAAGTCTTTTAAAATATAAACGGATTGGACCGTATTTCTGACAGCAATCCTTTTTAGGAGAAGGGGAAGGAGACGAAAAAGGAGGAGAAGGTGAAGCAAAGGGAGAAGGAGGATAAGTTTTTTTAAATTTCTTTTTATTCAATGTCAGTATCAAAGCAACATTGGTTTCTGATGCCGTTACAGAAAAATTACCAAGTGCTTTTCTGGCATCTAAATACTCTGAATGAGAAAACAGCTACTTCCAAAGGACAATGTGTTTGATAGTCCGAAGGTGGCAGGTAATCTTACGGCAGCTGAATGACGGAGTGACTAAGCAGAGAGCAGAACAGCGGAAGCCACACAGTTCACAGTATGAAGTCATGCTGCCATATCAGTCCAAGTTAGATCGGCCCAAATACGCAGTTGCCGAACAGCTCAGTCGTGAATCATCGAATTTGTAGACACGCCGGGGTTACGCACATAACATTCCAGTGAACTAGTTGAGCGTCCGCCGTTCCCCACAGGAACTCGTAAATGAGGCAAGAAGTCAGAGGCTATGATGCTGAGCATGCCAGTTTGGTGACTAGTTCGTTATTGGGTCCAATGTAACAGAATGCCTGAGCTGCGGTATCTTCGAGGTCATTTAACAACTTATGTTGTAATCCAAGCCAATGACAAAGTTGTACCATAAACTCAATAAAATGGAGAAAATCTGAAATGAATAGTTAATTCGACTCTTATTTTATGCCCGAGCTAAGCGATGCAGTTATAAAATAATTCGAGCTTATGTTATTTATTTCAGTCTGTTGAAGCTCTGTTAAGTGGTCTCAGAACACGTTATTTTATATCATGAACTCCAGAATAATGAAATTTTAAGTTACTTAATCCCAAAATGATACTAAAAATTAGATGAAATTAATAATAATATTAAATCGCCCCTTAAGATTTAACTCATTTTTCCAAAGCTTAACAGTAAGCACAGAAGATGTAAGGTGTCGACCACAATATATCAATGGAAATGTACTGTCATTTTCTTGGAATGATTTTGGAAAACCATACAACAGTCCAAAGCAGAATGTTGTGACTAGAAATCCGTATCTTTATGCACTTTATATGAACAGTTGTTTCCTATTTTTATTCAGTTTAGTGAAAGACAAAGAATTTAAGACAAGCAAATGGACACAGGTATTCATAAATGCACAATATTTTTATCCTTCGATGCTGCCGTTTCCTTGAAACAAATTTGATTCCAATAATGAATCTCACAAGCGTATGGATGTGCTTCGATGTCAGTGTAAGAATCTCCTGCTTGTTAAATATGTTGTTAATTATCCGAATGTCACAACCTTGATATTCTGCAGTGCACTTAATTTTGCTGTTCACAATAACAAAAACTGTCGCAAAACAATTACAATTATCTATAAATTAACAGCACAGAAGTAGCAACTGAAGGAGAATGTTTTCAAACACTAGCTGTATAATCCAAGCAGGTTTTCGTCGGTTTTGGAAAAAAACCGTGAAAAAAATATTTTTATTTGATGAATTTGCGTTGCTAAATTTGGAAAGTGCGACCCTTATTCTTAAATTAACAATAATAATAATAATTACTTACAAATTTATTGTATGTCAGCTTAACAGTTAAGCAAATTGTTGCCAGCTGGTATTGGTACAGAGACGTAAACAGTTCCCAACAAGCAGAAAAAAGGATAAAAAGTAAATGAGGATTTAATGTCCCGTCGACGACGATCTCGCTAGAGACAGAGCATAAGCTCAGATTGCGAAAGTATGGGGAAGGCAATTCACAGCACCCTTTCAAAGGAACCATCCCAGCCTTAAATGGATAAGATGACTCGTGGAAAACGTAGATCTGTGTGGCCAGACTGTAGTCCTCCCGAATGCGAGCCTAGTATCTCCCCACTGCGCTACCTAACACGTCCAACATGTAAACGATCTGTATTACGTCGATAGTCTGGTGCGACAATTGTCAACCAATATATTCTAACTCTGGTATTGTAGTGTAAATCCTGTACAGAGACATTCATTGATACGAACTATCTCCTTTTCCAAGTTCCTTGCAAAACTATTGCGGAAATCATTTAAATAAAATGAGAGCTTAGTCTGTAGCGAGCGAAAATAGTACCTACCATTTGTTTATAACCACAAATATGAGACAATAAAGAGTAAGCGTCTAACATTGTTCGTAAACGGTCTTGTCTGCCATTGAAATTCTTTGCAATGCAGTAAAATCGTTCGGACGCCGGATTTGGGCTTCTCCCGATATTATTGACTAATGGAAGTACAAGAAAAAGTCTGACAAGTATTAATGTTTACGACCGGCAAAGAATGGAAAGTCACCTTTTCCTGTAAGTGACATTGATTTGTCAGACATATCTGTTGCCATACGCAGAATAACAATGGATCTTTTATTATAAACTGTGGCAACAGGTTCTCCTCCCTTAAAAAGATGTAACCAATCTCAACCAGTTCAAACATGTAACACAGAAATTTGTACGGAATTATCTAATCTTCATCAAAAGATGAAATCTATTACAAATATAGTACAACAGCTTGAAGCTGAATTACAGTCTTTGAACAGCAGGGTGGTATGCATTACAGAACTCTGGTTTAGAGATAATGAAATGCAATATACTGAGCTATCGTTACATGAATGTACACGTTGTTACAGTAGAACTAACGGATCATATACTTATATCAAATGCGGCACACATTTTGAAGCTAGAGAAGATGTGTGGAGAATTTCTTTAACAAATTAACGGAAGTGCTGGAGAGAGTCACAGCCCTGAAACTAACATAATATTATGTGGAGGTACATAATTACACAATTAACACATGTGTTTAGGGTGAAATTAGTGATAATTTCCTAGATATTTTAAGAACTTTCGGCGTGTCAAAAATGGTAAACACTGCTACTAGAGTATCAAGAAGTTCAGTATCACCATTACACAACATATTCGCAGATATCGACAGGGAAAAATGTAAAGTATCGAGAAGAGATCTTTTCCTGCCCAAGCCTTATTAATAGGTAATAAAGTTAAAGACAGGCTTGGTAAAGCCTGTAACATTGCAGGCCCGTAAAAGAATCTACTAGGAACGAAAAGTACATAATTTCTCTAGGGCACTGGCAAACTAAACCCGGGGTGAAGTGCAAATGGTAACAATTTGGATGCTAAGTTCTCTAAAGTCTGCACATTCTTTAATTTAATTTTTGAAGAGGAATTCCAAAAATTAGACACTTCTACAGCAGCAGCTAATGGAAATAAATGGATAACTGCGGGTATTAGAAAGTTCTCGCTGACAATTAAACTTCTCAGTTCTTTACAAAAGCACTACACTAAACCATAGTTCTTACAAGGCCATGTTGAGGAGTAAAATGAGGTGACAAAAGTCATTGGATACCACCTATTATACTGTCCGACCTCCTTTCAGAGAGCATAGTGCAGCATCTCAACGCAGCATGGACTCAACAGGTCCCCGCAGAAATATTGAGCCATGCTGCCTCTATAGCCCTCCATAATTGCGAAAGGGTTGCCGGTGCAGGATTTTATGTATAGAATGAGCTCTCGATTACGTCCCATAAAAGTTAGATGGCATTAATGGCGGGCGATCTGAGAGGCCAAATCTTTCGCTCGAATTCTCCAGAATGTTCTTCAAACCAATGGCGAACAGTTGTGACTCAGTGACGTTATTTGGGAACGTGAAGCCCATGAATGACTGCAAATGGTCTCCAAGTAGCCGAACATAACCATTCCCAGTTAACGATCGGTTCTTTTGGACCAGAGAACCTAGGCCACTCTACGTAAACACAGCCCACACCATTTTGGAGCCACCACCAGCTTGCACAGTGCTTTGTTGACAACTTGTGTCCATGGATTCGTGGAGTCTGCGTCACACTCGAACCCTACCATCACCTCTTCCGACTGAAATTGGGACTCATCTGACCAGGCTACCGTTTTCTAGTCGTCTAGGGTCCAACCGATATAGTCACGAGCACAGGAGAAACGTTGCAGGCGATGTAGTGCTGTTGGCAAAGGCATTCGCGTCGCTCGTCTGCTGCCATAGCCCATTAACGCCTGGCCGTTGTAGTCTGGTTCCGTCAACCCCACCAAAAACCCACCAACCCACCCTTTACCGCCAAATTTCGCCCCACTGTCCTAGCGTATACGTTCGATGTACGTCACACATCTATTTTTGCGGTTATTTCGCGGAGTGTTGCTTGTCTGTTAGCACTGACAAATCTACACAAACGCCACTGCCCTGTGTTGTTAAGTGAAGGCCGTCTTCTGCTACGTTGTCCACGGTAAGAGGCAATGTCTGACATGTGGTTGTCTCGGCACACTCCTGACACTGTGGATTTCGTAATACTGAATTCCGTAACGATTTCGGATATGGAATGTCCCATGCGTCCCATGCTGTCAAAGTCTATTAATTCCCTTCGTGCGTCCATAATCAACTCGAAAACCGTACCACGCGAATTACCTGAGTACATATGACACCTCCAGCAATGCACTGTCCTTTTATACCTCCCGTCATCTGTGTATGTGCATATCGCTATCCCATGACTTTCGTCACCTCAATGTAATGCTTCAGAACATTTTATGTGAAAACTTTTAAAGCTTTTTAAATACAACTTTATTATTCATATCTACATATCTGCAGCCCTCTGCCTTTAGATGGATACGATTTGTAGAGTGTAACATAGCGGTATGTAACGTAACTATGTAGGAGCGAGAGAAGCAGCGTTCTGTAATCGAGTTTCGCATTCACACCCAACAACGTAACTCGTTCAATGACGGTATTGACAAACTGGTCAATAGGTTGGAGGAATGTGTTCGTCGCCTGGCTGACTATGTTGAGAATAAACTATGTAGACATGAAGAATAAAGATGCAGACTGTTAAAAAACATTTGTTTTCTTTAAAAAGCTTTAAGAGTTCTCATATGAAAATTCGGAGGCATTACTTTTCAGCACGCCCTCGTAGATTAATATGACAAGCATAAAAAATATACAGGAAGGTCATGCTAATGGCAAAAAAAATCAGTCAGTGACAATATAAAAAACGCAGAGAATAAAAGCGAAGATGTTGGGAATGTCATATAACAAGAAACTGGGAAAGTCAGACACAAGTATAATAACATACAATTCAGATATGTAGGTAGAATAATAGAAAATCCTCAGGAACTGTCAAATTTTGTAAATGACTATTTCTCTGTTATCGCGGAGAAGCTGTAACAGAATCTTCGTAAAACACGTGTAGCACACACAATGACTTACGGAGCAAACATAATGATGTACCCTACGACAGAGCTTGAAATAAGTGAGACAATACTGAAATAATGAAATAGAAGTTAGCAGGTATACATGAGGTCCCAATCTCTGTTCTTGAAGGCGTGCACAGACAGCGTACGAACCACAGTAGCACACATAATAAATGAGTTATTTAAATAATTTCCCCTGAGTACATACCCAAGAATACACAAATTTTTGAGGCCTTGCTAAAAAAAGGTAATGCGGAGAGTATTGAAAACTACAGGGCAGTTTCACTACTGACTGCGTTCTCCAAAATAATTGACTCAGGATTCGAACCTGCGACCGTAGCGGTCGCGCGGCTCCAGACTGTTGCGCCTAGAACCGCTCGGTCACCCCGGCCGACCACCAAGAAAAAAAAAACAAGAAATTGAAAGCAGCTTTTTCTATAAGGAAATAAAATTGTATAATAAGTTGCTCAAGGACATGAAAATGATTATTAAAATACATCAGTTAAAAACGGCAGTTAAGATGTTCTTCATATGTAATGCGCAGCACAAAGTCGAACTTCACTTACAGGACTCTGAGCAGTGGTTAGCAATGAAAGGCGTTAACTGCAACACATTGTTGTATTACAATACTGTGATGCTCCTGGAACAAAATCATATGCCAAGATCTACAATACGCGACATTAATATATTGTCATTCCCTTGACTTCTCTCACTCTTCAAAGGGGGATTCTGACTCAGGTTTTCAGGTGGGCTGAGGGAATAACATGAAGACATGCATGTTTACGTATGTGGACTCAGCTTTCCAGACAGACTGGGGTTAGTACAATGGGCATAACAGGAAGCTAACTGTTCCGGAGTCTCCAAAAGATGTCTTTAATTTCTGCAGCAATGAAGAGAAGATCTGTGTTTTAACAAAGGATATTGTACACTAGTGACCAACTGGATGTGGCAGTGTAGTTGTTAAGACGCTGAGCTCATATATGGGACGATGGAGATTTATTTGTCTGGCTACGATGATTTACTTTTTCTGTGGATTTCCTAAATAATATCAGAAAAATACCGTAATATTTCAGACATTTTGTGTAGAGTGTGTTGAACATCTATCAAGAAAGTTAAAAACTGCGTTATAAAATACACAGCTGTACTACTAGTTTTTATTGAAGACAGTGGATTTAGACATCAGATTATCTTCAGGTACCCTGCACCAAAAGGAGAAAACCAAGTGTCTACAATTCTAATACATGATGGTTATGTGTATTAACATTACATTTAGACCATCACATTTATGTAAATAAAAATATTAATTTTCGTTTTTTTCAAAATCATGGATCTCCAACAGTTCTTCTCCGAGTGCTTTGAAATTTTGACACGACATTGCATTTGAATAAGCACATGTTTTCATATACCTACTGGTGAATCATCTTATAATATATAAGTACATATTTAATATAGAAAGGGGAAATGTCGTTACCAAAAATCGCGAAAAGTACTTGACTGATTTACTCCCAGGCCCCCTGATCGAATTCAAGACACAAATTCCTTGCCCCAAAATGATCAACATTGGGGTTTTTATAACACAGTAGCTCTAATAGTTATGGAGATAAAGACATGCGTGTTGTTTAAGTGGCTGCAATATTTTGTGGGAATAGTTTCGATCCACCTTATCAGCCTGCTTTGCAGGGCAGTCTATATCTCAGGGGCTGGAAACGGTTTTCCAGCCCCCAATATTTACACTGCCCAGCACTGCCTGCTTTGTCAGCCTGCTTTACATGACAGCATACGCCCCACCGAAAAAAAGGGTTTTGAAGCCCTTGGCATAAAGTCTGTGCTGCACAAGAGGCGTGTTGTGGGGGTGGTGGCAACCTTCTTTATCGCCCTCTTTTGCAGGGCTACATGTATGGAAGGGCATGCTTGATGGAATACTGGAGTGGATAGAGGAGGAGATGGAGAGAGAAGAGAGCAGGAAGGGATGGATAGGTAGAGAGGGAGACAAGAGGGAATGGGTAAGGAGGAAGGATGCAGGAGGAGATGTAAAGACAAAAATGGAGGGGAGGGGGAGATGGGCAAAGAGAGATGGCGGAGCACAAAATAGGCAGAAAGAAGGAAAGAGATGGACAGAGAGAATTGGATGGATGAGATAGATGATGTTAGTAGAGAGAAAGTAGAGGAAGAGTAGGACCAAGAGATGTGCACATTATATGTGACATACATACACGTAAACAGGTGAAGCCACTGGGAGATGGCTAGTATATATAGATGTTTCTGAGTGTAAGAACTCCTCCCAGGCCTCTGGACTGAAGTGATCCAAATCTTTCACACAAACTGTTTCCTCTGACAGGACCAATATAGGAGGATTTATAAAGCTCTAGTTAAAATATTTACAGAGATACAGACATGCAAAGTTGTCACCAGGTCACTTATGGGCAATTGGATAGGCAACCCGCCACATATGGATGTATGTCCATCAATCCTCGTCCTTCCTGAGACAACAATATGTATGGCATCTTCTCCCAAACCCCTGGATGGGCTTCAGTAAAATTTGGCACAAAAGCAGCAAACTTCAGAAGTATTGACAATGTGACATTTACAACCTCTGAACTCCAATAAGAGCAGGGGTACAGGGAAACGTGTTTTTATTTCAGCCTACGCCTTATAGACTGGCAAGGAGGACAGGCATTCTGTGTGGGAATAGTATCAGCTGCCTCATTAACCTGCTTTGCAGGTCATACTACATGTCAGGGGTAAGAAATTGATTTCGATTCCCGAAGTGTAGGCTGCCTTGCATGACAAGCATTTTGGAATAGTATCAGCCTGCCTTGTTGACAAAATTTGCAGTGAAACATACACAACAGGTGAAACATGTTATTTTCAAGCCCCTGATGGGTAGACTATGGGTAGTCTACCCATCAATACAAGTGTATTGTGGCAGTAGAATCAGCCTGCTTTATTGACTGTTTTGCAGGAGCTATATATGTGGAGGAACATGGCTGGGGAAAGTTTGAAATGTGTGGGGGAGGTGATACACATAGAGTATCGGGGAGTGTGTGATGGATGGGGAGATGGGGGCAGGAGGGGATGGGCAGAGATGGGTGGCATGATGGACAGGGAGAGAGGAGAAGGAGTGGAGAGACAGAGTGAGGTAAGGAACAGGATGTGGATACAGAGGGAGAATGGAGGAGGAGATGGACAGTGTGAGGAAGGAGTAGACAGAAGGGGAGGTAGGGGTAGTGGGCAGGTGGAAAAGGAAGAGGGGAGGAGCTGACAGGCATGAAGAGATGGAGGAGGATATAGACTGAGGACTAGGTGAGGCTGAAATGGTCAGAGAGAAGGGCAGAGGAGGTGGATTTGGGAGATGGACAGGTAGAGATGGGATATTGGGATATTGAGATGGACAGAGAGAAGGGGCAGGAAGATGTGTGTACACAGCTAGGGAACAGGAGAAGATGTATGCAGTATATGTGTCAAACATGAATGCAAGTGAAACCATGGAAAAAAGGTTAGCTATATACACTCCTGGAAATTGAAATAAGAACACCATGAATTCATTGTCCCAGGAAGGGGAAACTTTATTGACACATTCCTGGAGTCAGATACATCACATGATTACACTGACAGAACCACAGGCACATAGACACGGGCAACAGAGCATGCACAATGTCGGCACTAGTACAGTGTATATCCACCTTTCGCAGCAATGCAGGCTGCTATTCTCCCATGGAGACGATCGTAGAGATGCTGGATGTAGTCCTGTGGAACGGCTTGCCATGCCATTTCCACCTGGCGCCTCAGTTGGACCAGCGTTCGTGCTGGACGTGCAGACCGCGTGAGACGACGCTTCATCCAGTCCCAAACATGCTCAATGGGGGACAGATCCGGAGATCTTGCTGGCCAGGGTAGTTGACTTACACCTTCTAGAGCACGTTGGGTGGCACGGGATACATGCGGACGTGCATTGTCCTGTTGGAACAGCAAGTTCCCTTGCCGGTCTAGGAATGGTAGAACGATGGGTTCGATGACGGTTTGGATGTACCGTGCACTATTCAGTGTCCCCTCGACGATCACCAGTGGTGTACGGCCAGTGTAGGAGATCGCTCCCCACACCATGATGCCGGGTGTTGGCCCTGTGTGCCTCGGTCGTATGCAGTCCTGATTGTGGCGCTCACCTGCACGGCGCCAAACACGCATACGACCATCATTGGCACAAAGGCAGAAGCGACTCTCATCGCTGAAGACGACACGTCTCCATTCGTCCCTCCATTCACGCCTGTCGCGACACCACTGGAGGCGGGCTGCACGATGTTGGGGCGTGAGCGGAAGACGGCCTAACGGTGTGCGGGACCGTAGCCCAGCTTCATGGAGACGGTTGCGAATGGTCCTCGCCGATACCCCAGGAGCAACAGTGTCCCTAATTTGCTGGGAAGTGGCGATGCGGTCCCTTACGGCACTGCGTAGGATCCTACGGTCTTGGCGTGCATCCGTGCGTCGCTGCGGTCCGGTCCCAGTTCGACGGGCACGTGCAACTTCCGCCGACCACTGGCGACAACATCGATGTACTGTGGAGACCTCACGCCCCACGTGTTGAGCAATTCGGCGGTACGTCCACCCGGCCTCCCGCATGCCCACTATACGCACTCGCTCAAAGTCCGTCAACTGCACATACGGTTCACGTCCACGCTGTCGCGGCATGCTACCAGTGTTAAAGACTGCGATGGAGCTCCGTATGCCACGGCAAACTGGCTGACACTGACGGCGGCGGTGCACAAATGCTGCGCAGCTAGCGCCATTCGACGGCCAACACCGCGGTTCCTGGTGTGTCCGCTGTGCCGTGCGTGTGATCATTGCTTGTACAGCCCTCTCGCAGTGTCCGGAGCAAGTATGGTGGGTCTGACACACCGGTGTCAATGTGTTCTTTTTTCCATTTCCAGGAGTGTATAAAGTTGAGTGTATGTATCTATGAGAGAGGGGTCAGGAAGAAGTGTGAAGACAGAGAGGTACATGGAGGAGGATATAGACAGAATGAGAGGGTGGAGGACAAGATGGATAGAAGAAACTCTTATCCAGCTCTTTACACGTAGGCTACCTGCATGAGTGGCATGCTGGACTGCTATCAGCCTGGGTTTTAGGGGCTACGTGTGGGTATGGGCATGGGTGGGGCTGAGATTGATAGAGGAGGAAATGGACGCAGAGAAGAAAGGGCAAGAGGGGATGGATAGGCAGAAGGGGGCAGAGACGAAGAAGAGTGAGAGGATCAGGAGTAGATGGGCAGAGAGAGGAAGGAGCAGATGAACAGAGAGGGAAGGGGGAGAGGACATGACCATGTTGTGTTGGAATAGTATTGGCCTGCATATTGACCTGTTTTGCAGGGGCTACACCTGTGGATAGACAAGGTAAGGAAGGTGGTGATGGATTGAGGAGGGATTGGAGAGAATATGTAGGAGAAGATGGACAGGGAGAAGAGGATATGAAAAGAGGCAGGAGAAGGAAAAATAGAGAGAGGGGTGGAGGAGTTGGAGACAGAGAGAATAAGGAGGAAGATATGGAATGATAAAGGTGGAAGGAGGTGGTGGACAGAGAGATGTGGGCGAAGAGGTGGACACAGAGAAGGGATGTGTGCGATATATGTGTTAAATTGGTACATGGGCGAAGCTGTCAGAAAAAGGGTTAGCATATAATGAAACAGACTGTAAGTACATATGGCCAGGATCTCGTCCCAAATGCCTTGTTCGATTTTAATTATATTAGGCACAGAAACAGAACTCTTCACAAGTTTTAACACTGTGACATTATAAAATCCAAGGTCCAACAGGAGCGGAGATATGAGTTAAACGTGTTTTTTTCGGCCCCAGGTGTATAGGTCACCCTGCAAAATGGTTATTTGTGTGTAGATAGTACAGGCCTGCCGTATGGTCCTATTTTGCAAGCAGCCTACATTCAGAGGTAAGAAACCGTTTTCTGGCCCAGCACGACAGGTGTTGAAATAATATTGACTTGCCTTATCAATCACTGTGGCAGGACAGCCTACATGTTCCATCCAAATAATGGTTCTCAGGCTCTTCACGAGTAGACTGCCTTGCATGATAGGCATATTGTGGGAGTAGTATTGGGCTGCTTTATCGACCTGTTTTGGAGGGGCTACATGTTCAGATGGTCATGGTTGGAGCTAGACTAAGATGGATAGAGGAGGGTATGGACAGAGAGATGGGGAGTAGGAAGGGATAGGGAGATAGTGGGGGAACAGGAAAGGAGGACAGAGAGAGAGGGAGCATGGGAATGGACAGAGAGGGGGAGCAGCACGGGTGACAGTGAAAGAGAGAGGAGGTGATGTGTAGGGATGTAGAGGAGGAGGAGATCGATAGGCTGTGGTAGGAAAGGGGGAAGGAGAGAGGGAAAGGGAGAAGAGGAGGAGGAGATAGATAGGGGAGGGGAAGGAGGAGATGTTTATGTAGAGGTGTGGGAGTAGATGCATAAGGAAAGGAGGAGGACGAGATAGGAAGAGAAAGAAGGTCAATTGGAGAAGGACAGAGAAGTGGAGGTGGGGTAGATGGACACACAGAAGAGGGACAACAAGATGGCACATCAGAAAAGGAGATGGACAGAGGGATGGGGCAAGAGTGGACGGACAGGGAGGGTGGGAGGAAGAGATGGACAAAGAGGAGGAAGGAGAAGATGGGCAAGGCGGTGGCGAGAAAGAGCCAGACAGAGGGGAAGAAGGAAGTTGGAGACAGGCAGGGGACGGGGTTGATCAGGCGAGGAGGACATGGACACAGGGGGAAGAAGGATATGGAAAGGTGATCATCAGAGAGAGAGGGATGAGTGACAAACTGAATAAAATCGATAATAGCAATTTGGAACATACATACGTAATTATTAATGATAAAGCAAAACGTACAATTTTATAAGGTAACAGTTATGTCAATTAGTTATACCGTGCAACTTGTATCAAAGAGCATTTATTTTTTGATAAAACAAGCGTATCAGTGCTATACAAATGAAATGGTATATCTTACCACGTTAATAAATGCAACGAAATATATGTTCTGTTGAAAATACACTGTCATTAAACAAATGCAATAAAAATGTGCAGCTCCACGGTCTGCCAAAGTGTGAGTACACACTGTGTCTATCAGTCCTAACATTCCCAATTTTTTATTGTTTTATTTTTTATTAACTAAAGTAGGTGTTTATCTGATGTACTGATGTCAAGTAGCACGTAACTACAATCAATAAAAATGTGTCAAAATACTAAGCCATGTACTATGACAAAGTATAGTCGGTTCGAACAGAGCACAGTTTGGCATACAATACATCTTAGTTCTTTGATACCTGAATTAGATCCTGAAAACTAAAGGGTATAGACTTTTTTCCATTACGAAGTTCTCACGCATATATAGCAGTGAGTTTCTGTGATTCTGCTTAACCGCTGGTATAGCACAGTCTACCGAAGCAGGAAATACCGTGAATTTAACAACGTCTGCATTTTTGTGACCGGGTGCTCTGTGAGTCACCTCTCTGTGAGCGGTCAACACCTACAGTATCTGCTGTCAGGTTAACGATGAAAATTGAGGTGACGAAGAGTAGTGACACCTGTACTGGACTCGGCTAGTAAGGGAACTTATAGAGAAAGAAAATCCCACGGAACCAACACTGAAGTTCAGTACTTGTGGACTCTTGAGCAACTTTACAACAGGAATATAGGTGGTGCAGAGGGACTGCACGAAAGATTAGAGGCCTACGAGAGGTATAGTGCTACCAGTGCGAAGAGACGAAACATGAAAAAGCAAAGTTCTACATCTCTGGTCGGAGATCAGCCGTCACGGATTTGGAGTCTTTGTGACTGACTTCGAGTGAACTCTTTGTTTAAAAACACTGGGGTTTTATATGCTGGAATTTCTGTTTATCCGGTTCCCACGTGGTGGGGACAATAGGTTATATTCCTGTGTGAAAAATACGGTTCGGATTGTTCTTATTCTGATTGACTGTAACATTTAAATAGCATTTACTGTCAATATTCTCACAAAATATCTGCTACTTTTATGTAATCAAAGCTAAAAAATCGTTAAATATCAAGATCTGGTCACGTGATCGAAAACGCTCTGTTATTGGCTGATGCTCTGGTGATGTCACAGACTAGAGGTAAGACGAAGCTATACATGTGTTGTAGGGGCTTTAGCTGAAGTCATGAGGTTTTTACGTACTTTTTCTGCAAACAGTTTAGCTATTTAGCGATGTAAAACGCAATTACAACTGTTCAGTAACAATAGAAAGGAATTTTGTGAACGTTGGTAGTGGAAGCCTTGCGAAAATTGGTGCGTTTATACTCCACTTATTTAGAGCTGCGATATGTGCAACGACGGACATCCTTTTATCTGCTCGCTGCAACACCACTAAACTCGCTCTAAACTAAAGAACTGTATAACTTCTACAAATGGACCCGTATATCATAACTAGATTATCGACTACCAGTTATGAGCTGCGACCCAAAACACAATAAAATTATTCATGGCGAAACTTTGTACTGGTTTCGATTCTAGAAGACACTCAGCAGCGCTACTTCATCTAACATGCGTTCAACTACAGAAAAGAGATCATATGCTCGAATCCGGGAAAGGTTATATATTTAGTAAAAGTTTTACACTAAATACGGAAATAGTGTTAGTAAGAACTGATTATAACAGTTGTGTCGAATTGTGGGGTATACTGTATATACACTCCTGGAAATTGAAATAAGAACACCGTGAATTCATTGTCCCAGGAAGGGGAAACTTTATTGACACATTCCTGGCGTCAGATACATCACATGGTCACACTGACAGAACCACAGGCACATGGACACGGGCAACAGAGCACGCACAATGTCGGCACTAGTATAGTGTATATCCACCTTTCGGAGCAATGCAGGCTGCTATTCTCCTATGGAGACGATCGTAGAGATGCTGGATGTAGTCCTGTGGAACGGCTTGCCATGCCATTTCCACCTGGCGATTCAGTTGGACCAGCGTTCGTGCTGGACGTGCAGACCGCGTGAGACGACGCTTCATCCAGTCCCAAACATGCTCAATGGGGGACAGATCCGGAGATCTTGCTGGCCAGGGTAGTTGACTTACACCTTCTAGAGCACGTTGGGTGGCACGGGATACATGCGGACGTGCATTGTCCTGTTGGAACAGCAAGTTCCCTTGCCGGTCTAGGAATGGTAGAACGATGGGTTCGATGACGGTTTGGATGTACCGTGCACTATTCAGTGTCCCCTCGACGATCACCAGTGGTGTACGGCCAGTGTAGGAGATCGTTCCCCACACCATGATGCCGGGTGTTGGCCCTGTGTGCCTCGGTCGTATGCAGTCCTGATTGTGGCGCTCACCTGCACGGCGCCAAACACGCATACGACCATCATTGGCACCAAGGCAGAAGCGACTCTCATCGCTGAAGACGACACGTCTCCATTCGTCCCTCCATTCACGCCTGTCGCGACACCACTGGAGGCGGGCTGCACGATGTTGGGGCGTGAGCGGAAGACGGCCTAACGGTGTGCGGGACCGTAGCCCAGCTTCATGGAGACGGTTGCGAATGGTCCTCTCCGATACCCCAGGAGCAACAGTGTCCCTAATTTGCTGGGAAGTGGCGGTGCGGTCCCCTACGGCACTGCGTAGGATCCTACGGTCTTGGCGTGCATCCGTGCGTCGCTGCGGTCCGGTCCCAGGTCGACGGGCACGTGCACCTTCCGCCGACCACTGGCGACAACATCGATGTACTGTGGAGACCTCACGCCCCACGTGTTGAGCAATTCGGCGGTACGTCCACCCGGCCTCCCGCATGCCCACTATACGCACTCGCTCAAAGTCCGTCAACTGCACATACGGTTCACGTCCACGCTGTCGCGGCATGCTACCAGTGTTAAAGACTGCGATGGAGCTCCGTATGCCACGGCAAACTGGCTGACACTGACGGCGGCGGTGCACAAATGCTGCGCAGCTAGCGCCATTCGACGGCCAACACCGCGGTTCCTGGTGTGTCCGCTGTGCCGTGCGTGTGATCATTGCTTGTACAGCCCTCTCGCAGTGTCCGGAGCAAGTATGGTGGGTCTGACACACCGGTGTCAATGTGTTCTTTTTTCCATTTCCAGGAGTGTAGCTTCACATTAGTCTTAGAGGATAAATGCATTTACTTTGGCCTAGCGGTTCTACGCGCTTCAGTCCGGAAGCGCGCGACCGCTACGGTCGCAGGTTCGAATCCTGCCTCGGGCATGGATGTGTGTGATGTCCTTAGGTTAGTTAGGTTTAAGTAGTTCTAAGTTCTAGGGGACTGATGACCTCTGATGTTAAGTCCCATAGTGCTCAGAGCCATTTGAACCATTTTGCATTTACTTTGCGAACAAACAATTTACTTTTTTTTTTTGGAAATCATTGCTAGTCGTGAAGACATCCCATACGAGCATAGTACAACCAGGCCCAGGACGATGAGGTTACACAGACTGATGCAAAGTATGCATAACATGCAGGTGACACAAACGTAAGGGCTGTGGTGTTTGTGAGTAACGTTAGTGTCTGAAGCAATCTTGCAAAAGTATAAGCAATAAGGAGCCTATCTGGACAGTACGAAGATGAAAACATTTTTTTTAATAAAACAAAAAGTGTGTGGTCACATTAACTACAAAACAACTTTTTAAACGTGGCATGTGTGAACAGCGATTCCAAATGTGAACGCATGTGAACAGCAAGGAAAAAACAATAATATTTTGTTTCTGATCGATGTGAATAGATTTTGTAATTGTGATTTGGTTATTGTATGAGAGGACGGTCGAGTAGTTTTACAAATAAGTTAAAATGTTATTTCGGGTTAGATTCGAACCAGCGATCTATGGACATCATCTTAAAAAAATTCAACGGTCTACCGCTATAGCAACTTTTTCCGAAAAAAAAAAAACGGATGGCTCCTGGGAGGGCTCGAACCCACGACCTTTGCGTTATTGACACGACGCTCTGACCATCTTCTTATTTTGGAGTCGTGTTTTGTTGTGGGCCTATCTTCTCATCAAAGTTGAATCTCCAAAAATAAAAGAAACAAAAATCAGTTCTACCCCTACTTCGCAACGCCAATTTAACGCAACCATATAAAAAGAAAAAGAAATGAACTATCCCTCTTCAGGCGTTGCCCATAACTAGTCACAAAAGTTCTCCCAGAGGATAATATCCACGGGTGTATAATTTGTTTTTTTATTTCTTTATTTTCCTAATCACACGATCATAATTAGTAAATGCTATAAAACAGAATGTTACAATAAAGTGTGATTCAAAGTATAAAGTAAAAAAGCTTTGTGTGCTGTTTGCTCTACTTCAACGAAAATAATCTTTCGTCAAGAAATGGTGCTACAGGAGTTTTCTTGTCCACTGCCACTACGTCCATCAACATCGTCTAAAATATCTACAGCAAACGCATGCTACATTGCAAATGCCTCAATGAATGCAGCGTTCCTAGAATCCGCTAATCGCTTTCCTTTGTCACTGTTTGCGACAACTGAGGTACCGAAAAATTCAGGTGCAGTTCGGTAAAACGACAATTTTCACTAGGAGTTTAATTTGGTTGAATGACGCAATCCTTCGTTGTAACGGGGGAGAGCATACCTCGGAGGTAAGTCAGTGTTAACCTCACAATGCAGCACATTTTTAATTAAGTTAGTGAACTTGTGCATCGACGTGGTGGCAATTTTCCAGTACAGAAAAACCACATTTTACATATCTTCTCATTCTCTGGAACACTGAAAAACAACTTTTCAGGAGTTTTTATAGATCTATTCGTACAGTATGGTATTGCACACCATTTGTAACACATTTACCAAAACGTAAGTTCCAAAACAACACATCACTGTGAATTAACTTTACGGCGGTAAGTGCAACGAGCTACCCATTGACGTCACAGCCATCACATGAGTCGAATTGAGCGTTTTAGCAGGCTTTCAAATTATTTGAATTTCATTTCCGGTTTTATAAAAGAATACTGAAATTCATGAAGAAAAAGGCATGTTAGGAGCATGACATAATTAATCATTCAAGATAATTTTCAGAAAACAGCAAAATACCCTATAGGCCAATCCTGCGCGATAGATTTCTGAGAGCATCACGGAATCATCCGAAGTATGCTCGCCCCCCCCCCCCCCCTGATTCGTGTGTGGCCCCGAGGGACGGTTTCTTGCCTTTTATTGGTATACAAAAGATAATAATAACAGTTGTCACCTGTACGGAGTCTGGCGCGGCGGAGCTGACTATTGCTAGCTCTCTCTGGAGAGCGGTAGCCCCCTGCTCGAAGCGTTCCCAAGTATAGGAAACATGCTGAGATACGAATTCAAACGAGGGCTAGTTAGGAACTACGTGCTCAGTATAAAAGTGTCACTGGAAACATTGGCGTGGTTATCAGAGGTCCATCGAGCAAGGCATCACCCGCTGGTATACAGGGTGTTACAAAAAGGTAGGGCCAAACTTTCAGGAAACATTCCTCATACACAAATAAAGAAAAGATGTTATGTGGACATGTGTCCGGAAACGCTTAATTTCCATGTTAGAGCTCATTTTAGTTTCGTCAGTATGTACTGTACTTCCTCGATTCACCGCCATGATTTCATACGGGATACTCTACCTGTGCTGCTAGAACATGTGCCTTTACAAGTACGACACAACATGCGGTTCATGCACGCTGGAGCTCCTGCACATTTCAGTCGAAGTGTTCGTACGCTTCTCAACAACAGATTCGGTGACCGATGGATTGATAGAGGCGGACCAATTCCATGGCCTCCACGCTCTCCTGACCTCAACCCTCTTGACTTTCATTTATGGAGGCATTTGAAAGCTCTTGTCTACGCAACCCCGATACCAAATGTAGAGACTCTTCGAGCTCGTATTGTGGACGGCTGTGATACAATACTCCATTCTCCAGGGCTGCATCAGCGCATCAGGGATTCCATGCGACGGAGGGTGGATGCATGTATCCTCGCTAACGGAGGACATTCTGAACATTTCCTGTAACAAAGTGCTTGAAGTCGGGCTGGTACGTTCTGTTGCTGTGTGTTTCCATTCCATGATTAATGTGATTTGAAGAGAAGTAGTAAAATTAGCTCTAACATGGAAAGTAAGCGTTTCCGGACACATGTCCACATAACATATTTTCTTTCTTTGTGTGTGAGGAAGGTTTCCCGAAACTTTGGCCGTACCTTTTTGTAACACCCTGAATAAGCAGCCTATCCGCCCTCAGGAAAAGTGCGGACACAAGAAGTGCCTAATTTTGCCACCTGAGGTCTGCAAGCGTGCCGCCGGCCTGTTGGCCGTGCGGTTCTAGGCGCTACAGTCTGGATCCGCGTGACCGCTACGGTCGCAGGTTCGAATCCTGCCTCGGGCATGGACGTGTGTGATGTCCTTAGGTTAGTTAGGTTTAAGTAGTTCTAAGTTCTAGGGGACTGATAACCTTAGAAGTTAAGTCCCATAGTGCTCAGAGCCATTTGAACCATTTTTGCAAGCGTGCCGTTCTCTGGGTGGGCGGCCCTACGCGCTCCTACATCTGTATCATTCGGATTACTTTTTTGTTGATCGGCGTGTTATTTAACCTTTTCGAAACGTTCAGTCACTCCGTCTCCAGCGTTTTTTTACGACGATTTCTATAAGAGTTTCGTAGGTTACCTGGCCTTTTTTCTCAGTGTGATCTGTAGTGTCACTTGTGTCGCACTGTAAAACCTTCGAAGAGTCCAAAACGATGAGAATTGAGGTAATTACAATTATACAAGCTATGGTATTGAGAAACCTGTCTTTTACAAAGATCGCAACTCATGTTTCGCCCGAAGTCTCACCCAAGTATTGGGTAACCTGATCGTAAGACGCAAGTGCAGGATACCTATACGTTTTGGGTGATATGTATTCCCGCAAATATACTGCGGTTAATGGTATATTCTGTCCATCTGGAAGGGGATTTATTGAAGTTTCTGATTATTTCAAGAATAAATGAAGATTTGGCATTTGATGCATCTTGCGCCCCGTGTTACTTATATGTGAGAAACCCTTCTGACAATTCTTATTACAGGTTTCCAAATCATGAGTGGTTTCACTGAGTTCCCTTTCAAGACGAACAAGTTCCTCACGCGCTCTCCACACTTTCAGCCACAATTTATAATGTTTTACTTTGATCTCCATTTCTTCTTAAATGTCACACTGCGTGTGAATGGAAGAACAACAGTTCTTATTACCGTGATATTCCTACAGGGAGATACTGTGGGGCGGCGGGTGGAGTAATTGTTGTTTATTATATAACTGTAATGTAGATGCATTTCCCGGCCGATTCACCATATGTGGGGCGGCGGGTGGAATTAATTGTTATATAAATGTTCCTATTATTTATGCTGTCTTTTGCCGTTCTCAACACTGGCTCTCTAACTACAATATTGGTAACCAGAAAGTGATTAGCAAAACGTGAAGCCTGTAATTAGAATTCCTAGTGCCCACTTCATCTGAGAAATACACTTATAGCTACAGCTTATAGCTCTGAGGAATTAGGAGACTGTCTGGGATTCATAAACAAAAAACGATCCTGTAAAACCGCACGCTATATTCTGAAAGTCACAGATAAAAAAAAAAAAAAAAAAAGAATCCACACAATCCAACTACCAGAGCAGTTCAGAGTCTAATGCACTGATGTAACTATAACTGTCCAAATTAAATGTTTAAGTGAATGCTCGCCATAATTTGATGATAATGTTCATCAAACGCCACGCTAAATAATGGTAGAATGTCTGTCCCGCGGCGGCACGTGAAAATACGACATACGCAAACTGAAGATAGATCATTAAAGTCATCCCAGAATTAACACTTCACTCGAAAACGATTTCATGGTTACGCGTATCCCGAGTAACTTATTACGGCATCCGAGGCTGTTTATAGCAATGATACCGACGTGACGCGACTCCCGTCACAGGTGGTGTGCTATTCAGCGTCTGGAGAGAACTGGGCCCTTTTTTCCTCGCGCAGAGTTCTTATATATAAAGCCGCGGTGCGGAAGGCTAAGGGAACGCCTGACAAATCGGCTCTCCCGACTAGCCACTGGGCTAGTAATGCACCACTTTAAGTTATTGAATAAATCATTGCTTCCTTTGCTGATGGCCGATGAAGCTCTCAATTTAAATGTGCATTCAGCACACAGGTAAGTAATCATAATAAAAGTCTGACGTGGCTAAGTCAAATATTTTGGACGAGAGAATTAATTTAATGGCACTACACGCAGTAGACGAGCTCTGAACTTGCCCTTTGGAGATACGCTATCGCCATAGTTTTATAGTTATTCAATTGAAACTTCTCACATCTTTATGATTATAGCGGATCTCCATTCTACTTAAATTTAAACATCCTAGCCTTATTTATTAGCCTACTTAATCTATCTTGCTTCCTTAATTTTTAAGACAAAAACCAGAAAATCATGAATTTCAACTAAAATCTTAATTTGTGAGATCCAGAAGACTGTTTCTACTAAATTATTATGAAAAAGGAATCTAAATATAAAATTTTAAGTGTCTAGCTCTTTTCTGTTGCGCCAATGATTTTTACAGAAAAACGTCCAAATTTCCAAACTGGTTAAAGTTATTGAACTGACATTCAACACATGTTGATTTAGTATTACTCCTGACATGCTAGAACCGTTTCAGGTTATTTACTTGATTTTAAAAGTATTGCGCAACATTTATGACGTCAGAGCTAGTTACAGCGGACTAGGCTGGCACACAATGGAAAGACTGATGTGAATTTTATACGGCGTGAGTAGGCTGCTTCCCAACATCATGCTCTACTTAAATTTTTTTTTGAATGTTAATGAATGAGAAAAAAAACTTAATTACAAAAAGGGGAGCAAGAGTACAGCTTAACTCCCTATGAAAATTTAAAATTGAAACGTTAACCTATAGAAATATTAAAAGGAAACTGATTACCTACTTCAATTATTTAAATTGCTGGCATGTTCACTGCCTCTTACGCAACATTATCACTCAAAATTTAAACAAAATCAATGAAACACTTTGGCATACATATTGCCTTTGACAAACAAACACATAAAAATATGTAAAATTATGAAAATCTTAAATCCATTATCTAGGCGCTCAGTCCGGAAGCGCCCCCCAGGGGGTCCACAACTCTTTTGTGGACACGTGCGTAGCGAGCACGGGACCCCGAGCTAATGTGGCCCTCCTTCCTTTCCGGGCTGCATACCTTCCCTTCCCTTTCCGCATCCCTCCCCGTCCCCCATCTTCGCCCCCCCCCCCCCTCACCTCTGGCTCTTTCCTTCCTTTTCTCCCCCTCTGGGAGTATGGTTTGTGCCTACGTCCGGAGACGGACGCTCGAAACTTTTCCAACTTACTTGCTTTCTACACGTGCAAGTCCTCGTCCTTCCTCTGTCCTTCTCTTTTCCTTCCCTCTTCTCCTTGCCCTTTTCTCCGCTGCGGCGTTTGAGACCCCCTTTTCTTTCCTTTCCCTTTCTCTTTTTTCCTCCCTGTGCGTGTCTGAAGGCCGACCCACGCACTTCCATGCGTAGCCGGTGACGGGGTAACGCGTAATTCCCCGCCCCGGGTAGACAGGTAGGACACGTACGTACCCCCTGGTAACGGCCAGGCCCAGGGAGGGGTGATTACCCGAGCTGATACCTTCCGAAAGTGCCGATTGGTCCCTCCGTCCGTTTGTCGGGAGGTGTGACCTGAGGTGTGAACAATCACCTAAGGCGGGTGTGCCCTCAGTGAGGGCCCCCACAAGGGAGGAGCGCGCCATCGGAGACGCCGGTAATCATGGGGGATTCTTCCGCAATGGTTTCCTCACCTTCCACTATGTCTGCTCACAAACGTAAGTTCACTGAGTCTCAGCCACAGACGGTTCTTCCATCGTTGCCACAGTTCCTTGTTGTTTCTCGGTCTGACGAAGGTCACGACTTTTCCACGGTCAACCCTTTCATTATGCAGAAAGGTGTCGACGCAATTGCGGGTCCTGTAAAGTCTTGTTCCAGATTACGGAATGGCACCCTGTTGTTAGAAACACACAGTGCCCTCCAGGCTCAAAAATTGCTGCGTACTTCTCTGCTCCACACCTTCCCTGTCCGGGTGGAACCGCACCGTACCTTAAATTCCTCGCGTGGAGTCGTTTATACACGCTCCCTCGATGGATTGTCTGACGAAGAAATTCAGCTCTACCTGTCTGACCAGGGCGTCACCGCTGTTCATCGGGTTATGAAAAGGGTTGACTCGAACATCATTCCGACCCGCACTGTCTTCTTGACATTTGACAAAGTTCAACTCCCATCAAAAATCAAAGCAGGCTATGAGATAATTTCCGTTCGCCCTTATGTCCCAAACCCTACGCGTTGCTATCGGTGTCAGCGGTTCAATCACACCAGCCAGTCCTGTTCCAATCCGGCCAAATGTGTTACATGTGGCAGGGATGCCCATGAGGGTGCTTGTCCACCTCCATCCCCTCGCTGCATCAACTGTATGGGTGACCACGCTGCTTCCTCTCGAGATTGCCCTGTTTTTAAGGACGAAAAGCTGATCCAGGAAATAAGAGTGAAGGAAAAGGTGTCGACCTTTGCTGCTCGAAAGTTACTCGCCAGTCGACAGCCCACCGTGCCTCAGAAAGGAACTTACAGCACTGTCCTTGCTTCTCCTCGGCCAACAAAGGAGGCGGCCACGCAGACTTGCGACCTTACATTTAGTACCACGGTCGTCAGATCGGCCAGCGCAAAGATCGCCCGTTCAACCTCACCTCTTTCGCCTGCCCACTCTATGGCTCACCCTTCGTCGGGTTCTGCTAAATCTCGAGCCCAAAAGTCAGACGCCAAGTCTTCCCAAAAAGAGCATTCTCGTGAAGAGTTTTTACGTACTGCAACTTCACAACCATCGGTTCCTTCTTCATCTAAACATACCTCCAAGAAGGCTACGAAGAAACACAGTTCCTCTCCTTCTCCGCCAAGGCGTGTCCCATCTACAGCACCACCTGGCGGAAATCGCCCTCGGCCATCTTCTGTGTCGCCGAGTCGCACTGTTGGTGGCCGGTCAACTGGCCGCTCGTTGGTGGCAGGAGCTGCTCCTGACCAACCTATGGATCAGGATCTTCTGCCTTCGACTGAATGCCATTCCATGCTGTCGGTCGCAAGCTCTGAGCAGTCGTTGAGTTGACAGCACCCTTGGTCACGTTCCTCCATTTTCTGTTCACCCTATGTCCATTATCCACTGGAATATCCGCGGCATTCGCGCCAATCGGGAGGAATTGTCGATCCTCTTACGATCCTACTCGCCGGTCATCTTCTGTCTTCAGGAAACAAAGCTGCGTCCCCATGACCGCTTTGTTCTCCCTCATTTTCAGTCCGTCCGATATGACCTCCCCTCTGTTGAAGGCACTCCAGCCCATGGAGGACTCATGATTCTGCTCCATGATACTCTCCATTATCACCCAATCCCCTTAAACACTTCCTTCCAAGCTGTCGCCGTCCGTCTTTCCCTTTCTGGATACACGTTCTCTCTTTGTACGGTATACATTACATCGTCTACACCAATGGCACGAGCTGATCTCCTTCATCTTCTTGATCAGCTTCCACCCCCCTATTTGCTGGTTGGGGACTTCAATGCCCACCACCCGCTTTGGGGATCTCTACAACCTTGTCCACGTGGCTCACTATTGCTAGATGTCTTCCACCAAGCGGATCTAGTCTGCCTCAACACTGGGGTCCTCACATTTTTGTCTGCCTCCACGGCAAATTTATCTCATTTGGACCTTGCGGTCGGTACTATTCCGCTAGCTCGGCGCTTGGAATGGTTCGCCCTTGATGATACACACTCGAGTGACCACTTTCCATGTGTTCTTCGACTGCAGCCTCAACTGCCATATCTGCGCTCGCGACGCTGGAAGTTTGCCCAAGCCGATTGGACACTTTTTTCGTCTCTAGCGACATTCGATGACCGTCGCTTTCCCAGCGTCGACGATGAGGTCACACATTTTACCGACGTTATTCTCACAGCTGCGGAACGTTCAATACCACGCACCTCCGAATTGCCCCGGCGCCCCCCAGTTCCTTGGTGGAACGAGGCATGCCGTGACGCAATACGTGAGCGGCGACGTGCTCTTCGCATTTTCCGTCACCATCCAACTTTGTCCAACTGTATCCGATATAAGCATCTCCGCGCGCGATGCCGTCGCGTCATCCGCGATAGCAAGAAGGCAAGCTGGAAATTCTTTACTAGCTCATTTAACAACTTCACTCCCTCCTCGGAAGTTTGGAGTCGGCTTCGACGGTTCTCAGGCGCGCCTAGGTTCTCCCCGGTCTCTGGGCTCACTGTCGCGCATGATACCTTAGTGGACCCCGTCGCAATTTCTAACTCATTGGGTCAGCACTTTGCTGAGATTTCGAGCTCTTCAAATTACCCGCCAGCGTTTCTCCCGAAGAAACGTGCAGCGGAAGTGCGACATCTTGCTTTCTCCTCTCAAAATCGCGAAAGCTACAATACTGTTTTCTCCATGCGCGAACTCCAACATGCACTCTCTTCTTCTCGCTCCTCCGCCCCAGGACCGGATGGTATCCATGTCCAAATGTTGCTGCATTTATCAACCCATAGCCTGCGTTACCTCCTTCGCCTTTATAATCGAATTTGGACCGACAGTACCTTTCCCAGGCGATGGCGGGAAGCTATTGTCGTTCCCGTTCCGAAACCTGGAAAGGACAAACATCTCCCCTCTAGCTATCGCCCCATTTCTCTCACGAGTAGTGTCTGTAAGGTTTTGGAGCGTATGGTGAATTACCGTTTAGCTTGGTGGCTGGAGTCCCGCAGTCTTTTAACACCAGCCCAATGCGGATTCCGAAAGCATCGTTCTGCTGTTGACCATCTTGTTGCTCTCTCCACTTATATCATGAACAATTTTCTCCGGAAACGCCAAACGGTAGCAATATTTTTTGATCTGGAGAGAGCGTACGATACCTGTTGGAGGACAGGCATCCTCCGCACACTGTTCTCTTGGGGCTTTAGAGGCCGGCTGCCCCTTTTTCTTCGCGAATTTATGGCAGAGCGCACATTTAGGGTGCGGGTGAACACTACTCTCTCCCGTACTTTCTCTCAAGAAAACGGGGTACCCCAGGGCTCCGTGCTGAGTGTTGTACTGTTTGCCATCGCCATTAATCCAATTATGGATTGTCTCCTTCCTGATGTCTCGGGCTCCCTCTTTGTGGACGATTTTGCGATCTACTACAGCTCTCAACGGACCAGCCTTCTTGAAAGACGTCTTCAAGGATGTCTCGATCGCCTCCACTCGTGGAGCATCGAAACCGGCTTCCGTTTCTCACCCAGTAAGACCGTTTGTGTTAATTTTTGGCGACGTAAGGAGTTTCTTCCGCCCTCCTTACATCTAGGTCCTGTCAACCTTCCGTTTTCCGACGTCGCTAAATTCTTGGGTCTTATGTTTGACAGAAAACTGTGCTGGTCCTCCCACGTTTCCTATCTTTCGGCTCGCTGTCTGCGTTCCCTTAACACCCTCCGTGTCCTGAATGGTACCTCTTGGGGAGCGGACCGAGTGGTCCTTCTCCGCCTCTATCGCGCCTTAGTACGCTCGAAATTGGATTATGGAAGCATAGTCTACTCCTCTGCTCGGCCGTCTATTCTTCGGCGTCTCGACTCTATCCACCACCGTGGATTACGTTTAGTGTCTGGAGCTTTTTACACCAGCCCTGTGGAAAGCCTTTATGCTGAGACTGCTGAACCTCCGCTGTCCAATCGGCGGGCAGTCCTTCTGAGTCGTTATGCTTGCCATCTGTCTTCCATGCCTGCTAATCCAGCCCATGACCTTTTTTTCGACGCCTCCTTTGATGTCGGGTATGCAGGCCGCTCCTCCTCCCTACTACCCCCGGGAGTCCGCTTCCGTCAACTGCTCCATTCTCTTTCCTTCCGCTTTCCTAAAACCTTCTTGACAACTTGGGGTTCAGCACCGCCTTGGCTCCGTCCCCGGATCGACTTGCTCAGAGACCTATGTCAATTTCCCAAGGATGGTACCCCTACACTTGTTTACCGTCGGGCATTTGCTGCTCTATGTGCACAAATGACGGAAGCCACATTTATTTACACCGATGGCTCGAAAACATCGTTAGGTGTAGGGAGTGCCTATATTGTTGGCGACACCCCAAATCACTTTCGGCTTCCCGACCAGTGTTCGGTTTATACTGCGGAGCTTTACGCTGTTCTCCAGGCTGTCCACTACATCCGCCGCCATCAGCGGATACAGTACGTAATCTGCTCAGATTCTCTCAGCTCTCTCCTAAGTCTCCAAGCTCTTTACCCTGTGCACCCTCTGGTCCACCGGATTCAGGACTGTCTACGCTTGCTCCACCTGGGGGGCGTCTCAGTGGCGTTCCTCTGGCTCCCGGGACACGCTGGTATCTGTGGAAATGAGGCGGCCGATATAGCGGCCAAGGCTGCAGTCTCTCTTCCTCGGCCAGCTCTTCAGTCTCTTCCGTTTCCCGATCTACGGAGCGGTTTATGTCGCCAAGTTATTCATTTATGGCATGCGCATTGGTCAACGCTTCCCCACAATAAATTGCGGGAAGTGAAAGCCCTTCCTTGCGCTTGGACCTCTTCCTCCCGAACGCGTCGTCGGGAGGAGGTAATTTTAGCTCGACTCCGGATAGGGCACTGTCTTTTTAGTCATCGACATCTTTTAAGCGGTGATCCTCCCCCACTCTGTCCCCACTGCTCTCAGCTGTGGACGGTCAGACACCTTTTAATTGAATGCCCCTATTTTAATCCGTTACGCTCCCGTCTACAGCTATCGCCTGATCTATCGTCGATTTTAGCAGATGACACGCGCTCAGCTGACCGCGTTCTACAGTTTATTAGTGACAGTGAAATGACGTCAGTCATTTGAAGCTTTTTTTTGGGGGACAACCAACCCCTTTCTATAGTGGACTTTTAGGCATTCCTTCTGCCTTTAGTTTTTCAAATTTTCTGACTTTGTTTCCATTGCTGCTGATTTTAAATTTCGTTTTTTTCCTGTTTTCTACGTCACGGGCTGGGCGCTAATGACCATAGAAGTTTTGCGCCCTAAAAAACCACAAAAAAAAAGTCCGGAAGCGCGTGATTGCTACGGTCGCAGGTTCGAATCCTGCCTCGGGCATGGATGTATGTGATGTCCTTAGGTTGGTTAGGTTTAAGTAGTTCTAAGTTCTAGGGGACTGATGGCCACAGATGTTAAGTCCCATAGTGCTCAGAGCCATTTGAACCATTTTTTAAATCCATTAAATACATTTTTACATACAAAAATTCAAAGAAAATAACACAGTTATTCATGATACGTAAACAGATAATTATATCTTAGCAGTCTTTTCTAAACCTGAAAGAAAATTTCACAAATCATGACAATTTCATTTTTACACACGTGGTTGTAGCCGCTTTGGCTGGCGTTCTACACTTCCATTCACAAGGGTAGAGTAGGGGAAGTTGCTATGGTTGGCGTCCTTCACGTTCACTCTAAATTACATGGGGAAAGGGGAGGGGGCACTGTGAGTTGTGTCCAAGTCACTCCTCGCTTTCACGCAGCTACCAGGCTGCCATTATCTGGTTTGTCCTGTAGAACAAACAAAAAGAGTGCCTCAGACTCTGTTCACTTCATATCTAAGGGTGGGTCACAATGAAATAGGGATATATATACATCTTATCTTTCAATATGTTACTGGAACAAAGTTAACAGAACGTTTTCAATTTTACTCTCGCAGTTACTTAACGGTCATAAAATCGGTAAACAAATGGCTCAAAACGCCGTTAGTCACGTACTAGAGAAAGTTTATGCTCAAGGCATACAATCATGAATGCTATGTAATCTCAATTTATTATTTCCGGGCCAGAACACTGAACCAATGCTCGGTACATTCCTGATACATTTGTATTTTATTTACTTAGCTGACTCATCTTCGATTACCTTATTCTTAGAGATAGTATGAATATATTTGATTAGTAGTTGTCTTCCCAGCTTCTTTGTACATGTGAGTAACTTGTGGTAATAGTACAGTTCTGAATGTTCAAAACACACTACGTTTAGTTGACTACTAAATCCACTTATTGGTCCTCTGCTGCTGTGTCAGTTCCACATCTGCAATTATGTACTTACTTCATCGAAGTGTATTTATGCTAAGCTATAAATAATGTTTCACGTCTGCCATTATGTATTTACTTACTTTGCTAGTGTATGAACGTAAGTAATACTCACTCCATTAAAATTTAAAGCATAGGATAGTACATTTATTTCATATCTATAGTGTATTGCAGCTGATCAGTTTGCTCACGTGGCAATCCATTTCCAGAGCTGCTCTGTCTCATCTAACATAAGGGTACGTATGGTGGCATTCACGCCTCCAACTCATAACCTCAATTCATGTAGGTGTGTCCTGTCACACACTACACCAAATAATGGCCAGCTCCAACCTTATAAATATTTCAAAGACGTGTCCTTCACGTCTCAACCACAAACACTGTTCAATTCTATTACACTGCCATTCCTTGCTACACAAGGTGAGTTTATTCTTACAACTTATCTGCATATTTTCATAACACTAAGCACTCTCTCTTACTATTTATTAGTTAGCTCTAATGCATACACTAGGTTTCACTGCCACTTCAGATCCCGCTTATACACGAATTTGTATATCTTTTTAAAATATTATTGTGGGACCATTTCCAATAAAACAACAACTTTGTACTTACAATATTAGCAGGGTTATATACATACTTGTTACTCAAATACATTCTACCTTAATTACATCATACTTCTCTATTGTTTATGTCAGATTGGGTATTTTCTTCACTAATCGGTGGATAGAATGGTTACAGAACTCATGGCTTGATAGCCATGATGGAAAATTTTTGTATTGCAAAGAAGAGGTCGAAATTTTAGGTGGATAGGAAACATGAAGAATGAGTGAGACCTGAAAAGGAAAGATCTCACACAGCTGAGACTGCACAGCTGCCACACTGTGTAGAGGTTACAGAACAACCTCCTACCTATAGAATTCATTAGTTTATTATTGGTTTGAAGGGGTCAAAATTTTTGTGGATAGGAAAGATGAAGAGAGAGTGAAATCTGAAATGGGAAAGATCTCACACAGCTGGGACTACACAGCTGCCACACTGTGTAGAGGTTATAGAACAACCTCCTCCCTACAGAATTCATTTGTTTATTATTGGCTTGATAACCATAACGGAAAATTTAATGTGTTGGAAAGAAGAGGTCGAAATTTTAGGTGGACAGGAAAGTTGAAGTATGAGTGAGACCTGAAGAGGAAAGAAGATCTCACACAGCTGGGAATGCACAGCTGCCACACTGTGTAGAGGTTACAGAACAACCTCCTCCCTACAGAATTCATTGGTTTCAGAAAATTTTCGTATTGGAAAGAAGGGGTCGAAATTTTTGTAGATAGGAAAGATGAAGAATGAGTGAGACCTGAAATGGAAAGAAGATCTCACACAGCTGGGACTGCACAGCTGCCACACTGTGTAGAGGTTACAGAACAACCTCCTCCCTACAGAATTCATTCATAACCTTTGACCACGCCAGGTCGATTTGAAAATACCTTATTATGTCTTTTCAAAACCTGTTTCAGTTCTTCCTTCTGATTAGCTAAAATTTTATCGATTTCCTGCAATTTAGCTTCTATCTTGTTCAAAATAATGGCTTCTTCTTCTCCTGTGTTTAGCTTATTTTTACTAAGATTAACACCTTCGTCCAAATAGCTCCTATTTTTCAGAACTCGTATAGGCAGCTCCCAAGTTTCATCGTTAGTTACTACACGTTTATCAATAAAAGGTACCGTAATTACTCCAGTTATCGGCAAAACCATTTTTAACTGGTTTCTTTCAAAGTCAACAACACTCTGATATTTTGACAAGAAATCTATGCCAATTAAAACCTCAATACTGAGATTATTTACAA
Source organism: Schistocerca serialis cubense (assembly GCF_023864345.2). Taxonomy (NCBI): domain Eukaryota; kingdom Metazoa; phylum Arthropoda; class Insecta; order Orthoptera; family Acrididae; genus Schistocerca; species Schistocerca serialis. Next base: position 575,628,024 of record NC_064640.1, on the reverse strand, counting down.
TTAAATTACCATTAATGTTAAAGGGCAGCAAAGCTTCTTGTTTTACTGTTTTTGACACCTTGCCAGTAGCACCAATTATTCTTAGTCCTGATACCCTCATTACTGTAAGCTTGTCTTTACCAGGTAATGCATCAAAGGAGGACTGAGATATCGCGCTCACCTCACTTCCACTGTCTAAGAGACAACGTACATTGATATCCAACATATTCACTATTATTATAGGGTGGCTTATTCTAGTTTGTACAGGTGGTTCCTCAAACTCATCCAATAGTTCCTTTTGGATTTGTCTCCAACTAAAGTGATTGACATCTGTCTTCATTACATTTAGGTCAAAGTGTGTAGGGGTTTCCTGAATTACATTTTCAGCTGCCTTTTCCAGTCGGTCTATTAATTTCAAATCTAAACACCGCACGACTTCATTACATTTAGTTTGCTGAACATGACCCAAATTACTGTAGTCTGAGCGGTTCTGCGTCTCCAGACCGGGCATAACACTAGTTACAGCTAAACCACTTTCATTATTATCGTCGGGTTCCTTCTCAAGTGACAACTGGTCACAGTTACTGGGTTCATCGACCCCCAACAGGCTACCCTCTACGTTCTCACTTACCTCCTGTCCTAAATTTATTAGTACAGTATCAGCTTCCTGCGCAGGCACTTTAGATAAGAGCACATCATTTTCATCGTAAATATAAGCAGGAATTTCCTCTGCTTCTTCACCTGACAATTCAGTATTTTGTAGCTCTTCCCTACCGTTGCACTGCTGCGCCTTCTCTTCCTCTTCCCACTTAGAAAGCGTCTCTAACACGGTATCTATTAAATACTGTGAGTGATCTAATATTTCTGCTGTATCCTTAGATGCTACCGACCCCTCATCCACATGTTCTGTCTGAGTATTCTGATCTGTCTTACCAATTACTGTAATTACTGGCTTAGGAAAAATAACCGCCTGGTGAGCGCCAGTGTCCTCATAGACGGGAACTAGTTTTCCTGCCTCGGCCTACTACTGTTTACTTTATTTCCATTATAGTTAACTGGCACAGTATTGCTTTCCGCACTGTTGTTTACCTGCATAATTTTGTTTGGCACAAAATTACTATCATTTGGATGAGATTGTTGGTTCTGATAATTATTTCTCCAATTCCTACCTCTCTTAGGATGGCGAACACCTACTGTTCTGATGTTTACATTGCCATTCTGCTCGTTCTTAAAATTACTACTAGTGTTATTAGCATTTCTGTTATTACGTGCTTGCTCCTCATTGGCAGCAACACGCTCTACACGTTCCAAATATTCAATGAAGCGATTCAGATTGTCTCTAGGGCCAGATGTAATTCTGGTTTGCCAATACCATGGCAGTTTGGCTTCAAGACCTAGTATTATCTTTTCAGGTTTTAGCTTTTCGTCTAAATGCGACAAACGTGAGATCCATGACCTGGCAAACTCTTTAATAGATTCCTTGCCTGCATTGAAGCGTTTTCCACTCCAAAATTCTCTCAACACTTCATTTTGCTTATTACTAGACCAATACTCATTAATGAAAGCTGTTTTAAATTCCGCTAATGTTTTACACTTCAACATAACATCAGCTGACCAACGCATGGCGTCACCTGCTAAATGGCTTCTAATAAATGAGATTTTCCCTCGTTCAGACCAAGTTGGTGGAATCACATCTTCAAAACCGTTCCAGAAATCTAGCGGGTGGATATTTTTATCTGGATCGAACCGCAAGAACTGCCGACACCCGATAAAAGCGGCCTTAGCAGCTACAACTTGTTGCATACTACCATTACCAGAAGGTACTGAAGCTACTTTACTCTCAATGTTAGCAATGTTAGTACTAATATTTTCTGCTCTCATTTCAACATTATCTACTCTTTGCACAATATGAGTAGTGTCAGTTTTGATTGCGTCTGTTTCTGCTTGACATATGTTTACTTTTATATTAACATCTTCAAACCTATCTGAGCACAGTTCAGTTTCCGCCTCGATCTTTTCTGTTAACTTGTGCTCCAGCTTCGCATCTTCGATTTGGAAGTCTTTGCGAACCTCAGCAACTTCGGATTTTACTGTTTTATACATTTCAGAAAATTGTTGAGCAACCTTTTTCTTAATATCCTCATGATTGTAATCAATTTTATAATTTAAACTGTCCAGATCTTCTTTCAACTTATTGCAACCAGCCTTGAAGGTATCGTCCATTACCTCCAGTCGTTTATTAAAATTGGTTTGGCTGGCCACAGTCCTGTTATTTACCTCAATTATATCAGATTTTAATTCAGCATTACTGCTTTTGACCTGTTCACTTATTTCAGACTTTAATTCAGCTGTCATTCTAGCATTACTGGCTGACATTTTTGTATTACTGGCAGCTATTGCTTGTAATATAACATTTAAATCAATAGCCCTGGTATCTTTGGGTTGCTCACTAGCTGGCATTTTATCACACTCAGGTGACGAAAAACTAGCTCCAACACCAGAATCATCAAAACTAAATGAAACTTCTGATTGATTAGTCATATCTAACTTCTCCTTCTTAAACTCTACCATCTCTGATGACTGTCTCGTTTTTAATTCCTCACATAAACTATCATCCAATAGATTAACAATTTCTGCTTTCTGCTTTACTACAGGGGTCTCTATTATTGAATCATTGCCCCTTCTCACACTACTGTCAGGAGACAATATTTCATATTTCACTTTAACATTATTATTTTCATGCATATTTACGCTTGAATCGTTGTCTGGATTTACAGTTCCCTCAACAGACATAGGTTCTGATTTAAGTTTAACCTCGGTTTCTTCTGGCTGTCCCATTTTCAACAGTCTTTTAGTGCAGGTTAGTAAAATTTTAACAGCTTTTCACTTAACTTAGTTCCTTCTGCATGACATATGGCGTTGGCAGTGCGGCGTACCAGGATTACTGATACGACGCAGCGCGTTGAACTGCAGACGGCACTCCGACGGCTGTTGTGTGTTTGCGTGGCCCACAACTGCAGGTGCGGCTCCGGTTGCTCCGGTGGACGACTACGGTGAGGCGAAACTGGCTTCTCGCGATGCTGGCTGCGCCGCTAGACTCAGTGCCAGCTCCGTCAATCCAGATGCGTTGTTAATCCAATTGCGTCGTCCACATGCACACGTAACACTATCACTGATCTATTACTCAGTTGCGTGTCGCATTTCACTCCCGAATCCGAATACTTAAAAATCACTTTCACTTTTACTCAGTTTCTTTCCTGGCCGATGCACCAATTGTGGGGCGGCGGGTGGAGTAATTGTTGTTTATTATATAACTGTAATGTAGATGCATTTCCCGGCCGATTCACCATATGTGGGGTGGCGGGTGGAATTAATTGTTATATAAATGTTCCTATTATTTATGCTGTCTTTTGCCGTTCTCAACACTGGCTCTCTAACTACAATATTGGCAACCAGAAAATGATTAGCAAGACGTGAAGCCTGTAATTAGAATTCCTTGTGCCCACTTCATCTGAGAAATACACTTATAGCTACAGCTTATAGCTCTGAGGAATTAGGAGACTGTCTGGGATTCATAAACAAAAAACGATCCTGTAAAACCGCACGCTATATTCTGAAAGTCACAGATAAAAAAAAAAAAAAAAAAAGAATCCACACAATCCAACTACCAGAGCAGTTCAGAGTCTAATGCACTGATGTAACTATAACTGTCCAAATTAAATGTTTAAGTGAATGCTCGCCATAATTTGATGATAATGTTCATCAAACGCCACGCTAAATAATGGTAGAATGTCTGTCCCGCGGCGGCACGTGAAAATACGACATACGCAAACTGAAGATAGATCATTAAAGTCATCCCAGAATTAACACTTCACTCGAAAACGATTTCATGGTTACGCGTATCCCGAGTAACTTATTACGGCATCCGAGGCTGTTTATAGCAATGATACCGACGTGACGCGACTCCCGTCACAGGTGGTGTGCTATTCAGCGTCTGGAGAGAACTGGGCCCTTTTTTCCTCGCGCAGAGTTCTTATATATAAAGCCGCGGTGCGGAAGGCTAAGGGAACGCCTGACAAATCGGCTCTCCCGACTAGCCACTGGGCTAGTAATGCACCACTTTAAGTTATTGAATAAATCATTGCTTCCTTTGCTGATGGCCGATGAAGCTCTCAATTTAAATGTGCATTCAGCACACAGGTAAGTAATCATAATAAAAGTCTGACGTGGCTAAGTCAAATATTTTGGACGAGAGAATTAATTTAATGGCACTACACGCAGTAGACGAGCTCTGAACTTGCCCTTTGGAGATACGCTATCGCCATAGTTTTATAGTTATTCAATTGAAACTTCTCACATCTTTATGATTATAGCGGATCTCCATTCTACTTAAATTTAAACATCCTAGCCTTATTTATTAGCCTACTTAATCTATCTTGCTTCCTTAATTTTTAAGACAAAAACCAGAAAATCATGAATTTCAACTAAAATCTTAATTTGTGAGATCCAGAAGACTGTTTCTACTAAATTATTATGAAAAAGGAATCTAAATATAAAATTTTAAGTGTCTAGCTCTTTTCTGTTGCGCCAATGATTTTTACAGAAAAACGTCCAAATTTCCAAACTGGTTAAAGTTATTGAACTGACATTCAACACATGTTGATTTAGTATTACTCCTGACATGCTAGAACCGTTTCAAGTTATTTACTTGATTTTAAAAGTATTGCGCAACCTTTATGACGTCAGAGCTAGTTATAGCGGACTAGGCTGGCACACAATGGAAAGACTGATGTGAATTTTATACGGTGTTAGTAGGCTGCTTCCCAACAATACCTGCAGTAATGCTTTAATCATGAGTGTGCTCAGTGTTTTCATACTTCCGTTTTTTATATATCCCATTCACTGTTTTGGCTTGTTAGACGTTGTAGGACTGATAACAAGGGAAAATAAAGGTAAGAACAGTGTCCTGCAATTTCTTAATTCCTAATCCAGATCGATAGTCATACTCTCGAAAATGAAGCTTGCATATCATATAAGATCTAGAGTTTAAACTGAGTTTGGGGTCTACTACTGATATTGCTTTCAGCCATTGTTCTTTGTGTATCAGATTGGCTGGGAATTCGTGAAATGGAACTCCTCTCATATTAGAATCTTGAATCGTGCAAAAAGGCACACAACAACACACCACTGCTATCGGTAAATTTAGACTTGTTGACGTAGCTGTGTTACGTAATTTGAAGGCAAGAGTATAAGAGATAACTAATTAGAGGAGATGTGCCAATGTGGTCGGAAATTAGACAGGGAATGTGAAACGCGAAACGTATGTCGTATTTATGCAAGCCCCGTAACGGGTTCATATAATAAATTACTACGATTACATACGTCTTTACAACGAAATAAATCCACTTTAATTCGTTCATCACACCTCAATATACTCTAGTAGACAGAGAAACGATAATTACACGCAGCAAGCGGCTACACGGGTAGCAAGGGTTGTGTGACGTGGACTGGGCGGTTTTTTAGGTTGGATAGCTTCGGGCAAGTACAGAAAGGGCAGCAGCCTCAAAGGGTGCGGGGCAAAGTCAGGACATGCGGGGGCCAAGCAGCAATTGGTATTGTAATTGTAAACTGTCGAAGCTGCATTGGTAGTAAAGTACCGGAACTTCAAGCGCTGATGGAAAGCACCGAAGCTGAAATCATTATAGGTACAGAAAGCTGGCTGAAGCCAGAGATAAATTCTGCCGAAATTTTTACAAAGGCACAGGCGGTGTTTAGAAATGATAGATTGCATGCAACCGGTGGTGGCGTGTTTGTCGCTGTTAGTAGTAGTTTATCCTGTAGTGAAGTAGAAGTGGATAGTTCCTGTGAATTATTATGGGTGGAGGTTACACTCAACAACCGAGCTAGGTTAATAGTTGGCTCCTTTTACCGACCTCCCGACTCAGCAGCATTAGTGGCAGAACAACTGAGAGAAAATTTGGAATACATTTCACATAAATTTTCTCAGCATGTTATAGTCTTAGGTGCAGATTTCAATTTACCAGATATAGACTGGGACACTAAGATGTTTAGGACAGGTGGTAGGGACAGAGCATCGAGTGACATTATACTGAGTGCACTATCCGAAAATTACCTCGAGCAATCAAACAGAGAACCGAATTGTGGAGATGACATCTTGGACCTACTGATAACAAACGGACCCGAACTTTTCGACTCTGTAAGTGCAGAACAGGGAATCAGTGATCATAAGGCCGTTGCAGAATCCCTGAATATGGAAGTTAACAGGAATATAAAAAAAGGAAGCAAGGTTTATCTGTTTAGCAAGAGTAATAGAAGGCAGATTTCAGACTACCTCACAGATCGAAACGAAAATTTCTGTTCCGACACTGACAATGTTGAGTGTTTATGGAAAAAGTTCGAGGCAATCGTAAAATGCGTTTTAGACAGGTACGTGCCGAGTAAAACTGTGAGGGACGGGAAAAACCCACCGTGGTTCAACAACAAAGTTAGGAAACGACTGCGAAAGCAAAGAGAGCTTCACTCCAAGTTTAAACGCAGCCAAAACCTCTCAGACAAACAGAAGCTAAACGATGTCAAAGTTAGCGTAAGGAGGGCTATGAGTGAAGCGTTCAGTGAATTCGAAAGTAAAATTCTATGTACCGACTTGACAGAAAATCCTAGGAAGTTCTGGTCTTACGTTAAATCAGTAAGTGGCTCGAAGCAGCATATCCAGAAACTCCGGGATGATGATGGCATTGAAACAGAGGATGACACGCGTAGAGCTGAAATACTAAACACCTTTTTCCAAAGCTGTTTCACAGAGGAAGACCGCACTGCAGTTCCTTCTCTAAATCCTCGCACAAACGAAAAAATGGCTGAAATCGAAATAAGTGTCCAAGGAATAGAAAAGCAACTGGAATCACTCAACAGAGGAAAGTCCACTGGACCTGACGGGATACCAATTCGATTCTACACAGAGTACGCGAAAGAACTTGCCCCCCTTCTAACGGCCGCGTACCGAAAGTCTCTAGAGGAACGGAAGGTTCCAAATGATTGGAAAAGAGCATAGGTAGTCCCAGTCTTCAAGAAGGGTCGTCGAGCAGATGCGCAAAACTATAGACCTATATCTCTGACGTCGATCTGTTGTAGAATTTTAGAACATGTTTGTTGCTCTCGTATCATGGCGTTTTTTTGAAACCCAGAATCAACTCTGTAGGAATCAACATGGATTCAGACAACAGCGATCGTTTGAGACCCAACTCGCTTTATTTGTTCATGAGACCCAGAAAATATTAGATACAGGCTCCCAGGTAGATGCTATTTTGCTTGACTTCCGGAAGGCGTTCGATACAGTTCCGCACTGTCGCCTGATAAACAAAGTAAGAGCCTACGCAATATCAGACCAGCTGTGTGGCTGGATTGAAGAGTTTTTAGCAAACAGAACACAGCATGTTGTTATCAATGGAGAGACGTCTACAGACGTTAAAGTAACCTCTGGCGTGCCACAGGGGAGTGTTTTGGGACCATTGCTTTTGACAATATATATAAATGACCTAGTAGATAGTGTCGGAAGTTCCATGCGGCTTTTCGCGGATGATGCTGTAGTATACAGAGAAGTTGCAGCAATAGAAAATTGTAGCGAAATGCAGGAAGATCTGCAGCGGGTAGGCACTTGGTGCAGGGAGTGGCAACTGACCCTTAACATAGACAAATGTAATGTATTGCGAATACATAGAAAGAAGGATCCTTTATTGTATGATTTTATGATAGCGGAACAAACACTGGTAGCAGTTACTTCTGTAAAATATCTGGGAGTATGCGTGCGGAACGATTTGAAGTGGAATGATCATATAAAATTAATTGTTGGTAAGGCGGATACCAGGTTGAGATTCATTGGGAGAGTGCTTAGAAAATGTAGTCCATCAACAAAGGAGATGGCTTACAAAACACTCATTCGACCTATACTTGAGTATTGCTCATCAGTGTGGGATCCGTACAAGATCGGGTTGACGGAGGAGATAGAGAAGATCCAAAGAAGAGCGGCGCGTTTCGTCACAGGGTTATTTGGTAATCGTGATAGCGTTACGGAGATGTTTAGCAAACTCAAGTGGCAGACTGTGCAAGAGAGGCGCTCTGCATCACGGTGTAGCTTGCTCGCCAGGTTTCGAGAGGGTGCGTTTCTGGATGAGGTATCGAATATATTGCTTCCCCATACTTATACCTCCCGAGGAGATCACGAATGTAAAATTAGAGAGATTCGAGCTCGCACGGAGGCTTTCAGACAGTCGTTCTTCCCGCGAACCATACGCGACTGGAACAGAAAAGGGTGGTAATGACAGTGGCACGTAAAGTGCCCTCCGCCACACACCGTTGGGTGGCTTGCGGAGTATAAATGTAGATGTAGATGTTTACTTTGTTTGAACTATTGACTTTAATGTCCGTCGAGCACAGCTCTACTGCACGCTATTAACGACACAACGGCCAAGTTTTTAACTCCGTGATGTTTGCTGAATTGCATGCATGGCGAGCGAAGTGAAGAGACTGGGAGTATACTTGCGAGCGATGGATAAAGTAGCCGCTGACTTATAACGTTCCCCGTCGGGCGCCCGACAAAGTCATTTCTAGGCAGGATATGATACGCTTTGAAATCCAGAGGAGTTGTATTTGCATTTAGACTGTACACAGAATGGACAAAAACACAACAGCCGGCCGGTGTGGCCGAGCGATTCTAGGCCCTTCAGTCTGGATAAGCGAGACCGCTACGGTCGCGGTTCGAATCCTGCCTCGGACATGGATGTGTGTGATGTCCTTAGGTTAGTTAGGTTTAAGTAGTTCTAAGTTCTAGCGGACTGATGACCTCAGATGTTAAGTCTCATAGTGCTCAGAGCCATTTGAACAAAAAACACAACATAAAACTTCACCACTCCTGATACGGTGTAAGAAAACAATCGGCATTTAAAACAGCTTCCATTTACCTCGGAACGGATGAATATAGGTTCTGTACGGTTTTCAAGCGAATCTTATACCATTCTTTCTACAAAATAGTGACAAATTCAGGTAACGATGACTGAGGTTGTCAGCGATGAAGCACCTTCCAAAGTAGACCACAAAGGCCAATTATGTTAAAATATGATGACTTTTGTGGTCCGGGAAAGTGCGAAAAATCATCTTCTTATTAACGAAACCAGTCTTGGAAACTGCGAGTTGCGTGAAAGCAGCACTATTGGGGAACAAACATTATTCCATAGGTCACATAGCTCTTGGCAGTAATGCGACCTGGCAGACCAACCATGGAGCCCAAGGAAAACTACGGTAAGGCTGCCCAAATCATCACCAAACGCCCACCATGTTTCACTCTCGGATAGAAGTTTGAAATCGTGTAAAACGAGACTCATCCAACCAAATGAGTTTCTCGATAAAATGGTGTATATCTGTCGTGCCACAGTGTCAAGTGTGAAACATTTCTCGCCTTATTGAGAAATCCATTTCACACTTCCCGCCGTACTGACACACGTTTGAGTAGAGGCACTAGTGGCTTGAATACATAGTACTGTATATGAAGCTACAACGTTTGTTGAGCTTAAACATATTTCATAGTAACTATTTTGCTTTTGTGGAAGGGATTACTTTTTGCTCTCTTTAGTTTTAATGTTTTCCTACTATTTCATATCTTTTATAATAACCCATTTGGACAGTTTCGTATGCATAGTCGTTGATGATTATGCTGTACGTTCTTTCGTAACCTATTCGACTTCCTATCGAAACATATACAATCCAGGAAATCATTTTCTTTACGTAGGATTACACTGTCTAGAAGAGTTCCATGGTTTCGTCGGGGCTGAAAATTTTTGACGAAATTTTACCTCACAAACTTGCTTGGCTTGATTATACCTAACTTTTTGACACAAATGTACTACTTTCTTCCTCCTTTGCCAAGTAATTTACTTTCTGTCGAAAAGACAGAGTAATGATTAATCGTTCAGAAACTGTAGATAGGACCTTCTACGTTCTTACATTGGTAATTAGGCGTTCGGGTTTGCAAATGGATATATGTCAATCATTGTATAAAATTAAATGTTGCTTGCTTTAATGGCTGGCATGACCTTATACAGCCGTAAATGTTCCGGCTGGAAATGTTAATGTTGAAGTAGAGAAGTTTCCTAACGAATTCTCAGTAGCAGAGCACCTAAATATTCGCATTAGATGCCCCCATACATATTTAATTCCTTACTTACTAACAATGATTATACTATGCTCGTCTGAAAACCCAAAATAATTTCAAGAAACGTATAGCGTATTAAAGAGGAGTGTCAATTCACTTTTGCAAGGGAGACGTTGTTAAAGAAACTATAACATCTCCCGCTTGAAACGACTTTGTGGTCAAAAGAATAATTGCATTAGGAGACTTAAATCCATATTTTAATATAATCTCCCAAGAATAAGTTATCTACTTATTCCACGTAGCTAGCTGGGGTCACCACATATACACTCCTGGAAATTGAAATAAGAACACCGTGAATTCATTGTCCCAGGAAGGGGAAACTTTATTGACACATTCCTGGGGTCAGATACATCACATGATCACACTGACAGAACCACAGGCACATAGACACAGGCAACAGAGCATGCACAATGTCGGCACTAGTACAGTGTATATACACCTTTCGCAGCAATGCATGCTGCTATTCTCCCATGGAGACGATCGTAGAGATGCTGGATGTAGTCCTGTGGAACGGCTTGCCATGCCATTTCCACCTGGCGCCTCAGTTGGACCAGCGTTCGTGCTGGACGTGCAGACCGCGTGAGACGACGCTTCATCCAGTCCCAAACATGCTCAATGGGGGACAGATCCGGAGATCTTGCTGGCCAGGGTAGTTGACTTACACCTTCTAGAGCAAGTTGGGTGGCACGGGATACATGCGGACGTGCATTGTCCTGTTGGAACAGTAAGTTCCCTTGCCGGTCTAGGAATGGTAGAACGATGGGTTCGATGACGGTTTGGATGTACCGTGCACTATTCAGTGTCCCCTCGACGATCACCAGTGGTGTACGGCCAGTGTAGGAGATCGCTCCCCACACCATGATGCCGGGTGTTGGCCCTGTGTGCCTCGGGCGTATGCAGTCCTGATTGTGGCGCTCACCTGCACGGCGCCAAACACGCATACGACCATCATTGGCACCAAGGCAGAAGCGACTCTCATCGCTGAAGACGACACGTCTCCATTCGTCCCTCCATTCACGCCTGTCGCGACACCACTGGAGGCGGGCTGCACGATGTTGGGGCGTGAGCGGAAGACGGCCTAACGGTGTGCGGGACCGTAGCCCAGCTTCATGGAGACGGTTGCGAATGGTCCTCGCCGATACCCCAGGAGCAACAGTGTCCCTAATTTGCTGGGAAGTGGCGGTGTGGTCCCCTACGGCACTTTGTAGGATCCTATGGTCTTGGCGTGCATCCGTGCGTCGCTGCGGTCCGGTCCCAGGTCGACGGGCACGTGCACCTTCCGCCGACCACTGGCGACAACATCGATGTACTGTGGAGACCTCACGCCCCACGTGTTGAGCAATTCGGCGGTACGTCCACCCGGCCTCCCGCATGCCCACTATACGCCCTCGCTCAAAGTCCGTCAACTGCACATACGGTTCACGTCCACGCTGTCGCGGCATGCTACCAGTGTTAAAGACTGCGATGGAGCTCCGTATGCCACGGCAAACTGGCTGACACTGACGGCGGCGGTGCACAAATGCTGCCCAGCTAGCGCCATTCGACGGCCAACACCGCGGTTCCTGGTGTGTCCGCTGTGCCGTGCATGTGATCATTGCTTGTACAGCCCTCTCGCAGTGTCCGGAGCAAGTATGGTGGGTCTGACACACCGGTGTCAGTGTGTTCTTTTTTCCATTTCCAGGAGTGTAGCTAGACAAATTCATATTACCTTTCGCTAATCATCAAGGAGAGAGAGACACGATCAGACTTCTCGTGTCTTGTTTGATAGTGCACAGTCTTCTTTAGAACAGGGTTTATCAAATTGTGTTCTGTGAAACACTGCTGCCCAGGGGAAGTGAATGAGTGCTTTGCAAAACTCTATTAATGACATGGTGTTTTTTCGACAGTTTGACAACACTAATTATTTTAAAAAAAATTATTGTGAGTTTTCTGTTATTACCTGTATTTTAAAATTGAAATAATCTTTGAATAAAACAAGATTATCTCATTTCTTAAAAAATTATTAAACTTTGAAATAAAGAAAGTATTCCATCAAAACACCAGGATCCTCAATGTGTTTCGTCGGAGGAAAAGTTTGGGTACCCCTGCTTTAAAGTAACAGTGCTATGAGACTCATTTATTTTACTTCTATATGGTGAGGCGCTAATATACTACAACAATAAAGTAAAATAATTACCACTAATTATACGCAAGTGTTGTTGGTAAGACATTATTTCAGCATGAAGGAATTGTTGTGAAATTCCGATTGTGTACTTCTGGTTTCTATTTGCTGTCAGCCTATTCAAATTAAAAACAACAAGAAATTATACAAGTGTGTTATGTCAGATTTTTCATGTTGTTGCGGTATGTTGCAGACGCATTTCATGTACTATAAAAAAGAACTACATGCTGTGTTGTTTAAAATTTCCCAGAAAACAGATACAAGTTAATCGCCATGTTTAGTGCGAGCAAAACATAGCAGTAATAGATTGCATTTCAAGAAAAAGGAATGTATGTGGACGATTATTTAAATTAATTGTTGCTTATTTGTAGCTGTAACAACTTTGTTTTCGTGTTTATATACCAGCGCATGTGTATTCACCTGCTGCAATGTTATTCCTTTAGAGCATAGATAGCCTAAAAATGGCACAATATAAAATAATTTACACCCAAGAAAAGGATTTGTTTAGCAGTCTTACTTAGTAAATTTTACTCTATTTGACTGTCGTCCACCGTCAATTTAATCTGGCGACGAACTTTGCTCACTTTTAGAGTCAAGATTATTATCGGATTTGGGATATGGACACGACAAAGTATTCATGACGTTGTCGATGGCACTCTGTCTGAGCTTCCCCCACCCAGTAGCTTCTCCCACCACAACTTTCTCCCACTACTGCTTTTGTACCCCCACTCCAGAACTCCTTCTACAGTCCACGGAAAGTGCAGCTGACTCTCAGTTTCAGTGAGGCTTCAGTGAATTGAGAGACTCCTCTCAGCCATTCGTAGAACTTCTCAGCGCTTTGTTCGAGTTCCGGACAGTTTTGTAGTACCAAAAAGTTGGCTCGCTCTACGGTGCAGTATGTCGTCACAGCCTGTCAACGCAGCAGGGCCAAATGCGATAATGTGTTACTTCCCTTGGTTTCCTTATTACCAAAGACGTCAGATCGGGTTTGATATAATTGCTAACGATCCTGACACACAAGCAGATCCATCCTTGGCAGGTCAGTCTCAGCGCTTGATCCATGTTCGACTGTACTTTCCAGATGGTTTCATCTGTAATCCTGCAAAGTTCGATAGAATGCCACATCCTCCTTCATCCGCAGAAGGTGCACCTCACTTCTTCCCTCCACACCCTCATTTCCATCCACCAATGTACCCAGCTTACCCACTTGCAACCCCACCCTTTTATCACAATGTACCATCGGGCTCCCAGGGTCCTCAGATGGGGGAAGAACAACTTGATGCTCGTGTGGTTGTATATGTCGTAAACGGTCAGCCAGGTGAATTTGTAGTTATTGATGACACACCATACGATATCATTCCACAGTGTAAGGTGTGCAGAGAGTTTCATACAGGGCCAGAACATATTCACAGCAAACGACCTCAACGTGTTCCCAAACGCAAGCCTTATCAGCAGCCGCACAAATCGCCAAAACGTTCTCGTCAGCATTCGTCAACTTTAGGAACCACAGGCCAAAAGGACACATCATATGCTGCAGCATACACAGCCCATGAAAGTGTCGCCACAGACACCAGTATTATATAGTGCTTTTGAATATTTTCAGTTAACAATTTATGTGTGATACTCTTACATATTAACTGTGGATGTCTTTGTAATACTTCCTGTCGTTGTGTTGTTATATACATGAGTCACATTAAGTACTTCCAACTTACAAAATATCAGTGCTATTACCTTTATACAACCGGTGTATACATTGTTGAGAACAAGATATTGAGCCGTTGTGTTATGTAATCAACGTGAATGTCCCGTTAATCGCTGATAAAATTTTCTCTTTGTTAGAATGTGATAAGGTATTTAAGTTTGATTTAGTATTTTGGCTATGTAACATGTATGAAATCTTGATTATGATGAACAATGAACAATAGCTCGCTTACTCTTTGCAAATGCTAAAGAAAACCAAGAATTATAAAATAAACATGCCTCATATATGTAGAGTGTTGTTTAGCACAGTATGCAGCACAAACCAGAATCTGACTTTTTCTCTGTGCATTTCAGTTTTAAGTCCTGCCATTTCAACACTGTACATTTAATTTCTTATATTTTATATACATTCAGCTCTATTTTTCTACACTGTGCAGAAATCACAACGATGTGGACTTATATTGAAAGTTAGTAAGATACAACCAACTATACTATGTATGATATTTATCTTCTTTCATCATTTTTTGCTACAGACAATAACCAATCTCTTGCCTAACACTATACAGATGAGTTCTATTAAAGACATTATGGAGAAATACAAGAAATTATCTGCTACCACTCAGTTAGTGGCACCTAGATTAACACTGTGCTTCTAGTAGTGGATTTGCACACATTATGAGTTATAGTTACATTCAGAGATTTGTAATTCAAGCTAAAGAAGAGCTCTTAATTTACAGTAAACAAATGTTAATGAAACTGTCCACAGCCTTAGTTGTCAAGCTTCTAAGCCTATTTGTAGTTTGGGAACTCTGAATCAGGGAATCAAAAATAATTTGCACAAAAAATGAATTTTCACAGTCACAGCAGCACATCAAGATAGTATTGCATTTATTTTTTTACTGCAGCCAAGAACGTAACATAATATGAAACTAAACAACTTAACAGCATTCAGAGCAGACATCAGACAAGAAACATTTTTTATTTGTAATTTATTTCTTTTTCTATTTATCTTAATTTTTTTATTGTGTTTAACCTTACTACAAGTGCAGTTATAATCGAGTTATCAGTACGTTACTTTAGGTAAACGATTTGTTATGAATCTGTAAAAACTTCTACCCTTGATAAGCAATTCACAGAGAAAAGATAGATTTGTTTGCTAGAATGTCAATAACTGGCAGACCTCACTTGCTTATCATTCTTGTATAGTTATTATCGCGTGCCTTACTGGCATAATAAGCGTAGTACGCTTAATACAGTGTATCCCTTAAGTGAGTTACTGTTAAAGTATTTTGGTGTATATTTGCCTACAGTTTTTACAGAATACATTACCATGTGTCATTCATTACAATGGCTGTGCTGTACAATAGTCCCATGTTTTTTTTTTCCAGAAATCGATCACAAAAACCGCAATGAGCCTAAACTGACTCATCAGATGGCAGGGAAACGTCAACATGGGTCCCATGAAGGCATACAAGATATACAATGCAAATATGATAATGTCACTTCAGTTTGCAGCCAGCCTACTGTTGCCACGATCACCAAGGAAAGGGATCAGTTGGATATAAGTGGTCAGAATAACGACGGAAATGTGGTTCAGGGGAATGAAGAGTTCAGTGCAGATCCAGAAGTTGATAATGAAAACTTAAAGGATGACTAAGCTCCTCACATTTTTACCATACGCAAATTTAGCAATTTGGTGAGACCTGTCACTCATTCTGAACTGTGTGTAGTTATCTACAATATGAGTTATGTGGTCAGTGAGATCTTTCATGTAATACTAGAGCACAGAAATGATTCTATCGTGGTTTCAAATTACGTGCAGATTTGATATGATGAACAATAAATCTACATTGTCAAAGATCACATAAAGTAGTTGGATCTTAATTCAAAGAGAGGTGGGGTGTATAACATTGATGTGACTGATGTATATTGATGCATTTAGTGTGCTACGAATGTGACAGCAGTAACTGTTTGGAAGACAAACCAAATGTGAGATGAGTTCAGTACATATTTATGTCTGAGGATAAAATTTGTGGTCATTATAGAAATAGGACACATTACTACCAAATACTGGTTTTTGATGTGCGTTCTGTATGTGAAATTGTGTTAAAAATGTGACAGATTGCGCCCACTATACTTAAAAGATTTTAATCCTCTGGGAACATCCACATTTATGGTAACAGAGAAAATTTCTTAAAATATAGTTTCCTTCTGTATGAATAACTAAGGTAGGAATTATTACTAAGAAACATATTTTTTCATTTATTTTTCAGTGAGTTATATGGTCCTTTGTAGCCATCTGCACATCAATACACTGGTTCCCACATAATGGTAAATGGTTACACTATTTAAAGTCTACACATTTGAAGTGTCAATTTCCTTATCTGTGGGTGTAACCAGGTATTTTATTTAATGTGACCAAGTAAATTATTATTAATTTCAGATACCTGAGCCATATTAATCCATCCTGTACATATTTCTCTGGTCAAATAAAATTCTGTCAACTGCCTTCCAATTTCTACCACAGTTGTGTAACAGATTTGTGTACGTCACGTGTAATATACATGAGCTCTAGGACACCTTGGGGAATTTTATCTGTATTTTATGTAGCTCTTCAAGTTAATAATGTTGTCAAGAGTCTAATAGCATTCCATTTCCTGATAACTGGTCAAGTAAAAATGCATTTTGTATATATTGCCAACATATGTCTTCTAGAGTAATGTAATTTATCACACTGGTAATAGTCGATAGATCTTTGTAAGCAAGCATATAGTGTATGCTTCAGGTTTCCAACAAATGTAGTGTCCAATTTTTATGTGTATATACACCTTTGGAACTTAAAACATGAAAACATCCATATTTCTGCTACGAAAACAGCTTTGTTCTGTGGGAATTAATCAAAAGCTTTTCAGAAGCAGATAGAATATCTAGCAACTAGAAGAAGTGCTCAGCTATCTGCCATGTAATAACAGTGTAAACTGGTTAACATTTCTAGTAGTAACATTTTATACTAATGAACACCAATTCCGAAGTACTAATAGTCTGTTAGAAGAGTGAATAAGGTTACTTAGCTTGATAATTGTGATTCCTATTGTACAGGGATCCTTTGACACTGGTTACATAAATTTTTGATGCTGTGTAGCACACATCTGATTTAGAAATGCATACTTCACACTTTCCAGTTAGTGAATAAAAACACAAGTAAAAAGTTCATTGAATGTATTACACGCGTATTACTAGAACTTCAAAAGTAATACTCAATGGAATTTTTGTATAAAATCAAATCCACTTGATTATTTTTTTCAGGTCTTCTAAAGAGTACAGCTGCTTTACCAGTGTATTGCTACAAGTTTGTTGACAATATATAGTAGTTTTATAAACATTCACATAAATAAATTAGTTGTCCTTGATATATGTTTTAAAATACATATGCATTTGAAAATTATCTTTAAATGTATTTTTTGTAATGAGTTTTTTTATTGTAATATACTATTCTGTCTGTATGTGTCTTATCAATGAAGGACCCATATCTTGAACCAAAATCCTTTTTTGTGATTATTTTCTCATTGGTTTTTAGGCAGCTAGTAAGCAGTGACATATGTAAATAAAAGCTGAAAGATCTCTACAACATATATTAACAGCTAACATGGATAAAATTAGTAATAATAGTAACTGATATAGTTTCGTAGAGTGAGATGTTATAATACAGAGAATATTTTGTGCATTATTCATTTCCTTTTGAACAAATATTGATGTTTCTCTTAAAGTGCTACCATGATAAGGATGTTAGGATTTGCTGAAGTATTAAAGGTTTTCATACAGTTTCTTTCATAACAAAACCAGAGACAAAAATATTCATAGATAAGCAGCAATATTATTCTGTTAGAGAAAAAAGCTACTATTTCTAGAAAATTTTTGCAGTTAAGTATTCACACAACATAGCAAATACTTTATGTATGAATATACAGAATAAAAAATGTGTCCTTTTAAGTGATATAACTCCCATGGATAGTACATGCAATTTCATTTGCTAGGGTGCTGAAAAGTATGAGTGCAACAATCAAAGAAGTGATATTTTATTGACTGTATACAAAACAAAATGTCAGTGAAGAGACTTGGGCTAATTTAGAAAGTTAAGACAGTCTTACTTACGAAACATTGATATAAAGGCACATGTGAAACAAGAATTAGAAAAGAAGCAGATGATCCTCTAAAAATAGATGTAAACTTATAACAACAAAACACTATACCAATATCTAAGTTTGAAAAATAATGAAGAATCATTTGTTGCATTATGTCTTCAGCCTTGTAAAAGAAAAATTACTGTTCTTGTTTTTTCGAAATCTTCATGGGTGTAGTACAGAGTACAAATTGGGACAACATACTTTGAAAATACACTATTCTTTTCAGTAGCAAGAAAATATCTTTTACCACATTAGTTTTAGCGTAGTATCAAACTGTCAATGCATTTCAACAAGCTCTCTTATTAACAACTTATAAGCAATGGAAAATCCAAGATGGAATAATGACAATTTATGAAAAGGATGGAATGTCACTAATGACATAGCAGAGACAGAGAGTCGCAGATAAGCACAACATAACGACTGTCAAACAAGTAAGCTTTCAGCCAAAACGGTATTCATTGGAATCAGACAATACACACACACACACACACACACACACACACACACACACACACACACACACACACACACCCACCCAACTCACATACACATGACAGCCAGAGACTGTGGTCATGTGTGTGTGAGCTGCGTATGCGCACGTGAGTGTGTATGTATGTGTGAGTGAATGAATGTGTGTGTGTGTGTGTGTGTGTGTGTGTGTGTGTGTGTGTGTTTGTGTGTGTTTGTGTGTGTATTGTCTGATTCGGATGAAGGCCTTTTTGACCGAAAGCTTACATGTTTGACAGTGTTTTTGTTGTGTCTATCTGCATCTCTACTATATAGCGATTAATAATTTATTAAATTCTTTATTGAACTTCAGTCTCATTTGTCTGTGTCATAGTTTTTATATCAGCAATTTTCTGGGAAGTATATGTTCATAATACCTGCTCACCTTAAAATTTCACCATAATAAACGTATTCAATACAACCCTGCTTGAAAACACACCTGCCACATCGAAATTTCTTACATCATCGAGTAGAAAACAAAAATTTCATTACTACGGCAGTAAGATATGAACTTCACACAGTTTATTAAAACTATGCCTGTTGTAAAATGTGCTTATTAACAATGGCACACACTATAGTACGAGGGTTAGTCAAATGAAAACCTTACATTTTTAATAACGAATCGAAATTTCGTACCGTTATCCTGTAAGTTGGTAAGCATGCTACAAACAGCGTACAGAATGGCCCGTAGGTGGCAGCATAGTGCAGATGCACACATACCATCGCAATAGCAGTATAAAGATGACCGCCCTACTTGCGACTTGCAATAGATGCACACACAGCGTTCTGTTATTCGGTTTTTGTGTAGTGAAGATGTGGAACCTATTGAAATTCATCGACGAATGAAGGTTCAGTACGGTGATACATGTTTGTCACAGCAGCAACTCTACGAATGGAGTACGAAGTTCGCAAATTGTGTGACTTCAGTGGAAGGTTCTCCTCGTCCAGGTCAGGCACGACGAGTTGTGACTCCACAGAACATTGCAGCAGTTGAAGCCCTAGTGAAGGAAAACCGCCGAAACCACTGAATGACATTGCAGCATGAAACTTCCTGGCAGATTAAAACTGTGTGCCGGACCGAGTCTCTAACTCGGGACCTTTGCCTTTCGCGGGAAAGTGCTCTACCAGCTGAACTACCCAAGCACGACTCACGCCCCGTCCTCACAGCTTTACTTCTGCCAGTACCTCGTCTCCTACCTTCCAAACTTTACAGAACCTCTCCTGCGAACCTTGCAGAACTAGCACTCCTGAAAGAAAGGAAGTTTCATATCAGCGCACACTCCGCTGCAGAGTGAAAATCTCATTCTGGAAACATCCCCCAGGCTGTGGCTAAGCCATGTCTCCGCAATATCCTTTCTTTCAGGAGTGCTAGTTTTGCAAGGTTCGCAGGAGAGCTTCTGTAAAGTTTGGAAGGTAGGAGACGAGGTACTGGCAGAAGTAAAGCTGTGAGGGCGGGGCGTGAGTCGTGCTTGGGTAGTTCAGTTGGTAGAGCACTTGCCCGCGAAAGGCAAAGGCCCGAGTTCGAGTCTCGGTCCGGCACACAGATCTAATCTGCCAGGAACTTTCATATCAGCGCACACTTCGCTGCAGAGTGAAAATCTCATTCTGGACATTGCAGCATGTTTGCAGATTAGTCATGGGTCAGCACACCACACTGTGCATGATGTGTTCCAGTTTCACAAAGTGTCTGCATGATGGGTGCCACGGAAGCAGACTCCCGAAATCAGAGAACGACGTGTTAATGCTTGTGAAGATCTTCTTCGGCACATTGAACGAGAAGGTGATGGCTTCGTTGCAAGAATCGTTACGGTACTGGGAACGAAACCTGGGTTCACTTCCACCAACCGGAAACGAAGAGAGCGAGCAGGGAATGGCGCCATTCCTCATCACCAAAACCAAAGAAGTTTCGAACAGAACCATCAGCAGGGAAGGTTATGCTGACTCTCTTTTGGGACGAAAAAGGCATTATTTTGTAGTATTGTAGCATTACATGCCTAGAGAGACCACTGTCACCAGTGCATCATACACAGATCTCCTAAAAAATCATATGCTGCCTGCAATCAAATGAAAGCGATGTGGATTGCTGTCAGCAGGTGCCCTTTTGCAACATGACAATGCAAGGCCCCACACTGCCCGTACAATAGTTGAAGCAATCACAGACCTGCATTTTGCGTGTCTTCCTCATCCACCATACTCACTAGACCTTGCCCCAAGTGATTTCCATATGTTTGGACCACTCAAAGACGCAATAGGATGAAAGAAGTTCCGTTTGGATGAAGAGGTACGCCACGCGGACTACCAAAAGAATTTTTTTTCCAAAAGAATTTATGCACCTTGTAAGGGCTGGAGGACTTGCATTGAGCGTGGGGGAGATTATGTTGAAAAGTGATACAGCTTTGTACCACTTCTGCACAATAAATATTTAAAAAATATTTAGGGTTTTCATTTGACATTCGTGTACATGCTTTTAGAATGCTTTAAATCAGTGCCACAAAAATATCATCCATGCGTGAAGGAAAACAATCTAATAACAGTTTAAGTTTAGATGATACTTCTGTAAGTATTTTCCCCTAAGGCACATCCCTTCTTTTGATTTTCATGTGTTAAGTGAGACTTTAAAAATTCTTAGAAAAATGCAGATACGCTACCCACCTCAGAAGGACAACTGTTGATATGCAACATGACGCAATGAGAAGAAAATATAAAAACAGATGGCTGTATTATTTAAAGACGCACAACGAAAACGCGGTTGTTTTGCTACCCGTGAAATATTGTGTGAAGATATTTGAGTTAATTTAAAAAGTGGAGACAGTCTTACTTACGACCTAAAACTTGTATTGAAGTTTTCCTTTAAATCTGCAAACAATCAATCAGCAAAGAAAAATGAATTTGAAATCACCTACATTTATAATTCAGGCCAAAATTCATAAAACTGATATGATAATCTTGTTTATTCTTATGTTATACAACAGCCATGCATATATATCGAAAAACGTCATAAGAGTGTTTACAGAATTGAAATAACGCCATTTGGTAGAAAATTCATGATGGCCAGTCACATAAAATAAATAAATATCCAACTCAAACACTGGGCTCTTCCATCGAAAAATATAACAGAAATGATTCATATTTTACAGTCCTAAATAATTGCAGAAAATTCATTTAGTATGATACATATGAAACTAAACGCTCAATGTCAATAAAATAAGTGATATTTTGCAGTTAGATGCAATAAGCAAGTACGTTATATTACCTAAAGCGTTATACAAGTTGCAGTCTAGGCATCGATTTCCCTAAACTGAAAAGTGTGTGTACAACACTGTCAGTTATTCAAGTATGGAACACCATGAATTATACCCGACACACTTAACGGATTAGAAGGTCCTAAAATTGGCATATGTATGGTTTTAAACCCAAATACTTTCTAGATTAAATGATCTTACAGATGCTGATTTCTTAAGCCATTCGAATTCTTTTTGAATAAGTGCAGAAGTGAGCCATTTGATTTCATCTACGTCTACATGCCTACTCTGCAAATCACACTTAAGAGCCTAGCACAGAGCTCATCGAACCCCCTTCACACTCTTGAACAGCGTGCGGAAAAAACGAACACATATATATTTTCCGGGCGAACTCGGATTTCCTTTCTTTTATTGTGATGATCGTTTCTCCCTATGAAGCTCGACGTCAACAAAACATTTTCGCATTCGGAGGAGACGCAACGATTAACGCCTTTGTTGTAATGATGTCCACAACAATTCCTGTATCATGTCCGTGACACGCTCTCCCATATTTCTCGATGATACAAAACGTGCTGTCCTCCTTTCAACTTTCTGGGTGTGCTCCGTTACCCATATGATAAGGACTCCAGAAGAGAATGTACAATCTTAGTGCAGGCACTCTATTTAGCGGATCTGTTGCATCCTCTAAATGTTCTGCACATGAAACGCAGTCTTTGGTTTACCTTCCCCACAACATTTTCTTTGTGTTCTTTCCGATTTAAGTTGTTGGTAACTGTAATCACAGGTTTTTACTGCCTTTAGATTTGATTGATTTATCTTGTAACCGAAGTTTAACGTATTCGTTTTAGTACTCATGTGGATGATCTCACACTTTTCATTATTTTGGGTCAACTGCACATATTCGCACCATACAGATATCTTATCTAAATCGTTTTGCCATTGGTTTTGGTCTTCTGATGACTTTACTAGACGATAGACGACAGCATCATCTGAGAACAACCTAAGACGGCTGCACAAATTGTCTCCTAAGTCGTTTATGTAGATAAGGAAAACTGAGGGCTTGTAACACAACCTTGGTGAACCCCAGAATCACTTTTGTTTTACTCGATGACTTTCCGTCCATTACTATTCTGACAGAAAATCGCGAATCGAGTCGCATAACTGAGACGACATTTGTGAGGCACGGTGTCAAAAGCCATCTGGAAATCTAGAAACACGGAATCAATTCGAAATACCTTGTCGTTAGAACTTAATATTTCGTATGTGTAGACAGCTAGTTGCGTTCCACGTGAACGATGTTTTCTAAATCCACGTTGACTACATGTCAATAGTCCGTTCTCTCAGAGATAAATCGTAAAGTTTGAATACAACCTATGTTTCAAAATCCTGCTGCATATCAACGTTAATGATATGGGTCTGCAATTTAGTGGATTACTCCTACTGCCGTTCTTGGATATTGGTGTGACCTATGCAACTTTCCAATTTCTGATAAACATTTATGACCACTGTGATGTACTTCTTTCATTCTATATCTACAGCTACATCCATTCTCTGCGAACCACTGTGAAGCTCATGGCAGATGGTGCGTCCCATTGTAACAGTTATTAGGGATTTCTCCCGTTCCACTCACGTGTGGAGCGCGGGACGAATGGTTTCTTAATTGCCTCTGCGGACACTGTAATTAATTTGATCTTGTCTTTTCGTTCTCTGTGAGAGTGAAACCTAGTCGGTTGTGATATGTTCCTTGATTCATCACTTAAAGTTGGTTTTACGGGATAGTTTGCTTTCATCTTCAAGTGTCGACCGGTCAAGTCTTCCAGCATCTTCGTGACATTGTCCCATAGTTTGAACAAAGCTGTGACCATTGCTTGTGACCGTCTTTGTATAAGTTGAATATCCTGTCTTAGTCAAATGGCGGTGAGTACTGTGGGACTTAACTTCTAAGGTCATCAGTCCCCTAGAACATAGAACTACTTAAACCTAACTAACCGACGGACATCACACACATCCATGCCCGAGGCAGGATTCGAACCTGCGACCGTAGCGGTCACGCGGTTCCAGACTGTAGCGCCTAGAACCGCTCGGCCACCGCGGCGGACCCTGTGTAAGTTCTATTTGGTCTCACATACTTGATCAATATTCTAGGCTGCGTCACACGAGTGTTTTGTATTTAGCCTTCTCTGTAGCCTGTTTTTCCCTAGTATTCTACCGTAAAAACCACAGTCTGCCACCCGCCTTACCTACGACTGAGACTATATGATAATTCCATTTCATATCCTTAGTTAATGATGCAATTGACACATTTCTATTTCCTTCGTAAATTTTGTGACATCTCGAATTTATTGGAGTTAATGAAATACACTGACGGAAAGAAGGTAACATATTTAAGAGATTAACATTGCAAGATCACTGGTTAAAGTAAGCGCGTGATAAGCCATTACCGATGTGAAATGCTGGTACATTAATAACCGATGTAGCTGCCTGAATATTGTATGTAGTCATGCAATCGTTGATGAATTGTGTTGTACAGGTGCCGTGTGTTAGTTTGTGGGGTGGAGTTCCATGCCCGTTGCACCTGGCCGGTCATCACAGGGACGCTTAACGCTGTTTTTGGATAGCGCTGCGATTGTTATCCGATGATGTCCTACACGTGGTCGGTTGGAAACAGATCTGGTAATCGAGCAGGCCTAGGCAACCTGTCGGCACTCAGTAGAGCATGTTTTCTTACAGTAGCGGTATGCGGGCGAGTGTTATCCAGTTGGGAAACACCGCCCCGGAATGCTACTCATGAGCGGCAGCACAACAGGTCGAATCATCAGTCTGACGTAAAATTTTGCAGACGGGGGTGCGTGTGATAACCATGAGAATGCTACTTCTGTCATACAAAATCGCACCCCAGACCGTGAATCTAGGTGTAGGTCCAGTGAGACTAGCACGCAGACAGGTTGGTTGCAGGCCCTCAGCTGACGTCCTTCTAACCAACTCACGGCCATCACTGGAACCGAGGCAGAACCAGCTTTCGTCAGGAAACACAACAAATCTCCACCCTGCCCATCAATGAGCTTTCGCTTGACACCTCTGAAGTCGCAAATTGCGGTGGTTTGGGACCAGTGGAATGCACATACAGGGCATCTAGCTTGGAGCTGTCCTTGAAGTAACCGATTTGTAACAGCTCATTGTGTCACTGAGGCGCCAACTGCTGTTCAAGTTGCTGCTGCAGATGCGGTAATGCCACGTGGCCATCCAGATCCCTGTCTGCTTGCGACGGTACATTCCCGAGACCACCACTGGCTGGAATCATGTGCATTGGTCACATTCCTGCCAAGTCCTTCTGCAGTATCGCAGAAGGAACATTCAACTTCTCGTAGCCCTTTTACACGACCTCGTTCATACTCAGTGAGTTACTCATAATGATGTCTTTGTCGCCTCAAAGGCATTCTTGACTGACATCAGCTGAATACATTTTTTTTAACTTGATTACCATCCTGACAGTGGCTTTACAAGCACCACTCTCATGCTAAATTTGAATACACATGACATACACATCACACCCCTACTATCTCCCGTTTATGTAGCTCAACTCCTTTGTGTTGCGATATTTTTGGCAGTGTATGAGAATTGTTTGTCAAAAAAGAATAAGTATGCTGTGGAACTAAGGAATTTCTAAATACTTAATAACCATAATCTCTAATAAGATAGATCGACATTTTCTTCATTTTCTTATATCTCTTCAAAGTATTCATTAAACGCTTATATTCACTTTGTATGTTTATAGTTCCATTAAATCAGTCTCACCTATGTTGGTATCATACTCCATTTCTCCTTTACATTATGTTAATCACGTAATGTTTACATACTTAACGCATTCAGTGTCTTAGAAAATATGTTTCATAATTTTTCCTTACTGACTACTGAATTTTCACATATCTCTCTCTATTGCACCTAGTTGTGGCAACAATGTTTTACCGAGTATATTAATACAGATCGCTCTAATTTTCACACTTTTCTGGTGAGAATTTTCGTAGTCTTATCTTCATCTGCTCTTGCTAGTTTCCTGTTATTTACCGTATTTTATATCCTCTTAATTTTTAGAATTCTTCAGTAGCTGGACAGTGAATAGCTCTCAGTTTCTTGTTCACTGATTTTCCATAATTAAAATTTAACTGCCGTATAATACAGCACACCAATTCCAGAAATTAATTCCTGTTAGACACGAAATTCTTTTGTATTGTGAAGCTTTCTTCGACTCCTGCGTCCTACTTCTTATTTCTTCTTTGCATCGTCCATCTTGAACAGTCTTACTAGATAGCAGAATTATTTCTCATCTTTTATAGTAGATATAACAGTTTTGAAGCATATCAAGTCGGTAATCACCTTTCTCTTACTATTTATCACTTTTGGATTTGTTCCTTTTATCCACAATCGAAATTTTGTACTGGTATGGTCTCTATTAGCAACATTTATTTTTAAATATTATATTTTTACTAAAACAAAGGTAATGTCATCTAAAATCACAAGCATCCACAAGGGCTGCAAGAGGGGGCACTTGTCAGCCATCGGAGTCTGTGTACAGGCTCTTTATTCATTAAAGATTTTTCACTAATTTCTAACAATGAGTATGTGCGACGATAGTAAACTTCAGATTTAACATTGTCGAACGGGAAGGAAATAGTGTGACTTCAGCAAACACTACAATTATGTTTTTTTTATGCCTTCTGCTCGCCACATGCTATACCGATACCTCGACAGGCGGAGGATTTGGTACTGTTCTGCAGTCCATAGGCATACTAATCGTTACAGAACTGCTCCTAAATAGGAAATTTCTCGTATGTCCCTCACCGAGACGCAGGAAAGTACCAGTACAACACCCTGAAAAACTAATTTTGACGCCCATTCCCATCTTAACATAAACATGACCGTAGAATTCAAGCGTGATATTCATATCTAAATCCCATACGACGCCCCTTCCCTAGCCCAGTTTTAGGCCCAAGCGACACAAGCCGCCGCCTAGGTTACCATATTGAGAGGAGCGCCTGAGCTGCATGAAATGAAATACCAGGTGATCAAACAGTCAGTACAAATTTGAAAACTGAATAAATCACGGAATAATGTAGATAGAGAGGTACAAATTGACACACATGCTTGGAACGACATGGGGTTTAATTGGAACCAAAAAGTACAAAAGTTCAAAAAATGTCCGACAGATGGCGCTTCATCTGATCAGAATAGCAATAATTAGCATTACAAAGTAAGACAAAGCAAATATGATGTTCTTTACAGGAAATGCTCAGTATGGCCACCATTATTCCTCAACAATAGCTATAGTCTAGGAATAATGTTGTGAACAGCACTGTAAAGCATATCCGCAGTTATGGTGAGGCATTGGCGTCGGATGTTGTCTTTCAGCATCCCTAGAGATGTAGGTCGACCACGATACACTTGCGACTTCAGGTAACCCCAAAGCCAATAATCGCAAGGACTGAGGGCTGGGGACCTGGGAGGCCAAGCATGACGAAAATGGTGGCTGAGCACACGATCATCACCAAACGACGCGCGCAAGAGATCTTTCACGCGTCTAGCAATATGGGGTGGAGCACCATCCTGCATAAACATCGTACGTTCCAGCAGGTGTTTATCAGCCAGGCTGGGGATGATGCGATTCTGTAACATATCGGCGTACCTCTCACCCGTCACGGTAGCAGTTACAAAACCAGAATCACGCATTTCCTCGGAGAAAAAAGGCCCGATAACGGTAGATGTGGTAAATCCAACTCATACCGTGACTTTCTCGTCGTGCAATGGAGTTTCCACAACAGTTCTAGGATTTTCGGTAGCCCAAATTTTGCAGTTGTGGGCGTTGACAGACCCTCGGAACGTGAAATGAGCTTCGTCGGTCCACCACACGTTACTCAACCAATCGTCATCTTCGACCATCTTTTGAAACGCCCACACCGCAAATGCCCTCCGCTTCACTAAATCGCCAGGTAACAGTTCATGATGCCGATGGATTTTGTACGGATAGTCGGAGGGTACGCCTCAGTGCCAACCAAACAGTAGTGTATGGAATGCCGGTACGACGTGCGACTGCACGAGCGCTGACTTCCCCGCGCATGGACGAACCCGCTACAGTCTCCATTTCTTCCTGAACTGTCTCAACAGCATTACGCCTTGTGCTCGGTCGGCCACTACGGCGTCTATCGTCTAAACAACCCGTGGCTTCGAACTTCGAAATCATTCTCGCCACAGCTGCATTTGTCAACGGACCTTTACCCGTTCGAATCCCCTTCCTATGGCGATAGGATCGCAACGCTGAACTAGCACATTCCCCATTCTGATAATACAGCTTCACTAAAAGCACCTTTTCAGGTAACGTCAACATGCTGCGACTGCTGGCGCATCTGATTCTCTCTCTCTTTTTTTTTTTTTTGTTTCTTTATTGTTATTTTGAAACCTGTATTACAGGCAGGCCTGCAGCAGCATACGACGCCGCTCTTTGGCCGCAGAGAAACACAAATATACAAATGAAGACATTTAGAGAAGAAACATGGTGGACACATAAACGGAGACAAACACTTTTTAAAATACAAGGTGCTGTTCACGGGCGTAGAGTCCAAGATAAAATTGTTCAGACACTTGGACACGGACAGAGACGAAAATTGTCACACGTGAACGTAGGTGCACAAAACGAATAACACTGAATCACTTAAGCACAAAACGACGGCACACACAGAACGCGAGCCGTTGATCTCCGGCGCGCGAATGTTCACTAACCGTGTACGAATCCGGGGACCTGCCAAGAGAGGAGGATGATTCTCTCTCTCATTACAGCTCCTTTTATACACGATTGGCCGCGCGGGATTAGCGGAGCGGTCTGGAACACTGCAGTCATGGACTGTGCGGCTGGTCCCGGCGGAGGTTACGTAGTGTGTAAGCTTAGGGACTGACGACCTTAGCAGTTAAGTCCCATAGGATTTCACACACATTTGAACATACACGATTTTCATGCGCAGTCACTGACGTTTTGCTGTCCAGCGCCATCTGCCGGACATTTTGTGAACTTTGTTTTTTTTCGGTTCTAATAAAACCCCATGTCATTCCAAGCATGTGTCTCAATTTGTATCTCTCTATCTGCGTTATTCCATGGTTTATTAAGTTTTCAAATTTGTACCGACTTTTTGATCACCCCCGTACTTCCATACAGGACATATCACAATTCGTAGCGGTCGCTTGCAACGCCAATCTGAGAGGGGCGACAGGGGCATTCAAGTGCATGATTTCTATTCGGGGGTACCACAACTAGAAGCGAAAACTGACACTGATAAAAATGTACGAAGGGAAAAAGGTGGAAGAGATGTGGGGACGCCTCTGTGAAAACTGTTCTCGAACCGAATCTGCCCTTCCCTTTACTGCGTAATACAATCACAACAGTATACCTTTGTCTGTGGACGAGGAAAGACCGAGGTTGACATGCTAAGATTAGACTGTTTTACACGGCAGTGTATTCTGATCCACACGATTATGCTATCTTGTAGATGTGTACAAATGGTTTCAAATGGCTCTGAGCACTATGGGACTTAACATCTGTGGTCATCAGTCCCCTAGAACTTAGAACTACTTAAACCTAACTAACCTAAGGACATCACACACATCCATGCCCGAGGCAGGATTCGAACCTGCGACCGTAGCGGTCACGCGGTTCCAGACTGAAGCGCCTAGAACCGCACGGCCACACCGGCCGGCAGATGTGTACATTCATGCAGTTAAATACATCAGTCAAAAAGAGAAAATATGGTTTTATGCGCCAAAAGAGGGAAAATGGTGACATTTCAAGATCGGAAAGATTTCCTCTCCATGATTTGGAACCGTCTTAAGCCCGATGGAGTGCAACACAGTACCGCATGCATTCATAGAGCTACGAGTTCTGCAGTTCAGTTGGCATGGGTGCGTAATAACGTGGCGATTGAAGAGACTCGGACTGTGTGAATTAAGTTCTTGGTTGTTAAATGTCAGTTCCGCTGACCAATTTGATGGTAGATTTGGAAGATCTCCCTCAATCAGTTATTCATATACTAGCCGTGTGCTACTCTTTTCACAAACAACCCGAAAACTGTACCTGTCAAAACACAAATTGTTGAAAAAATTATGTCAGTCAACATTAAAAGAATAGTAAGCAACAAAGAAATACAATACATTCATTGCTGTGGTTACTCTACAGAATATTTTGAGGGTGGGTTTGTCTTTCAAGACAATAATGTACAGTCACACCACTTCCATTGTCCCCCCACCTGGAGAAACAGCTACCCGCTGTCTCAGAAGTGTCATTGGAGCCGACTACGGCATCATCCATCTAGATCGTGTCAATGGTCCTCTCTATGGCAGTGCTGGCAAATCCTCACGTTCTGGTTGTGTTGCCATCAGACTGCACAGTTTTTGTGACAGCATAGTGGGTGAGTTATTCACTGCATGCTTCCCGTTTTTGGATTTCGGGGACCTCCTCATGAAGTCGATTCCCATCCGATGGAATGATGCCCCCGCAGATGGATCTGGGTATCAGATACCCCAGTGGTGATAGCGGCACGTACTTCCTTCGCTGGAATTTCTCCAGTGGCTCACATAGTACATAACGAATAGCTAGTGATACCTGTGTCTGGTTCTGTCTAATTCTTCAAGAATCCGAGGTGACTAGATATTCGAACAGCAGTTCCTCGTTCTTCAAGGCTTCTTTGATTTTCAGCAATGCTAGATATTCCCTCTGTTCAACAACAATGTCATTTAATACAGCGCTGACAGGGATTGCTTCCATACTGCTGTGTTCCGCTACAGGATTCCTAGAAAGCACTCAGCGTCCTTGTGACTGAGCCCATGTGACGTCGAATTCCTCAGTGCCCGTGTTGGTAATAGACCCGACAGATCCTTCAGGCTACTCAGCTAGCATAGTAAATGGTGGTTCATCACAATGATGAATTTTTTTCCAAATAAATAAGACCAGAATTTGTTGATAGCCCAAACATCTGCAAGACACCCTTTCTTGGTTCTAGAGTCGTTTCTCTCGGACTTGGAGAGTAGTATGGACCATAAAGTATTACCTTTTCAGTACTTTACTGAATTTGTACTAGAACCACACTTATTCCATACCCGTTAGCGTCGATGCGAAGCTCTATTTCGACATTATCGTCATACTGTACTAGGACTGAAGAGGACTTTAGCGCCTTCATAAAGACCACGAAACATCTCTCTTGCACCTTGTCCGCGAAATAGTTTGCGTCAACCTACAATAGTGCTTGCAGAGGATGTCTATTGATACAGAAGTCTTTATAAATTGCTGGTTGTGTGGGCACATTCCGAGAAAACTTCTCACACCACGAATGTGCCGAGGGGCTGAAAAATCTATGACTTTTATTTTCTGTAGACCGGGATGTAGTCGATCGCAATTCACTAGGTGCCCTAAGGTTTTTATGTCTAGGGAGTTGTTCGTATTTGGGTGTAGGCCTCAAGTCTGAACACACTTCAACAGAATTGTCAGGAGGCTTAGATGTGCTACAACGGCCTTCTAAAACACGACAATGAAATTCAGATAGCAAAGCCGTATCGTCCCTTTAAGTCGTCGAAGCAGGTTGGCCGCGGTACGCTCGAAGGTGATTGAAGCGTTACATAATTCATACTCACTGTGGCCATCAGGAGTAAAGAAGGCAGTCTTTTCCTGGTCAGTCTCGTCAACCTCCATTTGCCTGGCTGCATGTCCAAATACTTTGCTACTTTGAAACAGTACATGTTGTCATTAGTGCACAGCAATGGGCAGACATATTTTTTTGTGATTTTGATCATCCATTGATGGTCGGCGCAGAAACGACATGTGGTATGCTTCTTCGTCACGAGGACCGTAGCAGGGGATCATGGACTCTCTGAACGTTCAGTAGTGTCTTGCAGCATCCTCTCCACATAGTCCCGAATTATGTGTCGTTGAGCAGGCGGCAACCTGTATGAGGATTGGCTACTTGGTGTATGATGCTTAGTTTTGATACAGTGTTTTACTATGAGCGGCTTGGTCTGCCTTTTCTCCACTCCAGATTTGACAGCATACAAAAAATAACGCAGAATAGCTAATATCCTCAGACATTATTGCTAGGTCAGGCCAGTTTCTATTGACAGTTCGATAGTATTTTCCTCCCCTGCGTTGTCTGTAGTGGTATCGGATCGCAGTTCTTCGTCGATGGCATTAAGCTCCCTTTCTGGACTGGTTCTACTGTCCCCACGCACGTAGCTTTAGGGATGAATTGTGGGTGCTCGTGACAACGAGTGATCCAAAGTTCTTATTGACCGCGTATGATACTTATGTTAGTAACTGGCATGTAAATTTTTGTGAAGATGTGTGGCTGTGTTCAGTTGACAAAAACTTCACAGTTTAACTGAGAATCTAAATTAATGACTGGAACTCGCCTCGTTGATAATGACGTGATAACAAGGTCTTCAATGGCTAACAATGGTCCAGAGAAATCTTTGTTATGTGCGGTTGTTGAAATAGCTTCGTCAATATGGAGCTTTGCTCTTTCACTGCCTATGACTGCTTGTGATGACTATAAGCTGCCGCATCCGAGAATAACATCATGACTACATTCTGATAAAACGACAAATTCGAAGATCTATGTTTTGTCATTGGTAGTAATAATTTCAATACATGTTCTTGTTGGTTGGACGTTATTTCCAGTTGTGACCTTCAGCGCAGTCGCTTTTGTATCACGGGACATAGTGCTGTTTAGCTGGCGACGATAAGCATTCGACGTTACCGAGAAGGAAGCCCCAGGCAGGTTAGCCGTCGGTGCTGAAGCCAGTGAGATTTCGTGGAATGTTGGTTCGTCTGTGGCGGCCTCACCTCCATATATGGCAGCCCACTTAGTGTTCGCGAATTCGGCGGCCAGGTGAACGGCTGGTAGCTTTGTAGTGCGACGGGGAACAGATACGGCGTGTTACAGAGCGACCATTACCAGCGTCTGCAACTAATTTGCTTGAACAGAACTGTTATGATTTACGCCTAGCGGCGTAGTAGTCGTTGAAAAGTGGTCGTCTTTTTCTGCAGTAACATACAACGTGGCCATAGCGTCCTCAGTGGAAACACAGTTGTACGTTATCCTCTTTTCTGCAAATGTCTATTCTTCTGCGGGGCTTTGTACTTGGCGGAGGAGTTGGTTGTACCTGTATTATGTGGGTGTTGTGTCGTCGTTTGGTGCCTGCGGCATAATTCCGAAGTGGCCGGGTCCATTTGTCCTTGCGCGTTTGGCTGGTGGCTAAAGATCGAATCACCTCATCCTCGAAATTCTCTATTCGTTCGTGACGTATGGCGTCGACACTCATTGCTGATATCTATTGCTTGCTATGTCCGACAACTTTAGCTGCCATAAAATTCTGTATCTTTTCTCTTACAACCTGAAGCATGAGAGAGGTGACGTCATGGTGGTCTTTGACAACTGCCATGGGCTCCATATTCGGAAGTCGGTCATACTTCTTTCATCCTACTTTTTTGTTGCATTTCCTTGTACGCTGGCACCACATGATGAATTCCACTGTCGTTGTGACATCCTCTACCACAGTAGTTAGATATATGTCTTCTGCAAGTGTTCTGTCGTATACACTCTGTGGCGAAGGACTGCGTCGTTTACCCATGTTGTAGGGGCCTGTTCTTCAACTTTTCTTCTGCTAAGCGAACTTGCTCCTAATTGACGCCATGCGTTCTCTTCAGTTCCTCCTGGAATTTATCGCACCTATTGAGATTCTCTTCATCGTTCTCGAAGCACTGCTGTGGTGTACCATCGAAATGAAACTACACATTTACCAAACACGCCAAGTCATTACACCTGTCGTATTTGGCAACTCGTTCGAATGCTTTCAGCCATTTAGTTGGGCCCTAACCAGCGTCTCTGGAAAACAGTAACTGATTCCTGATTTGTAACTGGCTATTGGTCTCCTGAATAGAGGACCGCCGGAACGATGTACTGTTTGTATTCCGGTTCCTGTCCATGTAGGTGACACCTTTTATGTTGTGTAATTGGAGCCACTGTTTAGTATATAGCTTGAGGTACCTGACGTCTTATTAAAGAATGTCATGTCGTAACCAGAATTAAGTCCATATCCGAAATCAGGGTCGTCAGTGAAGTATTGACACTGAAAGCACCTTTATTATGAAGACCAACGCTCAGTCAGAACAGAACAGAACTGAACTCCTGGACAGAGTATCCTGCTATTTATACAAATACTGAATATTCCAGAGTATAGAAGGACTACATACATAACAAATTTAGCGAACTTCCCAGAAACGATAAACACTAAATAACTAATAATTGTTGGTTCTTGGGTTTTAACTGGCGACCCGTAGCATGATAGTTAGCGACACTAAACGCTACGCCAAATTGCATGCAGCACAGCTCACCGCAATAAAAATAATTGTATGAAAAACTGATATTTAGTAAAGCTTCATGAAAATGCTTTTAACTGATGAGGTGTTGGTGCTTTTGAATTATCCATTCCAGTGGCAATGTTATCATTTCCAGGCGTTTCTTTTGGTAACTGCTCATATTAAATATTCATATAAGCTCCATAAATGTGTGTGGAAACTGAATTAGCTTGTACATCCATAGAGTTTAAACCAGGAATCAAAAGAAACATAATTAGTAAAGCCTCAACAAAGTGGATTATTTATAATAACATAACACTTAACAATAATAACTATTCAGATTATTCATATATACAAATCACACGTAATAGCAGTTGTTAATAAAACTGTCAATCTTACAAAAACATATTAATAAATATGAGAACAATGACAATTGGCACAGTTTTCATAAGATGTATACACATAAACTGCAGCTCTCATCTTTGGGATAATTGCATCTTTGAGTCAAAGTCATCATCTTCTCTAACAACTCCAATTTGTACTCACAAGACCAGCCCTTTGAAATTATTCCCAAAATCAAATGATACCAGAAACGTGGTATTTTCCTCATGTCGTCTGGGTATTCCACTATAAAAACATTTGGATGAGGATATTGTTCAGTGGTCGAGGATCCTTAAATACTCTATAGATCTTCTTAAACTTATTTCTCACTTCGTTACGAATGTAGTTGGTTCTCAACAAAACATTTGTCCTACAGAAAAGTCTTCACCCTTACATTCATATATTTTCTTTGATCCTGGCCTCTACGGCATTCTGTGCATTTTTAATTGTGATATTCACTACTTAATGCATCCTCTGTGAAATGGGAAACCTTACTGTTTCTCTAATAATGTCACTAGGTTCCATGTCAAAGAGAGCTTCAATCGGACACGATCCTGTTGGCCCATATGGTATGCTATATAACACTTCCGGAAAATATCAAGTCTGAAATCCATAGCATTCTCGCGTCAGTAGCCATACAGATGACACCATTTTCCGAATTCTTTCGTCACTCATTCCATCTGATCTGATGCAGCATGATACAAAGAAGTATGAATGGGTTTCATGCCATGACTCGTAAGTCATACTTGTGACCTAAATTGCGGTCTACTGTCAGATATTACTTTATCCACTTTTCCTGCGATTTTAATAAAATTTACGATAAATATTCTACTTACACATTTATACGTTATGTTTCATACAGGACAAAAGCTGTAAATCTTGAAGGCATTTCATAATCTCAAAAACATGGCAATATCCACCTTTCGTTCCTGGTAATGGGCTAAATATATAAGCCGCTGCTAGTACTTTTAATTTTCTTGGTGAAACAGAATACTTTGATGTTCTCTATGACATATTTGGTACTTTGGATAACTGATAGTCTTCACATAGTGAAAGAATACTTCTCACTCTTTGATCCATGTGTTTAAATAACAGAATTTC
This sequence comes from Schistocerca serialis cubense, assembly GCF_023864345.2. NCBI lineage: Eukaryota > Metazoa > Arthropoda > Insecta > Orthoptera > Acrididae > Schistocerca > Schistocerca serialis. Next base: position 575,592,161 of record NC_064640.1, on the reverse strand, counting down.
TTTAGCTTTACTGAACATTTAAAAAAAACCGAAGTAGGGATGGATATGGTGATAGGAGGGCAGTGTATGCAGGGGCCATTTCTCGGTGTCAACGTTAGAGAAATTGTGCTGATGTCAGCACATTCTGGTGTAACCGTTTTTGGTGCTGAGGCAATTGTGCTAATTATATTAAAGGTTGCTCACCATTCCCCCCAGTTTACTCTCCGCCAATTGCGAAACGTCAGCGTCATCTCGCTCCGAGCAAATCGCCTGGGAGTGTGTGGCATTCTCTTCGGGCAATATACTCTCCATTCTAGGTCTGTGATCGGTAGTGAGAGGCTCAGTGTGTGTGTACTTGTCATAACAAATTAATCAGATTATTCCAATTACACTCCTGGAAATGGAAAAAAGAACACATTGACACCGGTGTGTCAGACCCACCATACTTGCTCCGGACACTGCGAGAGGGCTGTACAAGCAATGATCACACGCACGGCACAGCGGACACACCAGGAACCGCGGTGTTGGCCGTCGAATGGCGCTAGCTGCGCAGCATTTGTGCACCGCCGCCGTCAGTGTCAGCCAGTTTGCCGTGGCTTACGGAGCTCCGTCGCAGTCTTTAACACTGGTAGCATGCCGCGACAGCGTGGACGTGAACCGTATGTGCAGTTGACGGACTTTGAGCGAGGGCGTATAGTGGGCATGCGGGAGGCCGGGTGGACGTACCGCCGAATTGCTCAACACGTGGGGCGTGAGGTCTCCACAGTACATCGATGTTGTCGCCAGTGGTCGGCGGAAGGTGCACGTGCCCGTCGACCTGGGACTGGACCGCAGCGACGCACGGATGCACGCCAAGACCGTAGGATCCTACGCAGTGCCGTAGGGGACCGCACCGCCACTTCCCAGCAAATTAGGGACACTGTTGCTCCTGGGGTATCGGCGAGGACCATTCGCAACCGTCTCCATGAAGCTGGGCTACGGTCCCGCACACCGTTAGGCCGTCTTCCGCTCACGCCCCAACATCGTGCAGCCCGCCTCCAGTGGTGTCGCGACAGGCGTGAATGGAGGGACGAATGGAGACGTGTCGTCTTCAGCGATGAGAGTCGCTTCTGCCTTGGTGCCAATGATGGTCGTATGCGTGTTTGGCGCCGTGCAGGTGAGCGCCACAATCAGGACTGCATACGACCGAGGCACACAGGGCCAACACCCGGAATCATGGTGTGGGGAGCGATCTCCTACACTGGCCGTACACCACTGGTGATCGTCGAGGGGACACTGAATAGTGCACGGTACATCCAAACCGTCATCGAACCCATCGTTCTACCATTCCTAGACCGGCAAGGGAACTTGCTGTTCCAACAGGACAATGCACGTCCGCATGTATCCCGTGCCACCCAACGTGCTCTAGAAGGTGTAAGTCAACTACCCTGGCCAGCAAGATCTCCGGATCTGTCCCCCATTGAGCATGTTTGGGACTGGATGAAGCGTCGTCTCACGCGGTCTGCACGTCCAGCACGAACGCTGGTCCAACTGAGGCGCCAGGTGGAAATGGCATGGCAAGCCGTTCCACAGGACTACATCCAGCATCTCTACGATCGTCTCCATGGGAGAATAGCAGCCTGCATTGCTGCGAAAGGTGGATATACACTGTACTAGTGCCGACATTGTGCATGCTCTGTTGCCTGTGTCTATGTGCCTGTGGTTCTGTCAGTGTGATCATGTGATGTATCTGACCCCAGGAATGTGTCAATAAAGTTTCCCCTTCCTGGGACAATGAATTCACGGTGTTCTTATTTCAATTTCCAGGAGTGTATTTGAGTTCCATCACTCGAGGTATGTACGCTGTAGTGAGAAGACCACTACCAGAAGAGTTGAAAACGACTGCAAGTATAATGCCATTATTACCACAATTTATAAGATAAAACACCGTGACAATATAAATTAACATGATGGTATATTCTGCAAAATGACAGTAAATATTAACGTAAGATACATTGACATGACAGTGGGTGCATAAATTGTTTACGTCATAGTAAGTTCTGCAAACGTGTTAGATCTCTAGGCGAATTGTGTGTGTGTGTGTGTGTGTGTGTGTGTGTGTGTGTGTGTGTGACAGGCTGCTATCCGACTTAAAAATGCAATCCTATTTTTCCACAATAAGTGGCTTCCTTCAAGCTTTGTAGCTTAATTAACACAATTATCAGCAACGTATTGGATATTTCGTGTAATTTTCAGTAACTGTGGCTGATATTTTACACTAATGTGCACTGTAAGTACGAGAGTGAACCATTGTTGTATGGTAACACATTAAATATTCGACTAAACTCACATTTTTGCAAGTCTAAGCCTGCCTGAGAAAGCACACATGCAGTTCTACAAAGTATTGAGTTGCTGACTACAGACATTTTACCTGCCACAACCTGTTGGTGATCTGACTGTGCAGGCGGATATTCCCTGTACTGTCACGTGTAAACCAGTAAAAGCCCAGTATGTCAGTACCACTGCGCTATCACAATGCATGCAGTCAGCCAGCCAGCCAGCCAGCCAGCGCCCTCAGGTAGAACAAAAGAAGTGTAGGAATGCATCTTTGGTGTGACGTCTCATGTGGTGGACTGCTGTTCAAATCGCTCGGCAATATTTTATAACATGTTAGACTTCAGGTACTTATTTTAAAGTTTGTTGGTGTTAATATATGCTGTAAAAGTAACTTATTAGTGGATTTTAATTCATTTAAATCTTTCTTCTTGTGTTATTGGTTCGTGTGATCTATTATTGGTGAGTGTGCTAACGTCGTTTATCGAAGTCTCACCAATGTGTTTACATTTCGCGTCACGCAGTTGAAGCTGTAGCGATTGTAAAGCTAAGTACTGACAAAGTTTCTTGAGCACTGTATTCGAATATTAAATTTAGTAGTTTTCAATAGTTAATCCAAATATTAGCAGTGTGTTTACATTTAGCGGCGTGCAGTTGCAGCTGTAGCGGTTCTTAACTTACGTTCTGACAGAGTTGTTTGTGCACTGTTATTCAGTTATTAAATTTAGAAGTTTTCAACGATGTCTCGTGCTGTTTCTGGCAAAATAACGGTTGATTAACTTTTGGAAACTTTTCCCCACTGTGTTTTTCTTTGCAGTCGTTTGTGCGTTGTAGTCATTTGTTAAATTTAGTACGGTAGTTTTCAGCTGACGTTTCTTATCATTTGTAGTGAAATATTTCAGTAAAACTTCCATTCATTGTGTTTAATTTCGTTGAGTGATTTAATGGTCACTTGAATTTTTGGTTTTAGATTAGAAGTTATGTGAAGTTTCGGTGGTATTGGTATTATTTGTGGTTTAGTAGTATTAATAAAAGTAGTAGCTTTCTTAGTAGAGAGAGAATTTCGAGATCACTATTGCTAATTCTTTAAATAGTTCTACTGTTGTGATTGAACATAGATAACGAAGACGTTCAGTTTTTTTAGTAACTGTTAAAATTTTACCATGAGTAAGAAGTGTAGGCTCTGTAGTAACTTCGTGAGTAGAGGGTTACGGTGTGAGAATTGTTCAAAGTATTTTCATTGGGGGAATGCAGTGGGGAAGGCAGTGGGCATTCTAGCGCGATTCTCTCCTGGAAATGTGGTAGAAATAAGTTGATAGAGGAACAGGAGTGTAAGATCTGCGCCCTTCAGGTGCAGTTACAAGACGCAAAGGAGGAACTAGATGTGCTGAGGACGATGAAGGGCCCTGGGGAATGGGAACTGACAGTTGCTAAGAAGGCAGCTGGGAGGAGGAGATATGCAGACAGTTATACTTTGCGTGTAATCAATAGATTTGACCAACTGTCAGAACTGAGTGGAGAGGAAACTCTTGTATCTGTAGCTGTAGCAGACATGCAGCGGACCTCAGCAGTTTGGGAGTTTTAGTCAAATTGTTACAGAAAGAAGAAGGTTCTGCCGTACAGGTGTGAGACAGCTGTTGCAGGAAGTGTTGGGGAGTGAGTATCAGGTCACCAACATTGTAAAACCTAGTTCAGGGTTGGCTCAGATAACTGTTAACAAAGGCGAGTTATCTAGGAATTTTACGAAAGAGGATTAGTTAGTTATTGTGGGTGGAGCAGGGATGGGGTGCGGAGTACGATGTAGATGATGATCTGGTAAAAATAGCTACTCAAACTGGTGGCACTAATGTGCACTTCGTGCAACTATTGCAGCGTCATGATCGGCCTCATCTTAACGCTGCTGTTAAGCGTGTTAACATTGGGCTGGAGAAGGCACTGTGGCGAAGGGCATGAGTCACACTGCAGTGGTGCCAGTTGAGTCTATCAATAGGTCGGGTTTCACTAGGCATGGCCTGCACCTCAATAGGTATCGGAAGAAGAGGGTGGCAAAGAGCTTAATAGGTGACAGTGTAGTGGGCGGTAGTGGGATCACTCTTTTTTTTTTTTTTTAAAAAAAAGAGGTGGAGCCCCTCCACGCCAACACAGGCATGATGGCCAACTCAAAAGGGATACTGCCGTCTCTGCATAATGGTTAGTTTTCACTAAAGTGAGGTGTCGCAGGATGTGGGTACAGCGATGCTAGCGTACATCTGGTTGAGGTTAACCATTAATACGCGCTCATCTGGACATAGATTGGGTCGAAAGTCGAACAAAGGGTTGCGGTTTGAAGGGCAGAGGGGAAAAAAGTGCCAAGGAAAGTGCCAAGTACCAAGGGAAAAAACATCTGCGATAGTTAGGTCGGGCAGTAACAGCAGTAGCGGATGTCTTGCTGCCTGCGAAAGGTCATGCAAGGGTAGGCTTTGTCAGTAGTGGGTATCATGCAGGTCGATACCTTTGACGTTCTGAGGTCCCGTTACTCGGCGGCTGTCGCTGGGTGCCGGTGTTGGTCTCTCGGTCAGCGTCAGCATACCTGTAACAGGTTCATCATCGTTTTGTGTCCGATAGGTCATATGCAGATGCACAGTGCAGGGTGATGGCGATTTGTTTGTGCGCCAGTGCGCGAGCTCGTCGGTTTCACTGCTGTAGCCTTCTGGTTGGCTTTAACATCAGCTTGTATAGACAGTCAACGTTACTGATATTTGTCGCTTGTTGGTTTATGTTAGCTTGCCATAGGTGGTTATACCCTAGCTAGTAGTGCCTTTAGCGGCTTATGCTTCCACCTATGATTGTGATCATAGTTTCTCAGAGTAAGGTTGAAAGGATTGTTCGAGTGCCTCGAGTTCCTGTATAGTCGTATGGCGTGTTTTTTGAATACTTCCTTGAGGGTTACAAGGCGGTATTCTTGGTGAAGACCCACGGTGCGTGTGTAGCTTGGAGCGTTGCTAATGATTCGTAGCACTTTGTTCTGTATGATCTGCAGGCGGCGCAGGCGTGTAGGAGCTGCATGTCCCCAGACGGGAGCTGCACATGTCATCAGAGGTCTAATCAGTGTCATGTATATGGACATCGAAAACTTCCTATTCAGTGTACTTTTCCTGTTGAGTATTGGGTAGAGTTGTTTGAGCCTCGCGTGCGCTCTGTTGCCAACTTATTCGATGTGGTCCTTCAATGTTAGTTTCCAGTCCATGCAGGTACCGAGATATCTGACTTTCTCTCGGAAACGAATTGGGCGTGTATGTAGTGTTGCCTGTCTACAGTGTTGATGATTGCGCAGTAGTTTCGGTCTGCGTGTGAACAGGACTGATTCGCACTTGTCGACGTTTACTTTTATACACCATCTTTCCAACCAAGGCTCGGCAGTTATGAGTGCCATCTGTATTCGTGAATTAATGTTCGACGGTTTCCAATTGTGCGCAAGGATGGCTGTGTCATCCGCGTAGATGGCTAATGTCGTGTTTTGTGTTGCTGGGAAGTTGTAATGTACAGGTTGAACAAGATGGGCCCTAGGATGCTTCCCTGGAGTACTCCAGCTTGGATACGGGTTTTGTGCCAATTGTTTGCCCTGCACGTCAGTGTTAAAACATCTGTTCGTTAGATATGAGTGTATGAGATGTAAGAGTCCGTCCGGGAAACCAGCTTCGCTTAGTTTGCATCTATGGCCGTTGTGCCAAAGACGATCGAAAGCTTTTTCGATGTCCAGGAACACGGCCTCTGTGGCTTATTTCATGTTGTAGCCGTGTGTTACATGTTCGACTACGCGGAGGAGTTGTTGGTTGTTGAGGGGTGATTCCTAAAGCCGAATTGCTCCAGTCTTAGGGTGTCGTTGGCGATGCAGTGCCTAGTGATGCGTTTTAGTATTATCTTCTCAACAATTTCTGAGCGAGCACAGCAGACTGATGGTTCGGTAATTTTGTGGAAGTGAGTGGCCTTTTCCTGGCTTCCTGAACATCAGGACCTTGGCCGCCTTCCAAAAGTCAAGGCAGTGTTGGTGTTTCAGGATGGCATTCGTTATGTGTGCAAGGTATTCCACGGCTCTATCCGTGAACTCCTGGAGGACACGGTTTCGAATGCCATCAGGCCCAGCGGCTTTCCTAGCGTTGTTATGCTTTATAGCCCATGTTATTTCACTCATGGAAAAATTCCTGTAGTAGTTGGTGTTAAAGCTGCACTTTTTTTAGATTGAAGTCAGCTGATAGGTATCCCTGGTTAAAGGACATCACCCTAAGAAAGGAATCACCTTCAGAGGAAGTCAGGTATCCAAGTAGAGAAGGAATTAGTATATTTCATCAAAATATAAGAGGTATTGGAGATAAAATTAGTGAACTGCCTGTAGACGTTGATTCTGACGTTACTGGTATATCGGAGCACCACTTAAATAATTTGACAATTCAGAGGCTTCCTTTCCCAGGATACAGATTAGCTGGCTGTTTTTCAAGGAGTTCTTTGCGGAGTGGGGGAGTGGCCTTGTACGCAAAAAACGGTATTCCATTTGAGTCCGTAGACGCATCACGACACTGCAGTGCACAGGTATTTGAATGTTGTACAGGGCAGTTGAATTTAGTGAAACTAAACTTCTAATTGTTGTACTTTGTAGGTCCCCTAACTCTGACTTCAGAGCATTTCTGCTCAAGTTAGAGAGGATTCTTCGTTCACTTTGTAGGAAGTACCAAAAATTAGTTATATGTGGTGACATCAATATTAATTTTGTGTGTGACTATGCAAGAAAAAGAATGTTGGAAGGTGTCCTAAATTTATATGATCTGATGAAGACTGTTTTTTTCCGACCAGGGTGCAGGGGAACAGTAGCACAGCCACAGACAATATTTTTCTTCATTCTTCATTATTAAATAAGCATTCTGTTAGTAAAAAGGTGAATGAACTTTCGCACCATGATGCACAAATCTTAACACTAAAAGGTTTTTGAACTGAAACAGGTGTTATGTATAATTACAAACTATGTAGAAAAGCTAATCCAGCGGCACTAGAGAGTTTTTTAAACCTCGTTAAGGAACAAGACTGGCAGGATGTTTATAGTGCTGATAACGTAGATGGCAAATATAATGCTTTACTTAACACATTTGTCATGCTCTTTCAAAGTTGCTTTCCATTAGATCGTTCTACACAGGGTACTAGCAGTAAAAAAGACAACCTGGGTGGCTAACTAGGGGAATGTTTCAAATGGTTCAAATGGTTCTGAGCACTATGGGACTTAACTGCTGTGGTCATCAGTCCCCTAGAACTTAGAACTACTTAAACCTAACTAACCTAAGGACATCACACACATCCATGCCCGAGGCAGGATTCGAACCTGCGACCGTAGCGGTCACGCGGTTCCACACTGTAGCGCCTAGAACCGCACGGCCACTCCGGCCGGCAACTAGGGGAATAAGGATATCATGTAGACCAAAGTGGGAATTATATAAAAATGTTGATATAATTCCTTGACTCTTGTGCAGGAAGGTGTGCAGTATACTGCTGCACCCAGTTTCAATAAGCTACGCCACGATAACTCAAAAATCGTATGAGTAATCCACGCGCTTTCAAATCGCAACTAAGAGTTACTTCATGGGTCACTCCTTCTATTCTGTCGAAGAGTTCATTGAAAAATTAAGCTGATTCCTGTATTACATTGTTGATTGCGTTTAGATAAACCTACGGACTGTCTTTTTCTAGGCTCGTAAACATTTTATTTTATCTGTTATTACTTTCATGTTGTACTGACGCGTTCCATGACCTTGGAGATTTGCTCCTGAGTTTGGTCCTACGGAACTAGGCTTGTAAAATAAAATAAAATGTAAGTAAAACTAGGATATCACAGTACGAGACTTCAACAAATAAACTCTCACGAGGTACTAAATCTACGTCACTCGTATATTATTAGTGTGTATGTGTGTGTGTGTGTGTGTGTGTGTGTGTGTGTGTGTGTGTGTGTGTGTGTCTGTGTGAGCGAGAGAGAGAGAGAGAGAGAGAGAGAGAGAGAGAGAGAGAGAGAGAGAGAGAGACATATGGCATAGCATATTCTCCAGAGTAGTGGTAAACTGACTTGCCAGTAGGGTGGGAAACTCTAGCCATATTCATTACAAAGTACTGCATTGTCTCTAAATTTCATTATTGCAAGTTATTAGATGTTTTTGCATTTCAAATTCTACAAAATGTCAGAAAACGATTGTTCATCCGTTTCTCCAGACGGCTTGTGTGTGATTTGTGGCTATCCTACTTAAAAATGGTAGCCACCAATAATATGAACTATAATTAATAGTTCATAATAACCATCTTCAAGTTCCGTATCTTAGTTAATACGATTGCCAGCAAAGTAATAGGCATTTTTATAAGTACACTACGAATATCCGCTCTAAGTACGAGACTGTACAGCAAACGAACTATTGCTTCGAGCAAACCCATCCCCAGAATACTTTTCTGCGTCCATCGCGTTGATAAGGTTCGCCTGGGGAAACACTTAAACACTGTCCTTCAAACGTGGGCGGGAATGGCGCAATGCGATAGTAGGGATGAAAGTGTCATATTTCCGGTATATATGAACCATATTGTATCAGTAATAGACATATCGGAAAAAAATTTAATGACAAATACAACTCTGGTTACACCCTCAGCAAACCCACTGATGAATGGTGACATCCCTCTATTACTGTTTACTGATATCTTGGATGGCTGACGAGAGACTATAATGATCTGGAACACTGTCAAGTCCCTATATACGTCACCACTTCATACCTAGTGCGTGGTGGTGGTGTGTTATCCTGTTAACAGAATTGCCATAATTTAATGATATCCTGGAGTTGTCTGTGCACTACAAAGCATGACTACCGCCGAGAAAAAACCAGTGTAAAAAAAAAACAGTAATCCGAAGACACCTGTAAATGTGTACCTATTCAGATCTTCCGTCGCCACAGAATGCCTCTCGAGATTCTGTGGCCGACCGGACCCATAGTGAAAACTTCACATCAACAACAGGTAAGCACAATAGAGTCAGATACCAGAAAGCAGCACGTGATACGTGCTAGTGGCTACTTGTCGGCAGACTATTTGTTCCACGTAAAAAACGCATGATCTATCGGTGTAATGTTATATGTTATTAAGCAGATAATCTGTATGTACGCTACATGGGGTTGACGGAAGACATCTAAAAAATTCGGAGAAGGGCATCTCGTTTTGTAATATCAAGAAATAGGTGAGAAAGTGTCGCGCATATGGTACGCGATATGGGGTGGCAGTCATTAAAACAAGGGCGTTTTTCGTTGCGGCGGAAGCCTTCCATGAAATTGCAATTTCTGATTTTCTTCTCCTGATGCGAAAATATTCTGTTGAAATACACCTACATTGGGAGAAATTACCATTGTAATGAAATAGGGGAAATAAGAGCTTGCATGGAAAGATGTAAGTGTTCGCTTTTCCCGTTCGTTGTCCGAGAGTGGATCGGTAGACAAATAGAATTAAAGTGGTTCGATAAACACTATGCCAGGCCGACTAGTCATGTAGATATAAATGGGTTTTTACAGAAGTCTCCCATCTCAGTCACCAAAACCGTTGTTCTGACGTGATTTCCGCCTAACAAAGTTGATACCCAGTTTAGCTCTATTCGGGTCTCGGAGTAGGAACTACTTAGGAGGATGTCGTCATCAGGAAACGCAAAACTAACAATATACTGTTCGGAGCGAGGAATATTAGATGCATTAATCGAGCAGATAGGCTAGAAAATTTGAAAAGGGAAATGAATAAGACGAAGCTAGGTGTACTCGTAGTGGAGCTTAGTGAAGTTCGATGACGGGACGAACAGGACTTCTTGTCAGTTGAGTACAGGGTTATAAATATAAAATCAAATCGTGGTAGTTCAGGAGTAGATCTAATAATAAATAAAAATAGGATAGCGTGTAAGCTGCTATGAACTGCATAGTAAACGCATTATCATAGCCAAGATAGACACGTAGGCAATACCCAAACACAGTAGGACAAGTTTATATACCAACCAGCTCCGTAGGTGACAAGGAGAATGAAGAGAATATATTATGAGTCAAAATAAATTATTCAGTTAGTTAATGGAAGCGAAAATTTAAATGTGAAGGGTACTGCAATTCGATAGTACGAAAAGGAAGAGAATGAAAAATAGTAGGTGAATATGGTCTGGCAGGAAAGGAATGACAGAGGAAGCTGTCTGATAGAATTTTGCACAGAGCATAATTTAGTCATCACTAACACATTGTTTAAGAATAATGAGAGAAGGCTGTATACATGGAAGAGACCTAGAGGCACTGGGAGATTCAAATTGATTATATAATGGCATGACAGAGACTTCGGAACCAAATTTTAAGTACTAAGAAGTTTCCAGGGACGAATATGGACTCTGAAACAATTTATTGTTTATGAACTGTGGATTAAAACAATTTATTGATTGTGAACTGTGGATTAAAACCGAAGAAATTGCAAAAAGGTAGGAAACTAAGGCGATGGGACGTGGATAAGTTGAAAGAACCAGATGTTGTTGAGAATTTCAGAGGGACCACTAGGCAACTATTAACTGGAACGGGGGAAAGGAATACAGTAGAAGGCGGATAAGTAACATTGAGAGATGGCGTAATGAAGGCACCAGAGGACCAAATAGATAAAAAGACAAGGACTAGTAGAAACCTTTGGATATCACGGAAGATCTTGAATTTGACTGATGAAAGGAGAAAATATAAAAATGCAGCAAATGAAGCAGAGCAAAGGGAATAAAAACATCTAAAAATGAGATTGACAGGAAGTGCAAAATGGCTAAGCAGGCATGGCTAGAGGACAAATGTAAGGATATAGAAGCTTTTATCACTAGGGGAAAGATAGAAACAGCCTACAGGAGAATTAAAGATTCTTTTGGAGAAAATAAAAGCAGCTAGATGAATATCAAGAGCCCGAATGTAAAACCAGTACTAACAAGGGAACCTCCCCATCGCACCCCCCTCAGATTTAGTTATAAGTTGGCACAGTGGATAGGGCTTCAAAAACTGAAAACAGATCAATCGAGAAAACAGGAAGGAGTTGTGTGGAACTATGGAAAAATAAGCAAAATATACTACCTGAGTAGTCCATGCGGAACATAGGTAACATCAAGAAACTTTTGAGCTCAGGTGTGCCGTGGTCCTGTGGTTAGCGCGAGCAGCTGCGGAACGAAAGGTCCTTGGTTCAAGTCTTCCCTCGAGTGAAAAAATTTTTTTCTTTATTTTCGCAAAGTTATGATCTGTCAGTCTGTTCATTGACGTCTCTGTTCACTGTAATAAGTTTAGTGTCTGTGTTTTGCGACCGCACCGCAAAACCGTGCGATTAGTAGACGAAAGGACGTGCCTCTCCAATGGGAACTGAAAACATTTGATCGCAAGGTCATAGGTCAACCGATTCCTCCACAGGAAAACACGTCTGATATATTCTAGACGACACTGATGACGGCATGTGCGTCACATGACAGGAATATGTTGTCGACCCACCTAACTTGTACACTTGGCGAATGGGTAAAAAGATTCTTCTACCTTGCCCTATTTAGGTTTTTTTGTGGCTGTGATAATCACTCACAAAAAAGTGATGAAAACATAAGGGTTTGTGACATAAACTGAAAACAAAAAAATTAAATTTTTCACACCAGAGAAGCCTTGAACCAAGGACCTCTCGCTCCGGAGCTGCTCACGCTATCCACCGGACCACGGCGCTGCTAAGCTGACGTCGTCCCTGATGTTGCTTATCTTCCACATGGACTACTCAGTTTGTATATTTTGCTTATTTTTTCATAGTTCCTCACAACTTCTTCCTGTTTTCTCGATTGATCTGTGTGCAGTTTTTCTAGGCCTATCCACTGTGCCAACTTATAACTAAATCTGAGTGGGATGCGATGGGGAGGTTCCCTTGTAAGTGAAAAGGGAACGCTGAAAGGTAGAAGGAGTATATAGATGGACTATACAAGCGACATGTACTTCAAGTCAATATTATAGGATGCAGATGAAGATGAGACAGGAGATTTGATATTGCGAGAAAAAATTGACAGAGGACTGAAAGACCTGAGTCGAAAAAACGCCCCCAGAGACACCATGTCCCTAGAAAACCCCGTACTTCAACTATTAAAGCACACATATACTGACAAACCAAATCATTATGACCAGTGCCCAGCGCGAAGTTGAATGCTTCCTTGTGCTGTTGCGGGCATGTGACACAGTAAGGCCCGCAGCTTGTGGTCGTGCGGTAGCGTTCTCGCTTCACGCGCCCGGGTTCCCGGGTTCGATTCCCGGCGGGGTCAGGGACTTTCTCTGCCTCGTGATGGCTGGGTGTTGTGTGATGTCCTTAGGATCGTTAGGTTTAAGTAGTTGTAAGTTCTAGGGGACTGATGACCATAGATGTTAAGTCCCATAGTGCTCAGAGCCATTTGAACAATTTTTGACACAGTAAGGAAAGAATGTAAGCAGAAGAGAAACGACTGGGTAGCCATTATAGGGAAGATACAGGCCGCAAATAGGGAAATCCACTGATATAAGCGGTTCTCACAAAGGGCACATTGTTATGGCCCTGCGACTGGAAACGAGAATCTCTGAACGACTAAGCTGGTCGCCTGTTGGCGTACTACTGCCGTGAGCATCTATGGAAAGTGATTGAAGGATGGTAAAACAACGGGTAGGGCGTATGGTATTGGGCGACCATGTCTCATCACAAAACGCAGACGACAGAGAATCCCCCGCTAGGTAATCTAGGTTCAAGCGGCGATCTGTGGCAGATCTGACGACAGAGTACAACGCTGATGCAGGCACAAGTGTTTCGGAGAACAGCATTCGAAGGTCATTGTTAAACATGAAGCTCCACGTCCCCAACGTCTACCTGTTCCTGTGTTGACCTAACGACATCGTCAGTTACGATTGCAGTGGGCGCAGCATCACTAAGTTTTCACCGTAGATCAATAGATACGTCTTGCTTGTCGAATTACTCGCATTCCATGTTACAAGAGGTCGATGGTTGGGTCCTTACGCGCCTTCATCCAGACGAATCGCTGGACGAAACATGCGTCGCGCCACATACGCAGGCCAGTGAGGGCAGAATTATGCTATGGGAGACATTGAGTTGGGCTTCCATGGGTTCTGTGGTGGTAACCGAAGGCATCATGCCAGCAATGAATTACGTAGACATTATAGCGGATCACCTGCATCGCTTCATGCTTGAAGTCTTTCCCTACAGCGCTGACATCTTCCAGCAGGATAACTGTCCGTGTTGCGAGGTCTGAATCGTTCTACAGTGATTTGAGGAGCATTACAGTGAACTCACACTGATGGCATGGCCATGAAATGTGCCTGATCTGTACCCACTGGAATGCATATCGGACGCCAGCTGCGTGCCCATAAACCACCATCCCGTAATATGCGGAAACTGCTTGATTTGTGCGTAGACGTTTGATACCACATACTAATGTAATCCTGTCAAGGACTTGTAGAATCTATGCCAAGCAGAATATCTGTAGTACTGTCATTGAAAAGTGGAACAACACGCTATTAAACAGGTGGTCGTAGTGTTTGGGCTTATCGGTGTATGTTCCATTATTTCTCTCTTGTACGTAATGTATAGAGTCCTACAGCGTATGACACGAAGTTCAGTTACACCCTGTGTATAATGCATTTTTATTATAAGTATGTTATAAATCAGCAAAATCGAGGAAATACAATTGGCAAGCTCCAGATGGTTTTTTTGGTAACAGAATTAGATTTCTTTTCCACGCAGTTCGCCCCAGAAAGTCAGTACTAGTGTAGTGGAGTGTGCAGTACAAGATGTCTCTGGCATACCATTCCCGTATCACGAAGCACTTATTAACAGATGACACAGGCCCGAATGTCATACTAGTAATACTTTGTGAGGAATAAAATAGCGTCTTTTTAACCGCACAGATTACTGAGTTTTTTCATTGGTTTGCACTGGGTGGTAGTCATACATTTAATGTAAATGCACACTGAAAGCAGTGCAAGACGTATTTCCTAGTAGCATTGGTTTCAGCCTCGTACTTACAGTGGGCATTTGTGTAAAAATCAGCTACAAGTACTGAATATCATAGAAAATGGCCAATATTTTGCTTCTAATTGTGTTAATTACGAGACGAATCTTGAAGGCAGATATTAACTATGATAATATGGGTTAATAATTTTAGGTTGGACGGCATCCTGTCACACACGTACAATTCGCCTAAAGGTCTAACATGTTTGCAGAATTTACTATCACGTTATTAATTTACACAAACACTGTAATATCACTGTATCTTACGTCAATGTTTATTGCAGTGTTGTAGAATATGCCATGATGTCATTAATGTATATTATCAAAATGTCTTATTTTGTAAATTATTGTAATATTTGCAGCCATTTTTAAACTCTACTGGTAATGGTCTTCTCACTGAGAGACCTCGAATGATGGAACTCGTGTAGTTGGAAGAATAATAAAAAATTAGTTTGTTTAAGAAATACCCACAGCTCGATATTCTCACTACCGGCAATATGGTACGGAGACCATATTGCCGGAAAGTAGTTGGGTCCTGCGGTGAATGGCTGGGAGAATGATGATGTTGACGGTTCGCTGTTGGCCAAGAGAAAAATGGGGAGAATTGATTTCAGTGACCTTGAACGTAATAAATAAAACTGCCACAGCACCAGAAACGCTGACACCAGAATGTGTTGACATCAGTACAGTTCCTGACATTACTACAATTCCTCTATCGCTTACACCAAAAGTGTTGGTTGAGCCAAAACATACACTGCCCTCCTACTTAAGATGTGTATGCTATATGAGATTATTGATTATCTACTCAGAACCACTGAGCAATCAATGTGAAGTAAGCCTACAGAACAGGATGCTGTTTTTTTACAGAATGGTATTCTCTAATCTTTACCGCTGACGGATCTCTTCATTTATTCTTAAAATCCAGTATGGCTGGGGAATGAAACTACAAACTGAGGAGCACACTGATCATCTGATAAACGTGGCATATATCAACTGTCGTGGAGTGAAAAATTTTAATCTGTTGCTTCAATAACAAGATAAAACAATATTTAAATCAGAGAGCAAAACCTACAGTCAAACGTTTGTAAGGGTCTCAATTTCTTTCACACAAACTCGAATATCATGGTATTAAGAGATGTGCATAGTGAATCCGAAACTTCAGAGTGGAGTGTTGTCTCTAATTGGGCGACTGAAGATATTTTCTATCAATTACTAGCATTCAAGTAAATAAAATAGCCTTTTTCGTCTGATAATGCAAGCCTTATTTACGTCTGTAGTAGAGCTTTTGCAATAACGGGAAGGTAAATCAAACTTTACTAAAAGTTACTAATTGGTACTCTGAAAATAGTCTTTCGTAAAATTTTAATAAATCATGATACAATGAATTTTCTATGACAGGTACTTTATCTATTACATAACAGTATCGCGTAAGGAAAAGTCAACACGAAACTAAGTTACTGAAGTTCTTTTTGGTTGTTTATAAAGTGAAAGTTCAGCAACATTTTTCCTATGAGTAACAGCAGACATTAGCGGCCGATATTTCGAAAAGGTAGCTTATTTTTTAATAGTTTTATCGTTAACGTCTTGTGGCACATTGTTTTGCAACACCTCTTCACTGAGGAATAAAGTACTCTTTGCTCTGAAACCTGTAGTATATCTTGTGCATCACCAAACTATTACAGATATCTCTTTACAAAGATGATCACACAGACAATAGCTCTGAAATATATTTATTCTCATTTGAAGTTTGTTATCATCTAAAGATTGAAATTCAAATATAAGCAGGGGCAACAGTCTGGATGATTGACTGATCTGGCCTTGCAACACTAACCAAAACGGCCTTGCTGTGCTGGTATTGCGAACGGCTGAAAGCAAGGGGAAACTACAGCCGTAATTTTTCCCGATGGCATGCAGCTTTACTGTATGGTTAAATGATGATGGCGTCCTCTTGGGTAAAATATTCCGGAGGTAAAATAGTCCCCCATTCGGATCTCCGGGCGGGGACTACTCAAGAGGACGTTGTTATCAGGAGAAAGAAAACTGGCATTCTACGGATCGGAGGGTGGAATGTCAGATCCCTTAATCGGGCAGGTGGGTTAGAAAATTTAAAAAGGGAAATGGATAAGTTAAAGTTAGATATAGTGGGAATTAGTGAAGTTCGGTGGCAGGAGGAACAAGACTTTTATCAGGTGAATACAGGGTTATAAATACAAAATCAAAAAGAGGTAATGCAGGAGTAGGTTTAATAATGAATTAAAAATAGGAGTGCGGGTAAGCTACTACAAACACCATAGTGAACACATTATTGTGGCTAAGATAGACACGAAGCCCATGCCTACTACAGTAGTTTTTTTTTTTGGTCATTAGTCTACTGACTGGTTTGATGCGGCCCGCCACGTATTCCTTTCCTGTGCTAACCTCTTCATCTCAGAGTAGCACTTGCAACCTACGTACTCAATTATTTGCTTGACGTATTCCAATCTCTGTCTTCCTCTACAGTTTTTGCCCTCTACAGCTCCCTCTAGTACCATGGAAGTCATTCCCTCATGTCTTAGCAGATGTCCTATCATCCTGTCCCTTCTCCTTACCATTGTTTTCCACATATTCCTTTCTTCTCCGATTCTGCGTAGAACCTCCTCATTCCTTACCTTATCAGTCCACCTAATTTTCAACATTTGTCTATAGCACCACATCTCAAATGCTTCGATTGTCTTCTGTTCCGGTTTTCCCACAGTCCATGTTTCACTACCTTACAATGCTGTACTCCAGACGTACATCCTCAGAAATTTCTTCCTCAAATTAAGGCCGGTATTTGATATTAGTAGACTTCTCTTGGCCAGAAATGCCTTTTTTGCCATAGCGAGTCTGCTTTTGATGTCCTCCTTGCTCCGTCCGTCATTGGTTATTTTACTGCCTAGGTAGCAGAATTCTTTAACTTCATTGACTTCGTGACCATCAATCCTGATGTTAAGTTTCTCGCTGTTCTCATTTCTACTACTTCTCATTACCTTCGTCTTTCTCCGATTTACTCTCAAACCATACTGTGTACTCATTAGACTGTTCATTCGGTTCAGCAGATCATTTAATTCTTCTTCACTTTCACTCAGGATAGCAATGTCATCAGCGAATCGTATCATTGATATACTTTCAGGTTGTATTTTAATTCCACTCCTGAACCTTTCTTTTATTTCCATATTTGCTTCCTCGACGCACAGATTGAAGAGTAGGGGCGAAAGGCTACAGCCTTGTCTTACACCCTTCTTAATACGAGCACTTCGTTCTTGATCGTCCACTCTTATTATTCCCTCTTGGTTGTTGTACATGTTGTATATGACCCGTCTCTCCCTATACCTTACCCCTACTTTTTCAGAATATCGAACAGCTTGCACCATTTTATATTGTCGAACGCTTTTTCCAGGTCGACAAATTCTATGAAAGTGTCTTGATTTTTCTTTAGCCTTGCTTCCATTATTAGCCGTAACGTCAGAATTGCCTCTCTCGTCCATTTACTTTTCCTAAAGCCAAACTGATCGTCACCTAGTGCATTCTCAATTTTCTTTTCCATTCTTCTGTATATTATTCATGTAAGCAGCTTCGATGCATGAGCTGTTAAGCTGACTGTGCTATAATTCTCGCACTTGTTAGCTCTTGACGTCTTCGGAATTGTGTGGATGATGCTTTTCCGAAAGTCAGATGGTATATCGCCAGACTCATATATTCTACACACCAACGTGAATAGTCGTTTTGTTGCCATTTCCTCCAATGATTTTAGAACTTCTGATGGAATGTTATCTATCCCTTCTGCCTTATTTGACCGTAAGTCCTCCAAAGCTCTTTTAACTTCCGATTCTAATACTGGATCCCCTATCTCTTCTAAATCGACTCCTGTTTCTTCTTCTATCACATCAGACAAATCTTCACCCTCATAGAGGCTTTCAATGTATTCTTTCCACCTATCTGCTCTCTCATCTGCATTTAACAGTGGAATTCCCGTTGCACTCTTAATGTTACCACCGTTGCTTTTAATGTCACCAAAGGTTGTTTTGACTTTCCTGTACGCTGAGTCTGTCCTTCCGACAATCATCTCTTTTTCGATGTCTTCACATTTTTCCTGCAGCCATTTCGTCTTAGCTTCCCTGCACTTCCTATTTATTTCATTCCTCAGCGACTTGTATTTCTGTATTCCTGATTTTCCCGGAACATGTTTGTACTTCCTCCTTTCATAGATCAACTGAAGTATTTCTTCTGTTACCCATGGTTTCTTCGCAGCTACCTTCTTTGTATCTATGTTTTCCTTCCCAACTTCTGTGATGGCCCTTTTTAGAGATGTCCATTCCTCTTCAACTGTACTGCCTACTGCGCTATTCCTTATTGCTGTATCTATAGCGTTAGAGAACTTCAAACGTATCTCGTCATTCCTTAGTACTTCCGTATCCCACTTCTTTGCGTATTGATTCTTCCTGACTAATGTATTGAACTTCAGCCAATTCTTCATCACTACTATATTGTGATCTGAGTCTATATCTGCTCCTGGGTACGCCTTACAATCCAGTATCTGATTTCGGAATCTCTGTCTGACCATGATGTAATCTAATTGAAATCTTCCCGTATCTCTCGGCCTTTTCCAAGTATACCTCCTCCTCTTGTGAGTCTTGAACAGGGTATTCGCTATTACTAGCTGAAACTTGTTACAGAACTCAATTAGTCTTTCTCCTCTTTCATTCCTTGTCCCAAGCCCATATTCTCCTGTAACCTTTTCTTCTACTCCTTCCCCTACAACTGCATTCCAATTGCCCATGACTATTAGATTTTCGTCCCCCTTTACATACTGCATTACCCTTTCAATATCCTCATGCACTTTCTCTATCTGTTCATCTTCAGCTTGCTACGTCGGCATGTATACCTGAACTATCGTTGTCGGTGTTGGTCTGCTGTCGATTCTGATTAGAACAACCCGGTCACTGAACTGTTCACAGTAACACACCCTCTGCCCTACCTTCCTATTCATAACGAATCCTACACCTGTTATACCATTTTCTGCTGCTGTTGATATTACACGATACTCATCTGACCAGAAATCCTTGTCTTCCTTCCACTTCACTTCACTGGCCCCTACTATATCTAGATTGAGACTTTGCATTTCCCTTTTCAGATTTTCTAGTTTCCCTACCACGTTCAAGCTTCTGACATTCCACGCCCCGACTCGTAGAACGTTATCCTTTCGTTGATTATTCAATCTTTTTCTCATGGTAATCTCCCCCTTGGCAGTCCTCTCCCGGAGATCCGAATGGGGGACTATTCCGGAATCTTTTGCCAATGGAGAGATCATCATGACACTTCTTCAAATACAGGCCACATGTCCTGTGGATACACGTTACGTGTCTTTAATGCAGTGGTTTCCATTGCCTTCTGCATCCTCATGTCGTTGATCATTGCTGATTCTTCCGCCTTTAGGGGTAATTTCCCACCCCTAGAACAAGAGAGTGCCCTGAACCTCTATCCGCTCCTCCGCCCTCTTTGACAATACCGTTGGCAGAATGAGGCTGACTTCTTATGCCGGAAGTCTTCGGCCGCCAATGCTGATTATTTATCAAAATTTAGGCAGTGGCGGGGATCGAACCCGGGACCGACGACGTTTTGATTATGAATCAAAGACGCTACCCCTAGACCACGGGTACTACAGTAGTACAAGATTATATGCCAACTAACTCTGCAGAGGATGAAGAAATTGATGAAATGTATGATGAGATAAAAGAAACTATTCAGGTAGTGAAGGGAGACGAAAATTTAATAGTCATGGGTGACTGGAATTCGAGGGTAGGAAGAGGAATAGAAGGAAACATAGTAGGTGGATATGGATTGGGGTTAAGAAATAAAAGAGTAAGCCGCCTGGTGGAATTTTACACAGAGCATAAATTAATCATAGCTAACACTTGGTTCAAGAATCATAAAAGAAGGTTGTATACATGGAAGAAGCCTGGAGATACTAGTAGGTATCAGATAGTTTATATAATGGTAAGACAGCAATTTGGGAACCATGTTTTAAATTGTAAGACATTTCCAGGGGCAGATGTGGACTCTGACCACAATCTATTGGTTATGAACTGTATATTAAAACTGAAGAAACTGCAAAAAGGTGGGAATTTAAGGAGCTGGGACCTGAATAAACTGACTAAACCAGAGGTTGTACAGAGTTTCAGGGAGAGCATAAGGGAACAATTGACAGGAATGGGGGAAAGAAATACAGTAGAAGAAGAATGGGTAGCTCTGAGGGATGAAGTAGTGAAGGCAGCAGAGGATTAAGTAGGTAAAAAGGGGAGGGCTAGAAGAAATCCTTGGGTAACAGAAGAAATATTGGATTTAATTGATGAAAGGAGAAAATATAAAAATGCAGTAAATGAAACAGGCAAAAAGGAATCCAAACGTCTCAAAAATGAGATCGACAGGAAGTGCAAAATGGGTAAACAGGGATGGCTAGAGGACAAATGTAAGGATGTAGAGGCTTATTTCACTAGGGGCAAGATAGATACTGCCTACAGGAAAATTAAAGAGACCTTTGGAGAAAAGAGAGCCACTTGTATGAATATCAAGAGCTCAGATGGAAACCCAGTTCTAAGCAAAGAAGGGAAAGCAGAAAGGTGGAAGGAGTATATAGAGGGTCTATACAAGGGCGATGTACTTGAGGACAATATTGTAGAAATGGAAGAGGATGTATGACAGAGCACTGAAAGACCTAAGTCGAAACAAGGCTCCGGGAGTAGACAACATTCCATTAGAACTACTGACGGCCTTGGGAGAGCCAGTCCTGACAAAACCCTACCATCTGGTGAGCAAGATGTATGAGACAGGCGAAATACTCTCAGACTTGAAGAAGAATATAATAATTCCTATCCCAAAGAAAGCAGGTGTTGACAGATGTGAAAATTACCGAACTATCAGTTTAGTAAGTCACAGCTGCAAAATACTAATGCGAATTATTTACAGAAGAATGGAAAAACTGGTAGAAGCCGACCTCGGGGAAGATGAGTTTCGATTCCGTAGAAATGTTGGAACACGTGAGGGAATACTGACCGTACGACTTATCTTAGAAGAAAAATTAAGGAAAGGCAAACCTACGTTTCTAGCATTTGTACACTTAGAGAAAGCTTTTGACAATGTTGACTGGAATACTCTCTTTCAAATTCTAAAAGTGGCAGGGGTAAAATACAGGGAGCGAAAGGCTATTTACAACTTGTATAGAAACCAGATGGCAGTTATAAGAGTTGAGGGACATGAAAGGGAAGCAGTGGTTGGGAAGGGAGTAAGACAGGGTTGTAGCCTCTCCCCGATGTTATTCAATCTGTATATTGAGCAAGCAGTGAAGGAAACGAAAGAAAAATTCGGAGTAGGTATTAAAATCCATGGAGAAGAAATAAAAACTTTGAGGTTCGCCGATGACATTGTAATTCTGTCAGAGACTACAAAGGACTTGGAAGAGCAGTTGAACGAAATGGACAGTGTCTTGAAACGAGGATACAAGATGAACATCAACAAAAGCAAAACGAGGATAATGGAATGTAGTCGAGTTAAGTCGGGTGATGCTGAGGGAATTAGATTAGGAAATGAGACACTTAAAGTAGTAAAGGAGTTTTGCTATTTGGGGAGCAAAAAACTGATGATGGTCGAAGTAGAGAGGATATAAAATGTAGACTGGCAATGGCATCGAAAGCGTTTCTGAAGAAGAGAAATTTGTTAACATCGAGTATAGATTTAAGTGTCAGGAAGTCGTTTCTGAAAGTATTTGTATGGAGTGTAGCCAGGTATGGAAGTGAAACATGGACGATAAATAGTTTGGACAAGAAGAGAATAGAAGCTTTCGAAATGTGGTGCTACAGAAGAATGCTGAACATTAGATGGGTAGATCACATAACTAATGAGGAGGTATTGAATAGAATTGGGGAGAAGAGGAGTTTGTGGCACAACTTGACAAGAAGAAGGGACCGGTTGGTAGTACATTTTCTGAGGCACCAGGGGATCACAAATTTAGCATTGGAGGGCAGTGTGGAGGGTACAAATCGTAGAGGGAGACCAAGAGATGAATACACTAAGCAGATTCAGAAGGATGTAGGTTGCAGTAAGTACTGGGATATGGAGAAGCTTGCGCAGGATAGAGTAGCATGGAGAGCTGCATCAAACCAGTCTCAGGACTGAAGGCCAGAACAACAAATATATATAATATTAAAAACAAATTAAGTGAGACGCTTACACGTATGCGATTATCGAAGAAATGAGGTTATGATGGGGAGGGGAAGGAGCAAGGTGAGGGGGGAATAATCTTCCTTTTCCGACAGATATTATCACGCTGCTGAGAGTCCTTGTCTTAGAGCTTTTTATATTCTCTGTCTCTGGGAGGGTTGTGCCAGACAACATTCATATACTGCTTATGGACATTTTGTTGAGATTGACGTTATTAAAAAAGGAGAAGCACAATATCAGAAAATGGAAGGAGAATAAATCGCCCTTGATCTTGTTGCAGGAACTTATCTTTCCGAGTTTCAATTGTCACCAAATTTTTGTTAAATAATTAACTGAGGTGTACGCCTGATTGGTCAAATATTGCTGGTTGTTAACTTCTGTCATTTGGCGAGTGAGAATGACTCTTCTTTTACCTTTAAAACTGGGTACAAAACGTAACTGTGTTACTAATTGTCCTGTTTTTCGAAGAACATTATTAGGTTGATGTATGTGAAGAAGTTCAAATGTGCTACTTCATAATTTATGAACAGATGTTCTTCAATCGTCCATGATGATTCATTATGAAACATTTAGATAAAACACGTTGGTAAATACCATTTTAAATTTTGTTATGATATGCTATTCCTGCCTCTGTAGTAACATGTGCAGAAAATCCATTTCTTATTTAAATATTGCATGTACGCGCAATAAAAGCTGATGTATGCCAATGAGCAGTAAGCGTGGTTTTTAGACAAAAGTTATATCCAGTCATTAAGTAATTTCCCTTGCAATATACTGGTATATATCTTTTCACAATGTCACCAAGACTCATAAACTTCTTAACATCAGTGAAGGGAGCGAAAACTGTTTTTTAAAAAGTGTTGTACGTTAGTCAAAATCGATGAGTTTGTCACTACATGGCTTTATGTTATTGCTGAGCTACGTCTTCCTTTCTACATAGTACGCTTAATACTCATGTACGTGATAAAATACACAGAACACAATGCATTCAGTTTAAAAAGCTTATTCCTGCTCCCCTTATCTGTCCAAGACAATACAGCGGTGTTGTCGGTTAAGTATATATGGTCCCAAAAAGCAAGAAATGCCAGGATGTGTTGTTATTGCCAGCAATTCACATAGTCGCAACTCTATAGGAAATGACACAGTGTTTCATGTTTTCGTGACGCAGTTGTGCAAAAGATTTGGCCAGCGAAATGCTGGAGAAAAGACGCTGTGAATATTGCATATGATAGAATTTCATCTCGTCATTTCAATGAAACGTACTTTCGGGGCTGCTAAATTTACAGTGAAAATATGAATTAACATCGTGTAACGTAGTAACAATGCTAACACACCACATGCAACAAACGAAAGGAAAGATAATTTCAACTAACGTGTGACTCATAGAAGCAGGATAGAGATTTAACCACGGAGAAAGAGTGCTGGTAAATGTACATTTACAGGTGAAGTTGTTTGTAATGATTCACATTAAGCCGCCGGCTGTTGTGGCCGAGCGGTTCTCGGCGCTTCAGTCTGGAACCGCGCGACCGCTACGGTCGCAGGTTCGAATCATGCCTCGGGCATGGATGTGTGTGGTGTCCTTAGGTTAGTTAGCTTTAAGTAGTTCTAAGTTCAAGGGACTGTTGACTGCGGATGTTAAGTCCCATAGTGCTCAGAGCCATTTGAACCATTTGAACCATTCAGATAAAGCCATTTACAGAATTCCGTAACGCCGTTACAGAGAAGTAATGCTCATCTGTAAAACATGCGGATGAAACTAAGAAAACGTAACAAGGACCTTCGATGTCCGTCATCAACGCAACGACGTCTGCTCGATGACGAAAGTAATAAAAATGCGCTTATGTCTCATGCAATGAACCGATTACTGGGCGAAATATATTCACCCAGTCAAGGAGGACATTTGCAAGTCGATGACTTTCTCCGCAATTTGACAGAAAAAGTTACAATTTTATCAGGGAGAAACTCGGATATCCACTACCTCCAGTCTCAACTTTGCATTGTTGGGTAAACCTCAGTTTCAGTTGCCACCCAGGTAGTTCGAAGAATGTGTCAGATTAGCTAATTCAAGTGCTTTCTGCATATAAAGCACTTGTATAATCTCTTGAGTCTATTAGTCGACGTTCTCTTAAGTTTGTGATGAATGCAAAATGAAAATAAGCGTTATATACATCTTGTTCATGCGTTAAAAATTTCCTCAGAATCAGCTTACAAAATTGCATACTCCTTTCGACCATTTAGTAGGACAGAAAACTGCAAAATCAGCCTGTGTTTCGCGCTTTTCTTTGCATGTTACAATTCGATAGATGTTTGAATTTTTTTTAAGGAAGAAGTGTCTGTTTAACAGCTGGACAAATTATAGTATGTAGCAGTAATGTTCTAGCAATATCAGAATAGCAATTTTCATTTAATCATTTCAGTTGAATAAAACATTCCAAAAACATATCGCGTAAATTTGCGGCCCACATGTTACACGCTGTTCCCGAGACAGACGCTGTTCGTTAGTGACTTCACAGCGTCAGCCAATGGCGTACAGAACGCTTACTTCCCAACATGATTCTTCCACAGACCTTGCATGCAACTAATTTATTTTATATGGCTGCATACGAGCTACTGAAGCGAAAACGAACTTTAGTTGCTTTTCTGTCTGTTGATTAGCTTCTTTTCTCTGATCATTACTATAGTTGGTAGCACAAAAATCTTGTTGACATGTTTCTATCGTTGTTTACGCTTATGAGTTAATTCGCCGTCACTGATGCCCTCGTGGTCAACCAGACATTACAAGTTAGAGGCTCAGAGATAAACCAACAACAATGTACTTGTTTTGTAGGTAAGTGGACCGAATTTTATCTATACAAAAGCCGGGAAATACACTGATGGCGTTAAAGTGCAACACTAGGAAGGACAGAAAATGACGAAATTTCACTTGTTGCGAGAATACAATGCAGGGCGTCCCATTTATCTTGACCGCCCTACATAACTGTTTATCCAGATGCGAATTGCAAAATGTTTCAAGCAAATGTTCTTTAGCCGTCAGAGGGACGTCAATCAGCACGATTGCCTTCTATGTAGCTTTGTTTTTTACAAAGATATGAACAGCGGTATGACTGTTTTAAATGGCACCCTGTATTTTTTATTCGGTAATTCATTTCCTCTCCTAAAGACCTATTCAAAAATGTATCACAGTGTACCATTCACTGAAACACAACGTTATGAATTACATAACACAACATTGATGTTGGCGCTGCCAGCAGTTAGTGCAGGTAGTGGTCGTAATGGAACACATTGACGTGCTGACGTTGACAGAGGACAAATGTAAACTTAAGTAGAATGCACGCTCGTCATTCCGCCATCCATCGTCAGTTGAATAGTTGTGTGAGTAGAATGTACACCATCGAAGAGAAGGTAGATATGCTGCTCATCTATGTGTAACGTAAGTTAGCAGAACAGTAATTGGAATACTGTTTTCTTATGTGCAAGAACATTTAGTACAGTAGTTTAGTCCTTTTAAATACTGTTGTGTAGAGTAGGTATACAGTAAAGGCTCTCCTTCCTACAAATTGCATCGGCATAACGTTTCTTTTATTGTTGTTTTTGTTGTTGTTGTTGTTGTTGAAGGTAGGCGAAATGCTACGCAGGCAGCGGAATTGTACAGAGAGCGATATCCTGACAAGAACCCACCTTCGTGACGGCTGTTTTCTCGTTTTCTTGCGACGCTTCAGGAAACGGGAAGTTTCAGCCCACGACAACGTCACAATCGTCGTAGCACTCGCACAGATGAAGCTGTCTGCCGAAGTTACTGTTCTCGCATCCGTTGCTATGAATCCACATGTGAGCACACGAAAGCTTGAACACGAGATTGACATTCCTAAAACCAGTGTACATAGTATTCTTACACGCCACCGGTTCCATCCTTACCAAGTACACCTACATCAAGAATTGCATGGGAATGACTTCCAGAATCATGTACAGTTCTGTCGGTGGGTACAGCAGCAAATCGTCGCCAACCCGAACTTCTTCTCCAATGACCTATTTACCGATGAATGTTCCTTCTCAAACAAAGGACAGGTAAATACAAGGAACATGTATTATTGGTCCAGAGACAACCCACTGTGGCTTAGACAGGTGGAACATCAGCGTCAATGGAGAGTTAACGTCTGGTGTGGGATGCTTGGTACTACAATTATAGGCCCTTATTTAATCAATGATAGTCTAAACTTCACAGCGTATGCCAAATTCCTCAGACGAATTCTTCCTCCTCTTCTGAATGAAGTGCCACTAAGAACCATAATGCTTATGTGGTATCACCACCATGAATGTCTAGCACATAATGCCTTGCGTGCACGTCGTGTTCTGAACCGAAGGTATCCTGGTAGATGCATTGGTCGAGGAGAAACAGTTACTTGGCCTGCTAAGTCTTCTGATTTAAGTTCTCTGGCCTTTTTTCTTTGGGGATGCATTTAAGACGTTGTCTGTCGCGATATTCCAACAACTCCAGAGGACATGCAGGAACGTATCGTTCTTGTTTGTAATTCTCTTCAGAACGCAACACTGGAAGCAGTAAATAATTCTTTCATTCAATGAGTGCATCAGTGTATTGGTGTCCAGGGTCACCACTCTGAGCACCTTTGAATGTTGTAGTCCTGGGCAATGCTACAGGAGAGTCAACGTCAATTTTGTGTAATGTTTTTACTTAGTTTTCATTTGTTTTCTGACAACTCCAGCAAGTGGAGGAGTTTGTAATCCCGGGCTCAAAGTCAACGTTGTGTTATGTAATTAATAATGTTGTGTTTCAGTGAATAGTACAGAATGATACATTTTTGAATAAGTCTTTAGCAGAGCAAAAGAATTACCGAATAAAAAATACAGGGTGCCATTTAAAAAAGTCATACCGCTGTTCATATCTGTGTAAAAAGCGGAGCTAAAACGAAGTCAATCATGCTGATTGATGTCCCCTGACGACTAAAGAATATTTGCTTGAAACATTTTGTAATTTGCGTCTGGACAAACAGTTTTTTACGGTGGTCAAGATAAATGGGACACCCTGTATATTAGGAAAAATACATAATGAAATGTGCAGATGATTTTGTACACAGATATACCACCTCTAGCGCTATCATTGGCTCTAACCAGAATTTGCATCTAGTGGAACTGATCTTGGATGACGTATTTGAGTACGTCATTACATGCTGCTTCAAATTTATAATGAAGGACGTCTACCATCGCGGCTGGCGAGTGCTGACGTGTTATTTTGTCGCAGTCCCTGACCTAATGTTTTCACTGGCTGAAGGATCTTGAGAACATGCTGGCCCCGGGCAACAGCCGGACGCCATCTGTATCGAGGCAGGACAGTGCAACGCGGTCTTACCTTATCTTGTTGAAAGATAAAGTCACGAAAGTCTCGTAGGACAGCGACATTTGACTTAACACGTCAGAAATGTAACCTCTGTTGTCCAATATATCAAATTTGTGAACCGGTGATGATCATGTACTCAATGGCACCAGATACCACAACACCTGGTGCTTCTCCCGTATGACGGCGACGAAAAATGGCTCTGAGCACTATGGGACTTAACATCTATGGTCATCAGTCCCCTAGAACTTAGAACTACTTAAACCTAACTAACCTAATGAAATCACACACATCCATGCCCGAGGCAGGATTCGAACATGCGACCGTAGCAGTCGCGCGGTTCCGGACTGCGCGCCTAGAACCGCTAGACCACCGCGGCCGGCGACGGCGACGAACGCAAGCTGGCAACGTCCGTTCTTTTCGGAGCCTCTCCACACGGATATCCCCATCGCGTGCTGTGCGTAGACGCGGGACTCCTTTGAAAGTTGTACCACCTCTGTATCTAGAGTTCTTGTTGGGCGCAGCACTTTAGACGAACCTTCCTGTGCTGTACCAAGGGAGGCGGCAACAGTGGTCCCCGCACTGACTTTCCGTAGCGCTCCAGTCATCGTCGCACTGTCTGGTGAATATTTTAATTGCTGCAAACAAGTCCATTTTCAGAGTCAAGTTACGTGATCACGGGTATACTATCATACACGGTCAAGCGAATAACTTGCCTGTCCACTCAGTTGCCATTTGCGTGGAATCGCTGGGACTCTGCATATTATTGAGTAACGCCCTCCAGAACCCCCATATTCTTTATGATAGTCTTGGGAATCCGACCAACGCGAGCAACAATATCACGGAAGGATAAACGTCGGCATCGACAGGACACGGCCTTGCCACTGTCCCATTCTGACACCTGCTGGTAGACGTTTCTCCCTCTTACCTGGGCGTAATACGATCTTCACACATACAATCAACAGTCAAATGCGATTTCGGAATCGGCAACGTGCTGCGTAATCTTTTCTTTTTACAGAATGTAGATGGTCTTGTCCCTATGCTGTGCGACTGCTCTGCGATGCTCATTATTTCTATGTCAAGAACGTTGTAGTAGCCCACTGCCAATTTGGCTTTAACTGTGTGCAGTCTCTATGGTGTTGCAGTTTAAATGGCCTGCAGTGAAACTTGACAAAGGCCCAGAAGGTAGACAATGTAACCCTATTGATGCTTTACTCAAAAGGGAATAATTATTAGGTTGGTGCATAAGTTCGCAGCGTTTTTGTTTTGCATGTTGGTACTCCGGTTGTTATGGGTTTATTTATCGATTACCATTTTTCGTTTCATACACTGTTGCTATTTAAGTTTACATATTGTCATTTGGAGACAGCGAGTGGAGCTGTGGAAGCTAGAAAATGGAATGCCAAGTGGAGAAATTGGAATACTTCCGAGATATTCTTCTGTTTGAATTCAGTAGAGGGATGACAGCAGCGGAGGCAGCCAGAAACATTTGCGCCATGTATGAAGATAATGTCATTGGACACAGCACGGAAATAAAACGGTTTTCTCGTTTGAAGGAGCACCGTTTAACGTTAGTGACTGTCTACGTTCGGGAAGACCGTCGGGATATGATGAAGATCGTTTCAACGCATTAGTCCACAATGATCCACATCAATGTACTCGAGGACTGACAAATGTGATTAGCTGTGAAATTTCTTCCATCGTGCGACATTTTCATGCACCGTGGAAAGTTCAAAAATCAGGTGTATGGCTACCGCATGCTTTAAGTCAAAATAACAAAAATCAGCGAATGTCAATATGTACATCTCTGCTTGTTCGTCATCAATTATCTCGTGAACAACACTAACCATTCCTATCCTGTATCATTACTGCTGACGAGAAATGGTGTCTTTATGCTACCATAAAGAAAAGAAAGTTTTGATTGAGTCTAAACAAAGCAGGAACTTCCCATACAAAGACCTGCATGCATCCACAAAATATGATGTTACGCATCTGGTGGAACTCCGACGGTCTGGTATACTACAAATTGCTTTCAATGCTGGCATTTATTGCCAACAACTAAGACGTCTTGCAGACTCAATTCAAGAACAACTACCAGAAGACTGCGTGAACTAATGCTACTCCACGTTAACGCCCGCGCGTACTCTGCTAGAGTGACAAAAAATACTATGCAGTAGTTGGGTTGGGAAGTCATTCCGCACCCACCTTGTTCACCTGATTTCCCGCTCTCAGATGTTCACCTTTAC
Source organism: Schistocerca serialis cubense (assembly GCF_023864345.2). Classification (NCBI taxonomy): domain Eukaryota; kingdom Metazoa; phylum Arthropoda; class Insecta; order Orthoptera; family Acrididae; genus Schistocerca; species Schistocerca serialis. The sequence goes on along the minus strand of NC_064640.1, from coordinate 575,561,996 downwards.
CGCTCTCTATCGAACAACCTTCAACGAACATTCTTTCTGGATGAAAATGTGCTCCGAACATGACACTCGATGAGTTCGTTGCCTCAAAACCACTTGTATTGTACAGTCGTGGAACTGAAAAGTTACCCTAGGGTTGGCAGACTGTTGTAAATAGTGAAGGAGAATATATTATCGATCGGTAAAGTCTCTGTTATGCATATATGTTGCGGTTATTAAACTTACCGAAAAACGCTACGAACTTATGCACCAACCCAATAATATGTCTACTGTACACAAAAAATTAAAAGCGAAGAACTTCGAAACAGCAAGAAAAGAAACATCGCAACAGCTACGTCAGGTTGCCCTACATGCCATTACGCGGAATCACGTTAGGTGGCTGGTGGGAGGGTCCACAGGTCTTCTGAGCAGAAGCTTCTGATTATCTTCTTATTATCTTTTCCAGGAACCTGGCCATAAGTTGCGTATTGCGCTAAGAGAACGGAGTCGCAGTTCCCTAGTCACGGCATTCCGTCGTAATGCCAGTTCTAAGAACTGTGGAGTGCCCGACGCTTCGTGTTGCTCACTATCGTAATGAGCCCTGGCTGACTAAGACTATTATTACACTGCTTGCGCGATTTAAATGTGATGCTCATTTACTACTTCTCTCTGTATTAATTAAAACTTGGGCGATTTAAATGCTGTCATCATATTTTACTTCTCTCGTGTTAATTAAATGTAAGAATATATCGGTATGGTATTTATTCCGAATGCCCTAACTAATCGTGTAATGATGTTGGTCGTAGAACAGTTATGCTGTTTCGATTAAGGCTATCTGGTCTCAGATTACTGATGCATCCTGCCGCTGTATGATGATTATTAACTTTCGTCATTTATCTTTAACTATTTTAAAAGCATTAGTTGCAATTAATATTTGACAAGGTAATATATGATGGACTTCATTGAAATGACTCAGCCACTTTGAGTAATAGACAATAACAGAGCACTTAAAGCGGTGGAAAAAATTGGTTCAAATGTTGTTGGATATTACAGGGAACATGATGTTTCGTTGATGAACAGATGAATAAATACGGCAAACGCTATTATTTTAAATTGCAGTAGGGGAGTAAGGAAGAAATATTATATGTTAACTAGCCGTAGATGACGAAGTTATTGCTGACGGGACATTAGCTCGTATGGTAAAGGAAGTTCTCCGTGGTTTTCTTCGGAACAGCCCTCTGTATTTGTCTTAATCGACATCGGAAAACCACAGAAAACATAGATGTTGGCTACAGAACGATTTTAAATTGACCTGTGGTCTGTCTTGTCTCCAGAATAGTATTTTATAATAAGAAAAAGTTCCGTGATGTAACTAATTTGTTGACGTTCAACTAGTAAGAAAATGAAAACGCATTTAAGATCCGAATTCTCCATTTGTGCTTGCAGTGGGTTAAAAGGTGCGATACGTAAAAGTTTATACTACTGTTTCTACAGACATAATGACAAAGATTTTTGTACGAAACTGGGAGTACCTCGTAATTTATTATACACTCTTAATATGAAATTTCAAGGGACTTCCTAAAGACAAACTTCCGTAGAAATTCAACATTTTGAATGTAGATTTGCAAGCATTCAGACTCTATTTTGCTGTTAGACCGGTAGTAATCTTCAATATTTTAACAGCTGTTGTGGTATTTTAGTTTCTGTAGACTAAGAATGAATGCAAGTTGAATCAGCACCACCAGTTTACTTTGCTATCGTGCTTAAGAGCTCGTGAAGGTTCGTTTCCACGAAAGTCAGATACGGGTGTTCGGTTACTTTTTCATAAAACGTGAAGTTAAAGAGTTTCACTGTTACCCAATGAAAATTAAGAATATTGTTCAGAACGTAAAGTTCAGAGAAATTAGAAGTATGTTGAGTATACCTGTAGTGAATACACACTTTACACCTCTATGATTACCTACACATGCATTTATTGTAATGGTCATCGTATTGACAGAAAAGTGATCTCCAGTTGGCGAAGAGCTCCTCTTCTACGGGACTCTTTCCAGAGGAAAGAACAGAGTTAAGTAATACGATTAGTTAGTTTCATGTTCCATGACTCATTAGCATAAAATACTCAAGTGACAAAAAGTCATCGGATAGCGATATGCACATGGCTGTATTATCGAGCACACAAGGTATAAAAGATCAGTGCAATGACAGAGCTGAAATATGTACTCAGGTGATTCATATGAAAAGGTGTACGACGTGATTATGGCCGCGTGATGAGAATTAATAAACTTTTAACGCATAGGACGCATGGGACATTCCATGTCCAACATCGTTAGTGAATTCAATATTCCGAGATCCACAGTGCCAGGACTGGGCCGAGAATACCAGATCTGAGGCATTACTCCTCACCGCGGACAACGCAGTGCACGACAACCTTCACTTAACGGCGGAGAGAAGCTGCCTCTGGATAGTCAGTGCTAACAAACAAATAACACTGCGTGAAATCACTGCAGAAATCAATGTGGGACGTACGACGAACTTACTCGTTAGGAAAGTGTGACGTAATTTGGCATTAATGAGCTATGGCAGCAGACGACCGACATAAGTGTCTTTGTTAACAGCTCGACATCGGATGAAACGTCTCTCCTTGGCTCGCGACCATATCTGTTGGACCCTAGACGACTGGAAACCCGTGGCGTGGTAAGATGAGTCCCGATTTTATTTGGTAAGAGCTAATAGTAGGGTTCGAGTGTGGCGCAGACGCCACGAAGCTATGACCCAAGTTGTCAACAAAGCACTGTGCAACTAGTGGTGATTCCATAATGGTGTGGGCTGTTTTTATGTGGAGCACCACGTATGCACAGGGTTAGTTAAGCTACATATAAAAGATTACACTCTAACATCTTCTCATATAGAATGAACATGGGAAAAGGCGTAGTTGTTACACAAAGTAAGACAGAACACCAGTTCAAAATCACACAGACAAGTCGATTTTGTAGTGTTCATGACATAAAAGTCTGTACTTGTCAGTCAATAGTAGTACATATACATATGACTTTTAATTGTAAAAGTATGCAGATCCCCACTGCAAAATTTGGAGCTAATTATGAGGAACATCGAGTCTTTCTAAGCTATCTGTCAGACAGCAGCAATCACTTAACAGCCTGTGGTGATATCAGTGTAGATTTTCCAAATGATTCTGATAGAAAAAATATGTGGTAACATTCAACAATGTCATATTGAATGATGTTTGGGGTAACTCATCTTAAGAAAGTAAGTTCTTTCATAACAGGGTGCCTGAGTCCTGATTCTAACCTACGAATGTTACACCACTGACACCAGTAACCATACTGATCTTGCTTCGTGTGACCATGTGCCCCCCACCACCACCCCCACCCCCTACACACTACGTATAATTGTTTTGCAACAGGCTCAACCAATCTCTCTCTCTCTAATTCAAGTATAGGCCATGTCAAGTACATTCCAATATCCTAATTCTGTCAACAGTCACTGCACTCATATGAGATTTCATTTCAGTTAGCAGCAGCCTGCTCAAGTCGGTGTTCACGCAGCTCACAGGTGTGGTAAACCATGGCCAGTGATGGAACTGTAGGACCTTCAGAAAACTCACACTTTTGAGTGTAGTTGCTACTCTTATTTCAACCACGTCTCCATTAAAGCTGTGCTTTCTATCTTTAACCAGGATGCTCCACCTACTGCGGTAACCGGACCCTCTTTGTCAAAATCGTTACACAAATTCGCTATGTCCTCAGTCACCTGGCTAAGGTGACATGGTTTCACAGTACTTGCGACCTGGTACTCTGTTCCTACTTTGTTTTGTACCGTCTGGCCTATACCCCCGCCAATCTACAACCTAGCAGCCGGACTCTCTCCTTTATACTCTCTTTTGCTACCGACTATAAGTCTCCTGAACCTACGGCTGGATGATATTCTTTCCTCCCACCTCGAGTTACATGTCAAAGTTATTAGATACATCTACATCTACACAGATACTCCGCAAGCCACCGTATGGTGCGTGGCGGAGGGTACCTTGTACCACTACTAGTCATTTCCTTTCCTGTTCCTCTAGCCAATAGAGCGGGTGAAAACGACTATCGTATGCCTCAGTATGAGCTCTAATTTCTCGTATCTTATCTTCGTGGTTCTTACGCGCAATATATGTTGGTGGCAGGAGAAACGTTCGGCAGTTAGCTTCAAATTCCGGTTCTATAAATTTCAATAGCGTTTCTCGAGAAGAACGCCGCCTTTCCTCCAGGGATTCCCATTTGAGTTTCCGAAGCATCTCCATAACATCAAATGTAGATGAAGAAGTTGAAGAGCTGTTCCCCTTGCCCATGGCTTGACACCTTTCAGTCCCCACGATCTTCATCGAGTGACATCGACGTCTTTCGAACGGGACATACGTCTGTGTCAGAAGCAAATGGACGGGCCCCATAGTAATTACATTGTAGAAGGAACCATTTCGTCATTCAAACAATAATGACCACATAGGGATTTGAAGTTTCTTAATCTCAAATACTGGTCTACATGAATTAACTGTTTCACATATAGAATTATATAAGGGCATTTTTTCCAGGTGGATACGAAGACATTGGGGTAAGGAGTGGCTCGTTCGTCAGTAGTAAGCTGCATCAGCTAGTGTATTAAAAATCTTGTATTTAAATAAACCTCATTCTGTTATGGCAACGTTAAAGTCAGTTACGTGGAAGAAGCTTTCAACATGGTGATGCTTGTTATGCAAACGTCAGATATGATAAAGTAGATGAGGATTTATATAGATCAAGAAAGAAACGAACTGGGTGTACTTCTAGAGATTGAAACAGTTCCCACAGGCCACAGAACATGATACTTCGTCTACGTGAAAAAAGTGATAAGACAAATACGAGCAACTACAGAAGTGTATCTCTTGTATTCGTCAGATGTAAGATCTTATCTAAAGATACACAAATGTTATGAATCCGGTAGTGGCCTAACAACAAGGAGAATATTAAGGTGGGTACGTAAGAGGAAGATCTTGTTCATGACAGATTTGAAATTTGGAAATAATTACAACAGACAGAGTTATATAAAATAAATACTATGTTACGGTATGACAATATCTGACTTCCAAAAAATGCTCTTTTCTGTAGAAAAAGTACGTTCCTTTAGCATCCTAGAGGGATTTGAAGTTAATTAAAAGGCTGTATGATTAGACATTCTCTCAAAACTCCAGGTGGGAACTGAATATTCACGGAAGAGATGTCTGAAAAATTTTGAGTAATAACAAGTGTCAGACATGGATATCTAAAGCATGGATTCTTTTAAAACGTTTTGGATGAAGAAATAAGACTATAGAGAAAATTTTAAAAAATCATTGTGTCATAGGATGACAACTATTATTTACATTTAAGGAGGAAGTAAAATAACTAGAACTTTATAGAGAACACTAAAACGTTATTCATCAAATTTTGTTGCGTAGCGTGAACACATAAAGCCCGGAAAAAAATCGCAAAACAGTCAAATATCTGATGAGCAAATCAAATTCAACAATAACATCTGAATCTCATCTCAATCGTAAACGATACAAAATGAAAAAAACGGAATTAATGGTGTTGGGTGCATACGAGATCACTTTTCACCCCAACTACATCAGCCCATCACTGTCCAAGACAATGGGCCCAGACACTGGACACTGGACTCGCATTCGGAAGAACGACGGTTCAATCCCGCGTCCGGCCATCCTGATTTAGGTTTTCCGTGATTTCCCTAAATCACTCCAGGCAAATGCCGGGATGGTTCCTCTGAAAGGGCACGGCCGACTTCCTTCCCCATCCTTCCCTAATCCGATGAGACCGATGACCACGCTGTCTGGTCTCCTTCCCCAAACCAACCGACCAACCAACCGACAATGGGCCCATTGTTCTCCCAAAGTAAACAATGACGTTACTTAGTCTTGGCCCTTATGTAAAGAAACCACTAGTGTGCACTTCCTAGTGTATACAATGACATCACTGCCATGTTTGTGCGAGCGTAATTTATGATCCTAAAATAAACTAACCGCTCATTATGAACAATGACATCACTTATGTAAACAAACCACACACGTATGCTCTTATCATATGTTTGTTTAAATCTCAGATGTTTATCCTTTTTCAAGTTTCCACTTCACTCCTCCGTCCTTCTCACTCACCCCCTTTTCCTCCCACCCCTGACTCCTCTCATACAGCTGGTTGAAGAAAAATGAGTTGTAATTCAAAATGGCGTTATCCTATTGGCTGAGGCATGGCTATCTTATCTTAATTAATATAATCTATGACCCAGTATGTTATTCCACTTAATTAATATGAGCTCTGAGTTTCCAGGGATAAGTTTCGGGGAAGTATCCCCTTTACATTTTTGAATCCTAAGAACGGAAAAGAAGCTATGTTTTATTTATATCAAAAGGCAGAAAAATCGTACACCAGTGACATTATTAACAAAATCAGGTAACGATATTAGGCTTCGTATTTATCTGGGGCATTTGTAAATGATATGTCGGTATTCTTTGCAGTTGTCATGACAACGACTTTCACAGCCTTTCGAAATGTGACTAGAATACTGATCTGTTATTGTTATTGAAATTGTTCCACATGTGAATGTAAGGAGCCGTTGAAATAAATAATAGTCCTATCCTGACAGGTTTTAAAATTCATTTCGAGAAGGCATTGCTTTCACTGTTGCAGTGTGTTTTAATGTCGTTTGTTCACTTCGATATTCACTGTTGAAGAAGTTAAAGCGAAGTGTTCCAGAGTCGAAATCAACCGTAAGGTTACGCATTATTTCTCATCCCCGGCGAATTCAAAAACTAAGTTGTTTGAAGATGATGATGATGAAAAGGGCGAAGGCGATGAAAACAAGGATAAGAGTGGAAATGAACTCGCGTGTGCTGAAAATGTGCCACTCGCATGCGGACCTACTTCCGTAAATAGTGTCGATTGTCGTCTTCCTGACAGTTGGACAAAGGAACATAATGAAGATTTCTATAAGGAGAATGAATGGTCGATTGTAAGAAACAAGAAACTGTGGTACAGAAGTTGCAAGGAAGTGAGGACACTATGGCCAGAAAAAAGTGAACAAGGAATGAATATTTCGCAGCAGTGGTCAACAATTTCCGCATCATGTTTTGGTGAAAGTAAAACAGAGAATATGACACCTCTCTGAAAGAAAATGGTTAAACACAAAAAAAGTTCAGTCCATAAAACTACTTTGAAAATATTATCTGCAGTAAGTGAAAAATCTTTGGAATGTGTCTGTGTTAAGCAGTGGAGAATGACAAGTCAGTAACAATTAATGTTTTCAGAACTGCCCACAAAGTTGTCAAAAGAAACCAACCATTAAATGATTTAGAGTTGGGAAACGATGTTCAGAAATTGAATGAGGGGAGTATGGGTCGTATTCCTCATTCCAGGTTTACGTGTGTCAACATATTAAGCGATACTACTGGAGAAATGCAAGCGACAGTCATCAAAAATATACTTGAATCATATAGCAAAGTTTCCTTGATATCAGATGAAAGTTCAAAATCGGCCAATTGTCTTCATTGATTATTTATTTTCAAACAGTGCTAGTTTATGAGAGGAAACCAACTAACATATTCTTGGATTTGATTGAAATAGAATCCACTACAGCTGTAGGTATATTCAATGCTGTAGTGGATAATGTAAAGACTTCAGGTATTCACCAAGAGTTTTTGAATGAAAATCTCATTTCTGTTGCCACTGATAGTGTGGCAGTTACATAGGGGAAAAAAAAAGATGCAGCTGCGTTACTGAAACAAGTTTTGCACAAATTTTATGTTCGCACTGTGCCAGCCATAAGCTACAGTTATCTGTTGGTGATGTTCTAAGAAAATATTTTCCTTTAAAAATCAACCATAAATCTTTTTTGGATAAGTTGTACACACTCTACCATCAGTTGCCAAAAATGCCCCAGACCTAAGGCACATGCAAATTGTTGAAATTGTCAGTCTTGGGTACTCTGTGAGTTGCTTCTACATTTAACAGTGTTGCAACAGTTTGGACAAGTTATAAAGCACAAGTTTCACATTTTACTAGTACTAAGAGTGATGTGACCAGAGAAAACACTGACTGGAAAACGTATGAAAGTCTTCTGAAGATAATAACCAGTACTGACTTTATTTATAATCTGAGATTGACGTGGTATATGGTACAGGAGCTTTATGACCTTAGTTTAGAACTTCAGGCTCGTAATACCTCTCTTCACATTGCTACCAAAAAAATTAACACACAACTTACAGTGCTTGAAGAGAGAAAGGTAAACAGAGGTTCATATTACACTGAAGATCCAAAGAAACTGGTACACCTGCCTAATATCGTGTAGGACCCCCACGAGCCCGCAGAAGTGCAGCAACATAATGTGCCACGGACTCGACTAATGTCTGAAATAGTGCTGGAGGGAACTGACACCATGAATCCTTCAGCGCTGTCTATAAATCTGTAAGAGTACGATGGGGTGGAGATCTCTTCTGAACAGCTCATTGTAAGGCATCCAACATATGCTCAATAGTGTTCATGTGTGGAGAATCTGATGGCCAGCAGAAGTGTTTAAACTTCAGGAAAGTGTTCCTGGAGTCACTCTGTAGCAAGTCTGGACGTGTGGAGTGTCGCATTGTTCTGCTGGAATTGCCCAGTCTGTCGGAATACACAGTGGACATGAATGATGCAGGGATCAGACAGGATGCTTGTATATGTGTCACCTGTCAGTCGCATCTAGATGTATCAGCGGTCTCATATCACTCCAAATGCACACGCCCTACACCATTACTGAACCTCCAACAGTTTGAACATTCCCCTGCTGACATGCAGGGTCCATGGATTCACGAGGTTGTCTTCATACCCGTACGCGCCCATTCACTCGATACAATTTGAAACGAGACTCGTTCGACCAGGGAACATGTTTCAAGTCATCAACAGTCCAATGTCATTGTCGACGGACATTGGCGAGGCGTAGAGCTTTGTTTTGCGCAGTCATCAAGGGTACACGAGTGGGCCTTCGGCTCCGAATGCCCATATCGATAATGTTTCGTTGAATGGTTCGCACGCTGACACTTGTTGATGGCCCCGTATTGAAATCTGCAGCGATTTGCAGAAGGGTTGCACTTCTGTCACGTTGAACGATTCTTTTCAGTCGTCGTTGGTCCCGTTCTTGTAGGATCATTTTCCGGCCGCAGCGATGTCGGAGATTTTATGCTTTGCCGGATTCCTGATATTCACGGTACGCTCGCGAAATGGTCGTACTGGAAAATCCCCACTTCATCGCTACCTCGGAAATACAGTGCCCCATCACTCGTGCGCCGACTATAACACCACGTTCAAACTCACTTAAATCTTCGTAACTTGCCGTTGTAGCAGCAGTAACCGATGTAACTGCACCAGACACTTGTTGTCTTATATAGGTGTTGCCGACCGCAGCGCCGTATTCTGCCTGTTTACATATCTCTGTATTTGAATACGCTTAGCTATACAAGTTTCTTTGGGGCTTCAGTGTATAATAAAGCTCTCAGGTAAATTAACAATAACAGTTTCAGGGAATTTTTCTTCAGAAAGGAATTGAAAAGAGACTTACAGTTAGGTCTAGTTTCACCGACCCAACATTTTATGAAAGGTTATGCAAGTAAATGTAAGATAGATTTCAGTGATGAAGACGATATTTGTTCATGCACTTAAGTACAGGATCCTTGTTACTGGCTTGACATCCCTTTAGTAACTTTTAGCGGACAAGAAATAAAAAATTATGTCAATGGTTCAGATTTCCTGAAAGAAATGAGAGACTCCTAGCTATTCTACCGTCTCCTGTAAACACTATTAACTGCATGACAATATCCAACAGTGAATATGAGAGTTGATTTCCATGAAGTAACCTTGTTTTAATCCCATTAAGAGCGTCGCAGCTCTTGAAGACTGTTGCCAGCTTGATGTTCATCAAACTAGTAGGACTTCCTCAACAACTGTTCAGCCCAACTATTTATGTCGTGACCTGGTTCGTGAAAGGAAGACACCTGGCTGCAAACAGCAGAAGTAAGGAGTGAAAGCAGCAGAAATATGATAGTGATATTCTGATGCCTATATACACTACTGGCCATTAAAATTGCTACACCACGAAGATGACGTGCTACAGACACGAAATTTAACCGACAGGAAGAAAATGCTGTGATATGCAAATGATTAGATTTTAGGAGCATTCAGACAAGGTTGGCGCCGGTGGCGACACCTACAACGTGCTGCCATGAGGAAAGTTTCCAACCGATTTCTCATACACAAAAAGCAGTTGACCGGCGTTGGCTGGTGAAACGTTGTTGTGATGCCTCGTGTAAGGAGGAGAAATGCGTACCATCACGTTTCCGACTTTGATAAAGGTCGGATTGTAGCCTATCGCGATTGCGGTTTAGCCGACCGGAGCGGCCGTGCGATTCTAGGCGCTACAGTCTGCAGCCGAGCGACCGCTACGTTCGCAAATGTTCTAGGCGACTGATGACCTCAGAAGTTAAGTCGCATAGTGCTCAGAGCCATTTGAACCATTCGATTGCGGTTTATTATATCGCGACATTGCTGCTCGCGTTGGTCGACATCCAATGACTGTTAGCAGAATATGGAATCGGTGGGTTAAGGAGGGTAATACGGAACGCCGTACGCGATCCCAACGGCTTCGTATTACTAGCAGTCGAGATGACAGGCATCTTATCCGCATGGCTGTAACGGATCGTGCAGCCACGTATCGATCCCTGAGTCAACAGATGGGGGCGTTTGCAAGACAACAACCATCTGCACGAACAGTTCGACGACGTTTGCAGCAGCACGGACTTTCAGCTCGGAGATCGTGGCTGTGGTTATCCTCGACGCTGCATCACAGACAGGAGCGCCTGCGATAGGGTACTCAACGGCGAACCTGGGTGCACGAATGGCAAAACGTCATTTTTTCGGATGAAACCAGGTTCTGTTTACAGCATCATGATGATTGCATCCGTGTTTGGCGACATCGCGGTGAACGCACATTGGAAGTGTGTATTCGTCATCGCCATACTGGCGTATCACCCGGCGTGATGGTATGGTGTGCCATTGGCTACACGTCTCGGTCACCTCTTGTTCGCATTGACGGCACTTTGAACAGTGGACGTTGCATTTCAGATGTGTTACGACCCGTGGCTCTACCCTTCATTCGATCCCTGCGAAACCCTACATTTCAGCAGGATAATGCACGACCGCATGTTGCAGGTCCTGTACGGGCCTTTCTGGATACAGAAAATGTTCGACTGCTGCCCTGGCCAGTACATTCTCCAGATCTCTCACCAACTGAAAACGTCTGGTCAATGGTGGCCGAGCAACTAGCTCGTCACAATACGCCAGTCACTACTCTTGACGAACTGTGGTATCGTGTTGAAGTGAATGGGCAGCTGTACTTGTACACACCATCCCAGCTCTGTTTGACTGAATGCCCAGGCGTATCAAGGCTGTTATTGCAGCCCGAGGTGGTTGTTCTGGGTACTGATTTCTCAGAATCTATGCACCCAAATTGCGTGAAAATGTAATCACATGTCAGTTCTATTGTAATATATTTGTACAATGAATACCCGTTTATCATCTGCATTTCTTCGTGGTGTAGCAATTTTAATGGCCAGTAGTGTAGAAGCTGCTTTAAACATCCAGGTTCATTTGCAAGTTACCACTTTTTAAATTAATTCTAAATATTATATGTAGGTCTCAATTACTTGCTTACTTTAAGGTATGAGTTAATAGTATGTTATAGTTTCTGCGAGCAATAATTTGTGAATGATAGACATTGGCAACAGGTCATTTAGCTTTTTTCCAGAAAATCGGCAGTGATTAATATAATTTATGACCACTACGTAAATATGGCTACCTCTGCACTTACTTCTCTCTTATGTTAATGATTACAATTTATAACCCAAAAACGACGTCCTAGGTATCCAGGCACTTTCACATTGGCACTCCAGTGTATGACTACACTCCATTTCTGTGTTTACAGTTTTGGGCAATTAGTTATAATTTAGGGGCAGTTTGATATAATTTTACCAATTTTGTCCCAGTATTTCAAATAGCTACTTTTCAAGATTGTCATCTAAAGACACACATTTTAACGATTATCATAGTGTATTAATCATCTTGGGGTTGGCGCTCTTTTTTCGCGTGTTTGCTTTAACAATACATATGTTTTTGGATGGGGTCTGCCTTTAGCAAAACACAATTTTGTTTTTCATTCCAAAATGTTTCACTGCAGTTGCAGCATCTTCAGTGGGCTTTTATTTTATGGCTGTTAAAGATAAAGACTGTTCTTTACTGAATCTTTTGTGTGGTAAAAATCAGTGTCTTACACACTATGACGTCACTGTCAAGCTGTCTTAGAGGAGCCTGGCACTATAAGATTATAGTGGTAGTAAAAAAAAATTCCAGTAGGAATGTTTCTACAAACATGTCTGTAGACACACAAGACATCTCTAATATACCACGTTGAAATAATTTTCCACAGAGGTGCAGTCTCAAACACAGATCCCAGTAATGTGTAGTAGGATTAGAATGGGAAAAGTACACACTTCTTTTAAGACAAGCGAAAATGCGGGATGTTATCTGCTTTCGTTCGCTTCGTCCACACCATGCCGACGCTGGTCAACCTCTGTAGTGGTCGTGGACACTGCCCACCACCTGTCAGCTACTGCTGTGTTGGAGGGAGCCAATGCGACTGCTGGTGCGGGTATAAAGTGTAACGCCCCCCACCTAACCCTTTAAAGAGAGTATATGGATAAAATCTCTTCACAAATGGGGATAAAAGCTGTCTGAAGGCACTTTAAGTGACAGTGGAGGGTGATTCTACATTGGTGGACTTGTCGAAGAGGATGGGTTCAATAACGTCTCTTATTACGTTATGAAGTATACGAAAGATCTGTTTCATATAGTTCCATTGGGTCTACTTCAAAAGGATGGTTATACTGTATCAATATGTGGTGGACTGGACGATGTGCATTTGTTATTCCACAGGTCTTAAGAATAAAGTTCCATAAACTGTGTAACACTACCGCCCTACTCGGACGTAGGTTAGCTCTATAAAGCCTGTACTGTAATAAGTTCACGGGCTTCACCTTATAAACAAGGATTTTAGTACATTAGTTGACCGCATGTACCTAATAGAAGCAAGATCGGACTTATACTCAGCCAATAACTACAGTGATGCATCAAGCAAATGTACAGTATAATTATTCTTTCGCATGGACAAAAAATACACACAGTAGATGCTACCTATAACTAACAATTCGGTCGCCAGCCTACTTAGGCAATTAGTGAGTCTTTCCTTGTACAAGTGGGTGCATGTACAAGCATAGTAACACGTAGTAATGATGCGTTACATGGCAAAGTTTGGAACCCGAAAAATCCACTGAACTAAAGTTTTCTCTTTTTGATACTAATTTGGACGAGCTACATTTACACAACACCACACTGTAATGATTACTACTAACTGCATTTTGTATGTTGAGCAGACTGACATCGGGCATAGATTGCCCTAGCGTCGACAATCTTAAAAGTACACACATAATATCACTATGAATAGTGGAAAAACACTAATACATTTAGGATTAATATAGAATTTAGCTTTACTGGTCAAATTTGATCAGTACACATCAAGGTTTGAACGAATGAACAAGAGCAAAGGGGGGGGGGGGGGGCCTGCAAACTGTTATAGTCCTTATACTGAAACTATCTAGTACTGAAGGCAAATTAACACACAAATTTACCAATCTCTGGATAACTACTCTTTTGTCTTACTTCTGAATAATTTAACCGTCATTATTTCTGTTCACTATGATAAGGGGACTGTTATACTCGCTGCTACTTCGTTCGATTACCCCCCACTCTATCATTTTATCTATTTCCACTTGAACAGCCTGCCTCTTTGATATGGGTATCGGAAACGGTCTTACGAAGAAAGGTTTATGCTCTATGGTCTCAATCTGGTATTCAAAATTCTTAACTAGTCCAGGTTTGTCCGAAAATACGGGGTGGTTACTATCTAAAATTTCAAGTAATTCTGCTTTCTGTTCGGGAGATATTCCCTCTAAATTTTCCACCATTACTTTAAATTCCTGCCCCTGCTTGTCACTCTCACTTAATATTCTCTGGACATGGTACACCTCGTACTTGCTTGTCAACCCATCATTCCCTTGGTCGATCTCCAACAACAAAGAATCGATATCTGAATCAAACACTTTCCCACGTTCCTCCAAAATTAATTCCAAATTCCTAAATGTACTATTTATTTTGATCACTCCCTGGCTACAGTCAATAATAACCTTTTCTTTATCCAACCAATCTATCCCCAAAATCATTTTAGTACTCAAGTCTGGCACAACCAAAAAATCGTGTTCAAAGTTTTGTCCTTTTATACTAAATTCAACCAAAATCTGGTTCTTTACCGGCTTACTAGCCTTACCAGTTGCACCAACAATTTTTACACCTGTCACTGACATAATTACTAGCCCAGGCTTATCACAAATGCGTTCGAAAAATGACTGAGAAATTGCACTTATCTGAGACCCAGTATCAAGAAGTACTTGCAATTCCACGTTATAAATTTCAATTGGTATTATAGTTTGTTTAACCGTCGAATGTTTTTCATTACCGTGGTCTTCCTTGAGCAAATCTGGGTCGACAATAACATCATCCCAAGATACGTTCTTTCTTTCTTTGTTCTGTTTCAACGTCTGGATTTTGTTTTGATACGTCGTCATCGTTAGGTACAATATCGCAATTAACTGCGTCCCCTTTATTTTCACTGATTTTCTCATATCCTCTTTCAGTAAAAGTATATTCATTTTCCTTTACACCTGAAAATTCATCTTCACTAGAGTCATCACTACTCTCTTCCTCAACATCAGATTCACTTAAGTACGCTACTTTTGCACAATAGGGAGCGTTAGTACATTCATTTTCGTCTGTATTTGCGTATCTTTCATCATCTGAACTATCGTCGGAATCCGACCATTCCGGATCGCTTTCAGGTTCTAACATAAAAGCTTTTCTGAGACAGGCACTAAGTTCTTCCTCTGTATTGTCGTCAGGTTTAGATTTTAATTCAATCTCCTCTTTTGGCAAAACGGCCTCATCCTCAGCTTTATTCACATCCACGGTGACTTCATATTCGGTGTAATCCTCGTGGACTTTAATTACTTTCAGGTAATCATCTACCCCTTCTACACGGTGCCTCTCGGTAGCGGCTTGTACTATTGGCGGACTGTTAGCAGAAGTTATTTCTTCTTCAATGCTGAGGATTTCATCCTCCAAATCCTTCCTATCATTAACCTTCATCCTATTGGCGGCACGCGTACTTTGCGCGGCGCTATTTATTCTCCCCTCTTCAATTTTGGGCCACGTCACTTTATGGACGTCCCTACTATCTCTCTTTCCACCAACTAATTTCTTCGCCTCATACTCCCTTTTAAAATCCTCCCACTCACATTGCTTTAGGCCCTTGTACAGATCGTCGATCTGCACACGCCAATCAGTTACTTCTGCTAGTTCATCCTCGCCTTTTATCTCATTGCAAACACTGCTAACCGCACCTCTCTGTGTATTCACAGTTTCAATTATTGTTTCCTTTGCCACGGAATTATTACTCGTAAAATTTTCATTAGCTCTGACTGCTATGTTCGTACCTACTGCTGCCGTATTGCTAGCGGCTTCTTTCCGAACAGATGTTCGGCTAGGCTGGGCCGTTGCCCTCTGATGCTCCACTCGCCTGTTAACATGTAGCGCTCTGTGCGGCAGCGATGATTCATTCTGGCTCGCACCTGACGCTTGTTTCGCCACAACACGTCGCGGCGTTCCATGCTCGTCCCTAGCCTGTCTCATTACATTACGGTCGGTCCGGTATCTTTTCTTGAATCGGGGCCGGTATGTATTGTCCGCTTCCGTTTGGCCCACAACGTTCGCGGAAATTAGTTTCCCGCGTCGTTATTATTTTGCGCGGTATACCCTCTACCGCGACCTGGATTATTTCCTCTGCCTCTTCCTCTGCCTCTTCCTCTCTGTATTACATTGACGCGACATCCATCGCCGTCGTTTCGTTCGTCATTGTGTCGGTTATTACGATTACCAAAATTTTGATAATTGGCACGACTTTCGCGCCAATGGTCTTCATCTTCGACCCTTTCTAGAAATGCTTGGAAGCTGCGATGATTGCTTCCTACATACCTCTTTGAATCTTCTGGAAGCTTTTTATATAACTCCCAGATAATTTCTGAATGTGATCTTCGGCCTTTTAAATGCGTCAATTTCCGGTACCAATGCTCGCAGAAATCTTTCAAAGAATTTCTGCCCCGGTTATCATGCTGTTTGGCCATGATGAACTCCCGCCATAAATGGTCCTGCTTTTGTTCAGACCAATATTCTTCCGTAAATCTCTGTCTAAATTCCTCGAACGTCATTTGTTCGGTATTTAAATTTATTCCCCAGCGCTTAGCATCACCCGCTAAGGCGCTAATTACTACGTTTATCTTTTCCTGATCAGACAAGTGCTCAGGAAATACTCTCTCGCAATTTTTAATAAAATCTAACGGATGCCACCCGTTATGTTTCTTGGCTGGATCGAAGCGTTCCTCGCCTTCTAATAGCTTCGTAATTGGTGTGCCATTACAGACAACACCAGGCCTATCTTTAATTTTGCTCTCCAGATCGAAAATTCTGCCTTGAATTTTCGTAGTATTTTGTTCACAATTGTGAACACATCCGGCTACTTTTTTACTTAAATCACTTTCTGTGTCCAAAAATACCTTTTTCAATTGTGATATCCCGTGTTGACATTCGTTCACGATCTCAGTTTTAAGACCGAAAACTTTTTCGTCTACCTTAGTTTCAACCAGAGGTTCTACTTTCTCTTGGATGTTGAGAATTTCAACCTCGAATCTACTATTAATGTTTCCAATTTCCTCCTGCATAGTATCCATATTTTTGTTAATGGTATCAATTTCACGTTTCAGTGTATTTACCACAGAACTTAAATTACCCACTTTTTGTTCTACCTGTTCTATCTGTTTACTAATTTTAATTCCCTGTCCTTTGACCTGTGCTTTAATTTGATCCACCTGTATTTTGAGTTGCTCGTCAACGTGTGTTTTGAGCTGATTAACCTGACTACCGACTTGTTTTTGAAGCTGATCATTCTGTGTTTTGATCTGCTCACTCTGTCCTGAAATTTGTTTGGTTAATTGTTCCAATAAATCGTTTGTGCTTAAAATTTTCACACTGTTTTGTTCTACGGAATCGGTGTGTTCCGATCCTACCTCAAAAGTTTCTTTCGGTTCTTTCTTTATCTGTGGAGAATCAAACATGTCAGTGGATTCATTCACATACCCACTATCATCTACAAAGTCACCCTCTGCTTCCTGTTTTGTCCCTTGCTGTGTCCGAGGTGATCTCAACCTTTCAATCTGTTCATTGACGTGTTCGTGGTATTGTATGTACGCCAACTGTCTTTCGCTAACGCCATCTGTTATCTGGCCGCGTAAACTCCGGCTACTGCCAGCCGCATTCTCCATTTCGCTTGGCGCACCTACCCCATCCACGTTTCTGTCCATACTAAATGCCAACTATACCACACTATTATACTTGACTCACACTGCAGTTTATTTTGCTGAACTTTATTGCAATTCGTGCCACTGAACATCCACTGTTCAATCTTTACGTTAATTTGTAACTGACAACAACTGGATGTCCTGTCACCGGGAAGCCACTTGTAACGCTACCGCCCTACTCGGACGTAGGTTAGCTATATAAAGCCTGTACTGTAATAAGTTTACGGGCTTCACCTTATAAACAAGGATTTTAGTATAAAAGTTGACCGCGTGTACCTAATAGAAGCAAGATCGGACTTATATTCAGTCAATAACCACAGTGATGCATCAAGTAAATGTACAGTATAATTATTCTTTCGCATGGACAAGAAGTACACACAATAGATGCTACCTATAACTAACAATTCGGTCGCCAGCCTACTTAGGCAATTAGTGAGTTTTTCCTTGTACAAGTGGGTGCATGTACAAGCATGCACGTAGTAATGATGCGTTATATGGCAAAGTTATATGGCAAAGTTTGGGATCCGAAAAATCCACTGAACTAAAGTTTTCTCTTTTTGGTACTAATTTGGACGAGCTACATTTACACAACACCACACAGTAATGATTACTACGAACTGCATTTTGTATGTTGAGCAGACTGAAATCGGGCATAGATTGCCCTAGCGTCGACAATCTTAAAAGTACACACACAATATCACTATGAATAATGGAAAAACACTAATACATTTAGGATTAATATAGAATTTAGCTTTACTGGTCAAATTTGATCAGTACACATCAAGGTTTGAACGAATGAACAAGAGCAAAGGGGGGGGGGGGCCCTGAAACTGTTATAGTCGTTATACTGAAACTATCTAGTACTGAAGGCAAATTAACACACAAAATTTATCAATCTCTGGACAACTACTCTTTTGTCTTACTTCTGAATAATTTAACTGTCATTATTTCTGTCTCAAATTAATTAAATAACATCGCTAACTCAATCCAACAAAAACTCTTTTGTTCTTTACCAATATTTGCAACAGCACACAGAACTATAGATTCCTTCATGGCATAGATTAATCTGCTGATAATTTTCATTAACACAAACATTAAACTTTCAGTTTAGGATACTCGGATTGCACAATACGAGGTAAGGATCCTGTCTAGGTCAGTGATCAGGATAAGTAATGGCTAAGGCAATTCTGGTAAAAGTCACGTTATTATTGAACAGTTAGAAACATTTTCGACACTGGTCCACACAGATACACTTCTAAAGATGAAATAAATGTTTGACCTGTGCAGTCGGTGCGGCGGTTGGCGGGCAGCGAGATAGCGGGCAGCACGGCATACATGCAAGCACGGCTAAGGCTCACACAACATCGGCACTTTCCATCTTCTTAGCGTCGTAATCTTTCCAATTTTGTGCCTCAGAATATAGCCATGCCAAGTAGTCGTCGGAATCGGTTCATCCGAGGATCAATGGAATCCACTTTTCCTGGGTAGCCTCCTCGGTACAGTACGTGTACTTCCGACTGTTGCTCGCCTCCGACTGTTTTACTGTGCCCGTTGTGCCGAACCGCGCCAGTGTGCGTTTTCCCGCCTCGCCTGCCTCCACCTTTTCCCGCTCCCCTACAGGTAGGGTATTCACCACAGGTTTTCTACTACACATATCCTAATGCATTACCTACGTATGGACCAAGTGTATAAATTACAATTTTCACATCTTACAATAGTTTTAACATTAAATACACTTTCCTTTGATTACCACATTATTTGAAATCTAACATAAATAATATTCGTTTCAAAAGTTACTCACAGTTTCTTTACCATGACACGAAAAGAATCGAAAAAGAAATTCAACACATTGCTATTATTAATTTATCTAAATTCATAAAGAAAAAAATTTTTATACGTATAATTCTCGTTACAACTGCTACTGTTCGCGACAAATACTGTTATTCCATGCCAGATAAGTAGACTTGTTTTATTCCGCGTAGCTTACGTTGCATTAGGGATGAAGAATAAAGTTCCATAAACTGCTACTGTTCGCGACAAATACTGTTATTCCATGCCAGATAAGTAGACTTGTTTTATTCCGCGTAGCTTACGTTGCATTAGGGATGATGGTGTTGTTTATGATGTTGTTGTTGTGCTGGTCTTCAGTCTATGGACTAGTCTGATTGTAAAGAGTTATTTTGCATGACCATTAAATGGAATAATCATAAGAAGAAATCTATGTTTTTACACGAGATACTTTGTGTATGTGCTATGACTATTGTTTGATTTTGCATCATACTGGAATATCATGTTCTCAAGTAATAGGTGTTATTTGATTATCACTATCTTTCTTTCTGCGGGAAAGTGGTCATTTTTCTCATTCGTATGTAGTTTAGTTTACTTAATGTTTGTTCCATGAATGTTAATCGTGACAACTCGCTATGGTGTGGGTCGTATCAGCAGGTTTACAAAACTGTATTATCTTGGTAATCTTACTCTACAACAACATTTGATTAATGGAACCTATCCATATACACATTGCCTATTCAGAAATACATATTTAGAGTAGAAGGAGTTGTTGATTAAAACATGTTTAGAAGAATGTGATAATAAATATTGCAATTGGCAACCACACGCATGTAACACAGACTCTGACCTTGTTAATTTCCTATATTCAGGGAGGGAGTGAGTCCACCAAGTACGTTCATGTGTGCCACATGCAGCTGAAATTATTCGTTGATGATTAGTTCTCGTAGAGCTACAAAATTTTGGGCATGTTGAATGCAACCTTTCACCCAAACATTTTCAGTGGGCGTTATTTAGTAAGGGAGTGCATGTGCAGCTTGGTCACTGAAGTTGCTTATTCCATCTCTCTGGTATCAGATCACAGCTTCGCTAGATAAGAGTGGTTTCACTACGAATTATTCTCTTTTTCACCCTAGGGGATAGAAAACTGGTGATGCATAGTTTACAATGTACGCTGTGGGTAAATAGTTTTTCGTTTTGTGGCTATCAGTTAACACAGCAATCGTAACGGTAGCAGCGGTTGTAACATCACTCGGCGAACCTATCAGTGTCATCTCCTTTGCCCGTCCCATTTGAAAGTTTTAACGATTTCTAGGAGAGTTGAGAGACTTACTTACACTGCTGATACATTCTGGCGTCTTTGATATCTTCATCCCTTGGCACCACAGTGGCAAGTGATTACATACAATTGAAGAATACCAGTCATGGGCGAAATAACGATACAGGCTATGTAAAAAAGTATGTAGTGTATTAATATTTTTTCCACGGTGTTACCTGTAGCATCTAATTTGCCGTTTCATTCTTTGGAATTCGGATCAAGGAGCGTGTAAACCTAACCTATAATGCCATATCATTTAACACTCTAGAATTAGTGTTACAGCATTATGCACCTATCAAGCAAATCTTAGTCGAAAACACGCTTTATAGCATGTATAATCGGTTGCCATTTGGAGTCGCACGTGTGCCCACCACATTCCAACAATATTTGGATTAGGTCATCGAAAGATTCTCACAGCTTGAAAGCTATTTGGATGATGTTACATCATGTTACAACATGGACTATGACGAAGGAACACTTGAAAAATTTAGAAGCCGCTTTCGGTAGACTCTATTCCTACAGTCTACTCTGCTGACTGGAAAAATGCATTTTTCAAATCCTGGTGTTAAGTATCAAAAGACGAAGGGGACGAGCTCATCATCCAGGACCCAAAGGATGTAGACCGGCCGCCGAGTCATTCTCTGCCATTCGGCGTCATGCGGATGCAGTATGGAGGGGCATACGCTCAGCACACCGCTCTCTCGGATGTGTTGCCAACTTATCAGACCTAAGAGCCACTCATCGTCGTTCAAATAACTCCTCAATTGGCATCACGAGGCTTAGTGAGCACCGTATCAGTCCTCCTAAGAAGGAAAAATCCTTGGTGTGTGTCCTCCACGTGGTAGCCATTTACTCTGAACACTCAGCTACGGAGTCGGACCAACTGACCAAAATATCTAGAACATTTGTTTAATATAACAGGTCTTATAGTTTTTGGATAAAGAGACACTTGTTTCCAATTTTATGCCTAAGGTAGCCTGAAAAAAGCACCCATTTAACTAGATGTGAAACCAGACATTATCTTAAAACCATTGTCTGCCTAACAACCCTCAGCTAGGCGAGACCATCACGCTGGTAGCAGTAACATCACAACATGACATTGTCATACGAGAAGACCAAAGGCACCTAACAACCCATTATGAGTTCTTATTGTGATGCAGTTCTTCAAGCTGGTCTATCGTGTGTGAGCCTTTTGTCTCCGCATGATTACTGTGAATTACATCAATTTCAAACTACTTACCGTAGTCAAAGCTTGGCCTCACTCTGAATTTTTAACCCCCTCATTCATTACAATGCGATGATTCGTTGATGCCTCAGGATGTGCACTATCAGTAGAGTCATTCTACTGGTCACGTTGTGCCGTAAATTCGTGTTTCTTTAATTCGACTCAGTACCTCGTGATTAGTTACTCGATCTACCCATCCAATATTATGCTCTAATTAAAGCAGCTGATGGCCTGAAATATGCCATCGACAGCCGAAAGGCAACAATATTGACGCTACTAGACTTCAGCAAAGCTTTTGGCACTGTTAACTTTGACATATTCTCAGAAAAATGCGACAGGTTAATTTCTCAGCTAAGGCAATTAGGTGATTTGAAAGCTACTTAAAAAACAGACAGCAATGTATTATCTGTGTAAATGAAAAATCTTCCTGGAAACATGTCTTTTCAGGAGTGCTATAAACATTAGTCTTATGCCCACTTTTGTTTTCCTTATATGTCAATGACATTTCGTCGGTCCTGTCTTGTAAATATCATTTATATGCCAAAGACCACCAGCTTTACCTAAGCGTCTGACCTGAAGATATAAACACTGCAATCGCTCAGATGAATTATGATCTGTCTTCAGTGGTACCATGGGAAAAAAACTTGAGGCTTGAACTAAATGCAAAAAAGACACAAGTAATCTTAATAACTCATCAGAAATTAATAAGTTCAGATTTCTTCGAACGGCTCCCTCCTATTCAGCTCGACAGCATTCAAATACCATATCAGAAAACAGTTAAGAACTTGGGTGTAATTTGGGATGAACATCTCAACTAGGCAGAGAATACATTCGCAGTGTGCCGGAAGATGTCCGCTTGTCTCCATGCTCTCAAAAAGTTTCGGAACGTATTTCCACAGGACGTGAAACGCCAGCTTGTGCAAGCTCTCGTTCTACCAAAACTCCATAATAGTGATGTAATTCAACATGGCATGAATAGTGAAAACAAAAGACTGTTAGAACTAACTATGAATGACTGTGTGCGTTACACTTGCAACATTCGCCGATATGATCATATTAGTGCTTCATAATCCCAGCTAGGGTGGCTGCGGCCGGACAAATTGCGTGGCTACCACACTCTATGTTTAATTCGCCGGCTCCTCATTGCGCAAGCACCTCAGTACCTTGCCTGAGAGATTAGACACATTTCTTGCCATCATAAACGAAACACGAGGTCACTTTAATTTGGTATCCTAACCGTACCCACTCGCAAAACGAAAACATTTGCAAACTCCTCTGTTGGTGCTGTCCCCCTCTGGGACAAACTGCCCCTTACTTTGCGAAAAATTCAATCCCCTCCTGCTTTTAAGAATAAGTTGAAGCATTTGCTACTATCATCCTCATAACGTGTTAGACAAAATTAATGTAGATGGCCAATATTTTCCTCTGTCAAATAGCAAAGCTAGTGTCTTCTATGTCGCTCCTTTCTCATCTTCCTCTTCTTCTATCTTCATTAGCCACGCCATTTTCTTTTCCCTTATATTTCCTTAACTGTGTTTCATCAAGTCCCTATTCTTCCCCTCCCTTCACCATCAGTTTCCCTCACACCCACTGCTGCTAGCACTCGTATCTAAAATCTGTCTTCATCATAATTTCTAATTATTGCAGTACTTATCATCTACGAATATAAACTGTATGTGTATGTATTTTTCTAAGTGTACCTTTGTAATTGTTTATTTCACTTTTTTTACTAGTTGTAGTTTAACATGCCTACTAAAACATATCAGAGCAAAATATGTAAAATGCCTTGTTAGATTAAAAGAGGACCTGATGACCCAAATCCTGTCAGGTTAAATAAATAAATAAAAAAATAAAAAATAAATCTTCAGCATTCTCCTGTTGCAACGTATTTTAAAAGCTTCTATTCTTTTCTTGTATGAACTACGTATTGTCCACGTTTCATTTCCGCACTAGGCTACAGGCCAGACGAATAGCTTCAGAAAAGATTTCCTAACATATATTTTTACAGTGATGAACCAAAACATAATGATCACTGCCTACTGGAAGACTGAATGTCTCTTGGTGACGCTGTGCTCTCGTGGAAATTTACGGAACAGAGACGAACGGGGTATCATTATAACGACGATACGACGGTAAACGGAGAAATTCAGTGATATGAGAAACTCTGAGAATGTACAGGCTACCATGGCCTGGCGCCTGGGAACGAGTATCTCGATAATGGTGAAATTAGTTGGCTATTTGAGAGCTACCGTTGTGAAGATCTGTGGACAGTGGATGAAGAACGGTGAAGCCAGGAGTAGAAGGTATTGGACGTCCAAACTTCATCACATGTGTTCTGAAGCTTGCCTGCTCTATATAGGAGGGTAGACGGCTATCTATGGCGGATTTGATGACAGAGCACAATGCACGTACAGGCACAAGTGTTTCGGAGCACACCGTTCAGTGCAAACTGTACAATATGAGGCTCCGCCGCAGACCATCTCTACATGTTCTCATCTTGACCAAATGATATTGTCAGAATGCCATTGGAAACGGGATCATAGACACTGCGTCGTGTTTCAATGGAAACGTGTCACCTGGGCGGATGAAGCACTTTTTTGGTGCACCACACTGATGAATGTGTCTGGGGACGTCCTTCATCCAGGCGAACGGCTACTCGAAACACACAACACGCCATAAACGCAGGCTGGTGGGACACTGAACTGGGCTCCCGTGGGACCTGTGGTAATGATCGAAAGTACAACGTGTGCTGTGGACTATGTGAACATTATTACATATCAGCTTTATCCTTTCATGCTTGTTGTCTTCTGTGACACTGATGACATCTTCCAGTAGTACAACTGTCCTTGTCAAAGGGACCGAACTACACTACAGTGGTTGGTGTCTTGACCACAAACTTAGCATCTCCTGAACTCAATAAGTCATCTGAGACGTAACTGACGGGAATGACGTTACCTATGTGTAGACATCCAGTGCCATATACCTCCAGAAACCTACAAAGAACTTCTCGAATCTATTCCACGAAGAATCGAAGCTGTACTGCTTTCCAAAGGTAGACAAACTCGCTATTAAGCGGATGGTCATAATGTTTTGGCTTATCAGTGTATATCTGATGTTAATAAATTTCTTTTCTTCAGAAATGATGTTCTTGTAACTATCAGTATGCATTTTATATATCTACTTTGGCCATCAACACGTCTTTTACTGCTCAAATAAGAAAACTTTCCACAGCGCGGAGCCGATACTACTCGGTCATGTAGCTCCTCAGTTGGTACCACGAGGCTGAGTGTACCCCGCAGCAGTAACCAACCGGTTAAAACTGATACCGGTATTTTACTTCTGAATAATCAGTATTTTTCGGTATTGGTTTGGCCCTGGTTATAACATGTTTTCTATTTTTTACTAATAACTGGGTAAAAACTCGAAATACCAGTTAATCATAGCAGCAGTGATAAAATTTTTGGTTTTTAAATAAACTTTTTTTAAAAGAAACTGATTAATTTTTATTCGTAGCATTTCCATTGCTTTGGAATATTGCCTTTTGATAGAAAATGAGAAAAGCGGTCAATGCTATTTGAATAACAATACCGACAGAAAGATCTATATCTACATCTACATGGATACCCTGCACATCACATTTAAGTGACTTGCAGAGGGTTCATCGAGCCACCTTCACAATAATTCTCTATTATTCCAATCTCGAACAGCACGTGGAAAAATGAACGCCTGTATCATATCGTGCGAACTCTGATTTCCCTTATTTTATTATGGTACTCGTGTCTTCCTATGTAGGTCGACGCCAACAAAATATTTTCGCATTCAGAGGAGAAAGTTGGTAATTGAAATTTCTTGAGAAGATTCCGCAGCAACGAAAAACGCTTTTGTTTTGAAGGTGTCCAACCGAAATCTTGTATCATGTCAGTGACACACTCTCCCCTATTTCGCGATAATACAAAACTTGCTGGCCTGCTTTGAACTTTCACGATGTACTCCTATCTGGTAAGGATCGTAGACCGCGCAGCAGTACATAAAAAGAAGCTGGACAAGCGTAGTGTGGGCATTCTCTTTAGTAGATCTGTTACATTTTCGAAGTGCCTTGCCACAAAACGCAGTCTTTGGTTTGGCTTCCTCACACCATTTTCTATATGTTCTTTTCAACTTCAGTTGTAATTCCTAAGTATTTAGTTGAATTTACGGCCTTTATATTTGACTGATTTATCGTGTAACCGAAGTTTAACCGAATCCTTTTAGCACTCATGCGGGTGACCTCACACATTGCGTTATTTAGGCTCAATTGACAATTTTTGTACCATACATATATCTTTTCTAAATCCTTTTGTAATTTGTTTTGATCTTCTTATAAGTTTACTAGGCGATAAACGACAGCATCATCTGCAAACAACCTTAGACGGCTACTCGATTTCTCTTCTAAATTGTCTATGTAGATAAGGAACAGCAGAGGGTCTATAACACTACCTTGTGTTCCACAGAAAACACTTCTGTTTTACTCGATGACTTCCTTCAATTACTACGAACTGTGACTTCTCTGACAGGAAATCACAAATCCAGTCACACAACTGAGAGATTCCTTAAGCACCCAGTTTCACTACAAGCCGCTTGTGTGGTACAGTGTCAAAAGCCTTGTGGAAATCTAGAAATACGGAATCAATATGAAATCGCTTGTCAATAGCACTCAACCTGTCGTGTGAGTTGTTTCACAAGAGCGATGTTTTCTAAATTCGTGTTGACTGTCAATAGACCATTCTCTTTGAGGTAATTAATAATGTTTGAACACAATATATGTTCCAGAATCCCGCTGCGTATCCACGTTAATGATATGGGCCTTTAATTTAGTGGATCATTCGTATTACCGTTTTTGAATACTGGTGTGACTTGTGCAACTTTCCTGTCTTTGGGTACTGATCTTTCGTCGAGCGAGCTGTTGTATATGATACTGCGCTATTGTATATGATACTGAGGTATTGCATCTGCATACTCTGAAAGGAACCTAACCGGTATGTAGTCTGGACCGGAGGACTTGCTTTTATTAAGTGATTTAACTTGCTTCACTACTCCGAGGATATCTACTTCTACGTTACTCATGTTGGCAGCTGATCTTGATTCGAATTCTGGTATGTTTACTCCGTCTTGTTTGGTGAAGGAATTTCGAAAGGCTGTGTTTAGTAACTCTGCCTTGGCAGCACTGTCGTCGATAGTATGTCCATTGCTATCGCGCAGAGAAGGCATTGTGTCTTGCCACTAGCATACTTTACATGACCAGAATCTCTCTGGATTTTCTGCCAGGTTTCGAGACAAAGCTTCGTTGTAGAAACTGCTGTAAGCATCTCGCATTGAACTCCGTGCTAAATATCGAGCTTTGTAGAAGATCGCTAATCTTGGAGGTTTTGCGTTCGTTTGGATTTGGTATGCTTTCCCGTTGTTTCTGAAGCAGTGTTCTAACTAGTTTTGTGTACCAAGGATGATCAGCTCCATTGTTTGTTAAATTGTTTGGCATAAATCTCTCAATTGCTGTCGATAATATTTCTTTGAATCATAAGCCACATCTGTTCTACATTTACATGGTTATTATGGAAAGAGTGGAGATTCTTTCTCAGGAAAGCATCAAGTGAAGTTTTATCAGCTTTTTTGAATAGGTATATTTTTCGTTTATTTTTGGACGATTTGGGGGATTACAATATCCAGTCTCGCTACGACAACCCCGTGTTCATAAATCCCTGTATCCATTTTAATGCTCGTTATTAGCGCAGGATTATTTGTTGCTAAGAGGTCAAGTGAGGTTCGCGAACTAACTGCTCGATATAATTTTCGGAGAATGCGTTTAGCACAATTTCGGACGATGTTTTATGCGTACCCCCTGATTTAAACATACATTTTCGCCAAATAAATTAAAGTCACCACCAACTACAATTGTATGAGTCGGGTACGTGTTTGAAATTAAATTCAGGCTATCTTTCAATCTTTCAGCAATTGTATCATCTGAGTTGTGAGATCGCTAAAAGGACACAATTATCGTTTTATTTCGGTTGCCAAGAATGACCTCTGCCCATACTAACTCACAGGAACTATCCACTTCAATTTAGAGACAAGATGAACTACCTGTAACAGCAACAAACACGTCTTTGAGCATCAGTGCTTTCTATTTGCGCTTGGACCTCTGGTACTTTCCTAGCACAGCTACGACAGTTTACAACAGCTATACCGATGGTTGCTGTATCTACATTGTGCCACCCTATGGCGCAAGTCGAGGGACGTGCGGTCTAAATGGTCGCAGAACCGTCTGAGCCTCTGATTCAGACCCTCCACTCGCCTCTGTACCAAAGGTCCATAATTGGTCCTGTCGACTAAACTGCAAATGGTGAGCTCTGCTTTCATCTCACAATGAAGACTGGCAGCCTTTACCAGTACTGTTAGCCGATCGAAACTGGAGAGAATATCTTCCGATCCAAAGCGACACAGATCATTGGTACCGGCGTGAGCCGCCACCTGCATTTGGCCGCCACCCTGTGCTATTCATGGTATCCGAAAAGACCCGTTCCACGTCTGGAATGACTCCATACTGTGTGCACACGGAGTGCACATTGGCTTTCTTCCCGTTCTTGGCAGGCACGTCTCTAAGGAGTCCCGCAACGAGTCTAAGACTGGTGCTCCCTACTACCAATGCTCCCATCCTCTGTAATTGCCAGGTCTTGCAGGCTGAGATGTTTTCACACCTCCACCCTGCCCCCCAATGAAGTCTCGCTTGATACCACTGAAGTCGCAAATGCCAGTGGTTCGGTGTCTGCCCTTGAAGTAATCGATTCGTAAAAGTTCGTTGTCATTGTGGTGCCAACTGCTGTCCAGATTTATGCTGCAGATGCAGTACAATGGGCCAGAGCCACACGACCTCGTTCAATCTCAATGGCGTGTTGTTAATGGCTTCATCGTCGCCTTTAAGGAATTCTTGACTGATATCAACTCAACACGTCCTATCTCAAAGATAACTAGAGCTCACGACCGTTACAGCGTGTATTTAAAGCAAACCTCATTAGCATCCTCATAGTGGCGCTTCTAGCATCACTCGTACGCGACTGACGCGAAATCTAAATAGACATCATGTTTGTGAGTTAACTAGCATTGCGCTCTCATTTAAATATATGGCCGAAAGAGTCAGTCTACAGGAATTGTGAAACGAACCCTGTCGTCGAGGACTGTGTGTCACAAAGGGCGCAGATCCACCACGAGATGGGGAAATTCACAGGCCTCTATTGTCTATTGAGGCCTAAGCGCTGTAGTGTGCGAGTGAGACAGACGAGAACCTACGTCGTAGGGAAACCCAGTAGGAGCCCCTTGTGGCCAAGGAGACGTAGCAGTGTTAAATACGGCGGACCTAAGATCGGCCACAAAGGGAAACATTTATGGAAACTATTTAATTCTGTAGCAATGCAGGGCATCAAATCACAGTAATTTTAATCTTCCATCCTCCATAAATTTTTATGGTGATCCCAACAAAACTTGAATATTGATCGTGCCTGTAATAGTTTAGGATCAATTGTTAAAGTAAAATTCACAAGTTTTGTAACAAAGGCCCGAATGCTAAAATCTGAACGCTTTAGTCGCTCTTAACGATCGACATTTCATATAGAAGCGCATCATTAAAATGACGAATGTTGTAAATATCAACTCTGTAACTTCATTTGTTTAAAAGGTATAGTAAATTTAAATCATCAGTATTTTAAGTTAAGCATCAGCTCATCATTTCCTCCACACAAAAATACATTGAACGATAACAGCATGACACCTTATTGAACCACTACGTAATAGAATATGCGTTGAAAAGTTTAGTGCATAATAGTAACTTTTGTTCTCTATTTATTTATAAGAGAGCACATTAAATGTAAATGTCGTGTGACTAGGGCCTCCCATCGGGTAGAGCGCTCGCCGGGTGCGAGTCTTACGATTTGACGCCACTTCGGCGACTTGCGCGTCGATGGGGATGAAATGATGATGATTAGGACAACACAACACCAAGTCCCTGAGCGAAGAAAATCTCCGACCCACCTGGGAATTGAACCCGGGCCCTTACGATTTGACTTTCCGTCGCGCTGACCACTCAGCTACCGGCGGCGGACGAAAGCACATTAGTCCCTTGCTACTAGCCGTGACATTCCAAGTTAAGAAGGAAATTGTATTGGTTTTATGCAGAAGAATTTCACGTTTATTATTTAATGGATATTATTGTTACTTTATTTAGAACGTGAAAGTGGTCAAGCTTTGATTATTAAAAGATGTTAAAATGTAAAATAATGTAGAATAAGCTGTAGCCAATCAGATGGACGGCTTCAGGAAAGGGAACTGCCCTAGTCAGTTGAGCGAGGATATTCGGCGCGCGGGAAACGCTGCCGGGAACGGGCAGAGGACAGTGGTGGTGGAGACGCGACAGCGGACGGTCGGTCCTCGGGCAGCTAGGAAGTGAAACGACTTAGAAAATTTTGTTGTGTAGTATCGCGGGACTTAGTCTCTGAGCGGTGATCAGCCGCTCGCCTGGTGTGAACTCTATCTTTTCGCGAAGATACCGAGGTGCAATATTAGACTTGTATTTAGCGATGAGATTGTGAATGATCGAACTGTGTAAAGTGGATATGCGTTCAAGTGTAATAGTAATTCTAAATACGACCACTTTCGCTATTAGTTTGCTTTCTGAATTATTCTAACCAAATCGCAACTGTGTGGCCTACATCATTTATGGGTCGCAAACTTGGTTCCCTATATTACTATTACTGTTATTATATGTTATATAACTTTGTATTTCGCAAACTTGCCATCAGTCAGACAACTTAACAAAAGGGTCACAAGTGTCTAATTTAGGGCGTGTAATGCGACACGTGCGGTTCAATCCCTAGACGAGTTTGAGCCAAGACATTTCGACGAAGGTGAACTGCATGTGAGCCCGAACATATTTGGGATGTTTCAGATGTAGAAACAAGCCCACCAAATTTCGTTTATGTCGCACAACTCCTTCTTTGTGTTGCGAATTTTTTCACTTCAGTATAAATATAAAAGACGTTTATTATGTTGTGGGGTAACCACAAGCGCTGGAACGAAGAAGGTGCGGAACGCAAGAGCAGAGAAGGCGGTGAGGAAACGGTGACCAATGGTGCTCGGAATTGGACCGCGCCGCGCCAAGAGCGACACCAAGAAAAAGCGAATACAAGCGACGCTCCTGCTAGCCTCGGCCGCTCACATCGGCACCGGATCGCAGAAGTTAGCTATCAGTGATGTGTATCAACTTGCCTGAACAGTTCACATATCAAGGACTCTAAATTATATTGCAAGTCGCCCCTCGTTTGCGACTACTATTTGTAAATCTCCTAAGTTAAGTACTGTAAATTGCTTTCTAGAAATAAAACTACTAACGTTATTTGTTTGAAATTGTTCAAAAAAATGGTTCAAATGGCTCTGAGCACTATGGGACTTAACATCTATGGTCATCAGTCCCCTAGAACTTAGAACTACTTAAACCTAACTAACCTAAAGACATCACACAACACCCAGCCATCACGAGGCAGAGAAAATCCCTGACCCTGCCGGGAATCGAACCCGGGAACCCGGGCGTGGGAAGCGAGAACGCTACCGCACGACCACGAGATGCGGGCTTGAAATTGTTGTACAGCATTCCGAGAACGCTGCATCCCGTAGTCGCCTATTAGCGACGAGTGGGCAGGACTCCACATACTGAGTGTGGAGAATTGTCAGTAATTGCGTGCTAAGGGCATTTCCTGTCGCTTATCGGCATTGAAGAAGATGGCCTATTGTTTTTCTTCCGATAATGAAAGCATTATTCGAATGTGTAGTAGAGAGATTTCGATAAAGGGAAGACTTCAGATAATTTAATAATTCACAAAATAGTCGTTTCTCTATTAAACAGACTTGATTTAATACAGGAAAGTATTACGTAAGGAAAAATTTAAAAAAATTAACGGTCATTTTTAAAATTTTTGGTGTTGCACATATAAAGTAGAGGTACAACGACCTTTTTACTATGATTGATGACATATTTTACAGTTTATTTTTCACTCTCATTCACCGAATTACAAAAGTTAACATTCAGAACCATTTCCACAATTACGGGTATCGTTTTCGTACTCTTCCCTTAACTATTAATAAAACTTTGGCACCAATTCATACTGACAAAGATCCGTTTCTGTAACAAGTCCACATCCGACTTTCTTCCCTTCCATGTGCTGCTAAAATACTACTCCTCCCCCAGTGTCCTCGATGTTAACAAAACGTTAACAAACAGTAAATGATAATGATGCAGGATGAAGCAATGAATTAAAACTGTTGTTACTTGGCACTACACTGCCAGAGGCATCGAAAACAGAAAGCCCTAAGATAATTTCTCTCAGCAGCACGCCAATCTCTCTCTAAGAAGTAGGCCTGTTCCCATCACACAACAGAACCATACATGTTCTGCGTAACAGTTCCCTACAACTAAACGCTATTATACTTTCTTCTAGGTCCTCATTATTAGTACCTATCGAGTCGCATACATGTTCGGCGGAACAGGACCCTACAACCAAACTCCTCCTCCCACACAGGCCATGAAGGCCCAAAGGTACCGACTGGCCGCCGTGTCATCCTCAACCCACAGGCGTCACTGGATGCGGATAGGGAGGGGTATGTGGTCAGCACACCGCTCTCCCGGCCGTATATCAGTTTTCGAGACCGGAGCCGCTACTTCTCAATCAAGTAGCTCCTCAGTTTGCCTCACAAGGGCTGAGTACACTTCGTTTGCCAACAGCGCTCGGCAGACCGGATGGTCATCCATCCAACAGCGCTTAACTTCCGTGATCTGAGGGGAACCGGTGTTACCACTGCGGCAAGGCCGTTGGCCTACAACCAAAGGCTCTTATATTTCCTTCATGGTCCTTATTATTAGTACATATTTAGAGATTCTTTTGTGCATTAAAGTTGGTAACAAACTGGTAATGTTTTGATTTGTTTCTGAAGTTAGTGGTATA
This sequence comes from Schistocerca serialis cubense, assembly GCF_023864345.2. Classification (NCBI taxonomy): domain Eukaryota; kingdom Metazoa; phylum Arthropoda; class Insecta; order Orthoptera; family Acrididae; genus Schistocerca; species Schistocerca serialis. The sequence continues at coordinate 575,529,039 of NC_064640.1, read as the reverse complement.
AAATATTGTAGAATAAATATTTTAGATTATATTCAACCTCATAAATGATTATACCGGGTGTCTCTACTAAGAGCAGTTAAGTGCACTTTCTCTGGTGTTCCGGCAGATACTTGCAACTTCATATTTGCATTGTGTAGCTGGAGTCAGCCCATACAATTACAGATCGTCACGTCTTTCACGCCATGCCAAGTGTCAACAGATAATGTCGGTTTGTTTTCCGTTACAAACAAAATTATTTTTAACTCTGAATTATACTTGCCCATCCGGTAGCGCGGTCCCAAATCAGTCTAGTCCGCTAATCTTTTTATTCTTATGTATTAATTTTTTGTCGATATATATTAACCGGGACAATAACACGAATAATAAACAGCAATCTAGCATCTACTCAGTAGCGCTGCATGCTTGGCGACAGCAGTCAGCGAGGGACGTGGCACTGTTGTCGCTGCTGGAGTACTCGTTATTTTTCACTGTCCATGTAAAAACATATCGATAAAACAAATAAAACAATAGTTAATCTGAGACCGCTGTAACAACCAAGCACGTAAAATTCCGCTTTAAAATAATTTTGTTTGTAACGGGAAACAAATCGACATTTTCCGTCGACACTGCGCGTCACATGAAAGACTTGATGAGCAGTATTTGTTTGTACTGACACACAATGCAAAAACGAAACAGCAAATATCTGCTGAAACACCAGCCAAAATACGCCTGACGACGCCTAGGAGAGACACCAATATATTATCGGTGTTCTTAACGATTACTTATGTAAAGAGTTATCTACAAGACGACAGATGACATACTTTTATGCTCAAAATTATCGGAATGATCTTAATTGCCTTCCACCTGATATGTATGCAACCGACATAATGTAATTTTCTTTCAGGTGCTCTAATCTCTTTTTCAGTACAGTCGTTGGACTATACAAAATAGTTGCTACAAGAGGTCACTGAGAACACTGCTCCGTGTGGCTATCAGTCGAGATTCAATTTATACCACACTAATGCAAATATCAGGAACCAGGTAAATGTAAACTCAAATCTCAAATTTACTCCAATAAATGACATTTCAAAAAGCAAGTTTCAACTCGAAATTACGTGAGAAAAATGTTTGTACTGGACCAGGAAGTGGAAGCCCATTCTGGCAACTGCTGTCTCTTTTTGACTAGCCGCAGAAGATGTAAAATATGGTTTCATTGACAAGTAACAAATCGTGCGCATGTTTAAATTTGAAACGATGTGACGTAAAATTTGTGTTGGACGGGTATTGGAACCTAGCACCTAATCTGATTGTTAACTAAGCACGTTCATATGTTAGGTATCGAAGTTTTTCACTAGTTACGAGATGACTCAGACGGAAATGATGAGATCAAAAAGTCTGGAATACCGATTTTGAACCTGGCAGCTATCGATGACATTAAATGTCGATTTATTTTACCAGAAAGGAGATGGGCACACGTCTGAACTCAAAATAACGGGAGAAAAAGTTCTATGCTCACTGGGAGTCGAAAAGTGCACATATCATCATTGCTGACTACACAAGAACTACTGAATTCTGTTTCGTCAGTCCTAGAAGTGGCATATTTGAACCTGAAATGATACGGAAAAAGGTATTGTGCCTGACTGGGAGCGGAAACAGGGACTTTGACGAAGCACAAAATGGCCTAAAAAGTCATAATTATTTTTCACATGTTATTTAGTATGCACATGCAACAGCTTGAATATACATGAAGAAAATTTTTGTGCTGAACCAGACTACGAACGCAGGCACTTGCCTTTCGTGGAGACCTTGAGGAGTTTGGATTTTTGCGGAAAAAAGTAACGAAGGATCTATATAAACTCAGGGAGGTCAAATTTATTGAAAGGGGAGATCTGAGTTCGAATCAGAGTCCAATAAGAATATTTTCAAGATGTCACGTTTCAATACAGTAAGGAACATGTGCCCCGTGTCCTTCCATGACGACTGGTTCATTAATAAAGTGAAATTTATGGTGCGACAAAGCTTACTGCTGATAGAACGTCTACTTAGTGCGACTTCCGCATATTTCACTGCCCAACCTACACCAACTCTCCTCCAGTAGGGAGATAAAGGACGTCTGTTTAAAGTGGATTTGAAACCGTAGTGTATGTCTAATTTGTTCAACTGGCATTACCAGAGATTATTAAGATTTTATCATTCTTCTTCAAACTGGTTTCCTGAAGAGTGAATCCAAAGAAGATGTTAAGAAAACAGTGCTAGAATCATGTCTACAGACCACCGACATACACACAGTGTTTGGTCATGATTTTTTCGTAACGGAGGATACTCCATACTGGATGAGAATTCTGGTTACATTGGGATGGATTACAATCTGCTCAAAATATTCATTTCCTTGTTCATCTCCATCGACATTCACGAGCTTTCTCGAGTACTCAATGTGTACTTTCGACATGATTTGGCAATCACTATAATAAAACCTCGGGGGAAGGAAACGACAAACCCCCTCCATTTGGACCTTGCCTAGTACAGCGGTGCGGGTCTCCTGCATCGTTCCCCTACGCTCTGTCAAGAAGCATAGGACTTCATTTCCATAATAAAACCACATAATGTAACACAGTAGTATGTGGAAATATCAGCATTAGTGCTGCTCTCCACTAGAGCTGCTGTGGAGTCGTATATACTTATGATCTAGTGATAAATCTGGCGCACTGTAAACGTTACCGATAGATATCAAACGCTCCTTTCCCTTTCAATTTTTTTCAAGCTCGTTTCGTGTCATATAACTGCATAGGCAAGGATGTTGTAGGCTTTTTCTCATGCAGCATATTGTATGAAGAATGTTAACATATATTATCTACCACTGCAAAATTTACTCCTAAAACGTAATCTGGTGCATATATTCATGGAAATTTTGTCTGGGCTGTAGTCACGCCGTTCTCTAGTGCTTATTTATCAATAAACCTTTTTTTTATTTGATGTTCTAAACTGTTCTTGTGCTGAATGAATGGCGCACATTTGAATGTTACATAAATTATTGTTTAAGAGTTAGAAAACAGAGTGCGAAACGTGAACTAAGTCTACCGTTTCTGCCGTATATCCAAACGCAACAAATAGTTGCAGACAGTGGAGGCAGCTGGAATCACTTATGCCATGTATGACGTAAGTGCATCGAAGGAATCTCACCAGAGAATAGTTGTCTCTCTTCATGTAGGATCGTTTCAACGTGAGTTACTCGCCACATTCAAGAAGACCTACGGAGTTGATGAATAATGTTTTACTGTTTACCAATATGATCTACCAAACGACAGACAAATGCGATAAAATGTGACAATTTGTCCTTCATGAGACACATTCAATGGACAATGTTGGGAAAGAAAGAAATAAAGGAAGATCACGGTTACACGTCTAATGATTATTAGATCTGTAGAGACATAGCAGAAGCTACAATTGGGATGGATGTGGAAGGAGATCGACTGTGCCCTTGCAAAGGAAAGAGCTCGGTATTTGCCTTAATCAGTTTAAGAAAATAGCGGAAATTCTAAATCAAGATGATCAGACGAGGATTTTAAACACTGTGTATTAACTTCATAATAAGAAAACAATGATTGGTCCCAAAAATATATTCTAAAGCAAGGGCCAGTGTGGGTCCTCAGAATATAACGTTACGCATCTGGCGGCGCAAAACAAGTGCTTTACCTTGACTACACATAATAGCGGATTGTGGGAATGCAGTCATATACGAGTACTAATTATAAATGAAATAGCCTCTGAATGCAGGATTGTTTTATCGATTTCGGGAATTCCAGTCCCATCTTCGGCGGCTCCTGGCGTGAGTGGTATATCGAAATACTGTCTGGCTCATAGTTCTAGTTTCTGCAACAACAGTTGTGGTGGGAAATTCAAAAACTTACCAGAAATTTAAAAATCAAACGTGGTGGCTGGTAGAAAGTTAAGAAAATGGCATGAAATCGAAAAATAATAGCGCAGATGATTGAAAGTCCCAAAAATGGCTTGAAATTACAATAATCAAACATGGAATTGTTGTGATATTAAAAAAATTGTGGGAAATTTAAAATTCCTAAATGGAGCAAATATCCCAATTGTGTTAGTGAGAAATTTAAAATCCCTTCCTTCTCCTTACAACGAAACACAACGGAGTATTAAAAATGGATTAGTCAATCAAAAACTCCAAGATATCAGAAATATGTGTGCTACCGAGTGAGATGTTACAGTGGTTAGCACACTGGACTCGCATTTTGGAGAGCGACGGATCAAATCGGTGTCATGCCATTCACACTTAGGTTTAACGTGATTCCCATAATTCGCCCCAGGCAAAAGCTGGGATGGTTCTTTTGAAGGGGCACAGCCAGTTTTTTTCTGAGTTATCGAAACAATCTCAAATGGTCTCCGTCTCTAACGACCGCACTATTAACGTGGTGTAAAACCTTAATTTTCCTTTCTTTGCTCCATTCAAATTGTGCTAGTGGGATATTTAAAACTCCCCTTCCTCTCTCCCACTTTCTAACCAATCACAGCGGAGTATTAAAATAGGGGTAAAATGGTTCCACTCCCCACTCCAATCTGCTATCTCCAACCAATCAAAAAGTCAAGACTGAGGAACTAGTACAAAGATGTTTTACACAGCTCCACGCCTCTTTCCACCCAACTAGAATGTAGTATTAAAATCAGTCTTAGAAGTGACGCGAGAAAATGCAGTAAAAGTTTGCGTAACCTCCACCTGCAAGTAAGAAACACGTATTATTTCCGAAAGATATTTACATACATTTGGCCTGATATTAAAATGATATGTAAAAACGACCGCATTTTCTTTGTATCTGAAACTACGAGTATTTATGTACACACACACACATATATATACACACACACACACACACACACACACACACACATATATATATATATATATATATATATATATATATATATATATATAACTCTGACGTAATATTATGATATTGTGTAAAAATGGTGTCAAGTTATGTTACTTCGGATAGATACATATCTCTGGTTTAAAAATGGTGTCAAGTTGCATCACTTCCGTACACATATTCAGATTTGGCTTGAAAATGGTGTCAAGTTACATTATTTCTGCATTTGATAAGAAAATTATTATTATGCTTAAAAATGGCACAATGATACGTACATAATTTACGTATTATTGATATCGCATATATACCCCTGACGTAATATAAAACTGACTCCAAGGTGAAAGGCATGCCTTACGTACGTAAAATTGCGTACTGAATTACATACACATATATACACATCCGTGTATTTCATGTATCATCTAGTGTCGGCCGCGGTGGTCTAGCGGTTCAGGCGCTCAGTCCGGAACCGCGGGACTGCTGCGGTCGCAGGTTCGAATCCTGCCTCGGACATGGATGTGTGTGATGTCCTTAGGTTAGTTAGGTTTAAGTAGTTCTAAGTTCTAGGGGACTGATGACCACAGATGTTAAGTCCCATAGTGCTCAGAGCCAGAGCCATCTAGTGTACCCATTAAACACGTATGATCTAACTAATAAAAAGTAATCATTTCTTCTGTCTCTCTCTCTTTCTCTCTCTCCCTCCCCCTCCCCCCTCTCTCCCTCTCTCACCCCCTCTCTCCTTCTCTCTCTCTCTCTCTCTCTCTCTCTCTCTCTCTCTCTCTCTCTCTCTCTCTCACACCCCCCTCTCTACTTCAAATACTGTACAAGACGTATTGGCCGAGCGCCTACACGCAACGGCCACCAGCACAACATATCAGTCAGACGGGTCCCGGTTCGAGTAGGGCCAGTCTGTCGGCCGCCAAGTACATCTACATCATACTCCGCAAGCCACCTTATGCTGTGTGACGGAGGGTACTTTCGGTATCACTATCTAATCCCTCCAACTCTGTTTTACTCGCGAATAGTGCGTGGGAAGAATGATTGCCTGTAAGCCTCTGTATTGGCTCTAATTTCTCGAATTTTCTCCTTGTGATCAATACGCGAGATGTATGTGGAGGGGAGTAATATGTTGTCTGACTCCTCCTGAAAAGTGCTGTCCCGAAATTTCAATAGTAAATCACTCCGTGATGCACAACGCCTCTCTTGTAACGTCTGCCAGTGGAGTTTGATTAGCATCTCCGTAACGCTCTCTCACCAGCTAAACGATCCCGTGACGAAACGCGCCGCTCCTCGTTGAATCTTCTCCAGCTCCTCTATCAGTCCTACCTGGTAGGGATCCCAGATAGGTGAACAATACTCAAGAATCTGGTGGACAAGCGCTTTATAAACCACTTCTTTCGTGGATGAGTTACATTTCCTTAAGATTCTTCCGATGAGTCTTAGTCTGAGGTCTGCTTTCCCCATTATCTGTTTTATATGGTCATTCCACTTAAGGTCGCTCTGGATAGTTACGCTTAGATATTTTACTGCAGATGTTGTCTCCTGCAGTTTGTCATCTATAGTGTAGCTGTACAATAGTGGATTTCTTTTCCTGTGTATGCGCAATACGTTACATTTACTTACGTTCAGGGTCAACTGCCAGAGTCTGCACTATTCACCAACTCTCTGCATGTTGTTCTGAAAATTCTTACTATCTTCTAGCGCTGCTAATTTGGTACAAGCAACTGCATCATCTGCGAATAGCCTTAAAGAGCATCCGATGCTTTCTACTAGATAATTTATTTATATTGTAAACAGCAACGGTCCTATCACACTTCTCTGTGGTACTCTGGATATTACCTTTACATCTGTCGATTTAGTTCCATTAAGGTTCAAATGGCTCTAAGCACTATGGGACTTAATATCGGAGGTCATCAGTCCCATAGACTTAGAACTGCTTAAACCTAACTAACCTAAGGACATCACACACATCCATGCCCGAGACAGGATTCGAATCTACGACCGTAGCATCAGCGTGGTTCTGGACTGAAGGGCCTAGAATCGTTCGGCCACAGCGGCTGGCGTTACCTTTAGAGCGACGTGTTGATTTCTATCTGCAAGAAAGTCTTGTATCCAATTGCAGGTCTGCTCCGATACTCCGTAAGCTCGTAGGTTTTTCATTATACGGCATTTTCCAAGAACGTCATAATTTTTTAGCATACAAGATGTTCCATAATTCAACAGATTGACGTCAACGATATAGGTCTATAATTGTGTGGATCTGTCATACGGCCTTTCTTAAAAAACGGAAATGACCTGCTCTTTTTTTCCAGTCGTTAGGTACCTTTCGTTGCTCAAGCGATCTACGATAAATTACTGCTAGAAGGGGAGCAAGTTCTTTCGCATTATCTTTATAGAATCTGATAGGTACCTCATCTGGTCCTGACGCCTATCCATTACTAAGCGATTGTAGCTGCTTTTCAGTTCCGCGATCGGTTATCTCAATATCTGCCATTTCGACGTTCGCACGGCGATTGAAAGGAGGGACAGTGTTACGAACTTGCGCGGTGAAATAACTTCGGAAGACCGAATCAGTATTTCGGCCTCCTGTCTGTTATCTTCCGTTTCGGTGCCGGTGTCATCGCTGAGAGAATGAATAAATGACTTTTACCCACTTACTGATTTTACGTACGAGCAAAATCTCTTACGGTTTTTACTCATGTCGGTTGACGACGTCTTACTTTCAAAATCATTGAACGCTTCTCTCATTGCTTTCCTTTTGCTCATTTTTGCCTCGTTCAGCTTTTGACTGTCAGCTAGGTTTTTAGTTCTCTTGAATCTGAGATGAAGTTCTCTTTGGATCTTTCCCATCCCTTAAAACCTTACTCGGAACATACTTCTCTAGGTCATATTGAACGATGCCTTTGAATTTTTTCCTTGTGTTCTCCACATTTTCGTCCTCATCAGCTGACTGCTGAGATATTCTGAAATTTGTATCCTGTCATCCTTCCTGAGCAAATATATCTTCCTACCTTTCTTAACATTCCTTGTACGAACCGTCGTCATAGATGCTGTCACAGCCTTATGATCACTGATACCTTCCTCTGCGTTAACTGATTCGATAAGTTCAGGTCTGTTTGTTGCCAGGAGGTCTAACACGTTACCCTCACGAGTTGGTCCGCTAACTATCTGCTCAAGGTAATTTTCGGACAAGACATCCAGAACAATGCCACACAATTCCCTGTCTCTGGCACCAGTTTTGATGGCATTACACTCCCAGTCTATACCTGGCAGGTTGAAGTCATCCCCTATTACAACGGCATGATCAGGAAAATTACTAACGATATTCGGCTAGTTCTGTCTGAGGCGCTCTACGACTACAGATCCTGACCGAGGTGGTCTATAAAAGCATCCGATCACCATATTTGACCGTTATTTTGATACACAGTTTCGCCCACGTTAATTCACATTCGGAATCCGTGATAACCTCGTTAGATTTTATGGAATTTGTTACTGCAATAAACACTCCGCCACCATTGGCGACCAATCCTCCTATTACGATAAACATTCCAATCTGAACTTAGGATTTCGCTGTCATTGACGTCTGGTTTCAACCAGTGTCCTGTTCCCAACAGTGTTTGTGCCTCGTAACCTTCAGTAAGCGATACTAATTTAGGAACATTTCCTTGGATGCTCCTCCAGTTCATTGAAATCATATTAATCTTTTCTATCTCTCATCTGCGAGGACCAAGATTCTCTGAGGTAGCTCTGGCTGATTTAACAGGAAAATCGTCTTTGCTCCCAAGGGAGGGATCCTCTAACCTAAAAATGCCCCATGTGCACGCCACACGTACTCCGCTACCCTAGTAGCCCCTTTCTGCGTGTAGTAAACGTCTGACCTATTAAGGGGAACCCTACAGTTCTGCACCCGATAGCGGAGGTCGAGAAATTCGCATCCGATACCGTCGCAGAGCCGCCTGAGCCTCTGGTTTAGGCCTTCCACTCTGTTCCAAACTAGAGGACCGCGATCAACCCTGGGTACGATGCTTCAAATAGACAGCTTAGCCTGCACCCCGCGTGCGTTTCTAGTTGCCTTCACCAAGTCAGCCAGCCGCCGAAAGGAGTTTAGGTCACACCAGTAGCCGCCAGAGTTAGCGACGTACACGGACTAGTTTACACTGAGTTGACGAAAGCCATGAAGTATGCACATATACAGATGGTGGTAGCATCCCGTGCACATACAGGTCGCGACGTACACTGATTAGTTTACACTGAGTTGACAGAAGTCGTCAAGTAAGCACACATACAGATGGCGGTAGCATCGCATGCACAAAGCATAAATGGCCAGTGCATTGGCGGAGGTGTCATTTGTGCTCAGATGATCCATGTGAAAAGTCGTCCGTAGTGATTATGGCCGCACAACGGGAATTAGAAAACTTTGAACCTTAAATGGTAGTTGGGGCTAGATGAATGGGGAATTCCATTTCATAAATCGTTAGGGAATTCAGTATTCTGAGATCTACAGTGTCAAGAGTGCATCGATAATACTAAATTTCAGGTATTATCTCTCACGATGGACAACGCAGTGGCCGACGGCCTTCACTTAACGAACGACAGCAGCGGCATTTATGAGGACTTGTCAGTGCTAACAGATAAGCAGTACTGCGTCAAATAACCGCAGAATGTAATGTGGGACGTACGACGAACGTATCCGTTAGGATAATGCGTAGAAATTTGGAGTTAATTCATTATGATAGCAGACGGCCGACCCGAGTGTCTTTGCTAACAGCACGAGATCGTCTGCAGCGCTTCTGGGCTCGTGACCACATCGGTTGGTGGACAGATGAGTCCCGATTTCAGTCGGTAAGAACTTTTGGTAGGGTTCGAGTGTGGCACAGACCTCACGAAGCCATCAATCCAAGTTTTCAACAAGGCACTGTACAAGCTAGTGGTGGGGGTCAAAGTAAACCGATCATTGACTGCATATGGTTATATTCGGCTTCTTGAAGACGATTTGCAGCCATTCATGGACTTCATGTTCCCAAACAACTACGGAATTCTTTTGGATGACAATGCACCATCCAGAGATCTTCTTGATTTGATCTATTCACAAGCCTGCTGCTCTTCCCCTCGGTCTGTTGACCTCGATCTCCCCTTCCATGATTATTTTCTCGAGATTTTCTCCCTGTCTTCTCGCAACATGGCCAAACAACTGGGGAATTTTTAGTTGGCAAGAGAAGAAAGGCGTCTGGAGATACTGAGTTGCACAATAATGGACACATTTGGTGTTCTTTCAGTCCATTTTATGGCCAGCGTCCTGTGCCTGCACCAAAGCTCAAATGCGTCAAGACGCTGCTTGTGGGTTGGGTTGGGTTGTTTGGGGGAGGGGACCAGACAGCGAGGTCATCGGTCTCATCGGATTAGGAAAAGACGGGGAAAGAAGCCGGCCGTTCCCTTTCAAAGGAACCATCCTGGCATTTGCCTGGAGTGATTTAGGGAAATCATGGAAAAACTAAATCAGGATGGCCGGACGCGGGATTGAACCGTCATCCTCCCGAATGCCGCAGCTTGTGTCTGGCCTGAAAAGTCCGTGTTTCACAACCACAAAAGAAGAACTAAATCATGAGTGTTTCAACAATCCAGACCTTTGTGGCATTCGTTATTGCTTTGTTCTGCCATATCTTGGTGAGGTTCTTCATAGTCACTCACCATAGAGTGATCCGTTTTCTTGTCTCATCTTCGTAACTTTCCGTGTCACAGATGGTTGACCCAAGACAGATGAAAAACTGAGCGACTTCCAGTTCCTTTAATCGACCTGTGAGTTGAACCTTTGCTCCTAGATCAATTATCATGAGTTTGGACTTGCTGCGATTGAGGTCCAATCAATACGATAGACTAATGTCCTTTTCTTTTGTTAGTAGCTCACCAAGCTGATCTTAGCTGCTTGCTAAAAGCACGTTGTTATCGGAAAATCGGAGGTTCTTGATAGTTGTACAATCAATTGAGATGCCTTTAGTCCAACCATCAAAAGCATTCCTAATGACATGTTCTACATAGATGGTGTACAGTGCGGAGGATAGAACACAACTCTGTCTGACACCTTTTGATGTACTGAAAATATGAGATGTGCCATCACCTGTCCTCACAGCTGCGAGATGACTATTGTGTGTACTTCTGATCGGTGCTGTCGTGTGTAGTGAGACATCAAACTTTGCAAGCACCTGTCACAGCTTTTTCCACAAACACCGTCAAAAACTTTCCTATAGTCAAGGGAGGAGATAAAGACAAGAACACAGAACTCTCACGATTTCTCGGTTATTTGTGTTGTGTTGAAAATCTGTTCGGTGTTTCTTTTCCTTCAACAGAACATACTTGTTCTGTGGGTATATGAGGCTGAATGTATGGCATCAAACGCTGGTTCAAGATGTACAGCAAAATTTTGCTTACATGGGGTGTGACAGCAATAGTTCAGCAGTTGGTGCAGTTCCTCGTTGATTCTTTTTTGTATAGGAGTATGAAGAGAGACTTCGACCAGTTTTCTGGCCACTCCCCAGTTTTCAATATTCTTATACTCATTGAATGCAGCACATCAACACCTTCCTGCCCCATTCCTTTGATCATATCACTAGATATATTGTCCAGACCATGTGACTTATATTTGTTCAGATGTTGAATTGCGTTTTCTATTTCGCTGTGTAAGATCGTACGTTCCGATGTCAGTTGCTCAACTGCCTGGCTTTCAGTACTGTTGTTAATCCCAGAGTACAGCATTTCACAGCACTGTTTCCAGCTCGCAACAACGACTTCTTTTTATCCGTTTTGATCGCCATTCTCATCGTCTACCACCCACATACGAGAATTAATTTCACCAGTGACTCTACTCATTTTCTTGAAGAGATCACGTAAGTGATTGTGATTCTGATGTATATCTCGTCACTGATACCGTTAGTGAAATGTGATCTGTTCTTTCTGCAGTTCCTTTGTATTTCTCTGCAAAGGTTCTTATATCTGTCTTGATCCTGGCTGGTGTGGATACTAGTCTTCTTCAAATTGATTATCTCTTCAATTAGTTGTATTTTGGACTGTGATATCCAAGGATGTTTTGCACTTCTTGTCAGTTCTGGCGTCGGAAGTTACGAGGAAACGACCTCTTTCATTTGACCCCGTGTTAATGATCCTGGTGGATCCTTATTAAGACTGATGTTGCTGACTGAGGTTTGGTCTTGTATGCTCACCAGATTCCCGAAGTATTTTTTGTTTGTAAGTCTTAGTCGTCTTCCTACGTTCTTCTTGGTATATATGGGCTTAATCCACATTTTCATGAACAGCTGATTGTTATAACTTCCACAATCAGCTGCAGGGGAGGTCTTACAGTCCAGTTCCGAAGAAATGGTGTTCCTATGGTTTTTTTTAGAAATCTGAACAACTTTTTTCTCAGTTATGAACCCATTAATGACAGGATCAACTCCATCAAACTGAATGTTTCTCCTTGTAAACTCAACAGTATTCAGATCCATGCCTCTACTGGTGGAGCATCAGATTAGGAGATACAAGAGTTCCATGAATAACTGGAACAAGTCAGTAGTAAGATTCCTAAACAAGAGCAATAATTCAAGGAGACGACAATGCTAAAATTACAAATACTACACAAGACACACACTTACAGTCTTTGGTTGGACCTTATAGTCTAGGTGAGAAAAATGACAGAGGCAAGTACTTACTGGAAAATAACCGAGACAGGCAAATACTACATTTCAGTGCCCGTAATGGCTTCACTGTATGTAACACTATGTTCCAACATTACCAAAGACGACTTTACGCTTGAGTATCACCTGGTGATAGATTTTGAAACCGGACTGACTTCATTCTAGTGCGGAGATGTTGGAAGACTTCGGTACTGGATATGATTTTTAATTATTAACAAAATAGCCTCTGCTTCAAGATTGTTTTACACCGAGGTGACAAAAGTCAAGGGATAGCGATGCACGTATATAGATAGAGATACTATCATGTACACAAGGTATAAAAGGACAGTGCAATGGCAGAGCTGCCATATATACTCATTTAATTAATGTGAAACGGTTTCTGACATAACTTTGGCCGCATGACGGGAATTAACAGACTTTGAACGTGGAATAGTAAATGGAAGTAAACGCATGGGACATTCAACATCGGAAATCGTTAGGGAATTGAATATTCTGAGATCTACGGTGTCAAGGGAATGCCGAGGACACCAAAATTCAGGCATTACACCTCACCAAGGACAAGGCAGTTTCCGACGGCCTTCACTTAACGACTGATAGCAGCGGCGTTTGGGTAGATTTGTCAGGAGTTCTAACAGAGAAACAACACTGAGTGAATCACAAAAATTAATATGGAACTTACGTCGAACGTACCCGTTAGGACAGTGCTCCGAAATTTGGGGTTTAGGGGCTATTGCAGCAGACGCCAGACGTGAGGGTCTTTGCTAGCATCGCCTGCAGCGCCTCTTCTGAGCTCGGGACCACATCGATTGGACCACAGACGACTGGAAAACCGTGGCCTGGTAAGATGAGACTCGATTTAAGTTGGTAAGAGATGACGGTAGCGTTCCAGTGTAGTGCAGACCCTACCAAGGGCGTACCCAGGATCTGAACTAGGGGGGGGGGGGAGGGGGGGGGCGGCAGGTCATACTAGTCTCAGGAAACACGGACTCGAGACAACATACAGCACTTCGTATTAAATAAAACAGTAAACCAGTGAAAAACTGCTTTTAATAAACATTTTAAGTACAAGAATGCACTTGTACAATCCGAGAAAACATGCAGCATTTCTTATTAAATAAAACAGTAAACTAGTGAAAAACTACGAATATCTTCTAGGGGTACGCCCATGGGCCCTACGAAGCTATGGACCCAAGATGGGGTGGCTCCGTAATGGTGTGGACAGTGTTTATTTGGAATGGACTGTGTTCTATGGTTATGCTCGGTTACTTGGAGACCATTTGCAGCCGTTAAAGGATTTCATGTTCCCAAACAACGATGGAATTTTTATGGATGACCATGCGCCATGTTACTGGTACATAATTGTTCGCGATTGGTTTGAAGAACATTCTGGATAATTTGTGCGAATGATTTGGCCACCCAGATCGCCTTACATGAATCCCATTGAACATTTATGAGACATAATCGAAAGGTCAGCTCGTGTACAAAATTCCACACCGGCAACACTTTCGCAATTGTGGACGACTATAGAAGCAGCATGGCCCAGTATTTCTGCTGGGCACTTGCAACGACTTGTTGAGTCCACGGAACGTCGAATTGCTGCACTACGCAGGGCAAGAGGAGATCCGATACGTTATTAGGAGGTATCCCATGACTTTTGTCACCTCAGTGTCTGATCTTTTTACTAAATGATCGGTTACGGGAATTCCATTCCCCATTCCCATCTTCAGATGCACTTGTGCACTGTTCCCATTTCCTAGTGTGGAATTTGTATCTTGATTATCCCTCATAGTGAATCGTGGGAACACATATAATTAGTATTTATAAATAAAATAACCTCTGGCTCTTTGGAATGGGATTCCCACAATCGATCACCTAATGAGATGTTATAAAGCAGCCCTACTGCCAGAAAGTATTTTATTTACCTTTGAGTCATACGTGGCTGCTTTCTCGCCATCCATTATGATGGATAGTAAAGATAAATATTGTGTGTTCAATTTATCTGAGGGCACTGAAATCCTCGAAGACAAAACATCGGATCCAAAAAATTTTATTATTAAAATATGTGTGCCTCGAAGTGGGACATCCACTCATACCACAATCGACCCCTACACCATCCTGCGCGCTTGCGTGGGCGGGGGGAGCGGGGTGGAAGTGTGGGCAACTTCGAAATCTTAAATGGGAACTCCCCGCCCCCCCTCCACCCCGTCCTCCAATTTTTATTGCTGATTAGAATTCTACGTACAAAAATACACAAGTTTTGTCTGAAACATTTGTTTCGTTTTACGACAGATGGCGCTGTAATCGGTAAACATAAAATGGACAGAAACTCGTCTTTCAAAATGGTATCCAATGACACTACAATTAACCCCCTACCTCCAAGCTGTGAGAGTAGGACAAGCAATTGTTTCATAGCTTTTAATAGGAAAAGCCATTGTCAAGGTTGTATTCCTCCGACAACACAAAAAGGGGACTGTTCGACGAAATTCCCGTGGGCCGTGTAGCGAACTGTGACTTATCATAAAAGACAGTGAAGTGCGATCAGGAAAAGTGTCATTGATTCGATTAATACTAAGTCAAAAGCTACGTTTAACGTTACACATGAATAACGACGTGGACGTAGTAGTTTTCTATTCACTTAGAGGTGCTTTATTAATGTGAGTGTATCCTGCCCCTCACATACTGGAGTATTTTTTTTTTCAACTGGAGTAAGTGTCCAGACGTTTGACCTTCAACTTTAGTACACTTATTGATCATTTCTTCAAATGGCAACGCACAGGGCGAAAGCATACTGCGGGAATTTCAGCACAAGCGTTTCGTATGCGTTCTACCATGTTTTGACGGTTGTTGGCACTTGTTGATAAACCTTATCTTTTAGATAACCCTACAGAAAGACATCCTGTGAAGTCAGATCAGGAGATCTAGCAGCTGAATTAGTAGTGGCACCGCTACCAATACAAAGACCATTGTAAACACGGTCAAATACTTCCCTTGCCTGAATTGAGTAATGTGCTGGGCAACCGTCAAGGTTAAAGCTAAATACTACGTCAGACGTCCAAGGCAAGGCAACATCCTCAATTAGTATTCGTAGTTCCTTATCCTAAAATTTCGATATTTGATTACATTCAAATTTCCTTTAGCAAAATAAGGACCAGTGGGTTTCTTCCCTATGATTCCGCACCAAACGTTAACTGACCAAGGACGCTGATGTTCGACTTGTCATAACCAGTGGGGATTTCCTACACTCCAGTAGTGCATGCTACGTCGATTAATGCTACCAAGGTTTGTGAATGTAGACTACTCTGAAAATAGTACAGTAGCAAAGAAGTTGGGGTTAACTTGAATTTGTTGAAGTGTCCATTCAGAAAATACTACTACACTCATGCTCATAAATTAAGGATAAGTGCAGAATGTGGTGCCACACAACGTGGCACTACACAAAACTGGCGCTAATAGCGTAGGCACATAGGGAACACACACGACACAGATCTGTAACTCCACGGTATTGGTGATAAGTTGAGAAAACCGTCCCGAAACACATGTGCTACAAAACGCCACTGTTTCCTGCGCATGTACCCCGACGTCAATATGGCATATAATTACCATGCACACGTACACAGACCGCACAACGGGTTTGCATACTCGGGATCGGGTGGTCTAGCAGCAGTTGGGGTATAGCCTCCCATTCTTGCACCAGTGCCTGTCGGAGCTCCTGAAGTGTCGTAGGGGTTTGAAGATGTGCAACGATACGTCGACCGAGAGCATCCCAGACGTGCTCGATGGGGTTTAGGTCTGTAGAACAGGCAGGGCACTCGATTCGCCAGATACCTTCTGTTTCAAGGTACTTCTCCACGATGGCTGCTCGGTGGGGTCGTGCGTTATCGTCCATCAGGAGGAAGGTGGGACCCACTGCACCCCTGAAAACGCGGACATAGTGGTTCAAAATGATGTCCCGATACACCTGACCTGTTACAGTTCCTCTGTCAAAGACATGCAGGAGTCTACGTGCACCAATCATAATGCCACCCCACACCATCAAACCACGACCTCCTATCTGGTTCCTGGTTCACGCCAGATGAAAACCTGTCGACAATCATTATTCAGACTACACCTGGACTCGTCCGTGAACATAACGTGGGACCACTGTTCCAACGACCATGTACTGTGTTCTTGACACAAAGCTTTACGGGCTCTCCTGTGACCAGGGGACAGTGGAATGCACCTTGCAGGTCTTCGGGCGAATAAACTATGTCTGTTCAGTCGTCTGTGGGCTGTATGTCTGGAGACAACTGTTCCAGTGGCTGCGGTAAGGTCCCGAGCAAGGCTACCTGCAGTACTCCGTGGCCGTCTGCGGGCACTGATGATGAGATATCGGTCTTCTTGTGGTGTTGTACACTGTGGGCGTCCCGTACTGTAACGCCTGGACACGTTTCCTGTCTGCTGGAATCGTTGCCATAATCTTGAGATCACACTTTTGGCACACAGAGGGCCCGTGCTACGACCTGCTGTGTTTGACCAGACTCCAGTCGCCCTAGTATTCTACCCCTCATAATGTCATCAATATGTGTTCTTTGAGCCATTTTCAATACGCAGTCACCATTAGCACGTCTGAAAACGTCTGCACACTTATTTGCTGCACCGTACACTGACATGCACCAACACACCTCTGCGTATGTGGACTGCTGCCAACCCCACCGTGCGACGACCGCAGGCCAAATGCACCGCATGGTCATACCCCGAGGTGATTTAAACTCGCAAACCGCCCAGTTTCACCATGTATCAGCATTATCCTTAATTTATGAGCAAGAGTGTAGATTATGAAAATAATCGCCATAAACTTCTTGATGGAGTGAAATGTCGGTGAATTATATTTATAACGATGCAATATGTTGACAGTACTACCTAGGGAAATTCTTGAATCATATTGTAATTGCCAAGTGCTTATCTGTGGGTGCTGGTGAACAGCTGCTAGTACAGCCATTTCATTACCTTCTTTTGTCCGCCCCGATAGTTGAGTGGTAGTCGGCACAGTATCTCAGCGTGTTCGGTCAGAGAGCTGGTTGGCCTCTGTAACAAAAAAACCGAGTGAAAGGATCAACAACGAACCTGAACGGATGTCACGTGACGTCCGCAACAACCAAACACAAAAAAAGTGGTTACGTGACGGATTGCCGTCCTACGTGCCCCGGTTCGATTCCTGGTTGGGTCGGAGTTTTTCTCCGCTCACGGACTGGGTGTTGTGTTCTCTTCATCATCATTTCATCCCCATCCGGCGCGCAGGTCGCCCAATGTGGCGTCGAATGTAATAATACCTGCACCAACGCGGCCGGACCTGCCCCGCAAGGGGCCTCCCGGCCAATGACGCCAAACGCTGATTTCCATTTCATTACCTTCTTCTGTAACAGTTTTTCTTCATTGTCTTTTTTCGGTATTTACGCTGCCATCAGACATGAAGACATTAGCAGCTTTGTAAAAGAAAAAAAGGAACGAAAGTGAACATTATCTGGAAAATGCTTAGCATGCAAGATAACAACATAGTTGACAATTCTCCTACATTCAGCATAAATCACAATCATTTCAGTTTTATCCCCTGCGATTGCAACAGTCATTGTCCACTCGCAATTCTGTTCTTGAAATGAAAGGTAGATGTACAGGCAGTAAAAACTATTCACGTAATGAAATCTTTAAAGATGCTTCTAGTTCTATTTCTTAAAGAAAAGTGAGCGCTGATCGCATTGCACTACCTGTCATGATAAGTCTTAGTCCGCTACACAGCCACAGTGATGCATCGAGCAGTGCCCTTTTTGTTTTGTTGGGGGAATAAAATATTGAGAATGGGGGTTTCCCATTAACTGTTATGAAATAATTGCCTGTACTACTCTCGCAGCGTGGAGATTGGGGGTTCGCGGTGGGGTGCGGGGGGGGGGGGGGAGGGGTTAATTCAGGTGTCATTGGACAGCATTTTGAAACATACTCATTTTGAGTTTTCCGATTACAGTGTCATACGTTGCAAAACGAAAGAAATGATCCAGAGTAAAGATATGGATATTTGCCATAGAATCCGAATGTGAAATAAAAGTGGGGGTTTACAGTTAAGATTTCAAAGTTGCCCCCCCCTCCCACCAACATACACAAACACACACACGCACACACACACACACACACACACACACACACACACACACACACACACACACACACACACAGGGTGGGGTGGGAGGTCGAGTTTGGTATCATTTGTTGTCCACCTACGAGACAAACAAATGTTGGGATCCGGTGTGTTGTTTTCGAGACGTTTCAATGTCTTTAGATAAACTGAACACCCTGTATATTCCATCACCAGGAAATGGGAACTGCGCATAGGTGTATCTGAAGACAGGAACTGAATTTCCGAAATCGATCACGTAATAAAGCAATGCTAGAGCCAGAAGCTGTGGGGAAGCAACCACCTATCGGTATGTCTTGTGTGACGAGCGAGATATTGATTTTTCTTCGTCGCCCTGCCAATGTCAGGCTGGCAGAGCCTAATGCATGCCGCAGACAAAAGACTGTAAAAATCTCAAGTAAAGTTAATTGATTAAATATTGTTACATAACTTTCCCAGATTATGTAAAACAAAGTCAGTTTAAAAGATTTCGAGTCTCAGCATGATGCGACAATTAGTTTCCTTGTTTTATGAAATTTTAAAAAAGCGCATAATATTAAAATTTGAAAGTTATTCTTCTGGAATTAGATACAGTTGGCTAAAAACACATTCTGTACCGTTTTGCCGGCCGCGGTGGTCTCGCGGTTCTAGGCGCGCAGTCCGGAACCGTGCGACTGCTACGGTCGCAGGTTCGAATCCTGCTTCGGGCATGGACGTGTGTGATGTCCTTAGGTTAGTTAGGTTTAAGTAGTTCTAAGTTCTAGGGGACTGATGACCACAGCTGTTAAGTCCCATAGTGCTCAGAGCCATTTGATCCATTTTTTGTACCGTTTTCATGACGCGACCTTCTTAACTTTCCTAATTATCCACTTTTTCGAAATATTAAAAAAATATGATATTGAAGTTTTGGAGTTCTGCCATTGGATTTAGGTATAGTTTATCATAAAAACGTAAGGTAGACGTTTTAATGAAGCTACTCCTTTAGTCTTAGAATTATTAAATAAAAACAAATTTTTGTGCCAAAAACTGAGAAAAGGAGTTATGTAAGACACAAAGCTAAATTAAGAGCACTGCATTAGGTATAAGTAACAATAAAATTGTACCAACTTTCGTTATGGTAACGTAATTTAATAAACGCACATGAAATTACAAAAAGGCATTCCAGAGGCCACTACCTACCTTCGGATCCGTTTGAAAAATTCTGAAGGTTAAAGTGTAAAAATTATCGGGCTGAGAATTTTGTGCAGTATAAACGGAGTATAGATTTCCTTAGAGAATAACTGGGATCGTTGCGGGTCTTCAACTAGTAACGATATAAATAAATTTGTATTAGAAAAGGGTGTTGGGGGAGCACTGCTGCCGACGCTGGAAGCAGTTTTGGAGCGAGTGGCTACTTCGCTGTCCACAACAAGAACATATAAAGACCAAAGTGTCTGCGTTGAGTAAGTTATTCGATCGTTGTCAATCATACGGAAGAAGCTACGCTGCGCAGTAGAATGTGCAGTGACTCTGTCGCAGCATCGGATGGCGTTGGTGGCGACTGACATGTTTGTTTCTTCGAGCGAGTGATGTTGTTGTTGTGGTCTTCAGTCCAGAGAGTGGTTTTATGCAGCTCTCCATGCTACTCTATCCTGTGCAAGCTTCTTCATCTCCCAGTACTTACTGCAACCTACATCCTTCTGAATCTGTTTAGTGTATTCATCTCTTGGTTTCCCTCTACGATTTTTACCCTCCACGCTGCCCTCCAATACTAAATTGGTGATCCCTTGATGCCTCAGAATGTGCCCTACCAACCGATCCCTTCTTCTAGTCAAGATGCGCCACAAATTTCTCTTCTCTCCAATTCTATTCAATACCTCCTCATTAGTTTTGTGATCTACCGTCTAATCTGCAGCATTGTTCTGTAGCACCACATTTCGAAAGCTTCTATTCTCTTCTCGTCGAAACTATTTATCGTCCACGTTTCACTTCCATACATGGCTAAACTCCATATGAGTGATATGTCACCCATATCTTGTGAAGCAGTTTGAAAACGATCTTGCTTGAATGAATAATGTATCAGGAATGCCCGTGTTTCGTTGTCGATATTCTGTTTCGTGTGCCGCACGCTATATTACAGAGAATCGCGTGACAAGCGCCTGGTGGTATTATCCACTCTTAAGAACAACAATTAAATTTACGTAATTAAGGACCAAGGGACAAATCGTCTCTGAACTGTGTCTAGTGTTTAGTGCGAAAGAGCAAGCTTCTACCATTTTTCAAACTAATTGTTGTGCATGTGAACTTTTGTCAGAATATACTGCTCAGTTAAATGACAGTAAACTTATATTTATCATCGTGGATGCTGACTACTCTGCCTTATTCTTAGAGAAGTACATCATTTTATTTCATTTTTGCGAGCTGAATGGAGGACCTGTCGACTGAAAACAAGGAACGATACATTCTCCATCTGTTTCCGGCTGTTCGCATAAATAGTTTTCAGACCGTTGTGAAAGGCTGTGGTATCAGAAAATCACATAAGACTACAGGACATTTAAAGGTTCCTCTTACAAAATGAATAAAAAACAAATTAACTTCTGTCCAGCGCCCCAAATACGAGTTGCGAATCGGTCGGGGAAAATGAACAGTGAAAGTGATCGATATAAAAAGTGAATTCGGCAGGCACAAGTAGGGTACAGAAACGGAACATACGGAAGTACGATCCAGAGAAATAAACAGTGAGAACAGAGATATTCGCGATTTTGAAGACTAGACAGTGAATGCTATCCATGGTGATTTTGAACGTGGTGGGAGGAAGGAAGACGGCCCTGAACTGCAGCTACCTATCGCGCTGAGAACAAAGGGCGGCAGTGCATCATCAAGGAGCTACGTGCACCCACCAGTCTCAGAACCCCGCCCCCTCCCCCTCCCCCAACCTCCCGCGCTACCAAGGCAGTAGACGATACCCACCCCGTCAACGCCGTCATAGCTGCTGCTGCTTGCATTACGTCGTGACGCGTCGCAACACGACTGCTGATACATCGCTCCGGTATTGCTCGTCGATTCCAAGCAGTTAAGTTATTCAGGAGTACTTACAATATTAGTAACTGTTTCTAACGAAATGTTAAAAATGGAACCTACTGAAAAGAGTGATTTAAAAAGTAAAGGAGAACCCCTTTCTGATGATGACGGAGTATAAACATATCGTAATGTAAAGCTGAAATCCACTGTAGGGGGCAGAATTAAAAACTAAACTAGAACCAGTGTCTGAAGACGATGGGGATTTTTCCAAAGTAAAAAGAGAGCTGCTGGAAGCATTGGATAGCGAAACTAAGTTTGATGATTCGGGGATCCAGAGAAGTATGTTAATGCAAGAGACTACTTTGAAACCAGTTTTAATGCAAAGTGGAAAGGTAGAGATGCCGTATTGGGTCCAGTTTACTATTTGCTAAGCTGCAATCCGGTAATAATGGAATAAAGAGTATTGTAATGAAACTTCCTGGCAGATTAAAACTGTGTGCCCGACCGAGACTCGAACTCGGGACCTTTGCCTTTCGCGGGCAAGTGCTCTACCAACTGAGCTACCGAAGCACGACTCACGCCCGGTACTCACAGCTTTACTTCTGCCAGTACCTCGTCTCCTACCTTCCAAACTTTACAGAAGCTCTCCTGCGAAACTTGCAGAACTAGCACTCCTGAAAGAAAGGATATTGCAGAGACATGGCTTAGCCACAGCCTGGGGGATGTTTCCAGAATGAGATTTTCACTCTGCAGCGGAGTGTGCGCTGATATGAAACTTCCTGGCAGATTAAAACTGTGTGCCCGACCGAGACTCGAACTCGCTGCAGAGTGAAAATCTCATTCTGGAGTATTGTAATGCATTAGTCGGAGTACAGTCATAATGGACTGGGGAATGAATTAAAATTGGACATGAATAACTTAAATTTTAAAACTGATTACAATCACAATGATCAGTAAATGAACGTAGGGCAACGGTTAACAAAATTGCATAATATTTTGAAAAGAGAAATCGGCGAAGTTCGCGATGAATTCAGGAAAGAGAATAAACAGCTGGAAAAGAAATTAGGAGAAAGAGTAGGCAAGGAATTCGAACTTTGTTCCAATCAATTTGAAGAAATACATACCACTGTGAACATGTGCCAAACAAAATCCAAGAGGTAAAAACTGGTTGTAAAAATATATCTGCAAGAGCTGAAGCAGTTGAAAACCTTGTAGAAGATCTGGTAGTTTCTGAAACGTTACTACATAACCGGATGTCGGTAATTTCTGCATTTTTATTCAGAGAAGCAAATACCCACATCAGAGGTCTGGCTCGATTTTAAAGATGTGTTACCAAATGGGTATTAGGAGTGCAAGGAAATCTCTTTTGCTAGAATTCATTTGTCAGGAGATGCCTTGCGCTGATCACATGATGTCATGACACGGTGTAAAACACTAATATCAAATCTGCCTTCTTAAATGAGTGCTGGTGCAATAGTAAACGATGTATTACGGGGATTACGGACTGGTAAAAAGTACACTCTAGGTCGAGAGTCTATTGAACATTTTTCTATCTAAGAAAAGGGTCTTGCGTCTGCTGCATCTGACAGAAAAAATGAAGCTGGAAATAATTATTATGGGGTTAGAAGGCAAACTACAGGACGAGGTAGAGAAAGAGGAGGAAGGCAGCCTCCTCGTTTCCACAATTATGACGAAGACAGGTGGATAATGTATAGCTAAGGCAGAAAGGAGAGCAAAATACATTCCGATCTGAAAATGCTATTACTGTAAGTAATAAGCGGCGTGAGGGAAACTAATCCCTATGTATGAGGAAACTGACGCTAACCAGGGAAGACCCTAACAGAGCCAGCAACTGAAAAACCTACCAAAGTAAACCAACACACACAAACCTATGACAGGGATGGTGTTTCAATACCAGTACAGATAATTTGTTCAAATACACTGATGTTCTAATATAAATGTTTTTGAACCTTGAAAAGAAAAACATTCCAAATAATAGGGAAAAGCAAATAAATTCATTTGTAAAGGTAATAACGAAGATGACTTACGAGCTTATAATTATGATAATTATGGAAACCGGCAGACTAAGAGTCCTCCGAAGGAAATAGATTCACTATTGAAAGGTTTTGAGGAGGAGATAATAGGTCAAGGGGGGTAGCAACTATAATAAGATTCAGGAACGTACCAGCTGTGATAACTTGTCAAAAGAAGAAGAAGCAGGCAATAATTGATAAAGTAGTGATATTAAGAAACGAACTTGATCAAGATGTTTAGCTAATGTGCAGCAAACAAAGGTAGAAGGTGTTATCAAATGCTTTGATTTGAAATTGGTGGACATGTTAGAAAAGGCATCTGAAAATATGAAGATCCATTATCACTTCTAATCTACTTGTAAATGTAATTGCAACTGAAAGAGATTATTTCAGCTGGAGACAAATGGAGAAAGACTTCCTTGATGAATTTAATGAGGCATCTCTGCAAAGTAGAATAAAACACCCTATTGCAGAAATACATATTTCAGGCATGATAGTGTTCTGTCTTCTGGACAGTGGCAGTGAAGAACGTGTGTTGTCCCAAGCTTTCTTTGATTGTATTACTAACAAGATAAAATTAACTTTAATGAGAGTAACTAGTTTAAGAATTGTAGGTGCTACGGGAAAAATATCTAGTCTAGTGAAGCAAAAAGCATTGATACCCATGAGTACATGAGAGGTAATTTACATCATCTTTGTGTTAGACACAGATCATCACTGTGTTAGGTTTAAATGTGGATATGTTAACAGACAATGATTTCTTATGAAAGCGCTAAGCAAAGATTGACTTTGATCAGAGTCAAGTAATATTAACTTTTCCAAACTGTGAAATAAATACTGGGCGTTTCATTGCGAAGCGTATTGTTAATGATAAAGACACATGGGAGCTGCCCATTATAGCAATAGAAAATAAGGGGTACTTAGAGGAAGAGACTGAATTCAATAGAAATAGACAAGATGCTGACGAGGAAGAAGAGTATATCCAGGAAGAACTAGAGGCTAAAATACGATCAACTGAACAGATTTGCTGTGAGTAAAGGGTAGAATGACGAAAAGTGTTAACCAACAATCACAGTGTAATTTCGAATTAGTGAGAAATCGTAAAAGTTTATGACTATCATTTAAACGTAAAACCTTGGCGCGTCTTTTCCAGGAAACCTTACCAGCTACATGTTGCTGGGAAAGAAGCAGCCAAGAAAGAAATTCAGTGTATGTTAAATTGCTGGTGATTCAACAGGCAGTTAGAGAATTTAATAATCCCATTGTTGTGGTACCTAAGCCTGACGGAGGCGTCAGACTGGTGTTGGACGCACTCCGGTTAAATGAAATCATAATAAGAGAGAGCGATCGTCCTCTAAATATCGATCAGTTACCGCCAAAATTCTCGTGCGGGGGGGGGGGGGGGGAGAGTTAGAGGAAGGGGTGTAAGTATCTCACTTCAATGAATATAACTTGTGGATACTGGAATTTGCTTTTGACAAAAGAATTCCGTAAACAGACGGTCTTTTTATACGAGGGAGTGACCTACCAACAGTAACTAGTCCATTTTGAATTAAATTATTCTATATGTGCCTTTGTAAGAGTAATGGCTCAGTTAATGTGCAAAGACCTGTAAGAGGAGATACCAGTTTACGTAAAAGATATATTGTTCTGCTGTTGGTAAATCTCATATGCGAAGAACATATTACTCTAATAGACAGAGTGCTGGAAGCAGTAGTACAGTGAGGCATTACGTTAGTTAGAAAATACTGAATGTGTTAAGGACGAATTAAATATCTTGGGCCATGAAATTTGCAGATAATGTATTTTACCAGATCCTTCCAGTTTCGAGAAGCCAGCCAGGGAATGATGAGGGAATCACACGTTCCAGGTAGCCATGCTCTAACTGGGAAGCTGGCACAAGCAGTATTCATACAGGGAATGGAAGATGGGAGGATCAAAACAGTCGCTAGAACAAGAGGAGATGATTTAACGTTAGCACAAGCAGTAGATCTAGCATTAACAGAAGAAGCACCCACTGTCTCTTATGAAGAAAAGTTCGATGAATCCAGTCGCCTGATGGATTACTGTTTTACGTGTAAGAGATTAGGCCATCATGTGGGAAGTTTGCACTATGGAGAAACACTTCAGGAAAATGGAAGCCATGCAGCCGAGTAGTAATGGAGCAGAGAAACTGGCATACCATCCTCCTCCATCGCCGATAAGGATAAAGGAAACTGTATGAAGGAATCTAAAGCAGAGACTTCAGCGAGAGTTTAAAAGTAATCATAGGTTATGCAACAAAGATGCTACGGGTTGAGGGAAGACCAGTGCGGTTACAGACGGAACTGGAACTGAACAGGCGAGTCTTGCAGACCGCTAGAGAGCTGCGGGAAGATGAGCAGGATATTAGGCAGCCGAGAGAAACAGGTCGTGATGGCAAATGCAACACCAGAGCTATCAGTAGCAGTTGAGGTAGGATCGCACTTAGAGCCGAGGAAACATGAGAAATGAAAAGCGACAGGGAGCGGTGTAAAGGATGCAACGAACAAAAATGAGTATCAAATGGAAAAGAAAGAGAGCCTGTATGATATTATACAAATAGGCCCACGAGAAGAAAAGACTTGAAGGATTAAAGTGCATAATACAGATGTGAATGAAGAAATAGTGGAGAAGCAGACGTTGCGAGCTTGAGTATACACTGAGGAGACAAAAGTCATAGGATACCTAATAATATCGTGTCAGAACCCACTTTACCCGGTGTTGTGCAGCAACTTGACGTGCAATGAACTCAACAAGTCATTGGAAGTTCTCTGCAGAAATTTTGAACCCTGATGCCTCAATAGTCGTCCAAAATTGCGAAAGTGTTGCCGGTGCAGGATGTTGTGCACGAACTGACCTCTCGATTATCCCATAGATGTTTGGCGGGATTCATATCGGGCGATCTGGGTGGACAAATCATTTGCTAAAATTGTTCAGAATATTCTTCAAACCAATCATGAACAACTGTAACCCAGTAACATGGCACATTGTTATCCATTAAAATTCCGTCCTTGTTTGGGAACATGAAGTCCACGAATGGCTGCAAATGGTCTCTATGTAGCCGAGCATAGCAAGGACCAAGGCCATTCGATGTAAACATCGCCCCCATCATTATGGAGCCACCTAGTACAGAGCTTTGTTGATAACTTGGGCCTGCGCCACACTCAAAGCCAACTGTCAGCTCTAACCAACTGAAATCGGGGTCTCATCTCACCAGGCCACGGTTTTCCAACCGTCTGTGGTCCAACCAATATGGCCACTAGCCCAGGAGAGGCGCTGCCGGCAAAGTCGTGCTGTTAGCAAAAGCACTCGCGTCGGTCATCTGCTGCCACAGCATATTAACGTAAATTTCGTCGCACTATCCTGTCGGATACGTTCGTCATACGTTCCACATTGATTTCTGCGGTTATTTCACACAGCGTTGTTTGTCTGTTAGCACTAACAACTCTATGCAAACGCCGCTGCTCTCGGTCGTGAAATGAAGGCCGTCGGACTCTACGTTGTCTGTGGTGAGGGCTAATGCCTGAAATTTGGTCCTTTCGGCACACTCTTCACACTGTGGCTCTCGGAATATTGAATTCCCCAGCGTCTTCCGAAATGGAAGCTCCAATGCGTGTAGCTCCAACTGCTTTTCCGCGTTCAAATTCTGTTAGTTCCCGTCGTGCGGCCATAATCACGCGGGAAACCTGTCATATGAATCACTTAGTAGGAATGACAGCTCCGCTAATGTGCTTTTATACTTCATGTACGCGACACTACCGCCATCCGTAAATATGCATATTGCTATGCCATGACTTTTGTCATCTCAGCATATTTACCTACAGCCTTAGTGACCGAATACGTTACAAGTATTTTGAATACCACAGAAGAAGAAGTCAAATTGGAATGTCCCAAAGTCAAGACAGAAGCAGTACCTGATGTGGGTGAAGGCGATCATCACGACATACATAATATAGTTTCAGTGGGCCAAGAGGCAAGGTCGCGAATTAGCAGATTGAAGGAAATGATGCAAGTAGATCATTGAAACAAAGAAATAAGGAATTTGATTATTGACTTGTTTATTGCATATCATGATGTATTTCGCTTGCCCCGAGATAGATTAGCGTACAGTGAGACGGTGAAGCAAGAGATTAAGTTGAAACGAGAGGCGCGAGGTACAGTGATAAATAGCCAACCGTTTCAACTACCAGAGCCTCAAAAGGGAGCCCTAGGAAACTAGGTAGATGCGATTTCATAGCAACGTGCGCAAGTGGGTGAAATTCCCCATCATTTATGATTCTGAAGAAGACGGACGCTTTAGGGAAGTAGAAGTGGAGAACAGTAGATGACTACTGGAAATTAAATGACATCTGCATTACCTCTGTATTTTCGCTACCCAGTATTAATGAGATTTTAGATAGCTTAGGAACAGATAAGTACTTCACCGAATTAGGCTGTGTAAATGGTTAGCACCAAATACTGTTGATGAAAATAAAATAGAGAAAACTGCCTCTGTACGCCAGAAGGACATCACGAATACAAAAAGATTAGCAATGGGAATAATAAATGGTGTAGCCACTTTTCAGAGACCAACCAGACTTCAGGGACACAAGACGTTTGTATTTTTAGATGATGTGGTTATGCTCAGAGCTATGTTGGAAGCGCATAATGCCAGACTTGCGGAATCGTTTGAGAGATTCAGATTGCATAATTTAACATTACAGGTTGACACGTGTGAGTTCCTACAGAAAGAGGTAGCTTATGTAGGGCAAGTAACTACGACAGAACGCTTTAAATCTGACCCTCAGAAGGTGAATGCAATAAAAGAGTTTCCAAGACACAGTGCAACAAAACAGTCCCGCCCCGCTAGCCGCGTGGTCTAACGCGCTGTTTCCCGAGCGGGAAGGCGTGCCGGTCCCCGGCACGAATCCGCCCGACAGATTAGTGGTGAGGTCCGGTGTACCGGCCAGCCTGTGGATGGTTTTTAAGGCGGTTTTCCATCAGCCTTGGAGAATGCAGGCTGGTTCCCCTTATTCCGCCTCAGTTACACTATATTGGCGACTGCTGCTCCTTCATGAAGCACTCACTATCCCTTGCATCTCGTCATACCGGAAACATAGACAACACGTCGTTGTCAATTACATCCACTAATGATTAAAATGGGTAAAAATAAATGTTACTGAATGATGGCCTCTTAACACCATTTAGTTATTGTCACACCTATTTAACGCACGGAGAAGGGAAGGATACCACCTTTCAGTCTCTCAAACATTACTTGTGTTACTTCACATGCAGTACCATGCGGATAAGTTCATGTTGAAACCGCGTATTATGCAACCGCAATGCAACGTGAGCAAACCAGCCCAGGCTTCATGACTCCACATTATTCATACTATGATTAACGAAAGGCAAATCACGTGACTACCGTTATGAATGCTGGCAACACGTGGCCATGTTCGACAACAAAGAAACGAGTAAAATAAATCGTTGAATCATGGAAAATTTATATTGCTTCTATCTGGAAATAAACTATGCAACAAATGAAACATTAATGAACCTATCTGCTATTGACCTAAGAACAAGAACCGTTGGTTCATGCCCTCAATCACCTTGTGCCCAAGTCCGCAAGTTGAAACACATTAATATGAAAAGTTTCTACAAATACAATATCGCTGAACGTTTCCCGGTATTGATTCACATCTGAACATGTTTCATAATCAATGTTACCCCAAAAGACCTACATTATGAATAACGTTTCTCACCATCCATGACGAGCGCCGCACCCCTGCGTCCGTCTCGTTCAATCGGCGGCCCCAGAGTGTCCTAACATGGCGCGTTCCAGGACCAACCGCCAATCGTTCAAAAAAACTGGTGGTGGGGGTAGGACCTCAGTGAGAACCAGCCCCACAAAATCTGCCCTGCTCATCCCCACTATCTTTGGAATCACGAACTCTCTGCCGAATCTGCTCACGTTGTTATTTTGGTGCTAAACTACCCTAATGCTACCATCTTTGACTAACCCAGATTATTATATATTTCATGCATAATTACGTTTATTTATCCACATACATCACGGGATCAAAGGATGAGAGAGGAGGTGTGATACCAACAGAAGAAGAAATATACACGGAAGCATTCTTGAATCCTGAGGTTAATTAACTAGGCGAAACATTGAAAGGACGCTCTCGGCGTAAAATGAATTATTAAACATGTAGAAATTAATCAGTTAGTCAAATGAAGCGTAAACCTGTGACGTTTCAACACACACACACACACACACACACACACACACACACACACACACATGCAGCGTGCGGCAGCTAATACAGACCACTTCCAATACATCCAGAATAAATAAGAATTTGCTCACGTTGGCAAGCAATTTTTTCTTTATAGTCGCCGAATGACATATACGTATGGGATTTGATCAAATAGTATCCTTTACAGTAGTTGCAGGGGCAACAGTCTGGATGATTGACTGATCTGGCCTTGTAACACTAACCAAAACGGCCTTGCTGTGCTGGTACTGCAAACGGCTGAAAGCGAGGGGAAACTACAGCAGTAATTTTTCCTAAGCGCATGCAGCTTTACTGTATGGTTAAAAGATGATGGCGTCCTCTTGTGTAAAATATTCCGGAGGTAAAATAGTCCCCCATTCGGATCTCCGGGTGGGGACTACTCAGGAGGAAGTTGATGTGTCGGCATCTGGGCCAACACCTTGTAGTTCGAGATGGCTGAAAATGCACGCTAGACTAACGCAGACGGGCGTGAAGTACTGGAACAGGCTACGTAATTAATGCTATGAAGAAAAGTACGTAGCTGGATTAATACTTATCTTTAATCAATCATTGTGGTACATCGCTCTTGACTATACACAGGAGACTTTAATTACAATCACTGTAAGGCTAATGGCGCCTTGCTAGTTCGTAGCCATTAACTTAGCTGAAGGCTATTCTGTCTCTCGGCTAATGAGAGAGAAAGGCTTCGTACATCTAGTCGCTAGCTAGGTCGTCTGTACAACTGGGCGAGTGCTTGTTCGTATCACGAGACCTGCCTTGTGGTGGCGCTAGGTCTGCGATTACACAGTGGCGACACGCGGGTCCGACATGTACTAAATGGACCGCGGCCGATTTAATCTACCACCTAGCAAGTGTGGTGTCTGGCGGTGACACCACATTCCTCCCCCGCAAATCGGCGAACGGTCGTGAGATAAGGCTTCCGCCCGCCGTGGGGAGGACCCCATGTTGACGTATGCGATGAGGTGGGGAGCCTAACAACAGGCGAGGCTGTGCCACCCGCACCCGGCCATTCGGTCCGAGGGGAGCTAGGAAACGCCTGAAAACCTAGTCCAGGGTACACGTCAACATGCGGTGTATGCGCCCGTAATGAGACAGGAGGGGCCGAAGGGTCGACCTCCATTGCGTCGGGGTAGCCGACGCGCGATGACGTCATGTGGGCCGGAGCGGGCGGGAGTTCCATGGCGGAGGACAGCTGGTCACGGGAAGCGATCGGCGGCGCGTGACCCAGGGAGGCGCTTGGCGGCTGCAGCGAAGCGTCGAATGCGGGCGGCGCCGGCCGGAGTACTGGCGGCTGCTGCGGCGGCGGCGGCGGCTGCTGCGGCGGCGCGTCGCCATGGGGCAAAATGGAAGGCATCGTCGGTAACACCTGGGGATGAGGCGAGCCAGTAGATGGGTCCCCAGGGCGCTGACCGGACGGCACCGTCGCTGAAAGCAGACGGGGAGCGGCAGAACCCGTGCGACGACAGAGGCGCAGCTGATTGAGATGACGACGCACCTCACCAGAGGCCCCCAAAACCAAATACATCGCGCGGCCGAGGCAGCGAAGAATGCGCCCTGCGAGCCAACGCCGTGAACCTCGATAGTTGCGATAAAATACAACGTCGCCTGGAGCAAAAGCAGGAGTCTGCCGCTGCACAGGAACCTGATGCAGCGGATGCAGCAAAGACATCAAGGTGCGATGAGGACGACCATGGAGTAACTCAGCCGGCGAGCGACCATCTCGGGGCTGAGAGCGATACGAAGACAAAAAGAGCAACAATGCGTCCTCCCGAGAATGCGACTCTTTCAACTTCAACATCTGTGACTTGAAAGTCCGGACCAATCGTTCAGCGGCACCGTTTGACTGAGGCGAAAACGGCGCGGATGTCAGATGTTGAATACCATTGGCCTGGCAGAATGACTGAAATTCTGCGGACATGAACTGTGGGCCATTGTCGGAAACAATAGTCTGCGGAAGACCTTCAATGCAAAAGATAGCAGACAACGCTTGGATGGTGGCGGAGGACGTCGTGGAAGACATCCGGACAACAAAAGGAAAATTACTGAAGGCGTCGACCAGAACCAACCATCGAGCATTCCAGAATGGACCATCAAAATCAATGTGCAAGCGTTGCCAAGGGGAAGTGGCTTTTGGCCATGCAAAGACTTTCCGCGGCGGTGCGGATTGTTGTTCGGCACACGCCATGCAAGAAGAACACATATTCGTAATCGCAGCATCGATTCCGAACCAAGTACAGTGCTGACGAGCAAGTTGTTTCGTTCGCACTATACCCCAATGTCCTTGGTGAAGAAGCCGTAATACAGAGGACCGTAACGAACGTGGGACCACGACTCGGGACTGATCATTATCAGAACGCAACAACAAAACACCACGTCGAACAAAAAGTCTCTCCCTGTGTGCAAAAAATCGGCGAACCAACGGATCCTCGATCCGAGACTTTGACAAAGGCCATTGCGTAGCAACAAAACGCAAAACAGTAGCAAGGACAGGGTCAGCAGCTGTGGCTGTAGCTACACGACGAAAATCGATCGGAAACGATTCGACCACTTCATCGGTTTCCGAATCAATGAACATGCAAGCAAGTTCGGAAGAATCGAATGCTTTATCCTCAGCAACAGGCAAACGGGACAACGCATCGGCGTTTCCGTGCTTAGCAGTGGACCGATACAAGATATCGTAGCGGTACTGCGAGAGAAAAATAGACCAGCGAATGAATTTCTGCGCTGTACGCGGAGGTACAGGCTTGTTCGGATGAAAAAGCGATGTCAAAGGTTTGTGGTCTGTGATGATGGTAAAGTGACGACCATACAAGAAATCATGGAACTTAGTAACACCAAACACGAGAGCCAAAGCTTCTTTCTCTATCTGTGAATAATTTCTTTGCGCAGACGAGAGCAATTTGGACGCAAAGGCAATAGGGCGATCATGGGAGCCAACTTTGTGCGCAAGCACAGCACCGATCCCGAAATCCGATGCATCTACCATCAACAAAAGGGGTTTCCGGGGATCGAAAGGCGTGAGGCAAGTATTAGAAAGCAACGCCGATTTCAACTGGCGAAAGGCGCGTTCGCATTCCGTCGTCCAGACGAACGGAACACCTTTACGGCGTAAGCGATGAAGCGGAGCTGAAATGGAAGAGGCATTGCGCATATATTTGTGATAATAGTGAATTTTACCCAACACACTCTGTAGCTGTTTCACATTGCGAGGGGAAGGTAAATCTTGTATGGCACGGAGGTGCTCTGGACTTGGATGTATGCCTTGGGCATTGATGACATGGCCCAGGTATGGTAAGTCACGAGCAAAAAACACATATTTGTCCTTCCTCAAGCGAAGACCATTGTGTCGCAAGACCTGAAATAACGTTCGTAGGTTCGCAAGATGATCTTCTTCTGTCTGTCCGGAGATCACTATATCGTCCAGATAGTTTGCTGCAGTAGGGACCGACGCACAAATAGTTTGTAAATATTGCTGAAACAATGCAGGGGCGGATGCACACCCGAACGGCAGTCTTTTGAACCTGTACAATCCAAGATGCGTGTTAACCACCAATACACGCTGGGATTCGTCGTCCACAGGTATTTGCAAGTACGCATCGGCTAGATCCAACTTCGAAAAATATTTACCCGGGCACAGTTTAGCAAAAAGATCTTCCGGGCGGGGCAAAGGAAAAGTAGCAGTCACTAGTTGTGGATTCACTGTGGCCTTGAAGTCCACGCAAAGTCTCAATTTTCCGGAAGGTTTTGGCAAAATTACTAAGGGTGAGGCCCAGAGAGAAGCTTGCACACGTTCAATTGCACCCTGTGATTCTAGATCGTTTAATGTTCTTGCGACCTCATCACGCAATGCGTGGGGAACATTGCGTGCTCTGAAAAATTTCGGTTGCGCGTTGACCTTCAGTTCCAAATGTGCTTCATAGTTTTTAGCGCAACCTAAGCCCGGTGCAAAAATGTCTGCAAATTCGTCACATAAGCGAGAAACACTGTCTGAAGGCACAGTTTGATTCACTGATAGCACCTGATTTACAATAGACATGTTAAACAACTGAAATAAATCTAAACCAAACAAGTTCACTGCAGAAGAAGAACGAAGAACGTAAAATGACACAAGTTTTGTTTGTCCTTTACATGTCGCAAAAAGGCTGCACTGTCCTAACACAGGAATTTGCTGTCCTGAATATGTGGTTAGCTTAACATTTGCGGCACGCAACGGAGGTTTGCCCAGTTGTTTGTACGTGTCGTGATTGAGCAAAGAAACTGCAGCTCCGGTATCGAGCTGGAATGGTATGACCTTGCCATTAAAGTCCAAATCTACAAAAAGTTTATTGTCCTGCTGACGACAAGAGCGACTGTCTCGTGCGATTTGAACAGACACTGGTACAGAATCACTTGCTAATGGACGTGATTTCCGGCGACGTTGACGCACACTTTTTGCGGGACGAACACAGTCACTGTTAGAGAAAGTGTCACTGGACGAAGTGGAATTAACGACATGAATGTCCATGGGCGAAAGTCCACGATCCTGAGTGTCCTTGGTTCGATTCTGGCGCGAAGCAAAGGGCCTGGAATGGTTGTGAGTGTCTGATCTGAGCTTTTTCTGGCAAACACTTTGAACATGTCCTTTCCTATCGCAGAAAAATCAAATAGCTTGGCGTGACGGGCAATGTTCACGCGAATGTCTAGTAGCACACCGCGGGCATGATTTCACTGCATTTGGGTGCTGGCGCGGCACACCTGGTTTAGCGCGCGGCGGCAGCTGTGTGGACGTACGCGAGGGCAGTTGACCGGGCCGCGTAGCGCGAGCGCGCCCGGCGGGCCGGTTAATGTTACACATAGCTGGCGAAGTTTCAAAAGATTCCTGAGCACAGTCAAGTGTGTCTTGTCTATCTAATATGTCGATCACTTGTTGAAGGGAGGGATTAACTAGTTTCAATATTTGCTCCCGTATGCGAACATCAGAAACGTTCTGTGCAATTGCATCACGTACCATTGTATCTGAATAAGAAAGACCACAGTCACAGTCAAAAGAACACTCCCTAGTAAGTCCTTGCAATGTTGCTACCCACTCCCTATTAGTTTGACCGGCCGTACGTTTTGTACGAAAAAACGTATACCGTTTTGCAACCACATTAACTGTTTCTTTGAAATAGGCATCTAAAGCAGACAAAATTTCCTCGTAGGACAGAGTTGCGACGTCGCGTCGGGGAAACAATTTCACTATCACATGGTATGTGGACACACCGACACAAGAAAGCAAAAACGGCTGCCGCTCATTACCTTGAATTCTGTAGGCGGCGAGGTGGAAGGCAAACTGGCGGGACCATACCTGCCAAGTCTCGTGGTTCGGGTCGTAGTGCCTAAAAGGCGGTGCAACTGCGAGTTGTGGGTGCGGTAGCGGTGAAGCGGCTGCGGCCGCATCGGTTTGAATGGCACGTTGACCCTGGACGAGCTGTCCAAGGGCATCCAATAACGCCTGCGTCTGCTGATTCTGCAAGCGATAAAATTCGGACAGTACATCTGGCGAAGCCATGACACAAAGAAATTAGGGCAAAGTAAAACACAAGATCCTTTGTAGAGTCGTCGCCATGTGATGTGTCGGCAGCTGGGCCAACACCTTGTAGATCGAGATGGCTGAAAATGCACGCTAGACTAACGCAGACGGGCGTGAAGTACTGGAACAGGCTACGTAATTAATGCTATGAAGAAAAGTACGTAGCTGGATTAATACTTATCTTTAATCAATCATTGTGGTACATCGCTTTTGACTATACACAGGAGACTTTAATTACAATCACTGTAAGGCTAATGGCGCCTTGCTAGTTCTTAGCCATTAACTTAGCTGAAGGCTATTCTGTCTCTCGACTAATGAGAGAGAAAGGCTTCGTACATCTAGTCGCTAGCTAGGTCGTCCGTACAACTGGGCGAGAGCTTGTTCGTATCACGAGACCTGCCTTGTGGTGGTGCTAGGTCTGCGATTACACAGTGGCGACACGCGGGTCCGACATGTACTAAATGGACCGCGGCCGATTTAATCTACCACCTAGCAAGTGTGGTGTCTGGCGGTGACACCACAGATGTTATCAGGAGAAAGAAAACTGGCGTTCTACGGATCAGAGCGTGGAATGTCAGATCCCTTAATCGGGCAGGTAGGTTAGAAAATTTAAAAAGGGAAATGGATAGGTTAAAGTCAGATAATTATAGTGGGAATTAGTGAAGTTCGGTTGGAGGAGGAATAAGACTTCTGGTCAGGTGAGTACAGGGTTATAAATACAAAATCAAATAGGGGTACTGCAGTAGTAGGTTTAAAATGAATAAAAAAAATAGGAGCGCGGATAAGCTACTACACTACAAACAGTGTAGTGAACACATTATTGCAGCAAAGATAGACACGAAGCCCATGCCTACCACAATAGTACAAGTTTGTATGCCAACCAGCTCCACAAATGACGAAGAGATAGATGAAACGTATGATGAGATAAAAGAAATTATTCAGATAGTGAAGGGAGGCGAAAATTTAATAGCCATGGGTGACTGGAATTTGATAGTAGGAAAAGGAAGAGAAGGAAACGTAGTAGGTGAATATGGAATGGGGGTAAGGAATTAAATAGGAAGCCACCTGGTAGAATTTTGCACAGAGCATAACATAATATAATAATAATAACTTGGTTCAAGAATCTTGAAAGAAGGTTGTATACATGGAAGAGGCCTGGAGACACTGGAAGGTTTCAGATAGATTATATAATGGTAAGATAGTGATTTAGGAATCCGGTTTTAAATTGTAAGACATTTCAAGGAGCAGATTTGAACTCTGACCACAATCTATTGGTTATGAACTGTAGATTAAAACTGAAGAAACTGCAAATAGGTGAGTATTTAAGGAGATGGGACCTGGATAAACTGAAAGAACTAGAGGTTGTGGAGAGTTTCAGAGAGAGCATTAGCGAACGATTGACAACAACGGGGGAAAGAAATACAGTAGACGAGAAATGGGTAAATTTGAGAGCTGAAATAGTGAAGGCCGCAATGGATCTAGTAGGTAAAAAGACGAGGGCTAGTAAAAATCCTTGGGTAACAAAAGAAATATTGAATTTAATTGATGAAAGGAGAAAATCTAAAAACCCAGTAAATGAAGCAGGCAAAAAGGAATACAAACGTTTGAAAAATGAGATCGACAGGAAGTGCAAAATGGTTAAGCAGGGATGGCTAGAGGTCAAATGTAAGGATGTAGATTCATATATCACTAGGGGTAAGATAGATACTGCCTACATGGAAATTAAAGAGATCTTTGGAGAAAAGAGAATCACTTGTATGAATATCAAGAGCTCAAATGGAAACCCAGTTCTAAGCTAAAAAGGGAAAGCAGAAAGGTGGAAGGAGTATATAGAGGGTCTGTACAAGGGTGATGTACTGGAGGACAATATGATGGAAATGGAAGAGGACGTAGATTAAGACGAAATGGGAGATATGATACTGCGTGAAGAATTTGACAGAGCATTAAAAGACCCAAGTCGAAACAAGGCCCCAAGAGTAGACAACTTTCCATTAGAACTATTGATAACGTTAGGAGGGCAAGCTCCGACAAAACTCTACCATGTGGTGAGTAAGATGTATCAGAGAGGCGAAGTACCCTCAGACTTCAAGAAGAATATAGAATTTTATGTGCTGGATGATTGGATAAGCTTCGGCACTTGAGAGCAAGATTCCTGAGTTCTTCAAGTTTTTTACTAAGGTGCCGTGACAGGGCATAATTCCAGAGTTTACCAGATTAGTACATTTTATAAAATCGACGTCTATGAATAAGATTTTAACAAAACCTGGTTCTGCTATTGTTAAGGAGAGGATCTACTTTACTCGCCGATAATTAGACCTGGTTTCTGAAGAACTTTATCACCTGCACCTGAAGATGTCTGTGGTGATAACCTATGATTCTTGGAATTGGATTGATGGCACAACTTGGGCCAAATCAGACTGGATTCGTGAGGTGGCCACTTCCAGACAGACTGCAAAATTAAGTCGACTGAAGACGACGTCGCAGCGAGAAACTGTTATTCGATGCCATGTCATTAAAATGACAGGCAGAGATCAGGACGATGCCACAATGATGGTTTTGAATAAGGGACTGAATTTTGCACCCACGCCACAGATTCTGCCATTACCTTCGTTTATCAGCGCCATTGAAGACGCGGTTCGACCGCTTGCCTCAGTTTCAGCAGAGAAAATAAGAAGTGAATCATGCTGTGCAATTATGATGGCTCGCCCATAAAGGAGCAATTTATCTATTGCAAGTGTGAAAATGGTTAAATATTTGAAATAGATATAGAATATCCAAAAGAATTTTATGATTTACATAAGGATTTACCATTAGCTCCTGTATCAAAACTTGTTCCAGGTGCAATTAAAAGTAAATTGGTAACTACTTTAGATAAAAAACATAATTATGTAGTACATTATAGAAATGTTAAACAATATATATCTTTAGGAATGCAACTAAAAAATACATGAAATTTTTAAATTTTTGATAATTTAAGAAATAGACAAAAAAATAAAATTAGTTTCAATTAGTAAAATATTTGATATACTTGTAGCCAAACCAAACTTTGAATGTTGAACTATAATTAACGAAAATCCTGCTGCTACTCATATGAATAAAACTAAAATACCTTTTTATAAATCTATTTATGTTGGAAAAAATATACTAGGTTCATCTAAAGAATTAATGTATGATTTACACCATAGAGTTATGAAACCTAAACATGGAGAAAATATAAATTATGTTATCGATATATATATATATATATATATATATATATATATATATATATATATACAGTTAATTTATAATATAAAAACTGAAGATTTCTATAAAGCTATAAAATCAATAATTGATTATTTTGATGCAACTGATTATCCAACAGATAATAAATATAATATTCCAAAAGAAACCAAAAAGGTTGATGGTAAAATGAAATATGAATGTCATGGAAAAGTAACTGAAAAATTTTATGATTTGAGAGCGAGAAAAATCTAAAGGGATTTACAAATGTTTTGTTAAAAGAAATAAGTTTAGAAGATTAGAAAGATTGTGTGTTTAACAGAAAGAACAATGCAGAAAATTTAACTTAAAAAACTGATAAACATGAAATTTATACAATTCAAGTAAAAAAGTTCTAAGTGCTTATGATAATAAAAGATATGTATTGAGAAATAAAATAGGTACATTACCTTATGGTCATTACAAGTTACTAAATTAATAAAATTTTTCTATATAAAATTAATAAAATTTTTATATATAAATTTTTTCTATATAAATGCAACCTTTTAACAAAGATCAAATAAAATTTTACAATGGTCAAATAAAACACAAAGATTTTTGTATACAAAAACTACAAATGTGGAAT
This sequence comes from Schistocerca serialis cubense, assembly GCF_023864345.2. Lineage (NCBI taxonomy): Eukaryota > Metazoa > Arthropoda > Insecta > Orthoptera > Acrididae > Schistocerca > Schistocerca serialis. The sequence goes on along the minus strand of NC_064640.1, from coordinate 575,489,620 downwards.
AAATTAAACAATGGAATATTTAAAATAAAAGATAAATAGGTTTAAAATGAAAGATAAAATAATTTAATTAATAGATGATGAAAATAAAATGAAATATTTCGATTAAAAGATGTAATAATTATGGTACAAAAGGTTCAAATTCAAAATTTGATTGAAATAGTTAATAATTATTTAAAAACTTCTTGAGTTTAAACTAAATAGTAAACAAATTCTTTATAAAATATTTTATCTTTATTAATCGAACTTTTATGTGATTTATCAAAACCTAACCCTTTAACATAATCTTTGTTTTTCAAAACTTTTTCAACTAAGTATACATCGAGATATTTTATTTATTGTAGTTTTTGTTCATAAAAATTTCGTATATCTTTTAAATTATATATAATTGGATTAGAATAAAAAACATCTTCCATTCAGATATTTCTGTTGGCCAATTTCCTGCATATCCTTTTTCAAAAAGATCTTTAAGTTTGCTAATTCTAACTTTTTTAAAATTTAGGTTTGTCATTAAATTCAATATTACTTTTTTAAATTTTTTTCATTTACTTCTATTGTTTTATTTTTATTGTATTATGGTTTGTATTATTATATTCATCAATTAGAATTTTAACTAAATTAAACCATTTATAATTTCTTTTTAAAGCAAATTTTTCCCACATTTTTCTTTAAGTGTTCTGATAAATCATTCAAGAACAGATGTTTTTAATTCTGGAAAAGTTGAGTAATGATTAATGTTATATTTTTTTCATTAATTCTTAAAAATCTATGTTACTGAATTCTTTCCATTATCTGTTTGCAAATTATTTGGTTTTCTAACTATTAAAATTTTTTGGAAAGCATCAACTACAATTTTAGATGTTTTATCTTTAATAGGAACAGCAAATGCATATTTCGAGAAAACATCAATTGTTGTTAATAAATAGTTACCACCTTTATTCTTTTTTGAAATTCATTTTAAATTACCTGAATCCATTTCAACTAGTTCGGTGCTCCATAAAACATCTATACCAATAGAAACAACATTTCCTCTCTTAAAAAATTTTCTAATTGGTTTATGTAGGTCATTAACTATATTATTTTAAACATAATTTTTTAGCAAATTTACTTTTTTTATATTTACAAATCGTACAAATACTTTCAATTCTTTTTTTCCATTTCTAGTTATTACTCTATGTGGATTATGAGTTTCTGTAAACTTTTTACATTTCAAACAATAAATGTGATCGTCTTTAAGAACTAAATGTGAAATGTGGTTGTTCATTAATATAGATAAAAAATTTATTAAATAAAATAGAATTTTATTTACTTCTAAATGAACGGTTTTAAGAGAATCTTTCAATTTTACAGCCATAAAATTTGATTTGTGTACCATTACTGGTTGATTATTATTATTTATCTTATCAGCTACACTTACTGTTGTATAAAAATCATCACAGTTTATATTTCTATTTGTATTTTTACCAAGGACAATAATCCTTTTAAGTAAGAAATCATATTAAAAATTTTACAGTGTTTGTTCTCCACCTCTTAAAATAGTATGTTCAATTATTTGTTTATCATATAGTTTATCTTTAAGATTACTTGACTTATTTAAGTATGGGATTAAATCTGTTTTTGAGAAATAATCTGAAAAAGCTGTTTCTACTACTTTTATGGTAAAATAATTATTGAATTGTGTTAGAATTCTTGTGTATTAACGTTTTGTAACATATTATTTTTCTAAGTATTTTTTGTTAACTACATCCTTATCATCAATTGGATCATTTACATTAACAAGCCTTCTATTTTTAAAACCAATATAACTTTTAGTTACATTATAAATAGTATTTTTTTGAAATTGTTTAATTGCATTAGTTATATTTGGATCTGTTGATAATTGAACATACTTCATAATATTTTGAAACTGATTAATTGAATTAGTTAGCTTTGGATCTATTTATGATTGTTGTTGTTTAATTCTATGCTATACCAACAGTTCATCAATCATGTATACACCATGAAAGGTTTTAATTTTTAATTGTCTAGAAAGTTTTTCTATATGAAACTTACTTAATGCATTAGGATATTTATAAATTAATTTTTGAATTTATTTGTTATCTTTATTCTTTTACCAACTTTTCTCCCATTTCTACGATATGTCATTTTGTTCTTCTAATTCTTTATCATTTTTCTTTTTGTTTAATACTGCATTTGCAATTGCTGCAAATCCACCACATAATGAACCACTTGTTGCTAAATATGGTAATACAGCTTATAATAATGGTAATATTCCAACTTCGTGTTGAGTTAATCCCTTAAAATCTTCCTGTTTTTTAAATATTCTACGTTTTTAACAACAGGAATACCTAATGTAATAAGTAAATTTCCACCTACTTCGTTTTCTTTTTTTGTTTTTTGAACATCTGTTAAAGATGGTTAATTATTTAGCTTCAATTTAATTGATTTTGGTTTAGTTCTACCACTAGGAAGCAAAGTATAGCCAATTGTGAAGTTACTCATTTACATAGTTAATAATTTATTAAAAAAATTTTATAAGTTAAAAATTTATAAAGGTTTTTATATAGATTAATATTTGATATAGAGTCATATTTATAATGACTTTTTATATAGTTTAAATTTTTTATGTTGATTAAATATGTATAAAGATTTTTTATAGAGACAAAAGTTTATAAAGATTGTTTTGTAGTTTAAGAATTTATAAGATTTTTTACATACAGTTTAAAAATTTATTAGGATTTTCATAGACCCCAACCATTTTCATCAATATTAACAATTATTGCCATACCTAACTTTCTTTTCCCATATGTTATTCCTCTAAGAGCTGTTGCTGCAACTTTTTTTACCAAATGAAACATCATTTGCATACGTTCTTCGTTTTGCAGCAAATTGAAGATGTTTATCAGCTATATGTCTTTTTTCTAATCTTTATTACCTCTATAAGCACTATCGTGTTTTTGCAAGCTTCATCTAATGGATTTATACCTTTATTACTTTTAGCTAATTTTTCTTCTAATTTTGAACCTGGTGCACAATAATTATAATCTGGAAAATTAATTTCAAATGTTAATTTTTTTAATTTAGTTATTTACTAATATTTTTCCATATTTATAACATTTCCAAAATGTATGTGGAAGATTATTTAAAAATCTAAAAAAAATGTAATTCTTTTTGGCTTATCAGTTATAAAATCACTAAATTTCCTTGTTTATATTTGTGCAATAGTAGCTTTTTCATTATGATATTTTCTATTTCCAGCCAAATCTTCACCATGAATTACTGCTAGTCTATCAATTAATTGTCTAACATCATTTAACCAAACGTATTCAGTTGATTTATCTGTCAAATTTTTATCTACACCTTCACCTATTTTTTTTCAGGTGAACTAAAATCTGAAGAATCTATAGTCTGTCATCTTAAATTTGGAATGTAATCATTAACAATTTGTTTTATTGAGTATAAATATTTATTACCTTTATCTGATCTTATTTTAGTTGGATTATTATCAGAATATAATGATCCTGAATTTAATAATATTTCTGCATAAACAGATAAATTTCAACTTTAAACTTTTCATTAAGTCATCTATACTAATTTTTTTTCAGTTAAAAGTCTCATTAATCCCTCGGTACGTCAATATGTTTTTTCACCAATATTTTAATTTACAATATTAAATTCTTCAGGAACGTTACCTACATATTTAAACATACCAACAGATTTTAAACAAAATAATTTATCTTCAGTATTAATAAAATATTTATACACTCTTCCACTAACATTTATTTTTTAGTTTCTTTTATAATTTTACTTATATTTCATTTATATTTATATTTTTATTTTCTTCTTCATAGTTATTAAATGCATCATTAATTTCTGATTCACCTATTGTATAATTATATTTTTCAGGTATATCATGAGAGCAATAGATTAATTTATTATATGGTGATAATCTTCAAAATCTTTTACATGATGACTATATGGAATTATTTGTTTTCGAACTACCCTATTTTTTTCAACTGGTTTTAAAACATTATCACCCAAACCTTCAATACCTTTTTTACTTTTTCAGTACCATCAATTACAGGTTGATCTTCCTTTTTATGTTTTTCGTATTCTGTTCTTGGTTGCTTTTTCCAAAGTTTAAATGATTATTTTAATTCTTCAAATTTCATTTTATTTTTTAGCTTGCTTAACAACTTTTTCATCATACTTTGCAAACATTTATTAGTGGTTCAAATGGCTCTGAGCACTATGGGACTTAACTGCTGAGGTCATCAGTCCCCTAGAAATCAGAACTACTTAAACCTAACTAACCTAAGGACATCACATGCATCCATGCCCGAGGCAGGTCGCGCGGTTCCAGACTGTAGCGCCTAGAACTGCTTGGCCACTCTGGCCAGTTCATTTATTAGTGAAGAAAGAACACTATGAATGTTTAACATTTAGTGTTTAAGGGAAGCCGGAGGTGCCTATACTGCCCATGTTAAAATCACTAAGTTTGAGGAACCTTTATGAATAAACTACCAAATAGAAAAGTTTGAATTTTTTTACATATAGAGTGGTTTAGTATTGTAGTTATGACAGAGGGATTTTGGAGTATCTTTTCTAGTTTATTTCCAATTATTTTTTTAATTAATGACAGAATTTTTTTTACGAATAATTGCTTTATAATTTAACTGAAATGAAACTACTGAACATATCGCCAAATGGCTGTTACAATGTAAGTTTGACCACGAGGAGTGCTGTATAAAAATTTCATCTCTCTAGCTTGAGTAGATTTTGAGAAAATGTTCCTTACATTCGAAAAATTCTACTTTATGGGAAATGGCTATCAAAGTTTCTCAATACATTCCTGCACTATAGGATGGATTATCAGGGTCTTCAAATTCATTCTCCAAAAGCTTCCTCTTCTGTCTTCTTTTCTGGCCTGTTTTTCCATCGTACTTCATATGCCTTTCTCTTCTTTCTGCTCCTCTTATCCTTTCTCTGTCAATATTTCTTAGTGCTCGTACAGTGTTCACCCCAGCAGTAAATCCAAATGCCTTCAGAACTTCACACTTCACACTGTTCCCTTGGTTGTAGGTTGCTATTGCATTATAAATGCCAAAGTGCAGTGTTTTTATGCTTACAAACACCTGTTTAGGAATCACTTTCCAAATCAAATTGTTTATGGTCTCATTACGATTCTGCGTCTTTCCATGTAGACATTTGTGTAACAATTCTGGCAGTGCTAAGTCATGGAAAATTGGTTTTATTGCATTTGTCACAGCTGCTGGCAAACCATGTTTGTGATCATAGTCCTTTTTTGCATCATATTTGCACCAGGAATCTTTTGAGCACAGGCTGTGTTGAGGGTATTCATTGGAAGAGGCAGTATGAAGGAACATTTCCCACACTGCTTTTCACATGTCACTAACATTTCTAGTATTTTGGCTTATAGCATACCCATGGTATCTCTGTAGACATTCAATCACCTCATCAGTAAGCCTTCCTCTCCCTCCTGTTGTCTTTCCATCACTGAGCTTACTTGAACCCAAAGTTTGTTTAAGCCTTCGAAGCCGTGCACCCATACGCTTTTGCACGTGCCCAATGCATTCCAACATTTCAACAACAAATTCATTTCCATATGGTTTCAGTTCCTCTATAGTCTTGAAACCTTTGGAGTCACCATCCCCAAGGTAGTATTTGTACCCAACGTTGTATTTGGGAACAGAACGTTCAAATATTTGTTTCACTCCATCCACTTCCATTGCTCCACTTGATCCACTAAAATTTGCCTCATAGGTTCCACTGTGCTCTCCTTTGATTTTATTTTTGCACCTACAATGTTTTGATAATATTGCAACATCTATCACTTTTGCACTATCACCACAAGTAGCAGTTACAACCCCATTCAGGGATTTATGACCCCGCTTTTGCAAGGAACCATGTAATGCCACTACCAAATCCCTAGAACCACTGATCATTTCTACAGATTCCTCCACTGCTTCGTTCATGGTTTTCAAAGACACATTTTCAACATAGGATCCTACCAGTTCACAGTAGTACCCAAATTTGCTTGGAGGCGATGGCAAGTTCATAATACCACAAAACAGTTTACCAGCAGCAGACCCTTTTCCAATGGATCGAAGACCATACACAAGTCGAACATTCACATCAAACACTCTGGATCGTCCATTTTCACCAAAGAGACTGGCATGTGAATTGTAGAAAGTCACTTGATACTTGCAACATGCACAGATTATCTTCATCTCACAAGCTAAACCAAAGTGCTTTGTTATCTCTAGTCCCACTCCTACACTTGAACACATTTTGCACAGAACACTTTCTTTCAGCACAGAAGATAATAATCCAATATTCAGTACTTCGTTAATATCATCACTGTCACTAACATATTCACGAAATCTGTCACTTCAACCAGTCAGCTTCTTGCTAGAAGATGTCACAGGGCTCTGGCCGGCCATGTGTTGCTTAGCAGAAGAACGCACTGTTTCAGTAATTGTAGTATCGCAAGTTGGTATTAGTGTTAATTTTCTTTTCCCTACGTTCTTCCTCTTCTTATATACACGGTTACTAAAACGTGGCATCGTAACCAGATTAACACTTTATGCAAGAAGTATAATACTACCAACAACAGGCGCTACACTGAACTAATTCGAAATGGTAAACACCAAAGAAACGATGTTCCTCGCTCTTAGCGCTTCATTTGTCACAGAAAACAATGTAGCCAATCCTTGCACACTCGCTGTATGCGTAACATAAGGCGCTGTATGTGTAACAGGCCGAGAAAATTCAAGCAGTTCGTCAGGAAGTCACAAGAGGGTGTTAGATGCATTCAGCAGCCGCCCATTTCCTCTGCAGGCGTGGGGGAAAATGGTAATGACTCCACTTCTAGGGCGAGTAGAACAATAATTCAAAGTTTAAATTAAAGAGGAATGTTCCAATTATTTTTCGGTAGCAAAAAAAAAATCTTAATTTTTTGGATTTGACCACCTCCAGCTCCCCTTAAGGTTTTTGTTTATATTACGTTTATATTAATGTTGATATTAATGTTAATGTTAACATTAATGTTAATGTTAATTTTTAATGTTTAATGTTAATGTAATGGTAATTTTAGGTAAATATTTATGTTAAAGTTAAAGTTAATGTTAGAAGATAATGTTAATGTTAAAATTAAAGTTAGTGTTAGGGTTTAATGTTTTTATTTTAAAGTTTATATTGGTATGAAATGTTGTATTTTATTTCTAAACTTACCATCATTTGCTTTTTATACTAATTTATTGGGGAAAAAAATAATTATTCATTTCAACATTTAGTACACACTTCTTTAAAATTACTAAACATTTAATCTCCACCAACAAATTCGCGATAAATATGATTGAAATTTGTACCATCTTGTCTAAAAATATTTAAAACATTTAAATTGTCTCTAACAAAGTGTTTTAGTGTTATTTAATAAGATTATGCTAAATAAGAGCAATCTATATCTTTGTGTCTACCTCTAGTAAAATATTCTCCTACAATATCTTAATTTTCTAGAATAAAAACATCAAATACAACAACTGAATTATCTTCACATTCATCTAATGGAATACATTTTTCATTATTTTTAATAAACATAACAATGTTTACATTAATTTTATCTTCAATTTTTTACATTGTTTTATAAATTCTTAATATTTTGTTTGTTCTAAACTTTTTGAATAAACATACAAACGTTTAATTTTATTCGAATTGATCCATCCTGCAGCAAAAATATAATTATCAGTCATTACTGTTTGGTAATAGTTTACCATGTTTGTTTTTTAAATTATTTTCTGGAATTCTTACTTTAGGTTCTCCATATCTTCTGTTCATTTATTAATAATTTATTGATTTATTTATATTTTCATTTATCTATATTTTTTTACTAATATTTTTTCATTAGTTATATTTTTCGTTTATTTATTGGTTTTTATTTATTTATATTATTTCATTTATTTATATTGTTCATTTATTTATATTTAATCATTTATTAATAATTTTTGAGTATTAAATGAGTAGATAATTTCAACTTAGCAATAAATCTTCTATACTTAAAAAAGATTTACTGTTCTAATACGTGATAATTGTATTAATGTTTCATTAGTTGGTTTTCATTCTACTTTTTTAACACCAAATATTACAACAAAAAATAATAAATTTTGTTTTGATGGAGAAACAATAAAAATTCCTGTAGGACAATGTATTTTAAAAAATTTAAAAAACTATACATTTGAAAATATCTAATTTGTACATTAAAAGCAGAAAAAACTTTTAACAGAATTGTTATTGAAAGAGATGTAAAATTGTATTGGAAGTTTACTTGATTTTAATATTCAAATTGTTCAAGCTAATGAAAAAGCTGTAGCTAAAGATGTTCCTAAAATAATTCCTTTTGAATTAATAAATATAAATTTTAATATTGCTGTTGGAACGTATGTAAAACATAATGATCATTTTAAAAAACCAATCTCATTGCTTCATTTGAGAATAATGCAGAAGCCGCTCAGTGTAGCCGAGCAGTTCTAGGCACTACAGTCTTGAACCGTGCGACCGCTATGGTCGCAGGTTCGAATCCTGCCTCGGGCATGGATGTGTGTGATATTCGTAGAGTAGTTAGGTTTAAGTAGTTCTAAGTTACTCTGTAAATGTTCCTATTTTTAATACAATTCAAGATTTAGAAGATACTATAACTGATGAAAATGATAATTTAATATACATGAATGGTGCAACTGTAACAGTTATTTTAAAAGTATCATAATAAATTTTTCCCTTAATAAATAAATAATTGCTGGAACAATCATGAATAAAATTGAAATTTATCCATTTTGTTCATTTCCTGTTAATTAAAAAACTAAAAATAATTTAAATTTCCTAACAACGATCCAAAAATTGGAATAAATATTGGTGATGGTTGGTTACAACCAAATCATACACAATTATACATGAATTTTAGTATTATTGGAAATAGTGGTAGAGATCATCCAACTTGTAATGGAAAATCAAATAAAATATAAATTGATAATTATGAACTAAATTGTTTGACTTTATAGCAATAAAAAAGAAAATAATGTACTATATAATATTGGACATCATTTTATTTCATCAGTTTTACTATTTTTAACTTCTTTTGTTACTGACAAAATACGTTTGGAAGGACATATTATTAATACAGTAAAAATAAATATTAAAACCAATTAAAAACTATATCCATTATCATTACTTGTTGTTTTTTTAAAGATGATGTTTGAAGGAAACTTAACTGTAGTTTTTACACTTCGTTCATCTTCTGGAGATGCAGTTTTACATTGGTTTGATAAATATGATACTGGTGTTCAAATAAAAGATACTCTTCCTAAAGAAGGTAAAATAGTTATAGAACCTATAGAAGTGAGTGTACCAGTTGTTAAATATTTACAAAATTATGAACTGGAACAATTATAAACTTCAAATGGAAGAAATTTCTGGCTTACCTGGTAAAAATAATTTTGAACTAGATATTGCAAACTACTATAATTCTATACATTTTGATATGTAACATTTTGTTTTTGTTGTATTTCAAACAAATTGAAAAAACAATCAATTTATTGATTCATCATTATTTGAACATGTTGAGCTACAGAATATATATTTAAAAATAGTAAAAATTTAGTTTTTCCTCTAAAAATGTGAAATAGTAGTCCACCAAACAATTTTTAAAAGCAATTGATGCATTTATAGATTTCAAAAGAACTACTTTACTAAAATCAGATATTGATATTAATCCATTTTCTGTGGCAACTAAGTATCCAATTTATGTAATCACTATGAGATGTAGAAAAAAATGTCATAATTAAACAAAAACATATATGAAACTTTGTACAACTTCTAATGATAAATCCCCAAATGATACATTTGCTTATGTACTAATGTATGGTAAATGAATCTTTCTTATGATGCACAATATAGATTAACTAACGAAAATTTTTAATTATTGACACTTGTTTCTATATAAATGAGTGAAGAACTTAAAAAATTTATAAACATGTTAATTTACGATTATATACAGTTCTGAAACTTTTCTTAACTAATAAATTTTAATTAATTTACTTACATTGACAATGTGATTTTTAAAATAATGTACTTTTGTTACCTAATGCATTATAATTAATTTACTTATTTTCACAAATATAAAATTTAAAAAATATTTTTCTCATTAATTTTATTTTCTTTAAATGAACAACACTAAGCCACAGTTAAGACAGGTTAGTGAATGTATGATTGAAGAATTTTATAAAGATAAATATCGACCAGGTGTACATAATTGTAAAGAATGCTGCAAAAAACTTCAGAAAATTAAAGTTACTTGTGAACCATAAACAATAATAATCTCAAAAAACATTGACAAACAACGAATCACAATAATCTTATGGCTGCTAAAGCAGAAAGTAAATAAATTTTAAATTTTTCAAATTTTTAAATTTTTAAAATATTTTTTTATTAACCAACACATTTTAATTAATTTACTTATCTTCATAATTTGAGTTTTTAAAAATTAATTTACTTTTATTAACTAATACCTTTTAATTAATTTACATATCTTCACAATGTGATTTATTAAAATACTCTACTTTTAGTAACTACTACATGTTATTTTGGTACATCCACGTAGTAAATTAAATAATGAAGTTAGAAATCAGTTGTTTATTGTATTTAGTTTTTTTATTGTAAAAAATAGGTATTTAGTTGACATTAATAAAACCAGTTGATTTAATTAAATATACTGAAGTTTTAAAAAAATTTTGAATTCAGTTCTTTTATATATAAAATACAGAATTTATTTTAACACTGCGTTACTTCGCCAGAACCAGCAAAATCATCCTACTGACCTTGCTGTGGTGGGTGAGCTTATGTAATTAACAGTATCACACCTGTTCACCCATGAACACCGTGTAGCACAGTTTGGTTAACGTCAAACATACACCTTATGCATTGTTCTATGATTCATTTTTCATTTTCAGTCGGCCACTATTAAATTATGAAGCTTTCAGCACCATCTATTGCTACATTTTGTAACTATTGATTTTGTGCTATACGTTTTCCCCCTTCTCCTATACTATTCCATTGCAATTTGAGGTCATTCTGACCATTGGTGTTGTTTCTACAGCATTCTGAAAGTTTGACTAAAACTGTAATCACCATACATATATACATACATCTGATCTGTTGTACAAAGTGTAATCAGACACTCAACACATGTATGGTTGTTGTTTTCACTGATGCACTTGAAGTCTATCAGTCCTGTTCTGCTGTTGCAGCAGTCAGATTAATTACTCTAAAGTTAATCAGATATTTTCACTGTATATGAGAGTAGAAAACTGAAAATAATTTATGGTTAATGGCACCAAACTATTAGATTAGCTGTGCAGCTGGTATGCTGAAGAGTATCCAGATCAGGCGAAGCACTCGTGATCTGTCATTGCAATCCTTATAAGAAATAGTTATATATATACAAAGAAAATGAGTCCAATGGCTCTTAGAAGGTCAACATGTACCTCTGATCGCTAACAATAAACTGACTTACTTACATATTGGTGCACTACCTTACAAATAAATAAATAAATACTCCTGGAAGTTTTGTCTGCATTACCCATCATTCTGTTTTCTTGTTTTATCAATAACTGGAAACCCGTCCTGCGTATAATGCTTGTGCATCAAGTGCTATCAGTCCTGCTGTGTATGAACGATGAACAGACATCCTCCTTATCTACACAAGAGAAAGCGACGGCGCACATACCATGGCATGCAATCGCCTGCACTCCAACTGCCTTCAGAGAATGATGAATTTTAGTCTTTAGTACAACTGGGGTAATAATTGTTACTGTGTAGTTCTTGCTAAGGAAAATATGTCAGGTTGATGGCATGGAGGGTGGGTGTTTATTGTTTATGCAGCCATCCGCACATGTGTGAGTAGTAGGGGCAATGGTAGTAGCATAGTAATAGGCCCGTGAGTGTGGCTCTTGTTGCCTATGACCATGAGATAGATACTGGCGCCCATAAGTTGCACAATGCAGTGGAGGCCAGAGGTGACACTGAGGTATCACACGAGACGGTGCATTCCAGTGGCACAGCATTCCACATGCATGAAGCCAATGTGCAAGACATTACAACTGTCCTATCTGAGGAATGGTGGCAGTTGTTTAAACATTAAATATAGACATTACTACTGCAGATAATGTTGGATGGTGTAAGCACATGTTCCCTACAGTGGCTAAATTTCCGGAAAAAGTACCTACTAAACAGTGGGTAGATGGATGACCTTGAGAAGACCCAAAAGAAGGTAGCTGAGAGGATAGAAACCCTCATTTCCTACTTATATACAACATTGGTATCACAGTAGGATGTTGTAACAATGCAACACCTGCATCAAACAATGATAACTGTAACAGCTGTAAAAAAGTCTCATATGAAATAATGGTATCAAAGAAGGAAATTGTAACAATATTAAGGAATTACAGCCATATAAAAAAAGACAGCTGTAATATTGTCCTTGGACTGCTATGTGAAACGTACTACATAGTCTTTCTAATATACATATTTGTGGTTCTGTGTACGGTAGTTCATGTTACTAGTATTAATGTAGAACACATCTCTGTACATGTGTGTGTGTGTGTGTGTGTGTGTGTGTGTGTGTGTGTGTGTGTGTGTGTGTATAAAAGTATTATTATCAGTAGTATTTAATAATTTATGAATGTACTGCACAAAAATTTTATGAATATATTGCACAGAATAATTCCCAAAGAAAAAGTATCTAAAAAAATATTGTATCATAAAAATAATTACCAAAGAAAATAGTATGTACATGTGTTGTGAATAAACCAGAAATTACATTGTTACATGAGTGTACAGAATCTGATATCTTGGTCTACCCATAAACCAAAAGCACATTGACAATTCCATTGCATGTGAATGTATGCATCATCCTAGTTTAAGCTAAACACAGTTCAGAGAGATAAAGATTCATATATTTTCTTTTTTAAAATTCATTTAACATTGCTGGATGTACAAATAAGTACATGTATGCTTGTACTTTTTTAGCAACTTCAGATAGTGATGATGCTAATGAATCACACATACTGCACACATAAATACAACACACAAATGGTAGGGAAAATGTCCTCTGAAGTCTTCTGATGGGTGAGCTTTGTGAGTGTCATACATTTGCAAAAGATCCATAGACATCTACATCTACATACATACTTCGCAATCCACCATACGGTGTGTGGCAGAGGGCATTGGGGCATAGTGTGTACAAAGCAGCGAGCCCGACAACATGGTACTTGGGTAGGGATGGACTTACTGAACAGTTCACCTTTTATTGTCATGCTTGTGCAGAGGTACTAGGCTGCTCAACCTCAAAGGTTCTCTGAATGGTATGTACAAAGACATACAGAAAACAGAGCAAGCGCTCTCCGAATGTGGAGGTAACTGGATAGGCATGGGTTACATTTACAGGCAATTTTAGAACACAGAACGATATGTTATGTCGCGATCGCATGGATCGATCTGACATAAAATAGAAAGAAATGCGAAAACTGATTAGCGCATACGTATAAACTAACCTAATATAGACCGACATGTGGTGAAAATGAGGACGTGCTTGCATATCTTCTGGTTCACAGGGAGCAGTTTGTCAAGTCAAGTATGCGGCAACAAGAGGAATGTAGGAAAACGATGACATCGAAGCGAGCGGAATCAGGAAGGTAGTCAATTTTTTTCTCTTTGAGTTCGTATTATAGTGTATGTCTACTAAGGTAGCAGTGATACAAGCGAGTTGAATACTGTATTTGATGCTTTTCAGGAGGACAGAGAATCATTCACGTCTAAACTTACTCACATCTGCGTTAAATGATAACAGAGTGTGCATGGGATGATCGACTGAGATAGAGCTGTAACTAGGTACGATTTAAATTTTGACTGATTTGTTCTAGAGAAGGACAAGTTGATGAAGGTAAATTTTTTTTCCAGTGTTCTATCTGGATGCTTTAGTCATGTGATATAGCCTGTGTTCTAGTCGTATGCAGCTACAGTGCTTTACACATGATAGAGTGGATGATTTATGTAAATATGTGTTGAACTACGTTGTGTATGAATATCACTCTGTTCTTGTTCTTCTTAACTGTATGCTATTAAGTTAAGGCACTTTGAGATCTGTTACTATAGATCGATATGGTGTGCTAAGCTCCAAGACTTGGTTACATCTCGAGAAATGTGGTGCATTTGGAGGGGTTAGGACTAGGAAAGCTCTATTCAGACAAGAGAGCTGAAGTGTAGCTATATTTCTCTGCTCAGTTGAGGATTAATTGGGTAGCGATGTTGCGGAATAGAGTGGTCAATGCCGAAGTGAGGGTGGTCTTTTAACGTAAGAGTGCGAGATTGCTCTGTGACCACTATAGGCAGATAGATTGATTGAGTACTACGTGTGAGGTCTTAGAAATATGAATATTGTTGTCTGGTATACTTTGATCGTTTTTATGTGTTCGAGAATTAAGTGTGAATGGACGTACTGAGCAGTCATTTGTCAATGCTTGCAATGATACTTGCAAAGTAGAGGAGGTATGTTTTAGCTATAATACTGAAATTAGGAAAACATGCTGTCACATGATTGGCCAGTGTGCTTTATTACAAGGACAAGGTGCGTGTCGGGATATTATTATCATTGTTTGGTGTTTAAGTATATAATATTAAATGCCCTATCCTCAGTGAGAGGGGTGTGTATGTCGGTAAAAGTAATTGCTTATTTGACTACATGTATGCATAATTTAGTACATTTAGTAGTTCACTGAATATGACTATCTGTGGAAAAAGGAATTATTATGTTCTATTGAGCTGGGTTGTATGTGGGGGCATAAATGCTTGTACAAAATTATTATAACATTGTGGGTGGCATATAAGTAGAACAAGTTCTGTGAAAGCGTGTCTTGAAGGAGTGAGCGAGTGGATGACACGACTCATCTACGACTGTATCATTAGGACATGTAAATAAATGTCAGATAATTTAAATTGAGGTCTTTTTTTCTTTTTAATCATATGTATGACTTCTGCATGGAGCTATGTTTGTCTATTTGTTCTAAATGCATACTCATCTATGCTTAGAAAGGGAGAATGCTTTTTATTATTAAGTGAGTTTTGACAGGAGTGAATAGGCTTTTATATATGAGAGTATTTAAGATTTGTGAGTGGAAATTGTCAGCACAGCATGAATGACGATGGGTTCACTGGCTGGGGGGGACACTGTTTACATGTCGAGTTGGAGATGCAGGGGAGGATAGAGATCTGCGCTATTCAGGAATCAATTTGTGCAGTGTATGTCGTTTGACAATAGCTGGAGAGCAGGTATAGAGAGAGAGCCCACTTTGGCATGCTGGTCCTGGGGCTGAGTGGACGGCTGTTTAGATGGACAGATATGTGGCTTTGACATGCTGCCGGCAGCGCTCGCATTTCAGGCGAATGGTCAACACAAGGTCCTGTTGCAGTAACTGAGGTCATTCTGTTTGTAGACAGGCTGCAGAAGGTAATTGATATGTCTTTCTCTGGCATAAATTGCATATATCAGATGCGCAAAGATCTGGAAATGGGATCAGCTGAACGATGTGTAAGGTGTGACTAAAGCCAAGTTGGAATTTTACTGTAGCATGCAGGTTCAGGAAAGGTGACACGTTTCGCACTGGGTGCAGCCGTCTTGAATAATAGTAATTGCATAATCAACTGACATGATGACAGAGCACTCTGGTGGTTGTGATAGGAGCTAAACACAGTTGAACTTGGAGCCAGTTTTGTTAGGTACACGAATTGTATGATCTTCCACCAAAATCCAAACTCCCTACCGAAATAGGACATCTTGAATGAGGCCTGCTGCTGGTGGCGATGTGTACTAACCCAGTTGGTCTCCAGACCTTGTGGCGAACACACGTGCATGATATAAATAATAATAAATAATAAATCATAATAAATAATAATAAATGATCATAAATGATAATAAATAACTGGAGCAGCTGTCTGAATGCAGAGACCTGTTGGAGTGTATGAATCTATAAGAGTTAACTTTGATGTCCTATAGACGACCGAATAGCGAAGTAATAGTATGTGTTGGGTGGCTATGGTGATCAAGTCAGAATTTGAGAAGATGATTGATTTGGGTTGGAGTGTTATTAGATGGGATGTAGATTGTTCGGTTGACTACTTCTGCACATTTGCTTCCTTTATTTAGCTCTGTGAAGATCGATTGTGGTGTGTCGGATACACGCTTGTCTGTTCTCTAGACCTGGGACAGACCTTAGTTGACGTGTAAATTATAGCCAAGATCTGGAAAATGTTACATGACTGAGACCGGTATCCGAGAGTGGAAATATCATTATGCGTATGTTTGTTTCTAGTTAGTCAGTGGTTTACGGCATGCTGCACATAAATAAAGTTCGGCGTTTGTAGAGAATTAATTTGAAGTCTATATCTTGGGAATTATGATGAACTAGTGATCGGTAGCGTGTAGCCTAGTGCATGATATTGAGAAGTATAGCTAAAATGGTGTAATATTATGGAGAAAGTACATGTGTTCTTGCAGTCTATGAGTCTGAGGATGTTTGTAGAAAGGCGAACAGATAAGGAAGGAGAGACAGTAAGGTGTTTGTGCTGAGGAGGGACGATACCGAATTTGTAGAAAGAGTTCTGTGGGTGACTTAGGTCCGCTGATGTAAGAGGGAAGATCAGCTCTGAGTGTCAGGTCTGTAGAGAGAAGGAGCAGGTTGTTTTCCTAGGATTGGAGAGCATTGCTGTATATAGACGCTGTAGGAATAGGATATTTTTTTTCGCATGCTGTAGAGACATACTTGATAAGTGCACTGTTTTGTGTCAAATGTGTATATACTGTATTGTGAAGTTAATGTGGTTTACATTGTGTAGAGTTTGTATATATTGCATTGTAAAGTTAATATTGTTTATGTTATGTGATGAGTAGAGAGGAAGTCGTAAGGACGGTAGAATATTTCCAGAGTAACAGCGTTAATTCCGATACTTAGCTCATTGTGGAATGCCAATCAATTCGAGACCGCGATCAGTAGATTTAACTGTAAGTATAATGACATCAACGACTTCGGTATTCGAGAGTGCGAATATAATGTTTTGGTCTGTTTTTTTCTAGTTATTCAGTGGTTTACAGGATGCTGTACTTAGAAAAAAATTGGTGTGTTCTTGTAGGGCAAGGAAAAAGAAGAGAGAGTAACGCATTTGTGTTGAGGGGAAGCGATCGCCGAATTTGTGGAACAGTTCTGAGAGGGACTTCCGTCCGTTGATGTAAAACGGCTAATTACCGCTGAGTGTGGCGTGTGTTGAAAGGAAGAGCAGGTTTACAGTGCTTCCTTAGGAATGGAGAGAAAAGGGGCATATAGTGGGTATTGTAAAGTTAATGTGGCTTACATTGTGTAGGGTTTGTATATAATGGATTTTAAAGTTACTATTGCTTGTGGGATGAGTAGAGAGGATGACCGTGTGTGTGTGTGTGTGTGTGTGTGTGTGTGTGTGTGTGTGTGTATGTGTGTGTGTCTGTGTAGATTGAGGGGGCTGTGGAAGTAATTTAGTGATCTCTGTAAAAGTCAGCACAGAAAGCCTCAGAAAGAAAAGCAGGATGGTTTTTCGATAACGGGTCCTTAGGAAATTAGGCCAGTACATTCGATAAGAAGGAATAAGAATGATTAATCGATTGTGCTGGGATATAGGAGGGTTGAGAACATTTGCGTATGTTGAGAGTTGGAAAGGTAGGAGGTTAGGAGCACATTCTGTATTATTTTGGTGAACAAGTTCTGTTAGGGTAAGAATTTGAATTTTCAAACAAGCTGAGAAAACACGAAAGGGAGCGTTAACTATTTTTGGGGGCACTATACAATTTCGGAGAGGTTGACTGGGCTCTTATTTTCTTTTACATTGTCAGATGATCGTTTTAGATTGTGAGGGGAGGGAAGCGCTGGGATGTGCGCGGACGGTGTTGGTGTGAACTCGTTCTCGGCTATTCTGACAACAGACGTGAAGGTGGAGATGTGTCGCATATAGGCCGGCAAGCAATGGAATGCGGCCTTAACATGTGCGTTGGACCGCATTGAGTTAGGATGATGACAGACGACTCGCATGGCCTGGTTTGGATAGTCATGTTCAGTGTGTAGGTGATATGAATTTCTCAGGCGTTAGGTGTGAATGCAGCTGTTATCAAGTCATGTTTAAGGGGTCGAACAGAGGCCTTTGAGCGAATTGAGAGCTGTTGGACGTGTGACTTAGTGTGGGATAGGTTGATTGCGCACGTCTGTTGAGTTATTTTGCTATGTGTTATTTGGACAGATTAAGACTAGTGATGGTGTTTACAGTTATGTGTACTGCATTATTTAGGAGCAGTTTGATATTGTGCACTGAAATTAGGAGCTGTTTGCGTGTCTGCCGACTGTGCAACATGACACCAGGTATATCAGGGCGAGTGTTTTTTGTATGAGAGTGATAGGTATAATCGATGCATAAATAAAATGTACGTTTAGTATTTGTGGGATGATATAGAATATGAGAGAGTTCGAGATGGTTCTTATTTTTTCTACTTGGAGGTTTTGTTAGATCGAATTGCTGAGGCGAGTAGCTACGAGAGCGCGAGGGATGTGATTGCAACATATCTCCATCTCTCAGCGGTTAACTAAAGATGGGGCGAGAAATGTTCTCGGCTTAGGTACTGGGGGTGTGCTCTGGCCATGTGCTAGACTGTGTGGATTGAACAACAGTATTAGGGTCATAGTTTAGCTAGAATATTTACAGAGGAGTATGTCCGACGCTGTCCAGGCTGTGATGTGGCGGTCTCGCGCTCGTGGTGTGTGAGAGAGGCAAAGCAGGCGATTTTGAGTCATCACAGGTGACTTAGGTTAGTGGCTTCGTTTGCCACAATTTTCTTGTGTTGGTAGCGAGACACGAACTGACCATCAGAATTGAAGCTTGGCTTATTTGTATAGACAAAATGTGATTTAAGTTAATGTAGGTTAGTACACGTTAGTAAACGGAAGCAAGCATTAGTACATGTTAGCCAACGAACATGGGTCGGTAAAAGGACGTGGTGGTCGGTAGGGACTTTAACTATTTCATTTCAAGTCCAGGTTGGCGTGGCAGTGGCGAAAATTGATTCCAGGTCTAGGTGGACGTGGCAGTTTTCCACATCAGAGAGGTTAATGAATTGATTAGATTAATTAAATAGTCATGCGAAATTTGTTACATTCACTTGCGGAGGTACTAAGCTAGGTGCGCGCGATGGCTTATGTGTACGGACGTGTGTTTTCGCGAAGATCTTGGATTAGGTAATCGAAGCATGTGGGGTGAATAATGAGAATCAGGTGAGCAGTTAACTTAGTGAGAGCGTTCTTTGTCCGACAGAGCCACGTGATCGATCGCGCATTGTGACGTCAAGGAAGTTTCCAACTCGGTAGAAAAAACATTCCAGTTCGAACGTGTCAGTTCCTGTCTATCGGTCTGGAATTCCAAAGTTTATGGGGATGAGAGCGTCCTTTGTGCTCCATCACACGTGCTGGTGGCGTGGTATGTGGCGTGAGGATGGTTTGAACAAAGCAAGCGTGTCGGTTCCTGTCCATCAGTGCTGGGAATTTGCGAACTTTAGGACCGATATAGCTTTTAGCGTGTCACGTGATAGAACTTTCCAAACATCTTGGGCGGTTGTGTGAGGTAGGTATTGGCAGGTTCGAACCTGTTCAGAAAAATAAATTTGGGGTGGAACGTGTCCTTTCTCCAGCATGTGGTCGACAGTTTCCATCCTGTCCAGCGTTAAGTACTCGCAGGTGCGAAAAGATGTTTACATAGCCGGACTCTGAGGCAAGCGCGGCTGACTGTGGCTGGACTCTTGAGGCGCCGCTCGCCGCCTACCTGGCGCGCTGGCCTGGGGCTGTGCAGGTGCCGCTGGTCGCTTGACGTCAGCCGGCCAGGGAGCAGCCGATGGAGCGGGCTTAGCCGGCCGCGCGTATACCAGCTGCGCTCTGGAGTCCGCTGTGTGAGCCCCGAGAAGTCAGTTGGGACACACCTGCATGACCGTAATGCCTGAAATAAAGAGTCATTTTCCCACCTTGTGACTTAGTGTAGTACAAGTGACGACATTTTAATAATTTAGCAGCAGAAGCATAAGTGACCACGAAAATTCAAACTTGGTGGACGTGGCCCAGTTGGATTTCTTCCCGCCATCTTAAATGACGTCACGGTGACGTCCTCGGGTGGCTGAGATACGAACTAACACACAGTTTGACGCCGGACCTCATAGCGAGCACGATGGATGCTGCTGGGATCTCGAAGATGTGTACTAAGTCTGTTGGAGAAGAAGTGATGACCGTACTGTTTGAAATAAAGACTTCAGTCCTTTTCCCATGAATTGACAGGGGGTGACTCAGATTAGTGGAAGTGCAGTTTATTATTATCATTTAACGCGATTTTCATAGCTTACGAGTGAAGCAATAAGTGACCGCGAAAAACATTAAAACTTTGTAGGATGAGGTGAACTATTTGGTACGTGTAACTGATTATCGTGTTGGGATTTGAACTTGTGATATATTTTTTGTTATGATTGTAAGGGAAATGGTTTTCTTCCGGCCAAAATCAGCCGTTTTGAATAAATAATAATAAATGATTGAACTGGGCGCGCTTTTCTATGTTAGGGGAGGTAGGCCAATAATAATAATAAATGATAATAAATGAACATAAATAATGATAAATGATAATAAATGAACTTAAATAATAATAAATGAACTTAAATAATAATAAATGATAATAAATGAACAGAAATGATAATAAGTAATAATAATAAAGAGAAGCACGCCAATTTCCTGCTGGAATTCAAACTTTCCGCCATTTTTCCTTCTGGAGGGTTAGGTTAGCGGACGTACCCCAATTGGTCTATTTTCCCGCCAAAATTCAAAATTCCTGCCATTTTTTCTGGAGGTTAGGTTAGTGGACATGGCATAATAGACCTATTTTCCCGCCAAAATCCGACATCTTGGATGACATCATGCACTGTTGCCAAGTCTACATGCCGCCATCTTGGATGACGTCATCGCCGCCATCTTGAATAAATTTGGCAACAATGCAGAGTGAGGTGACACATACTTAATCCCACTACTACCTACAACCACACATTTTCTTCCACTCACATTTGGATTATATGTTACAAAGATCAATGTAACTTTATAGGTGAGCTACAACATGGTAACTGTCTGACGAATGGTGATAGCAGTAAATCAAACTACTGGAAGAAGAGTTCCAGTATGTTTGCTGCTGCTGCTGTGATAGACCGTCAATGTGCTGCTGATGTGGACCAGATGCTGGAAAATCAGTCTCAGGGAAAGACTGACCTAATAAATCCGGTAGGCCAGTGACGCACTACTGGAGTGGTGGTGATAGTGGAAACCTACAGTGCAGGAACAACTGTTGTGTATCCCGATCCCTTAAATCAGATAGGTTGACATTGTGCTGCGGCTTCGATGGTGTAGACAGTTCCTGCTACACTGCATCATCTGGGGTCCATTTCACAGTGCAAGAAATAATAATAAATGAAAACACACATAGTTAACTACAATGATAATGAACAATGAGAGAGATGGGTGGATTGCTTATACTTACATTCAAATGTTACAGTCTTCTATTTATTCTACCTGGGAGTGGTGGCTGATCTTTGCTGCTGCTGCTGCTGCTGACGCATCATGGTGATCAACTGATGTACAGAGTGATCCGTGGCTGGCCCATGTTATGAGATGGATTAAACCTGGTTGCTATTCTGTGTTTAGTCGCCCTCGGTTATCACGATGTCCTCTCTCCCCGCGAGTGGCAGCAGCGGTGTGTATCGATATTCGCACCTTTTACTATCTTTGTCCTGACGCTGATAGTTTCGGCTGTGCGGTGTGCGATGAGCTGGTCGGTTGGTGTGGAGCAGCGAGGAAATCTCAGCGGCTCGTTGTTGGGCCGAGGCCACTGGCGGCGTCCACTCGCGGTCGGAGTGTGTGCTGCTGTTCTCATTGCTACGAGGTCCGTGGCTCACCGATCCTGGACACGAAAGTTGAGTTTTGACTTA
This sequence comes from Schistocerca serialis cubense, assembly GCF_023864345.2. Classification (NCBI taxonomy): domain Eukaryota; kingdom Metazoa; phylum Arthropoda; class Insecta; order Orthoptera; family Acrididae; genus Schistocerca; species Schistocerca serialis. The sequence continues at coordinate 575,467,482 of NC_064640.1, read as the reverse complement.
ATGTACTAGCAAGTTACGACTGTTCACATTGTGTCATTTCGATTTCTTTACCGGCTATTGGGACCTTCTCACTCGCAACAACGTTCGTTTTCCAGTTAGCAAATTTTAGCCACCCTCCGGTGGCGTTTAACTGTACGTGGTTATTTTGAATTGAAGTGCACCAGCGGAATCTTCTGCCTTGTGGCCGTTAACGTTCCGGTTACCTGCCCTGGCCGTTAACGTAAATTCAGGCAGTGTATTTTCCTCATCATGTTGTCGCTGTCCGGCATGGTGTGTAGTTTGACAGCTCAATGTATAATTGGTTGTGGGCGCCAATACCTTCTACGTTGTTCCATCGAACTTCCTGTTGTGTGCTGGTTGGGTGGAGCGGAAGTTATCTTGTAGGTGGGTCCGTTGACTGTCTGTCGGTTGGGTTGTCGTCGGATCGAGAATGGTTGGGCCGGGTGCCTGTCTCACCTAAGTGAACGTTAGTGTTTGAATTCCAGGCCGACCCTCGGAAACTTCTCAGCGCCATTGGGTGTACTGCCTTTTCTTATTTGTTCTTGTTGTTTGTATTTGTATGGCTTCTAGCCGATTTTTAAATTAAGGTTTTTTGCCCTTACGGCGTAAGATTGTCTGGGCCGTCAGCCAAATTTAAAGAACTGTTTTAAGGAAAGGCCCTTGGCGTTTTTGAAAATTTAATTTTGTTTGAGTCTTAAGTGATGGGTCTTCAGCCGATTTTTAAATTAAAGTTGTTTTGCTCTAAAGGTGTGAGATTGTTTTGGCCTTCAGCCTAACTGAAAGAACTGATTTAAGATAAGACTTTCTGCCTTTTAAATTTCTGATTTTGGTTTGAGTCTTAAGTTATTGGCCTTCAGCCGATTTTAAATTAAAGTGGTATTGCCCTTAAGGCATGAGATTGTATGGCGCCTTCAGCTGGTAATTAAGTTCCAAAAATTAATGCTGTGGTTTTTTTTTAATTTTCTTGGTTCTTGTAATGTTTGGTCAAATAAATAAAGTTGTATGTTCGAGTGCAACTGACAGACGCTTATTTTGGCCCCTTTCCACAGTTTAAACTACCTGTCCTGTCCTGTCCTGTCCTGCGGGTTTAGCAGGGCGTTTCACTGGTAGCAGAACGTGGTTGCTCTTGTTCTTGCCGTTCTAGTTGCTGTCAGTTTCACTCTTGTTTTGTTTGCGTTCTGTGGCACCGTATTGTTTTGGCTGTTACTTGTTTCAGGTGCTTATTGTAGTGGCAGTCAGACAGTGCCCGGGGATCGACCTGCTCAGGAAGGACTAGCTTGTTTACGAGTTGGCAATAAGGCGCCAACCGGTTGAGGGCAGTGTTCCGGAACTGACAGCCCGTTAGCGCGCTGCCGTTCTTCAGCCGGTTGACGTCACGTCGGCGGTGGTGGGCGAGACAGGGCCGACAACTGAATTTTTGTTTGAGGCTATTAAAGACCTTGAGGACACTATTGGTCTTTTGGAAGGAATTCAACCTAGTGATAGTCAGCTGGATAGGGTGCGGGCACAGTTAATGCAATTAACTAATCGGATAGCGGATTTAAGAACGTTAGATTTGGAAGATCATCACAAAAAATTAACCGTTGAGTTGGGAACTTTGGTGAGCACATTACAGTTTAAGCTTACGTGGTTGGAGTTGGATGGGAGGAAGGTTGAAGATAGGGACCTGCGCTGTCAGGGAGAGGGTGAGAGCCAGCCTGGGTGTGGTACTGTTACATCCTCTGTAAAGTTAGATGCTTTGTTTGTCAAGTTGCTAAATCCTCTGGCCTATTTCTTCGGAGATATTACTGAGTTGGTTGTGGAGCGTCTTGATCAGGTGGAAAAATTATTGTGGTTATTAGCTCGCCTAGAACAACACGCGGCCGCCTTTCGCGTTCCGCACCAAGTAATTTTGTCGTTGTTGTACCCGTTAGCTAGAGGCGAGTTGCAGAACCTCCTCTCGCGAGCCATGGCGGAGGGCTTTTCTTTGCAGCAATTAAGGGAGCTCGTAATTAGGCAAAGGTTGACCATAAGGGTTCGAAACAGCTTGAGTGTCGTTACATTTGGGAATGGCAGCGGGGTGAGGAGCAGTTACATCAGTATGTCGATAGAGTTCAGACAGTACATATCGGTATAAACAAAGATATAGATGAATAAATATATGTATAAGCATGCTGCTACCGTTTCTTCGTGTAACTGAGGACTACTTATGGCCTGACGCGATCCACTTTGTCCGCAGCTCGTGGTCGTGCGGTAGCGATCTCGCTTCCCACGCCCGGGTTCCCAGGTTCGATTCCTGAGGGGTCAGGGATTTTCTCTGCCTCGTGATGACTGGGTGTTGTGTGTTGTCCTTAGGTTAGTTAGGTTTAAGTAGTTCTAAGTTCTAGGGGACTGATGATCATAGATGTTAAGTCCCATAGTGCTCAGAGCCATTTGAACCATTTGAACCAGCGAGCCACTTTGACCTCCAATAACTCACATATTATTCAAGTTACATGCCTGTGATTCTTATCAATTTATTTTTACACTAATAACTTTCTAAAAACACGTCGATTGACGAAATCAGATGAAGTGTTTACATTTTGGAAATTCGTTGCTACGTGTTACTTTCATAATTTACCATCAGATACTGAGCTTTAAACTAATAAAGATATTGAAAATCTGATTACACAATCAGAATCGTCGTGCAAATAATAGTAATGTACATGTTTCTTTTTGAGGTATCATGACTCATCTGGCTACTATTAATTTGTATACGAACTGTGAAATGTCTGCCATTAAGGTTTCACAAAGTCTGCCATCTTTGGCCCTCCCGGCGCACAGCGTCACCAAGGAATTCCCAGCCACGAGCTTGATGGACCACGTGCTCCGGCCGTTGTGAGGCACCACGCGGATGCTAACGAGCTCGGCCCTTCCTAACGGCCCGAGCGGTGGCCGCCAACTCTGAACTTAGAATATTTTCAGGGCGCCACGACTTGCCCGTGGCCTCACAATCCGCTGAAGTTATCAAAAGGGAACGCCGACGTTGTTTGAGGTGCGGCAGTGCGGCTCATTTGGTGCTCTCTTGTGTTCGGCATCATGCACCCAGAGCCAGTAGATGACGCCGGGTTGGGCCGCGAACTCGGATTCGAGCTTTCAGACCTTGGCGTACTCGGGTGGTCGCTCCCTCATCACCCTCCTTGCCTTACATTTGTTCTCGGGTAGGTGGCGAGCCGGTTTGTGCTCTTTTTTATTCTGGTAGTTCCATTTCTTTATTGAGCTTTGAGTGGTTTTTGGAATTTGAGCATCTTACGAAAGTTCGGTCGGTCCCTTCGCCGGTGGAGAGATGTTGGGTGGCCAATGGCCAGGTGTTGCCTCTGCATGGTTGGGTCCAGGGGAGTATATCGGTCGGCGATTTTTCCTGGCCTATGTTCAGATCAAATGGCTCTGAGCACTATGGGGCTTAACATCTTAGGTCATCAGTCCCCTAGAACTTCGAACTACTTAAACCTAACTAACCTTAGGACATCACACACATCCATGCCCGAGGCAGGATTCGAACCTGCGACCGTAGCAGTCCCCCGGTTATGGACTGCAGCGCCTAGAACCGCACGGCCACCGCGGCCGGCTCCTGGCCTATGTCTTTGGCCTTGGTTAAGGAACTGCCGTTAATCCAATTTTGGGGTGTGATTTCATCAATAAAACCGGGTTGGTCTTGGATTATTCTGGACACACCTTTTCCTGTTCGCTCCTGAAGAGAAGTTTGGCCTTTGCGAATGTGCTAAACCCATTGTGCATCGAACTGTCGGCGCGTTGGCCGTTGAGGCCATAGCTAATGAGTTTGATCTGACCCATCTATTGCCCCATCAGGCTTATCAGTTACGCGATTTGTTGCACAGTTTTCCCCAGCTCCTTAGTGATAATCTGGGTGTTACTAACGTTCTTGATTATCATATCCATCTGTCAGACAATATTCCGGTTTGGCAGTCTCCATACCGTCTCCCACCCCCTAAGGTGAAGATAATCAGGGCTGAAATATCTCAGATGCTCCAACAAGGAGTGATTAGGCCTTCTACATCTGCTTATGCTTCCCCAATATTTCTTCTACCTAAAGATGAGGGGTGCGATTTCAGACCTGTGGTTGACTACCGCCGTTTAAACGCTAATTTTGTCCTTCAATCGGTACCCCTCCTTGATTTGCATAATTATTTTACTTTGTTTTCCGGCGCTAATTGGTTTTCGGTCCTTGATTTGAATCAGGCCTAGTATCAGTTTCCATTGGCTGAAGAATGTAAACATGCTACCACAAAAAAATGGTTCAAATGGCTCTGAGCACTATGGGACTTAACATCTCAGGTCATCAGTCCCCTAGAACTTAGAACTACGTAAACCTAACTAATATAAGGACATCACATACGTCCATGCCAGAGGCAGGATTCGAACCTGCGACCGTAGCAGTCGCGCGGTTCCGGACTACAGCGAATAGAACCGCATGTCCACCGCGGCCGTCCATGTTACCACATTTTGTACTGAATGGAACTTGTTTGTGTTTAACAGAGTCCCTTTTGGGCTAGCAACTGGAGCGGCTGTGCTTACTCGTTTGTTGGATAGTATCGTTGGCGACTAGAAATTAGTCTGTGTGTATAATTATTTGGACGACTTGGTTATCTATAGTCGTTCGTTTGAGGATCATTTGGAGCATATCCACCAAATTCTTTTGAGATTACAGGGAGCCGGGCTGACCGTTAAGCCTAGTAAGATGACGCTAGCCAAGCAGCAATTATCTTTCTCAGGTCATATAGTGTCGGGTCAGAATATTCGCATTGACCAAGAGCGAACTAAAGCCTTACGGGCTTTGCCTCCGCCTACTGATAAGAGGGGAATTGCTAAATTCATAGGCATGGCGAACTACTTTAGGCGTTTCGTTCCCAATTTTGCTCAGTTGGCGACGTCCTTAAACCAATTACACCGGAAGGCTCAATTGGTTCAATTGGCTCTGAGTACTATGGGACTTAACATCTGAGGTCATCAGTCCCCTAGAACTTAGAACCACTTAAACCTAACTAACCTAAGGATATCATACACATCCATGCCCGAGGCAGGATTCGAACCTGCGACCGTAGCGTTCGCGCGGTTCCAGACTGAAGCGCCTAGAACCGCTCGGCCACATCGGCCGGCTACGCCGGAAGTGCGCGCATTTTGACCCGCCCAGGAGGCTACCTTTGAGCACATTAAGGCAGTAATAGCCAATCCTCCGGTTCTTTGTGTACCCGATCTTAATAAAAGGTTTGTTGTTCAAACTGACGCTTCTAACGCTGGTATTTCAGCAGTTCTCCTCCAGGAGTTTGAGGGACAAAGACAGCCATTAGCCTACGCGTCTCGTCGGTTAACTCATGCCAAACTCAAGTACTCTGTCTACGACTGCGAGGCTTTGGCCGTTTTATTTGCATTAGAGAAGTACCGACCGCTTCTACCTTGAACATCAGATTTTCCAATTAGAAACCGACAATCAGGCTTTCAGCTAGTTGTTGGCTAGGCCGCGTAAAACTGGCCGTATTGCCAGATGGGCAGTACGCATTTCGGCATTTCAGGACCCTCGGAAACTTCTGAGCGCCATTGCGTGTACTGCCTTTTCTTATTTGTTCTTGTTGTTCGTAATGTAACAACTTGAACGTGCTTCTGACATCAAATGTAACAGTTGTGTTACTAAATGTGACACTTCTGTCACTCAATGTAACTGGGTTTCTCTTTGGATGCTGTCAATTGTCAGGATGAGCATTCTAAAGCATTCTGTCAGGGTGAAAATATTAAATAAATTAACTTTTCTCTCTTAATAACATGTGGGCAGGGTGGGTTCTCCCTTGGCTCGGGTATGAGGTCGAATGAAACATCATTTTTACATAAGATAACTTTTATTGACGATTTGTACAACTGTATCTTACTGGGACGTTCTGGTTCGGAGAGCGGCAGCCGTGTCGTTTGCGTAGCCTTCTGCTGTGGCAGCGGCGGCGGCGGCGGCGGCGGCGGCGTCTGATTACGCGTAGCGGTGTGTATCTCGTGTCGCCGTCTCGCCCAGCTGACCGGAGACGCGCAGCGCGAGGTGGCCCGTTTAATTATTGCGAGCGACGTCGTGCATCGGATGGTGATACCTTGAATGTGGCGTCCCAGTGTTTCTCTAAGCGGCCGCGTGTGTTGTGCGTCGACCAGCGGAGCGGCGCGACGGGGCAAGGCCAGTGTCCCGAACTCGAACCACGGACTCCCGCTTGCCAGTCTTCGGCTGTCAGCTCTTCATCCCAGCTCACAGGTGACTACTGATGTGAGGCCGTCTCCTTCCCGTCCTCACGAGTCACCCGGGTATGTAAAAACCAGACTTCCAATACCTTTTAACTTCTGTCTTCTGGCGCCGCGGCTGCTGCTTGCTATTCCATTACAGCGGCGGACTTGGTGCGTCTGTGCATGATGCAGTCTCTTCTTGCATGACGGTCTTCAGCACCGAAACTGACTGAAAACTACTGCTACTCTTCTTTTCTTCCTTCGTCTCTCGTCTTCGTCTCCGTCCCCGTCTCCGTCTTCGTCTTCGTCCCCGTCTTCATCTGTCTTCCTCTGTCTTCATCCGTCTTCATCTGTCGGGCCCACCGCGTCTCGCGTATTTATTCACTTCAGTTCACTGGAGGTGAACGACTTCACGGCCATTGCCTCTTCTGTCACGCTGAAAAGCTTCTCGAAGAATCGTCTTGACCTCGGTCATTGGCTCTTGGAATGTAGGCGGGGGCCTCTGATCGCATGTGACGACTGAGAAACACGTGAGCCGGTCATTGCCTCTTCCGTCACGTTGAAAAGCTTCTCGAAGAATCTTCTTAACCTCGGTCATTGGCTCTTGGAATGTAGGCGAGGGCCTTTGCTCACATGCGACAACTTAGAAACACGTGAGCCGGTCGGGCGATGCCCTGACGGCTGAATCGACAGCGCCCGCTTATGTGGAACTGCTGACTTCAGGGTCATTGTCTCTTCTGTTCTGCTGTTCTGCACGCTGAATGCCAGTATGTAACTCTCTAAACTAAACCAAGTTTTCCATTTATATTCTAATTTGTAGTTCACTTTGATTTCACTAATTTATTTACTTAAGTAACACTCAACATTCCTCCACCCTTCGGAGAAATTCGCCCTCGAATTTACCACTCAACATTCCTCCACTCTTCACACGGCAAAAGCACAAACACTGAAAACTCTCGACTTAGAAGATTACACACGCCTCACATTAAGTATGTGGAAAATACTTTATCACTTTACAAAAGCACTGTACGGTCATGAATCACATAGTTCTTACATAAATGGTTGTAATAAGTGTACAAATCTTGATGACAATGAATAAACAAAAAATAGATTTTGCACTTAGAAAATTACATAGCAACAGCTGTTTAATCTACGCTATACTAATGCAAGAATATATATTCTACAGTATTGTTTATGTTAACAAGAGACTGTTTAATAAAGATTGAAGTACAATAAACAAAATTAATACACTAATGCTCAAAAGTAACTACTGAAGTACATCAGTTAAGAATGTGGTATCCAGTTAACAGGGATTTGATGAAGTGGTATATTATTATTTGGCTTATTTTTTCGTCTTAAATAAAAGAAAACTGTACAAAGCAGAAACACCAACACAAAGGTTCTAGATATACCCGTTCCTAGCATTATAATTTTAGTTTTGTGTTCACCTTTTAACTTTAAGACATGTTGCATCATAACATTGGCATCAATTTTGCCTTGCTGCGAGTTTATGACTTCAGAAGGGAACTGTAAAGGGAGTCATTGAGGTAGGATAGGTTTTGTGTTGGAAATGCTTGCATGGCGTTGTCTGAAAAAAGCAAACAACATGGTTATGAACCTACAAACCTAGTAAAAACAAAAACAAAGAAAAGAAGGAATACATTGTTAACTACAAGATCTACATGTTTCTACGTTCAACTTTTCTTTCTTAAAAAATAAACCATTATAATTTATTAGTTATTTACATTTGTATACTGTCCACAGTCTACTAAGATTCAACTAGGACATTCGCACCCTTGAACGAAGATTGTATGGTGCCATGTCTGTATGTTGTGCTGGCGTGGCCACTCTTTTTCCTTTACGGGAACTTCCTCCACCCTTCGGAAAAGCAGACACTATTGTTGAAGGAATTACATCTGGAGCGCCCTTAAAAGGTTTTAAACGACTTGCATGGACAATGGTAGTTCGGGTGGGCAGTTGCAATTTAACGTTGACTGGTGACGTGATCTCAATAATTTGATAAGGACCTCTGTAGTTTGTTACAAATTTCTTCGTTTTTCCTTTAGCTATGTAGGGAGTTGAAAGCATAACCCACTGACCGATTTTGTAATTTGGATATTTAGCTTGGGTATTACCTAATCTTTCCTGTCGTTCCAAAGCCCTTGTATTAGATTTTTGAACCTTTTTCCATACATCCTTCATCATTCGACTGAAATCTCTTACTGTTTCTCCGACTTTTCCGTTTTTATGCCTGATTACATCAAAAGGGGACGGCATTTTTTTCCCATAGACCACTTCATAAGGTGACATGCCAGTTGCTTCATGCGTTTTGGCGTTGTATACCGACACGATTATTGGTAAATACGTATCCCAATTAGAATGTTGTTCGTTAATATAATAACTAAGCATCTTGCCAATTGTCCGATGAACTCTTTCTGTGCGCCCGTTGCACTGAGGGTGTAACGGAGTTGTGCGTAATTTGCGTATTTTTAGTAAGTGGCATAGCTGTTTCATTAATTCAGACATAAAATTAGATCCCTGATCTGTGATAATAGCTTCAGGTACTCCAAATTTAAGTATCCAGTTGTTAACTAAAGCTTGGGCAACTGTATTTGCTTGCTGATCTGGGAGACTCACCATAGCTAGATAGCGTGAAAAGTGATCGATAATTGTAAGAACATACTTATTACCAGCAGGTGTTTTATGAAATGGCCCGTAGAGATCGACTCCGCAGATTTGAAATGGACATGAAGCCTCGGGGAGCCTCTGTAAGGGTATTTTTGAACGAGAAAGTTCAGCTCGTTGTGCGCACGCAATGCAATTACGAACGTACTGCGCAACATCCTGCTTTCTGGTTTGCCACCAAAATCGTTCTGCTACTCGTCTTTCGGTTGTCCGCTGTCCACCGTGTCCTGCAAGGATATGATCGTGGGCCTCTGCCATTATTTCTTGTCTAAGGTGTTGGGGAACAACAATTCGCGGTCCAAGTTTTGTTTTACGGCATAATACACCATCTTCAAAGCAAAATTGTTTTTTGAGTTGCGTATTTTTTACATTCTGTATCCTCATCTTGTGCCTTTTTCCAGTCCTCAGTATCTCGGCCTGTTGCTTCCAAAAGTGCTATTTTCCGACTTAGGCAATCTGCATTTGTGTGTTTTTTGCCTGGTTTATGGATAACTTCGAAATCCATTTCGGAAAGACATAGGGCCCAACGGGTAAGACGACTAGATGGATCCTTTAATCCAAGCAACCATTTTAAAGCTGCGTGGTCTGTAATGACCTTGAATTTCCTACCATACAAGTAGCATTTAAAGTATTTGATACCATATATAACACTTAACAATTCTTTCTCCGTTGTGGAATAATTTCTTTCTGCTGTTGTTAGTTGTCTCGGAGCATAGGCTATGGGGTGTTCCGCGCCATTAATATTCTGACTCAAAACAACTCCTACTGAATGACCACTTGCGTCACAGGATAAAATAAATTCTTTATTATAATCTGGGTAGGCTAATACAGGACTGTGTGTTAACTTATCTTTAAGGGTTTGAAATGCAGATTCACAATCTTCAGACCAATGAAATTTTGCACCCTTTTTCAACAATTGGGTTAAGGGTCGGGCAATTTCAGCAAAATTTTGAACATATTTTCGGTAATACGATGCGAGACCAATGAAACTTTGTACTTCCTTAACGCGTTGTGGTGTTGGGAAGTCCTTAACTGCCGAAATTAATCGAGGATCTGTTTTAATTCCTTTTTCACTAATGACATGCCCTAGGTATGTAACCTCTGTCAATGCAAAACTACATTTTTCCATATTTAATGTTAATTTAGCTTTTCAAAGTCTCTGAAAAACATTACGCAGACGCACAGCATGTTCATTAATGTCTCTGGAGAATACAATAATATCGTCTAGATATACACAACATTGCTGAGTTTTGAGTCCTCGCAATACTCCATCGAGTAGTCTTTGAAAAGTTGCTGGTGCATTTTTCAAACCGAAAGGCATTCTTTTAAATTGCCAGTGGCCTCCAGGGGTAGAAAATGCTGTTTTATGCCTATCTTCAGGTGCAACTTCCAATTGATGATATCCGCTACGTAAATCGATTGTTGAAAAGTATTTACTGTTACCCAAACTGTCAATGATATCTGTAATGTTTGGAAGAGGATAAACATCTGAGATAGTTTGTTTGTTAAGGTGTCTGTAGTCACAACAAAACCTATATCGTTTCGTACCGTCGGGAGACTTCTTTGGAATAATTACAATATTTGAATTATAAGGCGAATCAGAATATTCTATAATTCCATCTTTTAGATGCTGTTCTATAAATTCATCCAGTACTGGCTGTAAGTGATGCGCAACTCTATAAGGCTTCCTATAAACTGGGGGGCTATTTCCTGTTGGGATCCTATGCTGTGTGATGTCTGTTGCTGGCAATGGACCTTCTGCATTAAATAAATCTTGGAACTCAACTAAAACTGCTTCTATCGTGTCTCTATCCTTTCCTTTCAAATGCTCAATCTTCTGGCGCAATGCGGTTTTATAGGCGTCTGGTTTCTGACCATCATTAATATCTGACCAAATGAAATCTTCTTCTTCAAAAGTACTGACTGTAGCTACTAATATTCCCTTATGCAACTCTTTGTCCTCCACTCCGAAATTGTCAATATGTACCGGTACTTTTCTTTCTCCCTCAACGTCTTGAACCCGTACAACACTCCTACGTACAAAACAATGTGATGCATCTAATTCCTCATTTTCCTCTAAAGGCTCTATTAGACACACTGTATCTGTAGGTACTTCGTGGTCAACGGTCATCCAGAGAAGTTTTCCTGAGCCAGATGGTATCTCATCCCGCGAATCAACCTTCAAGGACGTTGCACGCAGTATAGTTGATTTCGCCTTCCGGTTAGGGAAATCTTGCGGCAGAGGGCCCTTTGCAGCAGTGTCACCTAGCTGAAACACTATTCCGCTAAGTTCTACAGTTTGCTGTCTGAGGTCGATTTTAGCGTGATGTTTATTCAGGAAATCCAACCCTAGGATCGCGTCGTACCCGTCAGATACCTTTGTTACCACTTCTACATCTTCTTGAAATTGTACACCGTGAATATAGAAAATCAATTATGTACATCCTAATGACTTAACTGTACCTCCTCCTACTCCACTCAATCTATACATTGGAGGGTCATATTTCTTTTCTACAATACATTCATTACTTACTATTGATGTGTTTGCGCCTGTATCCACCAGTATCCTTGCCTCTTTATCCTGTATGGTAGCAGATAACCAGCATTCCGCCTTCACATTCGCCTTAATGGCATGAAATTTTATTGGGAACGCCTGGCGGCGGCTCCGACATTCCCGTTTGAGTTTAACTGATTTCTATTTCCAAAAACTTTCTTAGACCTGCATTCCTTGAATGTGTGACCTATTCTTTGACAATTAGTGCATTGAGGTTGTCTGCAGTTTTTTGCTATATGTCCGTGTCGATCGCACCTAAAACATCGTACTCCTGCTGAAAATATATTTCGCTTCTCCTTGTATCTGGTGGCAATGTCAATTTCTTCAAAAGCTGTCGCCACAGATACAGCTTCTGCTAAATTTTTAGGAAACTCTGCCCTGACACGACGGGACGTTTCAGGAGGTAAGCCACGTAAAAATGTATCCAGAGCTCTATCTTCCGCCTCTTGTAAAATAACCTTATTTGCTTCATCACTAGTTGTCAACTGATAGGTGTTAATATTAACTTTTCTAATCCTATCTACAAAGCTTTCTAACGACTCGTTTTGCCTCTGAGTGATATTGTTTAACTTTTCCCTATAAAATCTACAGCTGTTCTGTTTTTGAAAACGTTTAAGCAATCCTTTCTTCAATTCCTCAAATGTTGGAGCATTCCGTAATTCTTCATGGTATAAGACGTGTGCTTTAGCCTCTCCTGTCAATCTTAACTTTGTCATTTGTAAGAGCTGTTCATCTGACCATGATCCTAACTTTGCAGCTGCTACTAAATCATCAAAAAAGGCTGTTATGTCCTCGCCAGGTTTACCTGAAAAAGGAGTTACTAAGGCTGCTGCTGAGGAATCTAGGGTGGGAGGGATTGAACTGGTTTGCCTAACCTCACACAACTGCTTAAATAATACATTATTATCATTTTTAAGCTGTGCTATCTGATTAACTAAGATCTGAATAGCTTCATCAGTAGAAACCGCTTGTGGTGCTGACTCTGACTTTGTACGATTTCGTGTCATCATTTTACAAACTGTTAGTTACACAATCTTCCTGTACTGAATATAAAAGATATTTAAATATTTCCGACAAACTCTTAAAATCATGAGAGAAAATACACTTCTAAATAAAGAAAATATTACGACTGCTATGCAAACCTCTATCCCTTCACACATTAAAAAATAATAACTGGGGACCTTTAGTGACTGTCATTCACACCTCATATTGAGCCAAAGGTTTTTTCTCTGACACCAATTGTAACAACTTGAACGTGCTTCTGACATCAAATGTAACAGTTGTGTTACTAAATGTGACACTTCTGTCACTCAATGTAACTGGGTTTCTCTTTGGATGCTGTCAATTGTCAGGATGAGCATTCTAAAGCATTCTGTCAGGGTGAAAATATTAAATAAATTAACTTTTCTCTCTTAATAACATGTGGGCAGGGTGGGTTCTCCCTTGGCTCGGGTATGAGGTCGAATGAAACATCATTTTTACATAAGATAACTTTTATTGACGATTTGTACAACTGTATCTTACTGGGACGTTCTGGTTCGGAGAGCGGCAGCCGTGTCGTTTGCGTAGCCTTCTGCTGTGGCAGCGGCGGCGGCGGCGGCGGCGGCGGCGTCTGATTACGCGTAGCGGTGTGTATCTCGTGTCGCCGTCTCGCCCAGCTGACCGGAGACGCGCAGCGCGAGGTGGCCCGTTTAATTATTGCGAGCGACGTCGTGCATCGGATGGTGATACCTTGAATGTGGCGTCCCAGTGTTTCTCTAAGCGGCCGCGTGTGTTGTGCGTCGACCAGCGGAGCGGCGCGGCGGGGCAAGGCCAGTGTCCCGAACTCGAACCACGGACTCCCGCTTGCCAGTCTTCGGCTGTCAGCTCTTCATCCCAGCTCACAGGTGACTACTGATGTGAGGCCGTCTCCTTCCCGTCCTCACGAGTCACCCGGGTATGTAAAAATCAGACTTCCAATACCTTTTAACTTCTGTCTTCTGGCGCCGCGGCTGCTGCTTGCTATTCCATTACAGCGGCGGACTTGGTGCGTCTGTGCATGATGCAGTCTCTTCTTGCATGACGGTCTTCAGCACCGAAACTGACTGAAAACTACTGCTACTCTTCTTTTCTTCCTTCGTCTCTCGTCTTCGTCTCCGTCCCCGTCTCCGTCTTCGTCTTCGTCCCCGTCTTCATCTGTCTTCCTCTGTCTTCATCCGTCTTCATCTGTCGGGCCCACCGCGTCTCGCGTATTTATTCACTTCAGTTCACTGGAGGTGAACGACTTCACGGCCATTGCCTCTTCTGTCACGTTGAAAAGCTTCTCGAAGAATCGTCTTGACCTCGGTCATTGGCTCTTGGAATGTAGGCGGGGGCCTCTGATCGCATGTGACGACTGAGAAACACGTGAGCCGGTCATTGCCTCTTCCGTCACGTTGAAAAGCTTCTCGAAGAATCTTCTTAACCTCGGTCATTGGCTCTTGGAATGTAGGCGAGGGCCTTTGCTCACATGCGACAACTTAGAAACACGTGAGCCGGTCGGGCGATGCCCTGACGGCTGAATCGACAGCGCCCGCTTATGTGGAACTGCTGACTTCAGGGTCATTGTCTCTTCTGTTCTGCTGTTCTGCACGCTGAATGCCAGTATGTAACTCTCTAAACTAAACCAAGTTTTCCATTTATATTCTAATTTGTAGTTCACTTTGATTTCACTAATTTATTTACTTAAGTAACACTCAACAGTAATTGTATGGCTTCTAGCCGATTTTTAAATTAAGGTTTTTTTTTTGCCCTTACGATGTAAGATTGTCTGGGGCTTCAGCCAAATTTAAAGAACGCCCTTGGCGTTTTTAAAAATTTAATTTTGTTTGAATCTTAAGTGATGGGCCCTCAGCCTTTTTTAAAAGCTGTTTTACTCTTAAGGTGTGAGATTGTTTCGGCCTTCAGCCTAACTGAAAGAAATGATTTAAGATAAGGCCTTCTGATTTTTAAATTTCTGATTTTGGTTTGAGTCTTTAAGCTATTGGCCTTCAGCCGATTTTAAATTAAAGTGGTACTGCCCTTAAGGCATGAGATTGTATGGCGCCTTCAGCCGGTAATTAAGTTCCAAAAATTAATGCTGTGTGTTTTTTTAATTTTTTTGGCTCTTGTAATGTTTGGTCAAATAAATAAAGTTGTATGTTCGAGTGTAACTGGCAGCAGCTTATTTTGGGACCTTTCCACAATTTAAACTATCTGTCCTGTCCTGCAGGTTTATCAGGGCGTTTCACACAGCACAAATGATGAGTCCATCTCATGATGACAACTAGCGTACCCCAGAGGGTGGTGGGGGAATGCTATAACTTGGTGATGGGGGTCAAATCTTACCTATGGAGTAACTTCTCAACATTTATAAACCACCATAATTGAGTAGTGGAGTGGGAATCTTTTAAGTGGTCATTTTGGGTCATAAATTATGGTAATTAAGATTAAACTAAAAGTACCTTCATAAATAAGACTTGTGTAAACATTAATAACATCATACATGCCGTCCGCAGCTCGTGGTCTAGTGGCTAGCGTTACTGCCTCTGGATCATGGGGCCCAGGTTTCGACTCCCGGGGATTCTCTCTTCCCGAGGGCTGGATGTTTGTGTTGCCCTCATCATTTCATCATCATTATCATCATCATTCGTGACAGTGGCTCGACTGGACAGTGCAAAAAAATTGACGTTTAAAAATAGGGGCTTTGTACGGGCGCTGATGACAGTGCAGTTGAGTGTATCACAAACCGAACATTATCATCATCATCATACGTACCCAGCGTGTTTAGAATAAAATCATAATTTGCATTTGCATAAACATAAATTATGAATACAAGTTACATTAGAGTCGCAAATTAGTTTAAATAAAAAATAGTATCGCTTACTGGAGTTTACAGAACGAGGCTAGGGAGAACAAGGGACCCGTTTTGTTCTAACGTACTGTTCTCCTCTACTGATGACCTAACATCTGCTCACTTTGGATTCGTGACGATTTTAAACAGGCTCAGACACAGGTAGAATGACCAGGAGTCTGTCTATCCGTTAGATGTTATGTGAGCCACTGTAAGTAATGCTAATGACGGAGGCACGTACCACAGTTATCTCTGGGACATCTGGCAGCAATCCCGCCTGCAGCAGTGCCGTTCCACCGAACTGGAGTTCTCCTCTTGGGGAGATTTCAGAATCTGACGAACGTGAATCGATGGATAATGTTCTGCATTGATTACATCACCAGCTATGCTGCCACCAACGCCGTACTGACTGTCGAAGCTACGCAAATTTCACATGTCCTTGTAGAAGAAACCTTTTTAAAGCACAGAGCACTCTGTGTGATACATTGTGAAAATGTTTTACAGCCAAGACTAGCATCAGCGGTAATTTCACAACTACCTACCATCCACCGATGAATGGCATCACAGAATACTTTAGTAAGAAATTGGCAGATGCACTCTCGATGTACGTTAATGTCGACAAAAGAGAGTGAGGTACAATACAACTCATCGCGACTATCACACACAACACACCGAAGCAAGACGTTATAGAATTCACACCGTTCATTCCTCTCCACATTTGTGAGAACGAAGCGATCATGGATGCATCGCTCCCGTTTCAACCAGACGATAGACAGGATGACTATCTAAAAGATCTAATCAACGTGACGGAAGACTCAAGGTAAATGGCTCGCACACGTTCCCGGGACGCCGAAAACATCGACAGCGCTATAAGGCCAAGCACAGGCCACTGAGATACATTCTGGGAGACTTGGTATAGATTTTTAAGTATGTGCGGAAAGGGGGGGGGCTATCGGAACAGTTACTGAAGCGCCACCTTGTATCGCCTCGTATCCTTCGTCGCGTGTCAGACAACACGTATGTAGTCGAGCAGTATGACCTTTCATCAAGAAGACCAAGATGCAGAGAAGTCGCCCATCTCCTCAGTATGAAGCTCTATCACAGTAGGGAGGTGCAGATTGACGATGGGACGTTCAAGGAAACTGAACACTATGCTCCTCATAGTTAAGAGGGTGTAAAAACACGACTGGGGCATGAGGATCGCCCAGCGCCACCATAACGAGGGCCACTGACAAGATCCACATGCAGGACGCCGTAGTCGGCTTCAATGAGAACTTCTGAAACAGCGGGGATAGGAGCAACGCCACGTACAGTGTGTCGTAGTGGTGTGCGTCGCTTCCTAGCGTGCTGCGGATCGCCTATTCGAAACTCTGGAAGTTTCTTCAAATATCTTATGTTAGTAATCGTTGTATAGTGTGGAATATATGTTCTGTGATGAGGCGTGAACGTCCAACACATCATGGCTTCATCGTCCTTCAACCACTTTCCATGTGAGATCACGACACCGGAGCGTGAACGTCCGACCTCATCCGTCGTTTTCGTGACGCTAATTCCCAGACGCCGGACCACAGTATTCTGCCCTTTGTCGTAGCTTCTTATGTCAGTGGATTTGCCTATTTAAGAGCCGTTTGTCGCTACAGGGAGTCCCCTTTGGTCCTTACTGTGCCTAAGAACTTTCCCCGCTGTTTCACGTTCCCGCAACACCACCAGGAGCCATTCAGTCTGGCCGTGAGCAGTGGGCTTAATGTTTTGGCTCATCAATGTATATGTAGTGTGTATGCAGAAGCAAGAGGCGATGCTGAGTTGACTCTGTGGAGTCTGCAAATAACGGTAATGTTGCTACTACGTTGTGATGACGATGATGCAGATGATGACGAAAGGGAAGAATAAGAAGTACAGGCAAATATTTTTATGAATAATATATCTCACATATCACTGCACTGCGATTTTCATACTGACAAAAGTGGGAGAGAACAGTGTCAATAGGGTGGTAAGAACTGGGCGGATGCCGGCCGGAGTGGCCGTGCGGTTCTGGGCGCTGCAGCCTGGAGCCGAGCGACCGCTACGGTCGGAGGTTCGAATCTTGCCTCGGGCATGGATGTGTGTGATGTCCTTAGGTTAGTTAGGTTTAATTAGTTCTAAGTTCTAGGTGACTGATGACCTCAGAAGATAAGTCGCATAGTGCTCAGAACCATTTGAACCATTTTTGAACTGGGCGGAGGATGAAAAATCTTGTGCAACCAGAAATCTGGTGCTTTTGGCTAACGAAAATTATTATGTAACTTTTCACAAAATGTTTGATAATCACGCTGAGATTTAGCCTACAGCTATTACCAGAGTCCTGTAGCTATTTAAAGTACTTATTCAGTGTTGAAAGAGTCTAGGAAAGAAGTAGAGGATGATTTTCTAGTAGTGTGTGACCTGGTGAAAAAAGCACAAGCAGTCCAGCCTCTCATACAGACAGGGTGATTCTGTGATGATGTTACAGACATTCAGGGATGAAGGAGAAAAGTAAATGTATCGATCTGAGGTAAGGAAGCCTGCTCCGGAAACGACCGAGTCGAAAGTATAAGCGAAAATCGTTGTGATACCTCTGACAGTGGAAGTACCGTTACCACTGTTGCTATGATAGTAGTGCAGCCAGCTTTCAGAGGTGGCAGTATAGACCAAAACAGGGATAAATGACTAGTAAACCTGGCCTCTAAGATGCATAGCTTAGGAGCTACGAGGACTTGACCATCTGCGATACTGTGAGACGAATCTTTTCTACTGAAAATCTCTTGGTTTCCATAGTTTTGGAGGAAGTATTATGGAACAAAACAAGAACTACATGTCCAGTAAATATGGGCTCTAAAATGTATACCTTAAGAGCCTTAGGGCATTTGTTCTGAAGAAGAGATGTTTTTCACAGTATGGAGTATGAACAAGGGCTCATAGCTCTTAAGGTATACATTTTTAAGTCCATTGTTTACTTGACATTGTTTTCTTGTTTTGGTCAATACTACCACCTCTGAAAGTCATCTATGCAACACTCTTAGCATCAATGGTACTAGTACATGTATTCCAGTGTCAGAGGCATCAAAAAGATTTTCCCTTGTAACTTTCGACTAGATCGTTTTCGGTCCAGAGTCCCTTACCTCAAAATTTACTCTTCTCCATCCTAACATCATCACGGAATCACCCTGTATACGGCGCACTTTTCCAATCAGTTTCTACACATAATTACAATAACATGATACAAATAACATACCTCCTCCTATGACACACCAAAACAAAATTCCTCGAGAGAATTGTTACTTTAGATTATTAAATTACATTTTTCAATTAAGAAGGAACTATCATTATTATAGACATTTGTGGCCTTCGTTGGTTTATGGATAGAACATTTACTATGTTACTTAGAAGTGTATAAGTCGGCATACGGGGTCGGATAACGATCTTATCTCCAGGTGATAAGAGTTAAGTGAATTCATCATCACCATACCACTCCCCCCCTGGGAACCCACACATCTTCGGCAGTGAAGGCAGCATTAGTCGGGGTCACATGCCTTTGGAACAACAGTGCGACTAAAATTTGGAGGGAAAATGAAACCGGCACATGTAGAGTTCAGTCGTGTCTGCTCACGTCTCTGTGACAATAGGATGGCGGGAACCCCCCCCCCCCCCCCCCACTCTAGACCAATAGGGATCAATTCCCTCCCCCTTCTTTTATTACACTACTGGCCATTAAAATTGTTATACCACGAAGATGATGTGCTACAGACGCGAAATTTAACCTACAGAAGAAGATGCTATGATATGCAAAAGATTAGCTTTTCAGAGCATTTACACAAGGTTGGCACCGGTGGCGACACCTACAACGTGCTGACGAGAGGAAAGTTTCCATCCGATTTCTCGTACACAAACAGCAGTTGACCGGCGTTGCCTGGTGAAACGTTGTTGTGATGCCTCGTGTACGGCAGAGAAATGCGTACCATCACGTTTCCGACTTCGAAAAAGGTCGGATTGTAGCCTATCGCGATTGCGGTTTATCGTATCGCAACATTACTGCTCTCGTTGGTCGAGATCCAATGACTGTTAGCGGAATATGGAATCGGTGGGTTCAGGAGGGTAATACGGAACGCCGTGCTGGATCCCAACGGCCTCGTATCACTAGCAGTCGAGATGACAGGCATCTTACCCGCATGGCTGTAACGGATCGTGCAGCCACGTCTCGATCCCTGAGACAACAGACGGGGACGTTTGTAAGACAACAACCATCTGCACG
Organism: Schistocerca serialis cubense; assembly: GCF_023864345.2. NCBI lineage: Eukaryota > Metazoa > Arthropoda > Insecta > Orthoptera > Acrididae > Schistocerca > Schistocerca serialis. Next base: position 575,447,895 of record NC_064640.1, on the reverse strand, counting down.
AACAGTTCGACGACGTTTGCAGCAGCATGGACTATCAGCTCGGAGACCATAGCTGCGGTTACCCTTGACGCTGCATCACAGACAGGAGCGCCTGCGATGGTGTACTCAACGACGAACCTGGGTGCACGAATGGTAAAACGTCATTTTTTCGGATGAATCCAGCTCTGTTTACAGCATCATGATGGTCGCATCCGTGCGGTGAACGCACATTGGAAGTGTGCATTCGTCATCTCCATACTGGCCTATCACCCGGCGTTATGGTATGGGGTGCTATTGGTTACACGTCTCGGTCACCTCTTGTTCGCATTGACGGCACGTTGAACAGTGGACGTTACATTTTAGATGTGTTACGACCCGTAGCTCTACCCTTCATTCGATCCCTACGAAGCCCTACATTTCAGCAGGACAATACACGACCGCATGTTACAGGTCCTGTACGGGCCTTTCTGGATACAGAAAATGTTCGACTGCTGCCCTGGCCAGCACATTTTCCAGATCTCTCACCAATTGGAAACAGCTGGTCAATGGTGGCCGAGCAACTAGCTTGTCACAATACGCCAGTCACTACTCTTGATGAAGTGTGGTATCGTGTTGAAGCTGCATGGGCAGCTGTACCTGTACACGCCATTCAAGCTCTCTTTGACTCAATGCCCAGGCATATCAAGGCCGTTATTACGGCCAGAGGTGGTTGTTCTGGGTACTGATTTCTCAGGATCTGTGCACCCAAATTGCGTGAAAATGTAATCACATGTCAGTTCTAGTATAATATATTTGTCCAATGAATACCCGACTATCATCGGCATTTCTTCTTGGTGTAGCAATTTAATGGCCAGTAGTGTATAAATTCAAGTGCATGATCGTCATCATTCTTCTTCTGTATGCTGTGGGGAAACCACGAAACCCCATCAACAACAGGGATCAACCACTGCCTCTAGCTAGAATAAAAATATGAAGATCGTCACAGCTGATAATAAGCATTTGTCATCCATTATTATTATTATTATTATTATTATTATTCATTAATATTCTGTGTGATAATACTTACTTTTTGTTATTCCCTTCCAACAACACAACATGCCCGTGATGCAGCGCTAGCAAAAATGTTGGGCCAGCACACGCAGGTGTTCTATTGTATGCGTCGCCATATCACCGGCAACCCGCAGCTGTTCTTCATATTTATTGAACCTGCCGTTAGAGTATTCTGTACTGCCACAGTTACAGCTCTCAGAGTTTCCTCAACCCGCTGAGACTCGGTTAAGTACTAGGAGAATACTACTGTTCGACGGTGCCTATAATTTGACTGCTGGTGCTTCTAAATGTGTGAATATAGGCCTCGAAACTGGTAGCGACTTGGACGTAATAATTAACTGAAGTAAGGAACGTTAAACGTGTTGATACTACAGTAGAATATATGTCATACGAGTGGTACTACTTATACTGAGGTAAGTCACCGGGTCACAATTGTTTGCGGAGGTTCGAGTCAACCCTCGGGCGTGGGTGTGTATGTGTTTGTCCTTAGGATAATTTAGGTTAAGTAGAGTGTAAGCTTAGGGACTGATGACCTTAGCAGTTAAGTGCCATAAGATTTCACACACATCTGAACATTTTTGAACACAATTGTTTGCGATTGATTTGAAGAACATTCTGGACAATTCGAGCGATTGATTTGGCCGCCCAGATCGCCCGTCTAGAACCCCATTGAACATTTATGGGACTTAATCTAGGGGTCAGGTCGTGCACAAAATCCTGCAGCTGCAACACTTTCACAGTTATGGACGGCTATTGCGGCAGTCTGGCTCAATATTTCTGCAGGAGGCTGCCAACTTCTTGTTGAGTACATGCCACATCGAGTTGCTGCACTATGCCGGACGAAAGGAGGTCCGACACGATATTACTTGGAATCCCATGACTTTTATCACCTGATGGTATGCAATATGAAGGACTACACTAATAGAAAGATGATGAGTGGCTGTGAGCCACCACGTACCCATATTAACGTCCATATGTTAGGAAGGATGGTGTCCACAGTCTACATGCATGGAGAAGCAATGGTGGAATTAGCTCATGGAAACAAGTGCATTTGAATTAAACGTTCAAATGTCTTGAATTTACGTGACCAGTACTGTGGATTAGCGACCGCGGTAGACGGAATAAGCAGTTGGGATAGTATGTCAGAGCTGCACACTATGACTTCATAGGCTTTGCATATGAACATAGTGTAAATACGAGTCAACTGGAACGATGTACAAATTCCTATACTCGTCCAATGCCAAAGCATGCGTGTTAATCCCGTAACTATAAAATCTATAAAGGCAAAATTTACAGAAGGAAAACTCGAGGATGTTGTTGCTCCTAGAGAGATGATTACGATTCAGTTCGAATTTAAGGGCTATAGTACATCATTACTTGCAAACTATTAGAGAACAGAAGGAATATAACTTGTGACAATGTGTATACCTGTGCACATAAGTAAATAATAATATTTCCTAGAACCGTCCTCCCCCCCCCCCCAAAATCCACGTTCCGTCATTCAAGTGATTTATAAACATATGTAGCTACAGGTCGTTGGGGAGAGAGAGAGAGAGAGAGAGAGAGAGAGAGAGAGAGAGAGAGAGAGAGAGAGGGAGAGAGAGAGAGAGAGAGAGAGACGATAGCACACACCCATAGTAATGCTATGGACTTTGTCCAGATACCCACTCTAAAGGTACATGTCAATAACTGACTAATTAGCTAGGGTGTCCTTATTTACATACATAAACAGCAGAATCTACCAGTTATGCAACATATTACTATCGAATCGACTCTGTCTATTTTAATTTGCTTTTTGTAGCTGATTAAGAGAATATGCAACAAACATAATAGCCATTCTGTCAACACCTTAACACACTAAATATGGTGCAATAAATTATAATGGTGTAATATAATTAGCGTCAGTAATGTAATCTAAAAATAGGGAAATATAATCAAGTATACTTTTCACGTGGATGAATTCCATTCAACTTCTTTGGATTTCTCATGAGTGAATCACTGAGTTCATACACAGTTTTTATCAATATTACATTTTGTAATTATCAATAGTCCGTAGCTCGTGGTCTCACAATAGCGTTTTCGCTTCCCAAGCACGGGGTCCCCGGGTTCGATTCCCGACGAAGTCAGGGATTTTCACCTGCCCCGAGATGAGTGGAGGTTGTTGTGTCGTCTTCATCATCATCATCATCATCATCATTCATCCGCCTTACTGCTGGAAGAATGCAACGGCAAACCACCTCCATTAGGATCTTGCCTGGTACGGTGGTGCGGGTCTCCCGCATTGTTCCCTTACGCTCTGTCAAGAAGCATGGGACTTCATTTCCAATTATCAATGTGTGAGTTTCTTGGTTAAATCTGAATTTTCATGAGCGCAGATGTTGTTCAGTATGGAAAACACTCATTTCGTTGGAGAATTTGTTGCAGGGATAAGGAGGATAAAGTCTGCAATATTATCGACATTCCCATAATAAACATTTAACATAAATTTTTTTTAAATTATTGGAACCCATCTCTAATGAATTGGTTTGCTATTTGCTTTCCATCCCCTTCCTGTAGTAACGCACTCTCTATAATTCGAAATTCCGTCTAAAAGGTATGTGTGATGAATTTCCTTTCCAGTGCATATAACTACAAAATCCAAATATCGCTTAACATCACACCACTCGAACACAGAATTCAGATAAGCCCAAAACAGTACTTCTAGATAAAAAAATGAGAAATCTGCTGGCACAAATAGTCTACAAAAGTGGAATAAAATGCTTATACGTGGCCTTTAATATCAAAAACAGAAACACTCTACTATGAAGGGTATAAATACATAGTCAAATCTATTTGAAAGCTTTTTCCGCAGATCCAAAAGTACTTTACAGTTATCTGCTATACTAGAATGCTGCCCCAACAATGACTGTATAGTAGTCTGAAAGAGGGTTGCTTGAGTATTTGCAAAATGTAACCACACTTCTGACACTGGACTACCTAAAAACGGCTTCTTTACAGTTGGGAATTTGTTTTGAGATAGAAAATACGATTTCAGTGCTGGAAATATTTGCAGTAATCTTTCAGCTAAAGGTACATAGAAAGCCACCTTGTCCTACTCTTAATATGTATTCTAGTATAATCAATTTCTAGAAAATTGCCAAATTCTTGCAAAGAGGCCTCACATGCTGTGTATGTGTGAAAATAAGAATAAATTTTATAAATTATACTTTCAGACACATTGGATGACAGTCTACAGCAGTTTGTATTGTACTGGTAATATGGGCATTGCAGCCTATTCCAACAATTGATCTATCAAAAGCTTTCTGAAAGATGGAATGTAGATTATTAGTGCCTTTCCGCGAAGTAACGCCAAAGTTTGTACTTGAGTTGTCTGCACAAAGTCCAGCAGTATTCCTTTCAAGAGTATGGTTACTCTTTCCTTTGAGAATATACAGGGTAACAGTTATTGAACTATATGAAATAAAATCGTCATGACTTCTAAATGGTTTGCGTTAGGACGTTCAAACTGCTCGGTCGGCCGCGGAGCATGATGTAAATTAGTATGTGCATTGTTTGGTTTAGCCCACTTTCATTTGGATGGGTTCGTCAATAAGCAAAGTTGGCGCATTCGGGGGACTGAGAATCGGCATTTTGCGATCGAGAAGTCTCTTCACTATCAACGGATGCCTCTGTGGTGTGCAATGTCCACTCACGGAATAATCGGTGCGATATTCCTTGATGGCACGGTGACTACCGAACAGTAGTTTTGGAAGATGATTTCATCCCCAGTATCCAAAGTGGCCCTGATTTCGACAAGAATGGGGGAAAGAAATACAGTAGAAGAAGAATGGGTAGCTTTGAGAGATGAAATAGTGAAGGCAGCAGAGGATCAACTAGGTAAAAAGACGAGGGCTAATAGAAATCCTTGGGTGACAGAAGAGATACTGAATTTAATTGATGAAAGGAGGAAATATAAAAATGAAGTAAATGAAGCAGGCAAAAAAGAATACAAACGTCTCAAAAATTAGATCGACAGGAAGTGCACAATGGCTAAGTAGGGATGGCTAGTGGACAAATGTAAGGATGTAGAGGCGTATATCTCTAGGGGTAAGATAGATACTGCCTACAGGAAAATTAAAGAGACCTTTGGAGAAAAAAGAACCGCTTGCATGAATATCAAGAGCTCAGATGGAAAGCCAGTTCTAAGCAAAGAAAGGAAAGCAGAACGGTGGAAGGAGTATATAGAGGGACTATACAAGGGTGATGTTCTTGATGACAATATTATGGAAATGGAAGAGGATGAAGATGAAATGGAAGATATGATACTGCTTGAAGAGTTTGACAGAGCACTGAAAGTTCTAAGTCGAAACAAGGCCCCGGGAGTAGACAACATTCCATTAGATCTACTAACAGCCTTGGGAGAGCCAGCCCTGACAAAACTCTACCATCTGGTGAGCAAGATGTATGAGGCAGGCGAAATACCCTCAGACTTCAAGAACAATATAATAATTCCAATCCCAAAGAAAGTAGGTATTGGCAGATGTGAAAATTACCGAACTATCAGTTTAATAAGCCATAGCTGCAAAATACTAAAACGAACTCTTTACAGCCGAATGGAAAAACTGGTAGAAGCCGACCTCGGGGAAGATCAGTTTGGATTCCGTAGAAATGTTGGAACGCGTGAGGCAATACAGATCCTACGACTTATCTTAGAAAATAGATTAAGGAAAGGCAGACCTACGTTTCTAGCATTTGTAGACTTAGAGAAAGCTTTTGACAATGTTGCCTGGAATACTCTCTTTCAAATTCTGAAGGTGGCAGAGGTAAAATACAGGGAGCGTAAGGCTGTTTACAATTTGTGCAGAAACCAGATGGTAGTTGTAAGAGTCGAGGGACATGAAAGGGAAGCAGTGGTTGGGAAGGGAGTGAGACAGGGTCGTAGCCTATCCCCGATGTTATTCAATCTGTATATTGAGCAAGCAGTAAAGGAAACAAAAGAAAAATTCGGAGTAGGAATTAAAATCCATGGAGAAGAAATTAAAACTTTGAAGTTCGCCGATGCCATTGTAATTCAGTCAGAGACAGCAAAGGACCTGGAACAGCAGCTGAATGGAATTGACAGTGTCTTGAAAGGAGGATATAAGATGAACATCAGCAAAAGCAAAACGAGGATAATGGAATGTAGTCGAATTAAATCGGGTGATGCTGAGGGTATTACATTAGGAAATGAGACGCTTAAAGTAGTAACTGAGTTTTGCTATTTGGGGAGCAAAATACCTGATGATGGTCGAAGTAGAGAGGATATAAAATGTAGACAGGCAATGACAAGGAAAGCGTTTCTGAAGAAGAGAAATTTGTTAACATCAAGTATAGATTTAAGTGTCAGGAAGTCATTTCTGAAAGTATTTGTATGGAGTGTACCCATGTATGGAAGTGAAACGTGGACGATAAACAGTTTAGACAAAAAGAGAATAGAAGCTTTCGAAATGTGGTGCTACAGAAGGATGCTGCAGATTAGATGGGTAGATCACATAACTAATGAGGAGGTATTGAATAGAACTTGGGAGAAGAGAAATTTGTTGCACAACTTGACTAGAAGCAGGGATCGGTTGGCAGGATATGTTCTGAGGCATCAAGGTATCACCAATTTAGTACTGGAGGGCAGCGTGGAGGGTAGAAATCGTAGAGGGAGACCAAGAGATGAATACACTAAACAGATTCAGAAGGATGTAGGTTGCAGTAGGTACTGGGTAATGAAGAAGCTTGCACAGGATAGAGTAGCATGGAGAGCAGAATCAAACCAGTCTGTGGACTGAAGACCACAACAACGGGATTCATGAAAAACGGAGCTCGGCCCCATCGAAGCACAAGAGCGTTTGATGTTCTGGAGGGGCACTTTGCGGACCGCA